>NC_038044.1:42947214-43547214 GCF_002211085.1 Panicum hallii
AATTAGTGTAATCAACCCCGTTGTCTAATGGATTTAGATAAAATAATTCATACTCGATAAATGACTGCCCAGTGCAGGGTAGTTAACTTATCATCGTAATGTAATTTTTCTTAGGATTGGATTGCAACTTTATTGTGAATCATTATAAAATATCTATACAATTTCATAACTGGTAACCTTGCATCTCATATAGACTCGACCACGCTCGCTGACGGGGATTATCAGCTGATCCGGAACAAGAAGAAGGTTATTCTGAAGACCCCGGACTCTCGTCGCGGATTTCTCTGAAGCCCCGAACCAAGGTTCGGGAAAATATTTTGACTAACCCCAACCCACCAGCGAAGGCAAGCCCCGGACATAACCTCTACTTTATTACACTGCAACCTATAATACTTATGTATATCTTTATGCATTAAGTTCTTAGGAGTTGTTTGTAAACCCTAGTTGCATAATTCCAGAAACCTATGTATTTAACACTAGAACTTGAGTCCGACTAGCTGCTCTGCTTATAGGACCGGTAGAAGTCGAGTGATTTCCTGTCACTCGCGCGATATAGGAGTTGTAATGTTTACATTCCTGTTATCACTATAAGGATGCCGGACGGGAATTGTGAGGTATCATGGTTGAGATGATACCCCGTCTGTGGAATTTGATAAGGTCGCAGTGTGTGGTAGCGGTGGCTAAGCGTTTGAAAGTACTAGCCACATGCCGTGAAATATGGTAAGCGGTAAGCCTAGTAACCGATCGGCCCGAGGAGTGGACATACCACCCACCACATGTATTTGCTTCTTTTGGTTACTTTGTTCGACGTGTAGGCATAGTGTTGCTGGGCAACCAGGAGTACGGGTTTTGTAGTCGCGCTACAGACGTACTTCCTGCACTTTGGATGTGCATATGACCTGCAGTCGCTTGTGGTGGCACTGATCCACGAGTCGGAATGAAAGGCAAACGGTTGCTTCGGAAACCCTGTGGTGTTCCAAGCGTGTGAGTTAGGTTTACCTTGCAAGGATTGAATCTCGATTCAGAATCGTCCGCCTCTCACGATGTATGAGACTGCTTATCCCCTTTATCACATAGAGTAACAAGAGCAATTATGTGATTATCAAAGATGATGTTTGAGTAAAGATTCTACCATGTTTGAATAGTTATAGGTGCTTACCTAGAATGGTTAATCAACTAGAACCTGAAAGCTAAAAGTTGAAATTAAGGATCTACTCTTTGTTGCTTTTCAGCTGAAAACCCTACCCAAAGCTAAAAGCCATCATGAGTCTAGTTATGGGCTAAGATATACCCAATTCCGGGTAAGTCTTGCTGAGTATTAGTATACTCAGCCTTGCTTTCGTTGATTTACTTCAGGTAATCCTTCTGATGAGCCAGCGTTCATTACACCGTGGCCTTACCCTTTGCCTGATGGTTGGTCCGTGGAATGGGATCCGTCCCCGGCCAACACAGACTCCGCCGAGTGATATTATGCCAGGGCTAGCATAATATCTGTAATGACGCCGTGTATATTGACTCCGCTTTTCAAACTCCGCTGTTTTAACTAGAAACTTGAACTTGTGTTGTAATAAACTCTCCTCAGTGGGAACAAATGTTATTTTGTACATTTTTGTAATATAACTGCCTGTGGTGTAAATTATTTTGGCATTATATCTCTGGACTCACCTTCGTGTGAGGTACCTTGTTGGATCCTGAGTTCGGTGGTTTATCGGGACGTTACCCGACAGACCAATAGTTTTATACCGTTTGAAGTACGAGATAGCCCTTCAGTGAGGACTAGCGTACTTGAGTCGGTATAATTCAGGTTGGTTCTGCCACAGCTGGTATCAGAGCTAACAAGTGTACCCTGGAGATATAATTAGCCTTAAAAAGTAATTTTTAGTATAAAATTTCATTAATCAAGTATTTGCAAACTACGTTGGTTCGTTAAGGAATTATGTATAGTACGTAAGCCCTAGGGTAATACTATTATGGGAATTAAAGGTGGCTGTAATATATATATGACTCTGACTTCCAGCATTACTTTTCTGTTGAAACTTAAATTTATGCACAACCCAACCTTACTTTCTGTAACGACATCTTCGATCGGGAGTAAGAAGGTAAGAATCCTCAGCCAACTGAGGGAGCTTGCCTTCCCGTCGGTGATGCGAACCGAACGCTGTTTCTCAAGCAGTGGCCTACTTGAGATGCTGCCAATGTACCAACCTCGGTTGACTACATTGGGAGTATATGGTTCGGCGCAGGGTATGGCGATCGCTGTTCATACCCCCGCATTTTGCGGTACCCCCGTGAATACGTTATTCAATAACGTATGTTAACGTTGTCTGTACGGCGGTAATTGTACAGATGCTGTTTCTATAGTGAACAGTAATGAATGGGGACGCTTTCATGACATGCTGGCATGAAAGGTTCATTGGATATATATATGCATTGTGGTTTTCTGCAGGTACACTAACCACGATTCCGAAACTAGGACGGATAGGGTTTATCGACTAGTTAATAGTGAGAGACGTATTTATATTATGCCACCGTAACTAACCACGTAAGACCAAGATTACTTGGCAGTTACTTTTGGTTGTGAGATCGATTAGTACGTGCATGCATAATCCATCAATCAACTAAATTGAATGTTTAAATTGATGCTTCCTAAGAAATAGACAACATGTTGGTATTTCTTAATTGGGTAAGTAAGAATCTTTAGTTGAGTATCTTAGGCATCCATCTGATTTCCAGCTTTTGCTGTTATCAGAATCATCTATCTTAATCCATTTACCTTGTGAGCTTTCCGCAGGGTAAATATATCTTACCATTTGCATTGTTGTCACAGATGGCTGCTCCTACTAGTACCTTTTGGGATCAGGAGGGGCACTTTCACACCAATGGTTTACATTGGGAAGGGTTTCCTCGTCTTTTGTGGGAATCTTTAAGCATGTTTCATTATACAGAGCCTCCTTTGTATGATGGGGTAGAGTATCTTGAAGAAGGAGTTTCCCGCTGCAGGGTTAAGATGATAATTCCTCAACACCCTTTCCGCTCCTTATGGCCTCCCGTAGAAGTGGAAGTGGTTGGATATCGTCTAGTGGATACTCTTGAAACTGCTGCTTTAGAAGGTATCAAACTCTTCTGCAAATCAACATCCGATTGAAGTTGCTGCATATCCTATTGGGTTATTTCCTACCATAGACCCGGGTAATTCGGACTGGGATTTTCGGACAGATCATCATGGTCATCTGCTAGGAGATCTGGCTGAAGAAACCGTCCGTAGCGTTACCAGGTTTATGGATGTGCAATATCATTACCAGATGCTACTGCGTCATGGGGTGAGTCAGATAACTGGTGTGGCTCAAAGCCACTATCGGAACGCTGACCATCAAGTAACCCAAATAGAAGAGTTACAAGCTTTGGTGACTCAGAAGGATGAAATTATTACAGCAAGAGATGAGACAATCCTCCATCGTGAAGATCAGATCAATGAGAGTGATCATATTATCACTCAGCGTGACACTGTTATTGAGTTCCTACAGGCACAAATTCATGATCTGATACTTGTGGCTGATGATGCCCAAGCTCACATTGAGGAATTGCAGCAGCAACCGATACTTCCCGCTATACCCATAGTACCTGAAGAAGAAGAAGAAGACCCCGAGGAGATTGAGGGTACCTCTGAGATTGATTCTGAGCATGGGGATCCTGTTCTTAGTCCCCATCACTCTCTATCTGGTAGTCAGTCTTCTGTAGGAAATTTCGACGATTTTTAGTAAATCGTCGACTTTCGAGATGTAATCTAAAGGAATGTAATAGTTTAAGTAGTCAAACCTCACGCCATTTGATGTAACATAGATGGCCTATGTAGTGAACTTTCGACATGCGAAGTGGGAACTATCTGAGTCAGCAATGTAATATAATTTCCGGTTTTATCATCTTGTTCGTTATCTTTAATTCTGAGATGAGATGATTGTGCGGAATATATGCATTGTTTATGTCTTCTGAAATTGGGAGTAAGGATATATGGTTAATAATGGACATCTCCTTTATTTCAGATGGTCGGTGCTACACGAGGAACCCCAGAGGGTTTCCGGGCTGATCAGGCCAGCGGTTCTCAGCAACCGCCACCACCTCCTCCCAACCTTGCCGAAGTCATGGCTCGGCAAATGGAATTGCTTAATTTGCTAGTTCAAGCACAGCAGAATCAGCAGCAACAATTCCGAGGAGGCCGGGATGATCGTAATACTCCTGTGGCTAGTTACCAAGATTTCCTCAGTACCCAACCGCCTTTCTTCAGTAAGGCCGAGGAACCATTGGATGCCGATGCCTGGCTCCACATCATTGAATCGAAGTTCGCTCTCCTGACCATACCTTGTGCGGATTCTAGCAAGGCTTCTTTTGCTGCTCAACAACTTCGTGGTGCTGCTAGAATCTGGTGGGACAATTTCTATGCCATGCAACCTGCAGGGCATATTATCACATGGGATGAATTCCGGGTCGCCTTCCGAGCGCATTATATTCCCGCAGGATTATTGGAGCGAAAGCTTAACGAGTTCCTGGCCCTTACACAAGGTGCCAACACAGTTCTGCAATACGCACAGAATTTCAATCATTTGTGCCAGTATGCCGGGTATCATGCAGATAATGATACCAAGAAACAAGACCGCTTCCGTCGGGGCCTGAACACCAAACTCAAAGAGCGCCTGAACCTTGTGAAGGCAAATACTTTCAGTGAGTTGGTTAACATGGCCCTAACTCAAGAAGATTGTATTGTGGCACATTATGCCGAGAAGAAGCGGAAGAACCCTGCAGGGACCTCGAGTGCTCAACCACCAAGGTATCGGGTTGTTTCTAATATGCCGCCCAGGGCACCACAACGCAATGCTCCTACGGGAAGATTGGTTTTTAGGCCGCCTCAGCAGCAAGGAAGGTTCAGACCTCCTATGCCCCCGCAACAAGCACAACAAGCTGGCCAACGGCCAAATATTCAGCAAGTGCCACAGAAAGGCAGCAACTATCGCTGCTACAATTGCGGAAGTGCGGATCATTTCATCCGAGATTGCCCGCGGCCTAAGAAACCGAATCAAGGGCAGAGCTCCACCCAGGGAAATCAGAATAAGGGCAAGAAGCCGGTGATGCAAGTCCGACAAGGACGAATTAACTTCACCACTCTTGCAGAACTTCCAGATGGAGCTCCTGTCATGTCGGGTACATTTTCTATTCACCACCAACCAGTTGTTACTTTGTTTGACTCTGGGGCAACACATAGCTTTATTAGTAACAACTGTGGAACCCGACTAGGACTTGAATCTTGTCCTATTCAGGGGTCATATATGATTACTACCCCTGGAGGAAATATTACTTCCAACCGAATAAGTAGATATGTGCCAATTCAATTAGGTAGTAAAGAGATTAAAACTGATTTGGTTTTACTCAGTTTAGAGGGTATCGATGTCATACTTGGGAAAAACTGGATGGCTGAACATCGAGTCCAGTTAAATATATCTTCCCGGGTTATCGAAATTGATTCACCATATTGTGGAGCCATCACTCTTGTTCTGCCTCCACCAGAATGTCTACACCCTTGCGCATATACTATCACAGATGTCAAGGTCAAAGATATCCCTGTAGTATGTGAATACCCCGATGTCTTTCCAGACGATTTGCCTGGAATGCCACCAGATAGAGACATTGAGTTCATTATTGAACTTCAACCTGGCACTGCTCCAATTTCAAAAAGGCCGTATCGCATGCCTCCAAATGAATTGGCAGAACTGAAAATTCAGCTACAAGATCTTCTTGATAAGGGTTATATACGCCCCAGTGCTTCACCTTGGGGTTGTTCTGCTCTTTTTGTCAAGAAGAAAGACGATAGTCTGAGACTATGTGTCGACTACCGTCCACTCAATGCGGTTACTATCAAAAACAAGTATCCTCTTCCCCGCATTGATATCTTGTTCGATCAACTAGCTGGAGCAAAGGTCTTTTCTAAAATTGATTTACGCTCCGGTTATCATCAGATCAAGATCAGGCCTAGTGACATTCCAAAAACAGCCTTCTCAACCAGATATGGACTTTATGAATATCTGGTCATGTCATTTGGACTTACAAATGCACCGGCATATTTCATGTATCTCATGAACTCCGTATTTATGCCGGAACTTGATAAATTCGTTGTGGTCTTCATCGATGATATTCTGATATACTCCAGAACCAAAGAAGACCATGCTAATCATTTGCGTGTCGTTCTTCAACGACTACGTGATCATCGCCTTTATGCCAAATTTTCAAAATGTGAATTCTGGCTGGATAGTGTGAAATTTTTGGGACATACTATTTCTAGTCAAGGCATATCGGTCGATCCAACCAAAGTTCAAGAAGTTATGGACTGGAATCCTCCCACTTCAGTCCATCAAATACGAAGTTTCCTTGGATTGGCAGGATATTATCGCCGATTCATTCCAGACTTCTCCAAGATAGCTAAACCCATGACTGAGCTACTCAAGAAAGAAGTTAAGTTCCGTTGGGATAATAAGTGTGAGGAAGCATTTCACGCTTTGAGAAAACTTCTGACGACTGCTCCAGTACTAGCTCAGCCAGATAGTACCCAGCCTTTTGATGTCTACTGTGATGCTTCGGGAATTGGCCTTGGTTGTGTCCTTATGCAAAACAACCGGGTTATTGCTTATGCATCCCGAGCACTTCGGACTCATGAGCAGAATTATCCAACACATGATCTTGAATTGGCAGCAGTTATCCATGCTCTCAAGATCTGGAGACATCATCTTATGGGGGCTAAGTGTAACATTTACACTGACCATAAGAGCCTCAAGTATATTTTCACTCAAGCTGATCTAAATATGAGGCAAAGGCGTTGGTTAGAGTTGATCAAAGATTATGACCTTGAGGTACACTATCATCCGGGCAAAGCTAATGTGGTTGCGGATGCACTTAGCCGCAAAGCACACTGTCATTGTTTATCCATAGCAACTTTCAGTGACACTCTTTGCCATCAAATGTGGAGATTCAATCTTGAGATTATTCCCCAAGGTAGTTTAAACTTGATCTCCGTTGAGTCTACTTTGCGGGATAAAATCATCATGTCGCAGCTACATGATGAGGGTGTCAAAATTATTAAATCCAAGCTATCCCAGGGAGAAGCTAAATATCGGTGTTTTCACACTGATCATCAAGGAGTCCTATGGTTCAACGATCGAATTGTTGTGCCTAAGGACCATCAACTTCGTAAGCAAATTCTCGACGAAGCACATTTGTCCAAATTCTCTATTCGTCCTGGTAGCACCAAGATGTATCAAGATCTTCGGCAACATTTTTGGTGGACCAGAATGAAGAGAGAAATTGCCAAATATGTGTCTGAGTGCGATACGTGCCAGCGAGTCAAAGCCAGTCATCTCAAGGCTTCTGGTACACTTCAGCCATTACCCATACCATCATGGAAATGGGAAGACATTAGCATGGATTTTATTGTCAGTCTTCCCAACACATCTCAAAAACATGACTCCATATGGGTAATCATCGATAGACTCACAAAAACAGCTCATTTTCTTCCGGTGCATACCACTTACTCTGCTAAGAAGTATGCCGAAGTTTATCTGGAACAAATCGTTCGATTGCATGGGGTTCCGAAAACTATCATATCTGATCGTGGGCCCCAATTTATCGCACGGTTCTGGGAGCGGTTACAATCAGCTCTAGGAACCAAATTGATTCGAAGCTCTGCGTATCATCCCCAGACTGATGGGCAGACTGAGCGAGTTAACCAAATTCTTGAAGACATGCTCCGAGCTTGTATTATTCACTATGGTACAAGTTGGGACAAGTGCCTTGCTCTAGCTGAATTTGCCTACAACAACAGTTATCAAGCTAGTCTTCAAATGGCTCCTTTCGAAGCGTTATATGGTCGCAGGTGTCGAACTCCTTTGAGTTGGTCAGAGACCGGTGAACGCAAAATCTTTGGACCCGACCTAGTCATTGAAGCTGAAGATAAGGTTAAGGTTATTCAATCTAATCTTAAAACCGCTCAGTCCAGACAAAAGAGCTATGCAGATAAAAGAAGGAAACCTCTGCAATTCCAGATAGGAGATTTTGTCTATCTCCGAGTATCTCCTACCAAAGGTGTCCAACGTTTCGGCATAAAAGGGAAGTTAGCACCTCGATATGTCGGACCCTTTGAAATTTTAAACGTTTGTGGCCCAGTGGCTTACAAACTTCGTCTTCCATCTCAATGGGCGGCTATTCACGATGTCTTTCACATCTCTCAACTTAAGAAGTGTGTCAAAGTACCCACAGAAATCGTTGAGACAGGTGCCCTTGAGATTGAACCTGATTTGTCGTACATCGAGCAACCTCTTCGAATTCTGGATACTAAGGAAAGATTCACCAGAAGAAGGGCAGTTAAGATGTACAAGGTCTTATGGGATCATCACACCGAAGAAGTAGCGACTTGGGAGACTGAGTCTTATCTTCAACGGAATTTTCCAGACTTCCTGCAAGCCAATCCCCAAATCTAATTATCCATTTCTGTTCAGCTTCGGAATCTCGGGACGAGATTCTTTTTAAGGGGGGAAGGCTGTGATATCCAGGTAGTTAGATAACTAGATACTAAATCTGGGTGTATTATATGTAAGCATGTTATAGTGTATATAAGTTGTACAAAGCAATAAGGGTATATTTGTAAATTATGAGTTTTATAACTTCTCATGTGCAAGTATGTGAAAATGTTCTTAAGTGTCAAATTTCAGATGGCTATAGAAAAGAAAAGATCAAAAGTTAAATAAACACTAAGGGGAATAGACTTTATATGAAATTAAGGACCTATATGTAATTAATACAAACATATAAGGACTTACATGTGAAACGGTAAAAAGATAAAAGTAAAACTTAGTTTTACCTAAGGACTAAAGTGTAAAAAGAGCTAGTCATGATTACTGCAGAAAAACTTACAAAAGGACCCCAAACATTAGGGCATTTTGTTTTAATTAACACATAAAAATTAAGATTTGAATTGTGTTCAAAAACTCAAAATAAAACCGTACCCTTTAAGATTTTAAACCAAAGCCTTAAAGCAATATTGTAGAGTTTGAAAAACTCTACAACTTTCATGTTGAGCACTTTTCCATTTGACCTTTGTAGCAGTGGAAAATTTTAGTTTACAGAGGGGTCCCTGAACTCTTTGGAAATTACGAACAAGTCCACCTGACACCCCCTGCATCGTCTTCCTCTGGCACGTGCCGCTTCCCTCTCTGCGCCGCTCCTGCCACCGCCGCTCGCCGCCGATACCACGGCCCGAGCTCCACCTCTTGCTGGCATAACGTCCCACGCGTCATCCTTTCCCGGTCTCGACTTCTTTCCTCTCTCTTCCTAGCCTTACGCGCGTGCGCCACGGCAACCCGAGGCTACCGCCGGCCGCCACCTCCTGGTCACCGTGGACAGGCCACCCCAGAGCCTTAACCTCCTCCCTCGCTCGCGCAGCAGCACCACATCAACACTCACATGCTGTTCTGCTACTCCCAGCGTCCAATTTTCAGCAACCGAACTGCATTTCCTCGCCGTCGTCTTCTTCCTCTCCGGCCGCGCACAACCCGCCCGTGGGCAGCCCACACCGAACTTCCTCCGCCCCAGCCAACACTTGCACCAGCTTCCCCGTGACTTGTTCGTGCTCGACGACCCCCTGATCCTCCCCAATTTCCACTGGAGCCCTGTCCTCGACGAGCGCCGCCGCCGTCGCCTTCGGCCTCCATCGTGGGCAGCTCGCTCCAGGTACTCCCACACCACCACGACCCCCTAGCCAGCACCACATCATCACCCTGAAGCTGTACGACCCATCCATTGGCTCTTTGGTGCATCACAGTGCCTTCCCGACGCTCGCCGGCGTTCTTCCTCGCCGCCGCCGCATCGGTCTCCGTCGAATTCCCTCAATCCAGCATGATTTCATCCAATTGATGACACGTGAACGTTCCCCACGACTCACTGGTTCTCGTGCGCAGGATCTTGGCCAACGTTTATCACCGGAGCACCCTCGTCGCCATCGACCCCTCCGCCGCCGCCTCGGGTCCTCGTCGGGATCCATCTTTCCGGCCGTTCCAACCCTCGACAAGTGGAGCAACGGGATCACCGTAAGCTCCTGAATCTATCCCTGCACCTGGACCTCGCCGCCGGCGACCACCGTCGCCGGAACATGGCCGCCTCACCTTGCTCTGTCTCGGTTCCCAGACCAAGGGCTTCGGGTTAGAAGAAATAGAACTTCAGGGGGTTATGTGCATAGCCTAAGACTCAGTGGAATAGTAGCCCGGGACCTCTTTATGTAATTTTTGCTGTCAACTTAGAAATACCATATCTCTTCAAGGAAAAATCATAAAATGGTAAACTAAATTTTGTTGGAATCTTTAGACAAAGATCTGTAACTTTGCTTTAAGGGTCGACTTCAGTTTTTAAATGTTTTGATGACTTAATTTAAATATCAAAGTTAATTGCTTGTAGGCTTAAGAAATACATAGTAATTCATGGAAAAATGATAAATTAGTAAAACCAGTGCTGATAAATTTCTTTTAACATTTAGAATTGAAGAAAAATAATTAGCCTTGTACTCTAGTATTATTTTCTTGTTGTATAAATTTTATTAGGAATAAGGAGTAGTTTCCTTAATATAATTAATAAATACAGTTTTAAATGTTCTAAAATCATGAAAATAGATTAAGGTCCTGTTTTGAAATATTATAGCATGTTATTAAAATTTTCAACCAAGATTTAGATGTTAATTAAATTAGATATAATATAATTGATTTTAATGCAATGGTAACTTAAAGTTCATATAAATTGTGAGGTCAATGTGTAAAGCTTTTTAATACAAATGTTAAAAACCACCCCACTTGTTGCTCCATGCTACTAGTTAGTTAATTAGTGTAATCAACCCCGTTGTCTAATGGATTTAGATAAAATAATTCATACTCGATAAATGACTGCCCAGTGCAGGGTTAGTTAACTTATCATCGTAATGTAATTTTTCTTAGGATTGGATTGCAACTTTATTGTGAATCATTATAAAAATATCTATACAATTTCATAACTGGTAACCTTGCATCTCATATAGACTCGACCACGCTCGCTGACGGGGATTATCAGCTGATCCCGGAACAAGAAGAAGGTTATTCTGAAGACCCCGGGACTCTCATCGCGGATTTCTCTGAAGCCCCGAACCAAGGTTCGGAAGAAAATATTTTGACTAACCCCAACCCCACCAGCGAAGGCAAGCCCCGGACACAACCTACTATTTTTATTACACTGCACACTATATTTATTTATGTAATCTATGCATTAAGTTCCTAGGAGTTGTTTGAAAACCTTAGTTGCATAATTCCAGGAACCAATGTATTGTACACTAGAACTTGAGTCCGACTAGCTGCTATGCTTATAGGACCGGTAGAAGACGAGTGATTTCCTGTCACTCGCGCGGTATAGGAGTTGTATTGTTTACATTCCTGTTATCACTATAAGGATGCCGGACGGGAATTGTGAGGTATCATGGTTGAGATGATACCCCGTCTGTGTTGTGGAATTTGATAAAGTCACAGTGTGTGGTAGCGGTGGCTAAGCGTTTGAAAGTACTAGCCACATGCCGTGAAATATGGTAAGCGGTAAGCCTAGTAACCGATCGGCCCGAGGAGTGGACATACCACCCACCACATGTATTTGCTTCTTTTGGTTACTTTGTTCGACGTGTAGGCATATGTGTTGCTGGGCAACCAGGAGTACGGGTTTTGTAGTCGCGCTACAGACGTACTTCCTACACTTTGGATGTGCATATGACCTGCAGTCGCTTGTGGTGGCACTGATCCATGAGTCGGAATGAAAGGCAAACGGTTGCTTCGGAACAACCCTGTGGTGTTCCAAGCGTGTGAGTTAGGTTTACATTGCAAGGATTGAATCTCGATTCAGAATCATCCGCCTCTCACGATGTATGAGACTGCTTATCCCCTTTATCACATAGAGTAACAAGAGCAATTATGTGATTATCAAAGATGATGTTTGAGTAAAGATTCTACCATGTTTTGAATAGTTACAGGTGCTTACCTAGAATGGTTAATCAACTAGAACCTGAAAGCTAAAAGTTGAAATTAAGGATCTACTCTTTGTTGCTTTTCAGCTAAAAACCCTACCCAAAGCTAAAAGCCATCATGAGTCTAGTTATGGGCTAAGATATACCCAATTCCGGGTAAGTCTTGCTGAGTATTAGTATACTCAGCCTTGCTTTCGTTGATTTACTTCAGGTAATTCTTCTGATGAGCCAGCGTTCATTACACCGTGGCCTTACCCTTTGCCTGATGGTTGGTCCGTGGAATGGGATCCGTCCCCGGCCAACACAGACTCCACCGAGTGATATTATGCCAGGGCTAGCATAATATCTGTAATGACGCCGTGTATATTGACTCCGCTTTTCAAACTCCGCTGTTTTAACTAGAAACTTGAACTTGTGTTGTAATAAACTCTCCTCTGTGGGAACAAATGTTATTTTGTACATTTTTGTAATATAACTGCCTGTGGTGTAAATTGTTTTGGCATTATATCTCTGGACTCACCTTCGTGTGAGGTACCTTGTTGGATCCTGAGTTCGGTGGTTTATCGGGACGTTACCCGACAGACCAATAGTTTTATACCGTTTGAAGTACGAGATAGCCCTTCAGTGAGGACTAGCGTACTTGAGTCGGTATAATTCAGGTTGGTTCTGCCACAGCACACACGCCCACATCCTTTTGCAACCGGATCCAAGCACTGGCAAGGCCGAACACACGCAAGCCGGCGATGCCATGCCGTGCAGAGCCGCCGCCGTCATCGCAACCGTAGCCCAGAGCCCTGCCGAGCCCCGCCAAGGCCCTAAGTGGATTATGCATGTCACGTAGTCCATCCCAGACCCAAGCCCCACTCGATTTGGCCACCGGAGCGTCAGGTTTGGCGAAGTCCGGCGAGCCCGAGCCGCGCGCCGCCGTGGAAACCAGTCTCCGGTGCCCAGCGCCGCCACCCCGCGCGCCCAACCGACCCGAGCCGTCCGATCCAGAGCCCGCGGTCAAGATTAGATTGCGTACCCCTTCAATCCGAGCCACGAGATCGGGATCCAACGGATCAGATCCAAGCGTACCGGTTCGTGGATCTATTAGGGTCCGAGCCGTCCGATTTGAGATCAACGGCCAAGATTAGATCCAGATCAGTTTAGGTCCGGATCGTTAGATCCAGATCCGGCGGCCCAGATTAGAAGGTACCGCTTCAGCCGTGCCATTTTTCTAAAGAGACCCTAAGTTTGTCCAAAGTTAACCCTCAGTCCAAGTTAGTTCAAGAATAATTGCAGATCAGTCCTGTTTTTACGTTTAGGCCCTTGACCTTTCCAGATATAGGACCCGCCATCCAGCCCTTGAGTTTTGGCGTGTTAGACCCTAGATCTAACCTTTAATTATGTTTAAGTCCCTAGTTTTTGCGCAGAACCCCCTGGAACTTTCTATTTTCTTACAGAAAAGCCCCTGGACCTTGTTTTAGCCCTAGTTTTCACGTCTTATCTCCGTTTTAAGTGGTTTTCACACCCACGTGATCGTTGTAACGCGTAGAATAGCTTTAGCGCAGTTTTGTGTGCTGTTTTATTGTATTGTTGTATAATTTCTTATCTTTTTTGTTGTTTGCATGTATGTATATGTGTGGACAATGTTTTGACGTTACGATCGTGTGTAGACGTTGAGCCACCGGAGGAGTACCAGGTGCCACCTTCTTCAGAGCCCTTTGAGCAGCAACAGGAGAACTTTGAGGAAGGCAAGTATAACATGAACATCTTATCACTTTTAAATACAATTTCATACTGCATTTTAACACTGTGTGCCTATAAGGATTTCCTAGCCACTTTTATCCTTTATATATAAATACCTTGGTTTGCATTTTGGTTAAGTTGTGCTAGGTGCTGCGCTCTCACACATTATGGTCCTTTTTAATTAAATTTGATTAATGGTATATGCAACTTGATCCTGAGAGTGGCGCTCTGTACTGTGTGCCTGAGCGGCTCACGTCTCGTTAAAATATATTTTTATAGAAACATGGTTTAGGGGGCCAGCACGGTGCTTAGTGCTTGGTTGGCCACTCTCCATAAGGACCGCTTCATAGAGTGACAACTTGGGACAACCGCGCAACCACAAGACTGGAATGGGATGGTCTTGGCTTATTAATTAGGTCATTTTAGTTTGGGAGTAACTTACCTGCGGGGCAAGAGGGGTGGTAAGCTTCTATGGCCCTCGCGCTACGAGGCTTGGTCTGTGCTATGTGCTTGTACTCCCTCGAGGCTTGCTCCATAGTTGCTGATCCAGAATCCTTAACGGTTACACCTTACCAATGTGTTCTTTGTAACGGCCTCGTAGTGTGCTTACTAGTCATCTCACTTAAGGAAGTGTGATGAACAACTAGCGTAGCTCACGACTTGTGGGTAAAGATGTGCGACCTCTCTAGAGTGTAAAACTGGTATACTAGCCGTGCTCACGATCATGAGCGGCCCAGATCGTCCATCTGATTAGTGGGGTTTATCTTTGGTGGTTTGGCTTGGATTTCAGTAGACTCATGAGTAATTTTAATTAATTATTCAGTAACTTGGGTTATGGTAATTCATCCACTTGTAGTAAATAGCTTTAATAAAATTTGCCTAGATTAAAAGCTAACGCAGTTGAGTTAGCTAACCGTAGAGCCTCATAGTTTGTGTTATACTTGTTGAGTACAAGTTGAGTACTCATACTTGCCTTCTCTACTCTTCTGTTCTCTTTGGTATATCTTCGACTGCTGCTTAGTACCAGGCAACGTGGAAGACTACATCAGCGGACTCGATGATTTCTAGGCGTTTGTCTCCCAGCCGACGTCCCTGTGGCGCCCTGTTCTTCATGTATTCATTTTATGCTTCCGCACTCCTTGAATCGATTCTTGATTTGGTTGTAATAAAGAATTTATTTACCATTTATACACTTTGATTTCGTGATAAGTGTTGTGATATCTTGATAATTCTATTGTATATATGCATGACTTGATCCTGGCGCATATATGATTGCTCGGTTTATGTCCTTGTAAATCAGGTGTGACACTCCTGCATTCTTCAACCCGAAGGTCGTGGTTGTGTATGCATATGCTCCAAAGGGGGTGATGAACGTTGTTTTGATATGATCTTCTTCCTTGAGAGCGATCTGGTGGTAACCCGAGTAGTAGTCAAGGAAGGAGAGGAGGACGCAGCCAGCCGTAGAGTCGGTGACCTGATCGATGCGTGGGAGCGCGAAGGGATCCTTCAGGTGTGACAGAATTGGTATCAGAGTCATGTCGACTGTAGGATGAAGCCTAGATAGAAATGGTCGAGTCTAAGGACTTTTTTCTCTTGCCTTGCTTCCGCAAAACTTAAAAAATTCGTTTCTGCTTCTATTCCTTGAGTCCTAAACATCGATTTCCTAGCTCTCTCTCTTGTCTTTTCCGAGAATTAGTCTGATCTCTTCCGTAGACGTTGGCCTGCAATTTTCTGTCTGTCCTCATAAGCCTAGGGTGCCTTTGCAAAAATACGCTAGAGCGTCTGTTTGTTTTAGTCAAGTGGTGTGATAAATTCGGCTAAGGTTTGAATATTGAGTGTTTGTGATTGTGCAAAATGTTGATTTGGATTTTTGGTTGATTGCATAGTTTAGAAGTTAAACTTGCTCGTGCAAATCGAATTTAATGCAAACTCGAATTAAGTAATAAAACTGAGATAGATCGTTGGGGGTAAAACCGTACACTCTTTTCTCTCTACCTTATCCTACCAGAGTTTCCTTTCCGAAATTGTACAATATCGGTCTCTTATAAATTTCGTTCTGCTATAATCAGATGGTGAACACCAGGAGCACCGGTTCTAGTTCTGGCCAGTAGGGGCAGAACAACCAGAGTACCAGCCAGCCGATGCCGATGTCTCCACCTCTAACTCCGGAGCAGTACTTCCAGCTCCAGATGCAGATGATGGCTACCCTGAACAACACTATTCAGGCTCTGCAGCAGATCCACACTCAGCCGCCGCCTCCTCCACCGCAGCAGCCCCGCGACAGGCGTGCGGACTTTCTGAGGGGTCACCCGCCGACGTTCTCCCATGCGGCTGATCCACTCCATGCAGATGACTGGCTTCATTTGGTGGAGCGTCAGTTGGATGTCGCTCAGTGCGACAACTGGGAGCGAGTTCTATACGCGGCAGGGCAGCTGTGAGGCTCAGCTCTCGATTGGTGGGAGTCTCACCCAGCTCGGGACCGCGACGCCCTCACTTGGGCCCAGTTCCGAGAACGCTTCAGGAACCACCACATCCCCACTGGAGTCATGAAGATGAAGCACAAGGAGTTCCTTGCGCTTAAGCAGGGAGCTATGATGGTGACCGAGTACCATGATCGTTTCCTCCAGCTCGCTCGCTACGCCCCCGCTGAGGTCGCCAATGATGGCGATAAGCAGGAGCGCTTCAGGGAGGGGCTGGATGATCACATTAAGTATGCGCTCCTGAACCACCGCTTTGACAACTTCAACCATCTGGTTGACTCCGCCCTCAACACCGAGCGCAAGCGCCGGGAGATTGAGGACAAGAAGAGGAAGATGACTCCTGCTGCGTCTGGCAGCAACACTCGGCCTCGGTACCAGCACCCGCAGCAGCAGAGGCCACTTCAGCCGTACCAACCGCGACAGCAGCAGTACCCGCCTCGTCCTCAGCAGCAGCAGTAGGCGGGGCAGGGCCAGAGTTTCTAAGTACCTCCGGCACGCCTAGCTCCACCGGCTCCACCAGCTCCGAGGTAGGGAGTGCCTATTCCTCCTGCCGGACAGCGGGCTCTAGCACTCCCATGGGTATGCTATCACTGTGGCAAGCTGGGACACTACGCCAACGCTTGTCCCCGGAAGGCGCAGTCTGGACCGCAGGGGCGCCCAGCTCAGCCCAGGGCGCCATCACAGGGCAGGGTGAACCACGTGACGGCCGAGTCGGCGGCCGAGGCTCCTAACGTGGTTATTGGTACGTTCATGGTTAACACCCACCCTGCTACAGTTCTTTTCGATACTGGTGCTACGCATTCATTTATTACTCAGTTATTTGCTGAGAAACATCATATACCGATATCCTGCATGAGGACTCCTATGGTAGTTACTACACCTGGAGGCAAGATCCATACCTGCTCTATCTATTCTAGGATTAGTGTGATCATAAGGGGGGTAGAGTTCCGCACTGGGCTTATCGTCATTGACTCGGTGGGTATCGACGTGATCTTCGGAATGGAGACCCTTGCTAGATGGGGTGTCATGATTGATTGTGCTCAGAGGACTGTCCACTTGTCAGCATCGGATGGATAGGAAGTCACAGTCAGTGCTTCGGAGCCCTCTGGATTTCTTTGTCAGATGGAGGCTAGACCCACGGATGGTATTCGCGTGGTGTCTGAATTCCCGCATGTTTTTCTGGATGATTTGCCAGGTATGCCGCCTGATCGCGACATTGAGTTTTCTATTGATCTCTTGCCTGGCACAGCTCCTATTGCTAAACGGCCCTATCGTATGGCACCCGTTGAGCATGAGGAAGTTAAGAAGACCATCGATGAGTTGCTAGCCAAGGGCTATATCCGCCTCAGCTTCTCTCCTTGGGTTTTTCCTGTATTGCTTGTAGAGAAGAAGGATGGTGCGAAGAGAATGTGCGTCGATTATCGAGATCTGAATGCAGTCACCATCAAGAACAAGCATCCATTACCCCGTATTGAGGATCTCTTTGATCAGCTTCAGGGTGCTTGTGTATTCTCAAAGATTGATTTGTGTTCGGGTTATCACCAGCTGAAGATTTGTCCCGAGGATATCCCGAAGACGGCATTCACCTGCAAGTATGGGCTATATGAGTATACGGTCATGCCCTTTGGCTTGACCAATGCTCTGGCTTTCTTCATGCATCTGATGAACAAGGTTTTCATGGATTACCTCAATACCTTTGTGGTGATATTCATTGATGATATCCTGGTATATTCCAAGTCAGAGGCAGAGCATGAGAAGCATTTGAAGCTCGTGTTGCAGAGGTTGAGAGAGCAAAAGCTGTATGCCAAGCTCAGCAAGTGCGAATTCTGGATTGACAAGGTTCCATTCCTCGGTCATGTCATCTCCAAGGGAGGTATTGCTGTGGACCCCGGCAAGGTGAAGTATGTGCTTGAATGGGAGGTGCCGCATACTGTGAAGGAAGTTCGTTCCTTTCTGGGCTTAGCAGGATATTATCGGAGGTTCATTGAGAATTTCTCCAAGATTGCGAAGCCTTTGACTTCCTTGCTAGAGAAGGGTGTGGATTTCTCCTGGACTGATGAGCGTTAGATGGCTTTCGATGAGCTGAAGAAGAGGTTAACTACGGCGCCAGTCCTTACTCTACCAGACCAGAGTAAGAGGTTCACAGTGTATTGTGACGCTTCAAAGGATGGTCTCGGTTGCGTTCTGATGTTGGAAGGTAGAGTTATAGCTTATGCTTCACGGCAGTTGCGCCGGCACGAGCTGAATTATCCCACTCATGATCTGGAGTTAGCTGCAGTTGTGCATGCTTTGAAGATATGGAGGCATTACTTGTTTGGGCAGAGGTGTGACATTTACACCGATCACAAGAGCCTCAAGTACATTTTCACGCAGAATGAGCTGAACATGCGGCAGAGAAGATGGCTAGAGTTAGTCAAGGATTATGACCTGGAGATTCACTATCATCTGGGCAAGGCCAATGTTATAGCAGATGCTCTGAGTAGGAAGAGTCATGTCAACATGGCCATGGCTTTTCAGATGCCTCAGGAGTTATGCGAGGAATTTGAGCAGTTGAGTCTGGGTTTCTTGCATCACACCTCGAGTGCATCATGCGAGACAGAACCCACTCTAGAGGCAGAGATCAGGTAGCATCAGAAAGAAGATAAGAAGCTGCAGGAGATCCGTGAACTGCTCAAGATTGGCAAAGCACCTCATTTCAGAGAGGATGATCAGGGTACCTTGTGGTACAAGGGCTGGATATGTGTGCCAGATGTAGAGGATCTCAGGAAGCTGATTTTTAGTGAGGCTCATGATACAGCAAATTCCATTCATCCGGGCAGCACGAAGATGTATTATGACCTCAAGAAAAGATTCTGGTGGTATGGGATGAAGCATTCCGTTGCAGAGTATGTGGCTATCTGTGACACCTGTCAGCGTGTCAAGGCAGAGCATCAGAGGCCAGCAGGTCTATTGCAGCCATTGAAGATTCCAGAGTGGAAATGGGAGGAGATCACTATGGACTTCATTGTTGGATTGCCTCGTACTTAGAAAGGGTACAACTCTATATGGGTAGTAGTGGATCGGTTGACGAAGGGTCCCCACTTCATTCCGGTGAACACTACTTACTCCGGTGCTAGACTCGCAGAGTTGTACATCTCCAGGATCGTCTGTCTACATGGTGTTCCGAAGAAGATCATATCTGACCGAGGATCTCAGTTCACTTCACGGTTCTGGGAGCAGTTGCATGATTCGTTGGATACGAAGCTATGCTTCAGTACCGCCTATCATCCTCAGACAGATGGGTAGACAGAGAGAACCAACCAAGTGTTGGAGGATATGCTTCAAGCCTGCGCTATTCAGTATGGTACCAGCTAGGATAAATGCCTGCTGTTTGCAGAGTTTTTATATAACAATAGTTATCAGGCCAGTCTGAAGAAGTCCCCCTTCGAGGCCCTGTACGGTCAGAAGTGCAGAACTCCGCTGTATTGGGATCAGATTGGCGAGAGGTAGGTATTCGGTCTGGATATTATTGAGGATGCAGAACAGCTGGTACAGCAGGTACGAGAGAACCTGAGGGTCTCACAGACTCGTCAGAAGAGCTATGCGGATGTCCATCGACGGGATCTGACCTTTGCAGTGGATGATCATGTGTATCTAAAGGTCTCACCGATGAGAGGAATCCGCAGGTTTAATGTGAAGGGGAAGTTAGCCCCTAGATACATCGGTCCGTTCAAGGTGTTGGAACGGAAGGGTGAGGTAGCATACCATTTGGAGTTACCTCCCAATCTCTCAGGAGTGCATGATGTCTTCCATGTCTCCCAGTTGAAGAGGTGTTTGAGAGTGCCGGAAGAGCAAGCACCACTAGAAGGGTTAGATGTACAGGAGGATCTGACCTACACCGAGCATCCGGTGAAGATTCTAGAGACGTCTGAGAGAGTTACTTGGAACAAGAAGATCAAGATGTGTCGTGTCCAGTGGAGTCATCACACAGAGGATGAGGCTACTTGGGAGCGAGAAGATGAGTTGAGGAGGACATACCCAGATCTCTTTGCTAGCTAGCCTATCTGAATCTCGGGACGAGATTCCTGTAAGGGGGGTAGGTTTGTAACACCCTAATATAAAATTTCATATTTTATAATGAGTTTAATTGGCTTTAATAAAGTTTCTAAGGTTTTTCTTTGTTTAGCTTGCATATAATTATAATTTATTTCACAGAGGATTAAAATTTCCTTTTAGTTCAACATGGTTGCGCATTCATGCTGGTGCATATATTTTATTTGGTTGAGTGCATAGGAGTTTGAATTCAAAGTTGATTTGAATTCAAATAGATTTGAGTTTGTTTGAAAGAGAAAGGGGAAGGAAACCAGAAAATTAGGAAAAACCCTAAACTAGCACATCTAACCCTTCTAATGGTCCCTGCTCCTCCGGCTTGGTCTGTGCTGTGTGTCTTGTACCCCCGGAGGTGGGCCCCATCGTTGCTGATCCAGAAACCTTAGCGGTTACACCTTACTAACGTGATCCTTTGTAACGGTCTCGTAGTGTGCTTGCTAGCCATCTCACCTAAGAAAGTGTGATGAACAACTAGCGTAGCTCATGACTTGTGGGTAAAGTTGTGCAACCTCTCGAGAGTGTAAAACTGATATATCAGCTGTGCTCACAGTCATGAGCGGCCCAGATCCTCCGACTGATTAGTTGGGTTATCCTTGGTGGTTTGGTTTGGTTCTCAGTAGATTCATGGTTAATCTTGATTAATTATTATGTAACTTGGGTTGCGGTAATTCACCCACTTGTAGTAATTAGCTTAATAAAATTTGCCAAGATTAAAAGCTAATGCAGTTGAGTCAGCTAACCCTAGAGCCTCATAATTCATGTTATACTTGTTGAGTACAAGTTGTGTACTCACACTTGCCTCCTCTACTCTTCTGTTCTCTTTGGGATGTCTTCGACTGCTGTTCAGTACCCGGCGACGTGGAGAATTACATCAGCGGACTCGACGATTTCTAGGTGTTGTCTCCCAGTTGACGTCCCTGTGGCGCCCTACCTTTCATGTATTTCTTTTACGCTTCCGCATTCCTGGAACTGATTCTTGATTCAGTTGTAATAAAGATATTCATTTATAGTTTATACGCTTTTGTTTCGAGATACGTGTTGTGATATCTTGATGATTCTGTTGTATATATGCGTGACTTGATCCTGGCGCATATATGATTGCTCGATTTATGTTCTTTATAAATCAGGTGTGACATCTGTGTTATGTGCTTGTACTCCCTCGAGGCTTGCTCCATAGTTGCTAATCCAGAATCCTTAGCGGTTACACCTTACCAATGTGTTCTTTGTAACGGCCTCGTAGTGTGCTTACTAGTCATCTCACCTAAGGAAGTGTGATGAACAACTAGCGTAGCTCACGACTTGTGGGTAAAGATGTGCGACCTCTCTAGAGTGTAAAATTGGTATACTAGCCGTGCTCACGATCATGAGCGGCCCAGATCGTCCATCTGATTAGTGGGGTTTATCTTTGGTGGTTTGGCTTGGATTTCAGTAGACTCATGAGTAATTTTAATTAATTATTCAGTAACTTGGGTTATAGTAATTCATCCACTTGTAGTAAATAGCTTTAATAAAATTTGCCCAGATTAAAAGCTAACGCAGTTGAGTCAGCTAACCGTAGAGCCTCATAGTTTGTGTTATACTTGTTGAGTACAAGTTGTGTACTCATACTTGCCTTCTCTACTCTTCTGTTCTCTTTGGTATATCTTCGACTGCTGCTTAGTACCAGGCGACGTGGAAGACTACATCAGTGGACTCGATGATTTCTAGGCGTTTGTCTCCCAGCCGACGTCCCTGTGGCGCCCTGTTCTTCATGTATTCATTTTACGCTTCCGCACTCCTTGAATCGATTCTTGATTCGGTTGTAATAAAGAATTTATTTACCATTTATACACTTTGATTTCGTGATAAGTGTTGTGATATCTTGATAATTCTATTGTATATATGCGTGACTTGATCCTGGCGCATATATGATTGCTCAGTTTATGTTCTTGTAAATCGGGTTGGGTTTAACCCTCGACTGGCTAGGACTCTAGCTAGAGATCTCCATCTCTGAGTCGATGAGCTTTTGCGTGGCCTCGAGTACTTCCGCAGAAGGCTCTGTCAATCGTGATGTCGCGGCGTACTCAATCACCTCCTGGTCGCAGTTGTACGACTTCTTTAGGTCACCATGGAATGTGAGTACGTTTGTCTTGCATGGCATCTTGAGTAGCAGGCAAACGTAGTGGGGCACGGCCATGAATTTGGCCAGTGCTGGTCTGCCGAGGATGGCATGGTATGAGGACTCGAAGTCAGCCACCTCGAACTTGATGTACTTGGTATGGTAGTTGTCCTTCGACCCAAATTAATTGGCAGGACCACTAAGCCGAGTGGTGTAGCCGCATTTCCCGGGATGATGCCGTAGAATGGAGCTCTGCTAGGGGTGAGCATCTTGGAGATGTCCAGACCCATCTTCTTCAGAGTACTCGCGAAGAGCAGGTTGAGGCCGCTCCCGCCATCTATGAGTACTCGGGTCAGCTGTGAGCCCACCATGACAGGATCTAGGATGAGCGGGAATTTTTCCGGCTCGAAGAAGCTGGTCTGTCACACCCGGTTTGGAAAAGGTAACCAAATGCATCCCATATGTGCGCCAGGATCAAGTTCCAAACATACAGTAGACGTCACAAGCGAATATCCGAAACAATGCATTAATGAAATAGAGTATAATAGTACTTTATTACATGGCCGACAGTCTTAATCTTAAACGAATAAATAAACATCGATAAACAGCAGCAGACTTCAACTTCACAGGCAGATGACTGGGAGACATACGCCTAGTATTCTTTGAAATCTTTGGGGAACACCGAATAATTATCTTGTTGTGCCCACAATTCGTGTTTCCCTTGATGCCCGGGTTTGCAAGACCCTTAAACACTTCCAAGGTGAGTGGCAGGGATTCACTACGAGGCCTTTACAAAGATTCCCTAACTTGCAACGGTTCACTAAGGTTTCAGGCCGCAGTGGTCATAATCCTCCCTAATGAGGAAGACCCCTTACCCAGGATACGCCTCAAGAGGACCGAGCTATACCCCATCAACGCACTCCCCTCTTGCCCTTTCGGTAAGATCTTCACAAGCTAAAGTTTCTAATTAATTAGCCAAGACCAGAGCCATGTAGTATTATGGTTGCACTGTTTTCCTAGGTGGTTCTCCATGTTCCAATTAATCCAATAATCTTAATTATCACCAATAAAATATCCCAAAATATGAGTAAACCAGTGTAGCATGATTTTTAGGTTATCCAACCAATCTAAGTATGAGCAACTAGCATAGCTACAACATAAATATAACAACCCAGGTTTAATCAAGGAAGTTCAAATGAAGCTAGGCATATCCTTAACTTGGGATCCATCATATTCTAGACACATGCATGCATATAAAGTAAAAGCGTAGATTTATAATATTGTTGGGACTAAAGTATGATCAAGGACCACTTGCCTTTGTTAATGAACTGCTGCTGCTCGGGAACTTCTTCAAAGCTCAGCTCTTGAGGACCCTTGAACTGTGTATCGTCTATCGTAGCACACGAATACATACAAGCAAACAAATGCAATGAATAAGAAACAGTACACCAATCAATATAAATAGAACAAAATAATGTAATAAAGCTACTGCATATGTTGTAAGGATCGCATGAGCGCAAGAATCGATGAAAACAGAGTTAAAATGGAGAAATTAGGGCTAAAACTTGATCCTAGGGGCTTATTTGCAGAAGATTTCAAACTAAAAGGGCTCTAACAGAAGAAACCGAGGGCTAGATCATGATTAAACCTTAGACTTAGGGGTTAGATTGTAAACTAGAAAGATCTAGGACTGCGGGTTCTATATTTGAAAAAGTCAGGGGCCTAATCAGAAGAAAAAGGATCTATTCGTGAATACTTTTGAACTAACATGGAATGCGGGTTGATTTCCAGAAAAATTAAGGGCTAAACCTATAAAGGCCATGGGTTGATCGGTATTAGATCTGTTTGACTCGGGTTAGATTGGATTCAAACCATTGGATCTAGATCCAACGGCCAGGGACGCGAGGGGCGGCGGCAGGAAGCGCCGGCGACCGGTCAGGCGGCGGCGCGCGGCGGAGCTTCACCGGGAAAACGCGATAATGCATTCCCAGCCATGGCTAAGGCTCGGATCTGGATCAGGAGATAGCCCGTATGACGGGGAACCCAATTGAGGTGTTGCGGAAGGGCATAGGGGGTCGTAGGCGGTGGGCGGCGGCGAGTGGCGGCGCGGAGCGACGGCGAGCGTGCAGGCGCATGGGGAAAGCACGAAGAAAGAGTTTATCCGGCCGGGAAGCTTCCTTACCCCACGGTGACGCTTCTAGCGCTCACGGGCGACGGCGGGTAGCAGCGGAGCGACGGCATGGCAAGCTCCCAAGCTTTGGCAATGGCGGCGGCGGTGGAGGCTTTGGTTCGAGGGTTTGGGGCTGAGGCGGCGGCTGCGGCTTGAGGGGAAGAACCCTAGGGCACGGGCGATACTTATAGGGGGGCCGCGGGGTGCGTTGGCATGCGGGCCCAAGGCCACGCGGCTCGGGACAGCGCGGGGGCGGACCGGACTCGGACTCAGGTCCGAGTCGGGCTCGGGGAGGAAGACGAGCCTGATAGGCGGGCCCCGCCTGTCAGTGCGAGAGAGGGAAAGAGGGAGGGGCGCGTGCGGCTGGTTGGGCTGGGGCGAGCGACTGGTGGGCCGTGCGAGGAAGAGAAAGGGGGAGATTGTGACAGTTCGCGTATTTGTAATGTTAGAAATATAATTTGTTAGTGTGAAATATGTGTTTGGTTGTGTAAAGCGTGTGCGTGATATGTGAAGCTTTTGAAAATTTAAAGTGCAAATAAAAAGGGTATTTTTATAATTACAGAAAAACCTAGGGTTGTTTTTGCAAAATGTATTTGGATTAAGGTAATTTTGAAATAAGTAAAGGGTGGTTTTGCAAGTATGTTTTTCTTACTTTATGTTTTGTAAAAATATATATATTTACTCAAAACTTGCATTGGAAATGCGCGTGTTGAAATATGCAAAAATTTTGGGTAAAATGGTAAAAATTAAGGATGTTTATGTAATTTTATAAAAATACAAGTCCTTTTATGCAAATATTTGATTTACAAAAGTAACTTTCAAAATTACTCAGGGCTAAAGTGTAGAAGTGCAAGTCATCATGACGAGTCTATCCCGTCATTATGACGTGTCATAAATGCTTGCATTTAGGTTCTAAATTTTATAAAGTTACGCTCTATAGGACAAAAGTAATTCAAATCCGA
This sequence comes from Panicum hallii, assembly GCF_002211085.1. NCBI lineage: Eukaryota > Viridiplantae > Streptophyta > Magnoliopsida > Poales > Poaceae > Panicum > Panicum hallii. The sequence goes on from NC_038044.1 coordinate 42,972,806, forward strand.
CTTTTGTTCAAAGATTCACGTGTAAAAACATAAGTTTTAAGTTTTTGAACTTGGGCCCTAAAGCAATGTTGTAGAGTTTGAAAAACTCTCCAACTTTCGTTTTGGGCATTTCTTCATTCGGGTTTTAGATTGATGGGAAATTTTGTTTTACAAATAGGTCCCTGTATTTCTCTGATTTTACGCAAAGGTCCTTGGGAAATCCTATTTCCCTTTCTCCCTTGTTGATCCTCTTTTGTTCTTCCTTATCTGGTTCTTTCCTCCCCCACCGGCAGCACAGTCCCACCCGGTCCTATCTCTCTTCCCCTCCACGGGCACAGGTGCAGGCGGCGGCCCAAGCGTTGGGGGCAGCTCGGCTCCAGGCGGCCGGGCGAGCTAACGCGGGCGCAGGAGAGCGAGGCCGGCTCGCCCAGGCGCGCGAGCGCGGCTGGCGGGAGCCAGAGGCGCGCGGCGGGAGCTAGAGGCGCGCGAGCGCGGCTGGCGGACGCGGGGCAGCGCGCGCAGGCGGGGCAGCGGCCCGGGGGCGCGCGCGTGCGGGCGCCGAGCCTAGGCGGCGCGCGGTGCGAGGCGCGGCGAGGCGCGAACGGACCCAGGCGCGCGCGCGGGCGTCCCGGGAGGCGGGCGGCAGCGGCGCTGGCTCGGGCGCGGGCTCGGGTGGTTGGTCGAGCGGCCAGGCGTAGGCGAGCTGGAGTGGCAGAGGCGCAGGGAGCGGCGGGCCCAGGCGGTGGCGCGGCTCTGGCGGGGCGCGCGGACGGCAGGCCAGCGGTGCGGCTGCAGCCCTGCAGGCGGGCCCGAGGCTGATGTCGTGCAGGTGGACCGAGTGGGAGTGCGTGGGAGCAACGCAGTGCAGAAGCAGGTGGACAACCTGGAGAGGAGGAAGAAGGAGCTGACGAACGCCAACTGCAAACCAGGAGTTCTGAACACGAGCGAGATTGTAACTCCCGTTGTTTCTGCTACTTGCCTCAATGATACCGAGATCATGGTTCAGGTCAGCCGGCAGAGCAATGCGGCTGCCACAAGTCTTCCTTTGTCCAAGTGTGTTGAAGTGCTGGAACGAAGCGGCCTAGGCGCATGGGTGGAGTAACAGCAGCGCGAACAGGCACGCGTGAGCGGGCAAGCGCAGGACTGGAGCGGTTCGTGAGCGACGCCGAGCGGGTGGCGCGAGCGTGCGCGCGGTGACACGCGGAAGCTGGCGGTATGTGCAGGTGTTGGGCGGCCGGAGCAGAGCGAGCCCATAGGCACGAGCAGGCGATGTTGGAGTGCGACGTGTCGAGCAACGGCACGCGCAGGAGGAGTAGCGACGGAAAGCTGTTGCGCGAGATGCAGGAACGCGGTAGCCGTATCGAGGACGCAGCCAAGGTGTTCGACGAAATGCTAACCGCGGGAGAAGTGAAGCTGAGCCTGCGAAGTGGGAACAGGTCAACGATGCGCGCGGCTCGGACATGTGCAGATGTGATACGGCGAGGCCGAAACGAGCGCGTGTCCAGCAGCAGGAAGAGAAGGAGTAGTTGCGCGGCGTGCAGAGCGATGGCGTGCAGCACATGATAGTTTCCAACTGGACGAGCTCAGGTCGCGACCGAGTTGATGTGCAATGCATTGATCGGAGGCCGTCGAGGAGAGGACAACGGAAGGCATGGCCCTAATGCAAGTAGACCACGGTCTTCGCAAAGGCGGAGGTGGGAGTGTAGCATGGCGAGTCAGAAGAAGAAGCGGCGAAACGAAGGCGGCGGTTATAGCGCGGCGAATTCGAAAGGAGCAACTGCGCGGGTGTGCCGACCGTGTCTCAGCGGCACATGCGCATGGGCAGTGAAGGCTTAACCCGTGAGCGGGAGGATCTTGAGGTTCGCGGAGGATTTGGCATAGCGAACCCATTCAGCTCCATCATCTCGTTCTAGGAGTCCATGACATCCAGCAGCTCCTATTCCTCGTCGATCGCCGAGTAAGACCGCAAACCACCGCCGGGATTACCTCTTCGGCCATTCTCTACCCACTGCAATCCCCGGCAAACTTCTTTGTCATCCATGGAGTCTCGTCATCGTCGAGTTTTTCTCTTCACCGATCCTATCGCCACGGGACTTCACTTTCCGTCTGTTCTTCCTCCACATCCAAAACTACCCCAAGGTTTGCCCTGATTCACTGAATCTTCTTAATGCCGGCGATTCCTTTACCGGAATATCACCGTTAACTTCCTGTTATCTGTTTTCCCGGACCAGGGACTTGATTGCTACGTTTTAGAAAGTTCTAGGGTGTCCTTTGTAAAATTTTCAAAACTTTCTTTGTTTCAAATCAGTGAACATTTACGAGTTTGTGTTATGCTCTTGAATTGAAAGTCTTGATCTGTGGTCTAGGTTAAATGTTAGGGAATGAATGCTTTGTTTGTACCATATATTGTATGCATGTGTTTTAACTAAAAGATAAATCATAAGATGTATGTTTCAAGTGGAAAAGTGTGGTAATTAGTTAATCCATCACACAAATGCTCCTATCCCTACCGTCAAGACGTTATCCTCGTCTTGATTGCTGTTTCTTTAAGTTCCTTGTCGTATAAGGATTCCCGTTAGTTCTTGTGTGTCTGCTGCTTAGCCAAAACATCTTTGCGACTATGCTTTAGCATTGGCTATCAGTTCAGCTGCTAAGCATCCGCTTTCCTTGAGTCTAGGATGTTTCTGTGTAACAGCTGTCAGTCGATACTTTACCATCGGCTGGTTAGCTAATACGGTTGTTACCTTTCTAGTATCGACTATTGCCGATACAAGTCTGTTGTTCTATCCTACATCGACTACACATAGTCGATGTATCAAAGGTGCACACGCAATCTTAGGATTCTTGCCATCAGCCGACCCAAGCCGATTTTGGTTGCTTTTCCATATCGGTCAAACACGGCCGATCAATCATTAGTTTCCGCTTCCTTATCTACGTACTCCTATCAGTCGATTTATCGACTGAATGATCGGCTATCTATATCTATCGGTCATATATCCTCAACCACACTCCAATCGGCTATACGTCACTCAATTGTTGTGCTGACGTAGTCAAGTCGATATAACCACACTTAGTTACCTAGAATAACACTTAAACACATCTTAGTTAAGACCATTGCTTTAGGAATCATCCTTCTGCCAAGGTAATCGATGCTTTCATCGATCACCTAGGAAACCGATGCACTCATCAATCAGCTAAACCCTCGTTGTTTCCAATCAGCTCTATTGTAACCCTCAACAAGTAGCTGATTCTAGTTAGTTGTTCCCCCTAAAGTTCTATCTAGGTTTAGTTCAGATCTTTTTGGTTGATATGTGAATAGTATGTTGTATGAATGCTGGTTTGCAATTGAATTGTGAAGTAAGGTAGTTTTATGTACACACTTTGAATGAAATGTTGCATTGCATGTAGATACGATTACTTCTGCAACAGTACCTACGAGATCTCCCCGGAGTCTATGGAGGATGTTCCTGAAGACCAAATGAACGTCACCAAAGGATTATCTGAAGCCCCGAACCAAAGTTTGGAAGATATTGACTTACTGACTTCAGACCCACCAGTAAAGGCAAGCCCCGGACATGTCCTATTACTTTATTTACACTGCAATCTAATTCTATTATATTATATCTTGCATTACATCTAGGAATTGAAGTGAAACCCTAGATGCATGAATCCTAGGAATCCAACGTAATGCTCCCGAGTCCTTATCGGATAGTTGCTCCGCTAATAGGACCGGTAGAAGTCGGGTGATTTCCTGTCACTCGCGCGACATAGGAGTTGCATGTTTACATTTCTGCAACCACAATAAGGATGACGGACAGGGTCATGTGCTGTATCATGACCTGGAAGTTTACCCTGTCTGTTTTGATAAAAGCTTTAAGGTCGAAATGTGTGGTAGTGGTGGCTAAGTTTTTGAAAGTACTAGCCACATGCCGCGAAATATGGTAAGCGGTAAGCCTAGTACCCGATTGGCCCGGCAAATGGACGCGCTCCCACCACTCGACTTTTATTTTATGTTTACACGCACCGACATGTGGGAGTACGTTCTGTAAGGCAGACAGGAATACGGGTTTTGTAGTCGCGCTACAGACGTATGTCCTGTACACATTGGGTGTGCGTACGGTCCTGCAGTCGCTTGTGGTGGCCCCGATCCATAACCCGGAATATGAGGGAAACGGTTGCTTCGGAATGCCCTGTTGGTATTCCCAGCGTGTGTGTTAGGTGTACCTTGCAAGGTTAAATTCGATTCGAATCGTCCGCCTCTCACGAGGATTGAGATTGCTTATCCCTTTTACCACATTGAGTAAGAAGTGGAACTAATGATGGATAATCTTGATGGATGATAATCACTACCTTGCATGCTTAGTGTAGGTGCTAATCTAGAATAAATACTCAACTAGAAGATGAAAGCTAAAACTTGAAAGTAGTTCATACTCTTTGTTGCTTTTCAGCTAAAAATAAACCCAGAGCCTCTACAATGCTTGCATGAGTCTAGTTATGGGCTAAAGTATACCCAATCCCGGGTAAGCCTTGCTGAGTATTAGTATACTCAGCCTTGCTAGTTTTATGTTTTTCAGGTTAAGCTTTTGAAAACCCTACTCTTCCCTGGCCTTGGCCCTGTGCTCTTCCAAATAATTGGTCCGTGGAATAGAATCCGTCCCCGACCAACATTGGTGATACCGAGTGATGTCGTGCCTGGGCTTAGCATGACATCCGTCTTAACGACGTGTTGTAATCGTCGCGTATGTTTTCCGCTGCCAAAACCATAGCTTTAATAGTTTGTAATCTTTTCTCTAGATTTGAAACTTCATACTTCTTTTGGAAATTCTTGTAATGTAATTCTCTATGATGTAAAATGTGATGGTGATTGTATCTCTGGACTCACCTTCATGTGAGGTAACCTTATTGGATCCTGTGTATCGGTGGTTTATCGGGACGTTACCCGACAGGCCAAGGGATTATACCGTTTGAAGCACGTTGGAGCCCTCTGGGGTGGACTCGCGTACTTGAGCCGGTATAATTCAGGTTGGTTCTGCCACAGCTGGTATCAGAGCTATAAGGTTACTCTGGAGATACATTTTACCTTAAAAATGCTTTCGGTATAAAAGTTTGACCTACAAAATGTTTGGCAAAACCACGTTGGATTCGTTAAGGATTGTACTTAGTACGTAAAGCCCTAGGGTAATGCTTATAAGGGAATTAAAGGTGGCTATAGTATATGTATATATAACTCTAACTACCAGCATTACTTTTCTGCCAAAACTTAAATTCATGCACAACCCCAACTTTATATTCTGTAACGACACATTCGACGATGAGGTAAGGAGGTAAGGATCCTCAGCCAACTGAGGGAGCTTGGCCTTCCCGTCGGTGATGCGAACCGAACGCTGTTTCTCAAGCAGTGGCCTACTTGAGATGCTGCCAATGTACCAATTTCGATTGACTACATTGGGAGTATATGGTTCGGCGCAGGGTATGGCGATCGCAGATCATACCCCCGCATTTTGCGGTACCCCCGTGAATACGTTATCTCGATAACGTATGTTAACGTTGTCTGTACGGCGGTAATTGTACAGATGCTGTTTCTATAGTGAACAGTAATGATTGGGGACGCTTTCATGACATGCTGGCATGAAAGGTTCAATATATACATATTGTGTTTTCTGCAGGAATGCTAACCACGATTCAATAGGTTTTGAACAGTTAGGATTATCGACTAGTTATTATAGGGAGAGACGTGTTTATATGATGCCACCGTATTTAACCACGTAAGACCAAGATTACTTGGCAGTTATTTTTGTTTGTGAGGACGGGTAGAACGTGCATACATCATGACATCTTGGATTGACCTGATTGCCTTGTTTGTTACATTGATGTACTGAAATATGCGCTTGTATCTGAATGCTTGTTTTGACTTTGTGTGGTAGGAGCCGACATAATCTGATAGGCTATCCTAGAGTTGGGAAAGTCTTTAGTGAATCAAATCAGTTGGGTCATGTTTGGACCTTATCATCGATCTTAGCTTGATCGCTAAATCAAATCCTTGATCTTGTTTTAAATCTGTTTCGGCAGAACCATTGAGTTCCTTCCTTTGATGGTTACATTTTGATAATCATCAGCAAACCCTTCAATTCATCATTCAGTGATTTATCCATCCTTTCATGATGTTGTACCTTATATTGTTGGCTATTCCGGTTACAACATCTGAAAGTTGCACCTTCGATTTTTGCTCAGATGATTTTGGATAAATTAAAAAGATGTATGACAATAATTACTTTTTGAATACAATTCTACTAGCAAAAGTCATGCATCATAACATATACCATCTTTGGTCAATGCATAGTGTTGCATCATTATCGAAAGCCCGTAGACTAACTAACGAGTGTGCCTCCTGTACAGCTTTAGGTTATCTTCGGCTTCTTAAGACCTATCTTGTTGCTGTTGGCACTACAGGGTTGCTATTCCTTTTTTGTGGTGGTGTTTAATCACATGACCATGATGCCGTGTCGGAACCTAAGGCCTCATGTGCACTGCAGTCACATGATTGAGCCATTAGGAGCGCACTGGTGACTAGGTACATGTGACGTAACCCCACTGCAAACTCTTCTTATGCAACCTTATTAGTGTCCTATTTTTTGATCCTCGTTTAAGGATATAGAGCCACCCAGGTGTTAGTTACGAGAGAACGGTTGTAGAGTGTGAGTCGTGTGCATCATCAACTCATGAGGGTATGCATCATACTTCATGCATTTCATACGTGCATACATCGCAAGTATCATCATTCTTGCATCATGGTGTATGCATCATTGGGCCAGTATCATGGTAATTGCATTATGTCCTATGCACCATTTCGATCGTGCATGAAGTCCTCCATCCTCGTATTGCATCATCATTGCAATCATGCATCTCAACAGTGCATCATGTTCATGGTTATATACCAAGCATTGCACTCTGAGCTAGAACATTTTATCATTATTCCTTGATTGCGTTGGTATAAATAGGCATGTTTTACAATCAACATCCTCTAAATCATTTAAGTAATAAACTCTGAGCAAGAATGTTTCAAACATCACTTTGTCAATCCCTTGTACTATCCTCCCTTGCTAACTATAAGTTTTGTGATGAATGTCATCGACATTTATCGTTTTCATGATTGTGATCTTAGCTCTATGAGAATTTGATCACCTTTTCCTTTCTTATCTTGTCAAACTTATTTATGTACAATCTCTTCATGCTCTCGTCTTACTCATCTCGTCATGCTCTCGTCATCAACCTCAATCTTCTCTGGTATGATTGTTTCCTGTTACTTTTGATGTGTGATTTGCTTTTCTTCCCTTAAAGAGTCTTTCGTCCGAATCTCGGGACGAGATTCTTTTTAGGGGGGGAGGCTGTGACAGTTCGCGTATTTGTAATGTTAGAAATATAATTTGTTAGTGTGAAATATGTGTTTGGTTGTGTAAAGCGTGTGCGTGATATGTGAAGCTTTTGAAAATTTAAAGTGCAAATAAAAAGGGTATTTTTATAATTACAGAAAAACCTAGGGTTGTTTTTGCAAAATGTATTTGGATTAAGGTAATTTTGAAATAAGTAAAGGGTGGTTTTGCAAGTATGTTTTTCTTACTTTATGTTTTGTAAAAATATATATATTTACTCAAAACTTGCATTGGAAATGCGCGTGTTGAAATATGCAAAAATTTTGGGTAAAATGGTAAAAATTAAGGATGTTTATGTAATTTTATAAAAATACAAGTCCTTTTATGCAAATATTTGATTTACAAAAGTAACTTTCAAAATTACTCAGGGCTAAAGTGTAGAAGTGCAAGTCATCATGACGAGTCTATCCCGTCATTATGACGTGTCATAAATGCTTGCATTTAGGTTCTAAATTTTATAAAGTTACGCTCTATAGGACAAAAGTAATTCAAATCCGACTTTTGTTCAAAGATTCACGTGTAAAAACATAAGTTTTAACTTTTTGAACTTGGGCCCTAAAGCAATGTTGTAGAGTTTGAAAAACTCTCCAACTTTCGTTTTGGGCATTTCTTCATTCGGGTTTTAGATTGATGGGAAATTTTGTTTTACAAATAGGTCCCTGTATTTCTCTGATTTTACGCAAAGGTCCTTGGGAAATCCTATTTCCCTTTCTCCCTTGTTGTTCCTCTTTTGTTCTTCCTTATCTGGTTCTTTCCTCCCCCACCGGCAGCACAGTCCCACCCGGTCCTATCTCTCTTCCCCTCCACGGGCACAGGTGCAGGCGGCGGCCCAAGCGTTGGGGGCAGCTCGGCTCCAGGCGGCCGGGCGAGCTAACGCGGGCGCAGGAGAGCGAGGCCGGCTCGCCCAGGCGCGCGAGCGCGGCTGGCGGGAGCCAGAGGCACGCGGCGGGAGCTAGAGGCGCGCGAGCGCGGCTGGCGGACGCGGGGCAGCGCGCGCAGGCGGGGCAGCGGCCCGGGGGCGCGCGCGTGCGGGCGCCGAGCCTAGGCGGCGCGCGGTGCGGGGCGCGGCGAGGCGCGAACGGGCCCAGGCGCGCGCGCGGGCATCACGGGAGGCGGGCGGCAGCAGCGCTGGCTCGGGCGCGGGCTCGGGTGGTTGGTCGAGCGGCCAGGCGTAGGCGAGCTGGAGTGGCAGAGGCGCAGGGAGCGGCGGGCCCAGGCGGTGGCGCGGCTCTGGCGGGGCGCGCGGACGGCAGGCCAGCGGTGCGGCTGCAGCCCTGCAGGCGGGCCCGAGGCTGATGTCGTGCAGGTGGACCGAGTGGGAGTGCGTGGGAGCAACGCAGTGCAGAAGCAGGTGGACAACCTGGAGAGGAGGAAGAAGGAGCTGACGAACGCCAACTGCAAACCAGGAGTTCTGAACACGAGCGAGATTGTAACTCCCGTTGTTTCTGCTACTTGCCTCAATGATACCGAGATCATGGTTCAGGTCAGCCGGCAGAGCAATGCGGCTGCCACAAGTCTTCCTTTGTCCAAGTGCGTTGAAGTGCTGGAACGAAGCGGCCTAGGCGCATGGGTGGAGTAACAGCAGCGCGAACAGGCACGCGTGAGCGAGCAAGCGCAGGACTGGAGCGGTTCGTGAGCGACGCCGAGCGGGTGGCGCGAGCGTGCGCGCGGTGACACGCGGAAGCTGGCGGTATGTGCAGGTGTTGGGCGGCCGGAGCAGAGCGAGCCCATAGGCACGAGCAGGCGATGTTGGAGTGCGACGTGTCGAGCAACGGCACGCGCAGGAGGAGTAGCGACGGAAAGCTGTTGCGCGAGATGCAGGAACGCGGTAGCCGTATCGAGGATGCAGCCAAGGTGTTCGACGAAATGCTAACCGCGGGAGAAGTGAAGCTGAGCCTGCGAAGTGGGAACAGGTCAACGATGCGCGTGGCTCGGACATGTGCAGATGTGATACGGCGAGGCCGAAACGAGCGCGTGTCCAGCAGCAGGAAGAGAAGGAGCAGTTGCGCGGCGTGCAAAGCGACGGCGTGCAGCGCATGATAGTTTCCAACTGGACGAGCTCAGGTCGCGACCGAGTTGATGTGCAATGCATTGATCGGAGGCCGTCGAGGAGAGGACAACGGAAGGCATGGCCCTAATGCAAGTAGACCACGGTCTTCGCAAAGGCGGAGGTGGGAGTGTAGCATGGCGAGTCAGAAGAAGAAGCGGCGAAACGAAGGCGGCGGTTATAGCGCGGCGAATTCGAAAGGAGCAACTGCGCGGGTGTGCCGACCGTGTCTCAGCGGCACACGCGCATGGGCAGTGAAGGCTTAACCCGTGAGCGGGAGGATCTTGAGGTTCGCGGAGGATTTGGCATAGCGAACCCATTCAGCTCCATCATCTCGTTCTAGGAGTCCATGACATCCAGCAGCTCCTATTCCTCGTCGATCGCCGAGTAAGACCGCAAACCACCGCGGGGATTACCTCTTCGGCCATTCTCTACCCACTGCAATCCCCGGCAAACTTCTTTGTCATCCATGGAGTCTCGTCATCGTCGAGTTTTTCTCTTCGCCGATCCTATCGCCACGGGACTTCACTTTCCGTCTGTTCTTCCTCCACATCCAAAACTACCCCAAGGTTTGCCCTGATTCACTGAATCTTCTTAATGCCGGCGATTCCTTTACCGGAATATCACCGTTAACTTCCTGTTATCTGTTTTCCCGGACCAGGGACTTGATTGCTACGTTTTAGAAAGTTCTAGGGTGTCCTTTGTAAAATTTTCAAAACTTTCTTTGTTTCAAATCAGTGAACATTTACGAGTTTGTGTTATGCTCTTGAATTGAAAGTCTTGATCTGTGGTCTAGGTTAAATGTTAGGGAATGAATGCTTTGTTTGTACCATATATTGTATGCATGTATTTTAACTAAAAGATAAATCATAAGATGTATGTTTCAAGTGGAAAAGTGTGGTAATTAGTTAATCCATCACACAAATGCTCCTATCCCTACCGTCAAGACGTTATCCTCGTCTTGATTGCTGTTTCTTTAAGTTCCTTGTCGTATAAGGATTCCCGTTAGTTCTTGTGTGTCTGCTGCTTAGCCAAAACATCTTTGCGACTATGCTTTAGCATTGGCTATCAGTTCAGCTGCTAAGCATCCGCTTTCCTTGAGTCTAGGATGTTTCTGTGTAACAGCTGTCAGTCGATACTTTACCATCGGCTGGTTAGCTAATACGGTTGTTACCTTTCTAGTATCGACTATTGCCGATACAAGTCTGTTGTTCTATCCTACATCGACTACACATAGTCGATGTATCAAAGGTGCACACGCAATCTTAGGATTCTTGCCATCAGCCGACCCAAGCCGATTTTGGTTGCTTTTCCATATCGGTCAAACACGGCCGATCAATCATTAGTTTCCGCTTCCTTATCTACGTACTCCTATCAGTCGATTTATCGACTGAATGATCGGCTATCTATATCTATCGGTCATATATCCTCAACCACACTCCAATCGGCTATACGTCACTCAATTGTTGTGCTGACGTAGTCAAGTCGATATAACCACACTTAGTTACCTAGAATAACACTTAAACACATCTTAGTTAAGACCATTGCTTTAGGAATCATCCTTCTGCCAAGGTAATCGATGCTTTCATCGATCACCTAGGAAACCGATGCACTCATCAATCAGCTAAACCCTCGTTGTTTCCAATCAGCTCTGTTGTAACCCTCAACAAGTAGCTGATTCTAGTTAGTTGTTCCCCCTAAAGTTCTATCTAGGTTTAGTTCAGATCTTTTTGGTTGATATGTGAATAGTATGTTGTACGAATGCTGGTTTGCAATTGAATTGTGAAGTAAGGTAGTTTTATGTACACACTTTGAATGAAATGTTGCATTGCATGTAGATACGATTACTTCTGCAACAGTACCTACGAGATCTCCCCGGAGTCTATGGAGGATGTTCCTGAAGACCAAATGAACGTCACCAAAGGATTATCTGAAGCCCCGAACCAAAGTTCGGAAGATATTGACTTACTGACTTCAGACCCACCAGTAAAGGCAAGCCCCGGACATGTCCTATTACTTTATTTACACTGCAATCTAATTCTATTATATTATATCTTGCATTACATATAGGAATTGAAGTGAAACCCTAGATGCATGAATCCTAGGAATCCAACGTAATGCTCCCGAGTCCTTATCGGATAGTTGCTCCGCTAATAGGACCGGTAGAAGTCGGGTGATTTCCTGTCACTCGCGCGACATAGGAGTTGCATGTTTACATTTCTGCAACCACAATAAGGATGACGGACAGGGTCATGTGCTGTATCATGACCTGGAAGTTTACCCTGTCTGTTTTGATAAAAGCTTTAAGGTCGAAATGTGTGGTAGTGGTGGCTAAGTTTTTGAAAGTACTAGCCACATGCCGCGAAATATGGTAAGCAGTAAGCCTAGTACCCGATTGGCCCGGCAAATGGACGCGCTCCCACCACTCGACTTTTATTTTATGTTTACACGCACCGACATGTGGGAGTACGTTCTGTAAGGCAGACAGGAATACGGGTTTTGTAGTCGCGCTACAGACGTATGTCCTGTACACATTGGGTGTGCGTACGGTCCTGCAGTCGCTTGTGGTGGCCCCGATCCATAACCCGGAATATGAGGGAAACGGTTGCTTCGGAATGCCCTGTTGGTATTCCCAGCGTGTGTGTTAGGTGTACCTTGCAAGGTTAAATTCGATTCGAATCGTCCGCCTCTCACGAGGATTGAGATTGCTTATCCCTTTTACCACATTGAGTAAGAAGTGGAACTAATGATGGATAATCTTCATGGATGATAATCACTACCTTGCTTGCTTAGTGTAGGTGCTAATCTAGAATAAATACTCAACTAGAAGATGAAAGCTAAAACTTGAAAGTAGTTCATACTCTTTGTTGCTTTTCAGCTAAAAATAAACCCAGAGCCTCTACAATGCTTGCATGAGTCTAGTTATGGGCTAAAGTATACCCAATCCCGGGTAAGCCTTGCTGAGTATTAGTATACTCAGCCTTGCTAGTTTTATGTTTTTCAGGTTAAGCTTTTGAAGACCCTACTCTTCCCTGGCCTTGGCCCTGTGCTCTTCCAAATAATTGGTCCGTGGAATAGAATCCGTCCCCGACCAACATTGGTGATACCGAGTGATGTCGTGCCTGGGCTTAGCATGACATCCGTCTTAACGACGTGTTGTAATCGTCGCGTATGTTTTCCGCTGCCAAAACCATAGCTTTAATAGTTTGTAATCTTTTCTCTAGATTTGAAACTTCATACTTCTTTTGGAAATTCTTGTAATGTAATTCTCTATGATGTAAAATGTGATGGTGATTGTATCTCTGGACTCACCTTCATGTGAGGTAACCTTATTGGATCCTGTGTATCGGTGGTTTATCGGGACGTTACCCGACAGGCCAAGGGATTATACCGTTTGAAGCACGTTGGAGCCCTCTGGGTGGACTCGCGTACTTGAGCCGGTATAATTCAGGTTGGTTCTGCCACAGAGATGGGCCGCGCGAAGGACTGGGCCGCGCAGGGGAGGAGGAAAAGAGAAAGAGAAAAGGGGAAGGGAAGGTGGGCCGGCCCAAGGGAGAAGGAGAGGAGAGATAAAAAGGAAATGCAAATCCAAATGCTATTGAATTTGAATTTGAAGTTTAAATTCAAATGAAAAACAATCAAATAAACAATGCAATGAGGCATGAAATACACAAACCCTATGTTGTCAGTATATTTCTTTTTATACATAAAATAGATACTATTAAGTGGAGGAGAATGTTCTAAATTCAAAAGAATTTGAATGAAACCTTATGAATTCTAAACATAATCTAGCAAAATTTGTTTTAAACTCCTAGTTTGAAAATTAGGGTGTTACAAACTTACCCCCTTAAAAGGAATCTCATCCTCGAGATTCGGTTGGGCTAGCGAAGAGCTCGGGAAATTCTGCCTGTAACTCGTCCTCTCGTTCCTAAGTAGCCTCATCCTCTGCATGGTAACTCCACTGAACCCTACATGTAACATTCAGGTAATTAGAGATATAGACACTAGGCATTAGTGACATATATGTAGGCTTGCTATGATACATGTAAGTAGTACCAAAGACTAGGGGTACAGTTGTAATTTCTATAAAATATAGGCCTTTATGTGAAAATAACGATCTATGTGTGATTAAAGCAAAAATTTAAGGGCTTACATGTAAAAGAATTGAAATGTAAAAGTAATATTTAGGGTTATTTAAGGACTAATATGTAAAAATACAGGTAATCATGACATTCTATGAAAATTTACAAACCTATCCAAAAATTGATCAAATTTAGGTGGGTAAAGACAAAGGTGATTTAAATTCCATCTTTGTTTGAAAAGTTAACATAAAAAGCTATAAACTTTGAGTTTTTGAACTTAAGCCCTAAAGCAATGTTGTAGAGTTTGAAAAACTCTACAACTTTCATTTTGGGCACTTTCTCATTTGATCCCTATATTAGTGAGAAATTTTAGTTTACATAGAGGCCCTTGAACTTTCTGGAAATCTCAAACAAGTCCCCCGGATCTTCTCCCCTCTCTTCTTCTTCCTCGCGCACGTGCCTCCCCTACTCTGCTCGCCTGCCGCCGGCAGTGCTGCGCCTCTGGCCGCCGCTCTACCGCCGCCGTTGCGCCACCTCTTGCTGGATTAACTCCCACGCGTCATCTTCTTCTTGACCCCGGCGCGAGTTACCCCCTTGCTGCCCTCCTCCGCACGCGCCACGGCATCCCGAGCCGCCCGCCGGCCGCCACGCATCTCATCGCCGTCGCCAGCTCCTCCTTGCCCGTGTAATGCCTCTCCTGGCCCTAAGGCAGGCTCAGCCGTTGCTTTGTGACTTGCTTCACTTCCCCGAACGCCCTAAGCCGTAGCAATTTCCCTCCTCCGAGCATGAGCTCTCGCCGGACCTCCGCCGCCCTTGCTGTCCACTGTCGCCAGCAGCCCTCGCTCCTCCTAAACTCCAATCCAAAGCTGCTAGAGCACCGCCGTGAACCACTGGTGCTCTCCAGCCCGACCAATTTCACCCTTTCGCGCCCGAGCTTCGTCTTCCACAGCTCCGGCTACCTCGAGCTCCGCCGCCGCCCTCGACTCACCGTGGGCAGCACGATCCAAGCATTCCCACACCCCTACGACCCCCTAACCAGCACCACATCATCACCCCGGAGCTCTACGGCCACTTCGTGGCATCTCTAGTGTCTTGCATCGCCTTCCCGATGCTCGCCGGTGTCTGTTTCCGCCGCCGCCACGGTCTTCGCCGGTTGCCCTTTACCTGACACGTATGTTCCTGATTGACTGCACCTACACCTTCCCCACGTCTCATTGATTCTCGTGCGCAGGTTCCCTGCCGACGTTGACCACTGGAGCACCATCGTCGCCGTCGACCCCTCCGCCGCTACCTCGGGCTCTCGTCGGGATACCCTTTTTCGACCACCACGACCCTCGACACGTGGTGCATTCGAACCCCCGTGAGCCCCTGAGACTTTCCCAGCCGTCGGACCTCGCCGCCGGTGATCCCCCTCGCCGGAACATGGCCGCCCCCTTCCCGTTTCCCTTCTGTCTCTGGCCCAGGGATCTCGGGTTAGAAGATTTAGAAACCCAGGGGGTTATCTGCAAACCAAAGACTCATATGAATAGTGCTAAAAGGACCCCTTTGTGTTATTTTGATGCAAACTTTGAAATTCTGTATCAATTCAAGGAAAAATCACAAAATTACAAACTAAAATTTGTCAGAATCCTCTTTTTAAGATCTACAACTTTAATTAAAGGATGAAATTCAGTTTCTGAGTGTTTGATGCTTCAACTTAAATGTTAAGTTTACTTAGTTATAGGCTTAGAAAACACATAGTAATTGATAGAAAAATGATAAAAATGTGAAACCAGTTGTGTTAGTTTTCTTTTGGCATGTATAATTTAAGAAAATAATTATCCTATTATTTAAGTAGAATTTTCTTAATATACAAGTTTATTTATGAATGATGCATAATTAACCTTAATGAATTAATATTTAAAGTTTTAAATGCTCAAAAGTTATGAAAATGTTCTAGGGTTCTGTTCTTAAGTAATATAACCTGTTATTAAATTCCCAACCTAGGCTTTAGGTGTCAAGCAACAAAAATAAATTGGACATATTATAATAGGTCCACAATTTAATATTAACATAGGGTTCATGTAAATACTTGATATAACAAATAAATAAAACTATTTAATATAGTTTTTAACCCACCTCAACTTGTTACCTTATGCCACTTGTTACCCTACTGTTTAGTGTATCTAGGTAAAATAGTTAGTACTCAATAAATGACTGCCCAGTGCAGGAATAGATTGCATTGGTAATAAATAAATTCTACTTTCTTTGGATTGCCACTTTATTGTGAAATAACATAAAGAATATGCATTCTTCAACTTATAGTTTTGCATATCATGTAGACTCGACTACTCTCACCGACGGTGATTATGAAGTGGTTCTGGAACAAGGAGTAGAACCCGCCGAAGATCTCGGGAACGCCGTCGAAGGTTTAACTGAAGCTCCGAACCAAAGTTCGGACAACTTTGACCCTACTGCTCCCAATCCTACGCAAGAAGGCAAACCCCGGACATAACCCACTATTTTCTTTATACTGCCATTTATATCTATTTATACATGTCTATGCATTAAGTTCTTAAAAATTGCTTGAAACAGGAACCAATGTATTGAATATTAGCACTTGAGTCCGACTAGCTGCTATGCTAATAGGACCGGTAGAAGTCGGGTGATTCCCTATCACTCGCACGATATAGGAGTTGTGATGTTTACATTCCTGTTATCACTATAAGGATGACGTACGGGAGTTTCTGTGAGGTATCATGGTTGAGATGATACCCCGTCTGTGTTGTTGAATTTGATAAGGCCGCAGTGTGTGGTAGCGGTGGTTAAGCGTTTGAAAGTACTAGCCACATGCCGCAAAATATGGTAAGGGGTAAGCCTAGTAACCAATCAACCCCAGGAGTGGACATACCCCCCACCACATGTATTTGGTTCTTTTGGTTACTTGGTTCGACGTGTAGGAATACGTGTTGCTGGGCAACCAGGAGTACGGGTTTTGTAGTCGCGCTACAGACGTACGTCCTGCACTTTGGAAGTGCGTATGGTCCTACAGTCGCTTGTGGTGGCTCTGATCCACGAGTCGGAATGAAAGGCAAACGGTTGCTTCAGAACGACCCTTTGGTGTTCCAAGCGTGTGTGTTAGGTTTACCCTTGCAAGGTTTGAAATTCGATTCAGAAATCGTCCGTTTCTCGAGGAGATTGAGACTGCTTAATCCCTTTGCCACATAGAGTAACAAGAGCAACTTTGTGATTATCAAAGATGATGCTTGGCTAAAGATTTTACCATACTTGAGTAGTTATAGGTGCTTACCTAGACTGGATAATCAACTAGAACCTGAAAGCTAAAAGTTGAAATTAAGGATTTACTCTTTGTTGCTTTTCAGCTGAAAACTCTACCCAAAACCTGAAAAGCCTACATAAGTTTAGGTACATGGCTAAGTATACCATGAGTGGGTAAGTCTTGCTGAGTATTAGTATACTCAATCTTGCTTTGTGACTATCTACTTCAGGTAATCTCCCTGATGAGCCAGCTTTCCTTACACCATGGCCATACCCCTTGCCTGATGGTTGGTCCGTGGAATGGGATCCGTCCCTGGCCAACACAGATCCTGCCGAGTGATATCATGCCAGGGCTAGCATGATATCCGTAATATCGACGTGTACAGTGTCCGTGTTTTCAAACTCCTCTGCTGTGACCCAAACTTAAACTGTTTTGTAATAATCTCCCTTCATTGGGAATTAATGTTGCTTTCATATACTTGTGTAATATACCTGCCTGTGATGTAAAGTGTAATGGCATTTGTATCTCTGGACTCGCCTTCGCGCGAGGTACCTTGTTTGATCCTGCTTTCGGTGGTTTATCGGGACGTTACCCGACAGGTCAAGGGATTATACCATTTGAAGCACGAGGTAGCCCTACGAGAGGACTCGCGTACTTGAGCCGGTGTAATTCAGGTTGGTTCTGCCACAGCTGGTATCAGAGCTATAAGGTTACCCTGGAGATACATTTTACCTTAAAAATGCTTTTAGTATAAAAGTTTGACCAATAAGGTATTCTATAAAACTACGTTGGTATCGTTAAGGATTGTGCTTAGTACGTAAAGCCCTAGGGTGATATCTAAGGGAATTAGAGGTGGCTATAATATATATATATATATACATATATAACCCTAACTACCAGCATTACTTTTCTGTCAAAACTTAAATTCATGCACAACCCAACCTTATATTCTGTAACGACACCTTCGATGAGGAGGTAAGAAGGTAAGGATCCTCAGCTAACTGGGGAGTTAGCCTTCCCGTTGGTGATTCGAACCGAACGCTGTTTCTCGAGCAGTGGCTTACTTGAGATGCTGCCAATATACCAACCTCGGTTGATTATATTGGGAGTAGATGGTTCGGCACAGGGTATGGCGATCGCTGTTCATACCCCCGCATTTTGCGATACCCCCGTGAATACGTTGTTTCGATAACGTATGTTAACGTTGTCTGTACGGTGGTAATGGTACAGATACAGGTACACTAACCACGAATACGAAACTAGGATGGATAGGGTTTATCGACTAGTTAATAGTGAGAGACGTATGTATTATGCCGCCGGAATTAATTACGTAAGTCCGAAGCTATTCGGCAGTTGTTTTTAGTTGTGAGGTCGAATAGTGCGTGCATGCATAATATGTAATCAACAAAACAAATGTTTAAGTATGTTGTTCTTTTTCCAAAGAATAGGTAACATGTTGGTTTTTCTTAGTTTGGGTAAATAGAAATCTTTAGTTGGGTCTGTTAAGTATCCATCTGATTTCTAGCCTTTGCTGTTATCAGAATCAGTTATCTTGATCCATTTACCTTGTGAATTCTCAGCAGGGTAAATATATCTTACCATTTGCATTGTTATCGCAGATGGCCACTCCTTCAAATGCCTTTTGGGATCATGATGGGCACTTTCACACTAATGCTTTATATTGGGAAGGATTTCCTCATCTCCTGTGGGAATCTTTAAGCTTGTTTCATTATACGGAGCCTCCTCAATACGATGGGGTGGAATATCGCGAAGAGGGAGTTCCTCGATGCCGGGTTAAAATGACAATTCCTCAACACCCTTTCCGCTCACAATGGCAGCCCATAGAAGTTGAGGAGGTAGGGTATCGTCTGGTTGATACCATTGAAACTGCTGCCTTGGAGGCTATCAAACTTTTCTGCAACCAGCATCCAACAGAGGTTGCCGCATATCCTATTGGTTTATTTCCTACCATAGACCCTGGTAATTTGGAATGGAATTTTCGGACAAAGCATCTTGGTCATATGTTAGGAGATCTGGCTGAAGAAATGGTCCGTAGCATTACCAGGTTCATGGATGTGCAGCATCATTACCAGATTTTGCTACTTCATAGCATGGGTCAAATAACTAGTGTGGCTCAAAGTCACTATCGGAATGTTGACCGTCAAGTTACTCAAATAGTGGAATTACAAGCCCTGGTGACTGAGAAGGAGGAAATCATCGCAGCACGGGATGAGATTATCCTTCATCGTGAAGATCAGATCAACGAGAGTGATCACATAATCACTCAGCGCGACACTGTTATTGAATTCCTACAGGCACAAATCCATGATCTGATACTTGAAGCTGACGATGCCCAGGCTCACCTTGAGGAACTGCAGTAGCAACCGATACTTCCTGCTGCACCCGCAATGCCTGAAGAGGAAGAAGATCCGGAAGAGATTGAGGGTGTTTCAGAGATTGACTCCGAGCACGGGGATCCTGTTCTTAGTCCCTATCACTCCTCTTCTGGCAGTCAATCTTCTGTAGGCAACTTCGACGATTTTTAGTTTAGCAAATTGTCGACTATCTAGATGTAACCTATGGGAAGTGTAATAACTTAGGTAGTGAGTAACTTATCTAGATCTCATGCCATTTGTTGTAACCTAGATGGCCTGTGTAGGGATCTTTCGGATGTGTGATGTGGAGAACAAGCAGAATCGGTGTTGTAATATAAGCTTCCTGTTTTATCATCTTGTTCACTATCCTTATGTTTTGAAATGAGATGATTGAATGGAATGAATGCATTGATTATCTAAGTAGTATATTTTCTGAAATTGGGAGTAAGGCTATATGGTTAATGATGGACATCTCCTTTATTTCAGATGGTTGGAGCCATGCGCGGAACCCCGGAAGGTTTCCGGGCAGATCAGGCCAGCGGTTCTCAACAACCGCCACCACCACCTCCCAACCTTGCCGAGGTTATGGCTCGGCAAACTGAACTTCTCAACTTGCTGGTACAAGCACAGCAGCACCAGCAACGTCAACAGTTCCGAGGAGGTCGTGATGACCTCAATCCTCCAGTGGCCAGCTATTAGGATTTCATCAGTACCCAGCCTCCATTTTTCAGTAAGGCTGAAGAACCTTTGGACGCTGATGCTTGGCTTCATATCATCGAATCGAAGTTCGCTCTATTTACAATACCTTGTGTGGACTCAAGCAAAGCTTCCTTTGCCGCCTAGCAACTCCGTGGTGCTGCTCGGATATGGTGGGATAATTTCTACGCCATGCAGCCTGCAGGGCATGTTATCACCTGGGATGAGTTTCGGACAGCCTTTAGAGCATATTATATTCCCGAAGGATTGCTGGAGCGAAAGTTGAATGAATTCTTGGCACTTACTCAAGGCACCAGTACAGTCCTGCAGTACGCACAAACTTTTAATCATCTGTGTCAATATGCAGGATATCATGCGGATAATGACACCAAGAAACAAGATCGTTTCCGACGGGGCCTTAATACCAAGCTCAAGGAACGTCTGAATCTTGTAAGGGCTAATAATTTCAGCGAGCTGGTTAATATGGCCTTAACCCAAGAAGATTGCATCGTTGCACATCATGCTGAGAAGAAAAGAAAGACCCCTACTGGACCCTCGAGTGCTCAATCACCGAGGTATCGGATTGTTCCCAACACACCACTCAGAGCACCACAGCGGAATGCCCTAACTGGCAGACTGGTTTTCAGGCCACCACAACCACAAGGAAGGTATAGACCTCCCGTCCCTTCACAACAACTACAACAATCTGGCCCACGGCCAAATGTTCAACAAGTCCAACAGAGAAGCAGCAATTATTGCTGTTTCAATTGCGGAAGTGCGGATCATTTTATCAGAGATTGTCCGCGGCCCAAGAAACCTAATCAAGGGCAGAGTTCCACTCAGGGTAACCAGAACAAAGGCAAGAAACCGATGATGCAAATCCGGCAAGGGAGAATTAACTTCACCACTTTGGCAGAACTTCCAGATGGAGCTCCCGTCATGTCGGGTACATTCTCTATTCACCACAAACCAGTTGTTATATTATTTGATTCAGGAGCAACACATAGTTTTATTAGTAACAACTTAGTAACAACTGTGGTACCCGGATAGGACTTGATCCTTGTCTTACCCAAGAGTCCTATATGATCTCTACCCCTGGAGGAAATATTACTTCCAACCAAATGATTAGAAGTGTGCCAATTCAGTTAGGTAGTAAAGAAATCAAAACTGATTTGGTTTTACTAAGTTTGGAGGGTATTGATGTTATACTTGGGACAAACTGGATGACTAAACATCAAGTACGGCTAGACATTTCTTCCCGAGTTGTCGAAATTGATTCGCCATATTATGGGGTCACCACCCTTTATCTACCTCAGTCAGAATATCTGCACCCTTGCACTTATACTATCACAAATATCAAAGTCAAGGATATTCCTATAGTCTGTGAATACCCCGATGTCTTTCCAGATGACTTGCCTGGAATGCCACCAGACAGAGACATCGAGTTCATCATTGAACTTCAACCGGGCACCGCTCCTATTTCAAAGAGGCCGTATCGCATGCCTCCAAATGAATTAGCGGAACTGAAAATCCAACTCCAAGATCTTCTTGATAAGGGTTTTATACGCCCAAGTGCCTCACCTTGGGGCTGTCCTGCTCTCTTTGTCAAAAAGAAGGACAATAGCTTAAGATTATGTGTTGATTATCGCCCACTCAATGCGGTAACTATCAAGAACAACTATCCTCTTCCCCGCATTGATATCTTATTCAATCAATTAGCGGGAGCTAAAGTCTTTTCCAAAATTGACTTACACTCTGGTTATCATCAGATTAAAATCAAGCCTTGTGACATTCCAAAAACGGCTTTCTCAACCAGATATGGATTATATGAATATCTGGTTATGTCTTTTGGACTTACTAACGCACCGGCATATTTCATGTACCTCATGAATTCAGTCTTTATGCCAGAACTCGACAAATTCGTTGTGGTCTTCATTGATGACATTCTGATATACTCCAAAACTAAAGAGGACCATGCTAATCATTTACGTGTCATTCTTCAATGACTACGTGATCATTGCCTTTATGCCAAATTCTCGAAATGTGAATTCTGGCTGGATATTGTGAAATTTTTAGGACATACTATTTCCAGTGAAGGCATATCGGTTGACCCAACCAAAGTCCAGGAGGTTATGGACTGGAAACCTCCAACTTCAGTCCATCAAATTTGAAGTTTCCTTGGATTGGCGGGTGAAGCGTCCCCCCCATCAGGGAAGACTTAAAAGTGTTAATTTATCAGTCCCAGGAGGCTGATAACACTTTTATTACAACAGATGGTACATCACCGTACAACTCTTCGCGGCAATGGGCAGTGAAGCGCCACTATCGCGAGGATTACAACTAAAACCCACACCACTACACTAGTTACGAAAAGGGAATCATCAGAGTCTTGCGCCATGCGGAATCCAACGGTGGCCCTGACCACAGGCAAGACTGGGTGCAGGACGGAACCCTACTCGTTGTCTTCGGGGACGTAGTCGGGGTCTTCCACTGTAAAAGTAAGAATGGGGTGAGTACAAACGTACTCAACAAGTCCAATCACACCCACGGAGGGGGTATAACAGTAATCATGTGCACTGGACGATCCAAGGGTAGGTTATGGCTCATTTGAAAAACTCAATTGTATGCAAGGGTTCGTTTAAATACAACTTTCCAAACTAGTTTTCAAACACCAAGAAGCACGTGATGTTGATCCACACAGGATCCAAGTTTTAAACTGCTACCGGACTCCCCGTCCGCCGTAGCTCACGGTACCACTGCCGGACACCTTACAAACCACTCACACCAGCCCAACCATTCCCGGAGAGAAACACTAGTTGCGTGACCACACCATAACTTGCCCAATACCGTGGGCACGGCTATTCGAATAGATTTTCAACTCTGCAGAGGTGTGCAACTTTACCCACAGGTGGGGTACCACAGCACGAACACCTTAGTGCCGGTGCAGATCCCATCAAAGCCCTTACCCACCTTAGCTAGACCTGACTAGCCACCACGGGATCTATCAAGGGGTCATTCGACCTATCACCGAGGTTTAACCGGGGCATAAGTCACACAGAGCTTATCCCGTCTCCTTGATCACCCGTTGCTCCCAGCTCTCCTGATGGCTATCAGACTAACTAGTGGGGTTAGGCCAAGCCGTTGCCCATACAACGGTCAAGTGGTTTGCACAACAGGAAGCTAGGTGAGATGACACATCAACTCGGTCCTTAGGGGTGACAAGATGGATATCTCCCTTCCACGCTCAACCACACAGGTACGAGCACACCAACGGCAATTCACACAGAAATGCCATCCATCCCGTCTAACTCACTTTTCAAAACCACACTTTATCCCTTCCCACACGTACACACACTTTCTTTGCAAAACCGGGTGGTCAAGGTATGGTTATCACAAGTAGGGGCGGCTATCCTACCATGTTTTCGGCACACAAAACCATGCAATTTTATAAAACAGGCCTCTGGGTTGTGTTTATAAAAACTAGGACAGAAACATGCATCAAAGGGCGGGATTGAACTTGCCATCGTCAAGTCCTTGCGGGAGGTCCTGATCGACGCACTGCCCCTCGGGTTCGGGGTCGCAGAACTGGTCCTCGGTCGCTTGGTCGCAGTCGGGAACTCCTTCGTTCACTCCGTGTCCTACGACGCAAACAAACAGGCATGCAATCAAGCGAGAGAACTAAAAGCTTTTACCGTTGAGCTTGAATCGGAAATAATTTAGTTACGGAGTTAGGGGTAATATTTTTGGGTGGTTTCTCATCGGCATGGCTGGAACTATACTAGAAACGGAGTGGTAAAGTTTCGGGTCAATCGGAGGTCGTTTCGCACATAAAATGACGAGCTAAAGGGGGTTCGGGTGGTTAAACAGGGCTCCAGGGGTTTGTTCGTAAGCGTCTGGAGGGGGCAAGGGCCTATTTGCAAATTCTAGAAATACGCAGGGCACGCTAAAGGGTGTCAAATACAAATGGGTTTGTGTAATGGAGGGTTTATTTTGAATTATTGAAAAGGGCGAGGTTTCTTTTGCAAAGAATGGGTGGATAGGGGTGCTCCTAGGGGGGGGGTTCTTTGGGGAAATACAGGGGAGGCCAGGGGGTTTTGGGCAAAATGCCCTTTCTTCTTCCCCCTTCACGGGAAACAGAGGAAGGGGGGGCCTCTGCGCCAGCCGATTCCGGCGGCCGGGCTCCACGGCGGCTCGGGGTTTGGGTGGGGAAGGGAGAGGGATAGGAGGGGAGTTGATTCCCCTACTCACTTCGGCCCGGGGCATGGCGAGGAGGCGGGGCGACGGAGGGCAGCGGGCGGCGGCCGTGCGAGGCGCGGCGGCGGAGCTAGGCTTGGGCAGGCGGAGGGCTAGGCGTGCGGTGGCGTTCGTGGGGAGTTGAGGGTGCCCTTCGGTCCCTTTTATAGGCGGCCGAGGCGGTGAGCGGCGGTGGCCGGTGAGGGGGGAGCCGGCGAGCGGTGCGGGGCGCCGTAATGGCGTTCGTCCGTTTGCTCTTGTCGTGGCGCGGCGTGCGGGGCGGGTACAGGATGGCGGCGGTGTGCGGCAGCAGCGGGCGGCGCGTCGGGACGGGTGCGGCAGCGGCGGGCGGCGCGGCGTCGCGGGGTCGGGGCGGGCGCGTGCGCGCGCGGTGCGGCGAGGCGCGGGCCAGAGCGGGGCGCGGGCACGGCGCGGCGCACGGCGTGGCGCGCGGCCACGCGGGGTACGCGGAGCACGCAGGGCGGGCGCGTGCGCACGGCACGGCCGGGGCGGCGCAGGCGCACGGCCCGGGGCGGCGTGCGGGCTCGCGGCAGGGGAAACCGGGAAGGAAAAGGGGAAGGAGAGGGAAAAGAAGGAAAAAGAAGAAAGGGAAAGAGAAAAGAAAAAGAGAGAAAAGAAAGGAAATGGAAGAGGGAAAGAAAAAGGAGAGAAGGAGAGAGAGAGGGAAGGACGCGTCGGCGCCGGTCGCGGCGGCGACCGCGGCCGGTCGGCCACGCGCGCGGGATTCGCGCGAGGAGAGGGGAAAAGAAAAGGAGTTGCGCCGGCGCTAATCGCGGCGGGCGGTCGCGCGTGAGCGACAGGCCATCGAGCGAAGCGGAACGGGACAGCGATCCGGTTAGGTTTTAGGGTTTTGGCGTCGAACCGTTTCTACGAATTACTCTAGCGTGTGAGCGGTGCGGCGGTCAGGCTCGCGTCGGCCGTCGGTGTGGCGATGAAACGGAGGGGGTCGGGGTTTTACGACGGATAAATTTTTGGTCAGGGCACCTTAACGCGTAGTTCAAAATTTTCAGGACGTCACAGCGGGATACTATCGCCGATTCATTCCAGACTTCTCCAAGATAGCTAAACCCATGACTGAGCTATTAAAAAAGGAAGTTAAATTCTGCTGGGATGACAAGTGTGATAAAGCATTCCATACCTTGAGAAAACTTCTAACAACTGCTCCAGTGCTAGCTCAGCCAGATAGCACTCAACCTTTTGATGTCTATTGCGATGCTTCTGGGACAAGCCTTGGTTGTGTTCTTATGCAAAACAACCGGGTCATTGCCTATGCATCCAGAGCACTTCGGACTCATGAGCAAAACTATCCGACACATGATCTTGAATTGGCATCAGTTATCCATGCTCTCAAAATCTGGAGACATCATCTTATGGGTGCTAAGTGTAATATCTACACCGACCATAAGAGCCTCAAGTATATTTTCACTCAAGCTGACCTAAATATGAGGCAAAGGCGTTGGTTGGAATTGATCAAAGACTATGACCTTGAGGTACACTACCATCCGGGCAAAGCCAATGTGGTTGCGGATGCACTTAGCCGCAAAGCACATTGTCATTGTTTATCCGTAGCAACTTTCAGTGATACTCTCTGCAATCAGATGAGAAAGCTCAATCTAGAGATCATTCCTCAAGGTGATCTGAATTTGCTATTTATCGAGTCTACTCTTCAAGACAAAATCATCATATCTCAACTACATGATGAGGGTATCAACATTATCAAGTTAAAGCTATCTCAGGGAGAAGCTAAATATAAGTGTTTCCACACAGATCATCAAGGAGTGCTATGGTTCAACAATCGTATTGTTGTACCTAAAGATCATAAGCTTCGTAAACAAATCCTTGATGAAGCACATTTATCTAAATTCTCTATTCACCCTGGTAGCCCCAAAATGTATCAAGATCTACGACAACATTTTTGGTGGACCAGAATGAAAAGAGAAATTGCCAAATATGTAGCTGATTGTGATACATGCCAGAGAGTCAAAGCTAGCCATTTAAAAACTTCTGGTACACTCCAACCACTACCCATTCCGTCATGAAAATGGGAAGACATTAGTATGGATTTCATTGTCGGTCTTCCCAACACGTCCCAAAAGCATGATTCCATATGGGTAATCATTGATAGACTCACAAAAAACAGCTCATTTTCTTCTTGTGCATACCACTTACTCAACTAAAAAGTATGCCGAAGTCTATCTGGATCAAGTTGTTCGGTTGCATGGTGTTCCAAAGACTATCATCTCTGATCGAGGGCCCCAATTTATTGCACGTTTTTGGGAACAATTACAATCAGCTCTAGGAACAAAACTGATTTGAGGCTCTGCATATCATCCCCAGACTGATGGAAAAACTGAGCGAGTTAACCAAATCCTTGAAGACATGCTCCGAGCTTGTATTATTCACTATGGTACAAGCTGGGACAAGTGCCTTGCTCTGGCTGAATTCTCTTACAACAACAGTTATCAAGCTAGTCTTCAAATGGCTCCCTTTGAAGCATTATACGGTCGAAGATGTCGAACTCCTTTGAGTTGGTCTGAGACCGGTGAACGCCAAATCCTCGGACCAGACTTAGTCGTTGAAGCCGAAGATAAGATTAAGGTTATTCAATCCAATCTTAAAACAGCTCAGTCCAGACAGAAAAGCTATACAGATAAAAGAAGGAAACCTCTGCAATTTCAAGTAGGAGATTTTGTCTATCTCCGAGTATCTCCTACCAAAGGTGTCCAACGTTTCGGCATAAAAGGAAAGTTAGCACCCCGGTATGTCGGACCTTTTGAAATCCTTAATATTTGTGGCCCAGTGGCTTACAAAATTTGCCTTCCATCTCAAATGGCTGCCATTCACGATGTCTTCCATGTCTCTCAACTTAAGAAATGTGTCAAAGTACCTATGGAAATCGTTGAGACCTGTGCCATTGAGATTGAACCCGATCTATCTTACATTGAACAACCTATCCGAATCTTGGATACCAAGGAAAGGCTCACCAGAAGAAGGACAGTTAAGATGTATAAAATCTTATGGAATCATCACACCGAAGAAGAAGCAACTTGGGAGACAGAAGCTTATCTTCAACGAAATTTTCCAAATTTTCTTCAAGCCAATTCCCAAATCTAATCGTCTGATTCTATTCAGCTTCGGAATCTCGGGACGAGATTCTTTTTAGGGGGAATGCTGTAACATTCAGGTAATTAGAGATATAGACACTAGGAATTAGTGAGATATATGTAGGCTTGCTATGATACATGTAAGTAGTACCAAAGACTAGGGGTACAGTTGTAATTTCTATAAAATATAGGCCTTTATGTGAAAATAAGGATCTATGTGTGATTAAAGCAAAAATTTAAGGGCTTACATGTAAAAGAATTGAAATGTAAAAGTAATATTTAGGGTTATTTAAGGACTAATATGTAAAAATACAGGTAATCATGACATTCTATGAAAATTTACAAACCTATCCAAAAATTGATCAAATTTAGGTGGGTAAAGACAAAGGTGATTTAAATTCCATCTTTGTTTGAAAAGTTAACATAAAAAGCTGTAAACTTTGAGTTTTTGAACTTAAGCCCTAAAGCAATGTTGTAGAGTTTGAAAAACTCTACAACTTTCATTTTGGGCACTTTCTCATTTGATCCCTATATCAGTGAGAAATTTTAGTTTACATAGAGGCCCATGAACTTTCTGGAAATATCAAACAAGTCCCCCGGATCATCTCCCCTCTCTTCTTCTTCCTCGCGCACGTGCCTCCCCTGCTCTGCTCGCCTGCCGCCGGCAGTGCTGTGCCTCTGGCCGCCGCTGTACCGCCGCCGTTGTGCCACCTCCTGCTGGATTAACTCCCACGCGTCATCTTCTTCTTGACCCCGGCGCGAGTTACCCCCTTGCTGCCCTCCTCCGCACGCGCCACGGCATCCCGAGCTGCCCGCCGGCCGCCATGCATCTAATTGCCATCGCCAGCTCCTGCTTGCCCGCGTAATGCCTCTCCTGGCCCTAAGGCAGGCTCAGCCGTTGCTTTGTGACTTGCTTCACTTCCCCTGAACGCCCTAAGCCGTAGCAATTTGATGTGGACCAGTTAGGGTTTGTTCCTGATCTTTCGATGAGAGGCGTGGAATAACTCGATTGATGGAGGAGACGACATTCACGGCCCGACTACAGCATTGCAAAGATGCTGCGCCTTAGCAACCGATACACCACCTCCTTTGGTTGCCGCGATCTTGTGGAGCGCGACACCCGGCCACTAGGGCACTAGTCCTGCAAGCAATCGAAGAACCAGCAAGAACAAGTAGAACAAGTACTGAAAATTATGAGATGTAATTGAAGGTTTCAAACCGAAGCTCAATTATGGAGGGGTTCCGAAAACAAGTGGACGGGCGGCTGGATCAGCACGTGCGTCTACAAGGAAGTAGCAAAAGCTAAACTTGCATCTAACAAAACCCGAGTGTTCTTGACGGCGGCTAAAGGTTATAAAGAAGTGGAAGAACGACCACAAGGGTGCTGGGATCGTGTTCCAACCCTAGGGCGCCTCCGTCTTGGACTCAACTTGATACACGGCCCGTTGGGCCAAATTAGGGTGGCGCAGCACCGTGGCTGAAAAGGACTCTGTAGTAAATGTAGGATTGCGGTTGACTCCGAACAGATATTGAGGTGATTCCAGATCCGTTGGAAAGTAGATTTGATAAGCTTTCCAGGAAGTACTTGACCGACCAAAATGGAGTCCGGATGAAGTCGTGGCGGCCATCACAAGTCGTGTCTATTCTGCAGTCTGAATCCAGCCTGCGCGATGCCTCTTCCCTTTTGATCCAATCCATTGTTCCTGAGTAAAACAAGAGTGCACGTGTCTCCATTCTCTAAATATGATGAACCTGAATTTAAGAGTGAACTTACTTGATGGGTAAGCCGACGAGCACGAGCGCGAGTAATAGGACCAAGAGGTGTTGTTGAAATAGATACTGGTGTAGGTGTGGATGTATCGTTAGTGGCGATGTCCTCATCATCCTCCCCTTCTTGCATTTGAGTCGTCCTCGACTCAAGCTCATCGTCTGCTCCCAAATATGGCTTCAAATCTGCAATGTTAAATGTGGGACTAACCCCAAAATCCACAGGCAGGTCTAGCTTATATGCATTATCATTAATTCGTTCTAGCACTTTAAACGGTCCATCAGCCCGAGGCATCAACTTAGATTTTTGCAAAGTAGGAAACCTATCCTTTCTCAAGTGCAACCAAATCAATTCACCAGGTTCAAAAATCAATTGCTTTCTACCTTTATCACCAGCAAGCTTATACTTAGAATTCATGCGCTCAATGTTTTCTTTAGTTGTTTCATGCAGTTTTAACATCAGTTCAGCACGTTGCTTAGCATCAAAGTTCAATTTTTCAGAAGTGGGCAAAGGCATTAAATCAATAGGAGCACGAGGAATCAAGCCATAAACAATCTCAAAAGGGCACATCTTTGTAGTAGAATGCATGGAACGATTATAAGCAAACTCAACATGAGCCAAACATTCTTCCCACAACTTAATATTCTTCTTTAAAACAGCCCTTAACATGATAGACAAGGTTCGATTAACAACTTCAGTTTGACCATCAGTTTGGGGATGACAAGTGGTAGAAAATAGAAGCTTAGTTCCCAATTGTGCCCATAAAATTCTCCAAAAGTGGCTAAGAAATTTGGCATCACGATCAGAAACAATTGTGTTTGGCACACCATGCAAACGAACAATTTCCCAAAAGAATAAATCAGCAACATGTGTAGCATCATCAGTTTTATGACATGGAATAAAGTGTGCCATCTTGAAAAATCTATCCACAACCACAAAAATGCTATCACGTCCCTTCCTAGTTCTAGGCAATCCCAACACGAAATCCAGAAATATCCTGTCACACCCGATTGATAAGAACATAAATCGAGCAATCATATATGCGCCAGGATCAAGTCACGCATATATACAACAGATTATCAAGATATCACAACACATGTCACGAATAAATGCGTATAAATTATAAAAGGAATGTCTTTATTACAACTGAATCAAGAATCAGTTCAAGGAATGCGGAAGCGTAAAATAAATACATGAAGAGTAGGGCGCCACAGGGACGTC
Source organism: Panicum hallii (assembly GCF_002211085.1). NCBI lineage: Eukaryota > Viridiplantae > Streptophyta > Magnoliopsida > Poales > Poaceae > Panicum > Panicum hallii. The sequence continues at coordinate 43,003,021 of NC_038044.1, forward strand.
GACTGGGAGACAAACGCCTAGAAGTCGTCGAAGCCGTTGACGTAGTCCTCCACGTTGCCGGGCACTGAGCAGCAGTCGAAGATATCCGAAATAGAACAGAAGAGTAGAGAGGCAAGTGTGAGTACAAACTCGTACTCAACAAGTATAACACAAACTATGAGGCTCTAAGGTTAGCTGACTCAACTGCAGTAGCTTTTAGTCTTGGCAAAATTTTTATTAAAGCTAATTACTACAAGTAGATGAATTACCATAAACCCAAATTGCATAAGAATTTAATCAGTATTAATTAAGAACTACTGAGGACCATCCAAACCAAAACCACCTGGGGAATCTCCCTAATCAAAGGTTGATAACCCCACTAATCAAAAGGAGGATCTGGGCCGCTCATGACTGTGAGCACAGCTGATATATCAGTTTTACACTCTCGAGAGGTTGCACAACTTTACCCACAAGTCGTGAGCTACGCTAGTTGTTCATCACACTTCCTTAGGTGAGATGGCTAGCAAGCACACTACGAGACCGTTACAAAGGATCACGTTGGTAAGGTGTAACCGCTAAGGATTCTGGATCAGCAACGATGGGGCCCACCTCCGGGGGCACAAGACACACAGCATAGACCAAGCCGGAGGAGCAGGGACCATTGAAGCCTACCACCCCTCTTGCCCACGCAGGTAAGTTACTCCCGAACCAACACGACCTAATTAGTAAGTCAAGACCGTCCCATTCCAGTCTTGTGGTTGCGCGGTTGTCCCAGGTTGTCGCTCTATGAACCGGTCCTTATGGAGAGTGGCCAACCAAGCACTAAGCACCGTGCTGGCCCCCTAAACCAAGTTTCTATCAAAAACATATTTTATGGAGACGTGAGCCACTCAAGCACACAACACAGAGGGCCACTCTCAGAGTTAAGTTGCATAAGACCATTAATCAAATTTAATTAAAAAGGACCAAGTGTGTTATAGCGCAGCAACCTAGCACAACTAACCAAGATGCAACCCAAAGGATATAAATATAAGGATAAAGGTGGCTAGGAAATCCTTATAGGCATACAGTATTAAAATGCAGTATGAAATTATATTTAAAAGTGGTAGGATGTTCATGTTATACTTGCCTTCCTCGTACTCTCCCGGCTGCTGCTCGAACTGCTCGGAAGATGGCGGCTCCTGGTACTGGTCCAAAGGCTCTGCGTCTACTCACGATCATCAAGCATGGTCCAGACATACACACATGCACAACAATAGCAAACTATAAGAAACAGTACAACATTACATAGAAACAGCACACAAAACTATTCTAAAACTATTCTACGCATTACAACGATCGCGTGGATATAAAGAACACCTAAAACGGAGCTAAGACGCGAAAACTACGCTTGAAACAAGATACAGGGACCTATCTGCGAGAAAAATATGACTTATAGGGGGTTCTGGGCAAAAACCAGGGACCTAAACATAATTAAAGCATAGACTCGGGGTCTAACGCGCTAAAACTCACGGCATGGACGGCGGGTTCAAAAACCGGAAAGCTCAGGGGTCTAAACGGGTAAAACAGGACCTAACCATAATTATTTTTGAACTACGGATGGACTGCGGGTTGATTTCCCGGAAGAACAGGGGCTCTTTAGCAAAACGGCTGGTTGAAGCGGTATCTTCTATTCTGGACGCTCGGATCAAAGACTAACGGCCCAGATCAAATCCTTATCGCGAAGGGGTACGCGCGCACGGTGGCCGTCAGATCTGGATCCAACGCTCCTAACATCTCTCTTCTCTCCGACCCATTACCGCGCGCCGGATCTAGAATGGACGGCTCAGATTTAAAACAAGGGGCGAACCCATACGCGCGATTCAGGTCCCTCAGATTTCGATCTCACGGCTCAGATCCACCTCGAGCTCGATCTAATCTCACGCGCTCAACACCGATCGGACGGCTCAGGGAAAAAGGGAAGGAGGGGGCGGCGCTGCGACACCGGCGGCCCAAATCCGCGGCGGCGCGACTCGGGACTCGCCGGAGCTTGGCGTTCCCGCCACTCCGGGGGCCAAAGCTCCACGACTTCAGGCCAAGGAGCACCACCGAGGCACGGGGAAGCGATCTGGGACTACGGCTGGGCCTAGAGGGGCTCGAGCATCGCGCGCGACGGTGAGGGGCGGTGGACGTCGCCGGCGAGCGACGTTCCAGAGGCTACGGCCTGCCAAAGACCACGGGGTCTAGCGCAACACGACCAGGGGGTTGATGTGCTGCTCACCGAGGTGTCGTGGGGGCCGGAGACGCGACGGAGGATGGTCGTCGACGATGACCGTGCGGCGGGGCGGGCGGCGTTCACGGAGGAAGCTACTGCAAGGGTGGCCGGGGTCCTTGGCTGGTATAGATCGGCTCCGCGGACTCCTGTGGAGGTGGCAGAGGGGTCAGGGAGGCGTGGGGCTCACCGGCGGCGAGAAATTTCGGCGGCGGTGGACTTACCCGCGGCGGTGCTCCGGGGGAAATTCGGACCGAGGAACGGGCCGAGGTCGCGGGTGAAGGGCTCTGGAGCTCCGGGGTGGTGAGGCGGTGCTGATGCGCAAGCTCTCGCGGGCCGTGGCACGGTGGAACGGCGTGCCCACGGTGGCGCAGAGGTGATGGTGCGGCGGAGGAAAAGGGGTGGCGGCGCTGGAGGTCCTCGGGCGACGCAGGAGTAGGGTTAGGGTTCGGGGACTCAGGGGGTTCCTTTTGTAGGGCGGCGGTGCTGCCTTGGCGTGCGGGCCCAGGGGAAGGAGCTCGCCGGGGATATCGGAGACCGTTGCGCCGGGGAGGAAGAAGGAGAGGGGGAAGAGAAGGGCGCTGACACGCGGGCCCCAGCTGCCAGAGAGAAAAGGGGGAGGAAAGTGGCGCTCAGGCTGAGGGAAGAGGTGGGCCGGGGCTCGGCCCACGCGGGAGAAAGGAAGGAGGGAGGGGGTGCTGGGCCTCGGGGGGAAAACTTGGGCCAGGGGGGAAGAGAGAGCCCGTGAGGGAGAGAGGGAGAGGGTTTTGGGCTGGGCTAGGCTTCTTTTCTTCCTCTCTTTTCCTTTTTCTTTTCCTTCTTCTTTCCTATACTCAACTAATTCAAACAAATCTAATTGAATTCAAATTACCATTTGAATTCAAACCTATAACTCAACACAAATAAAACAATGCTGCGGCATGAATGCACAAACAATTTGATCCTATGATAAATTTTACTTACTTGCGTTATAAAATTACTTTAAATGCGAGATAAATTAGAGGAAACCCTAGAAATTTTATTTAAGCCCAAATAAATTCATTAAAATTAGGGAAAATTACATTAGGGTGTTACATATCCTCCCAAAGAGCACTAGGAACTGGTAAAGGCATATACAAACCATGCGGATTTAAACGGGACTTGGCTTTCTGACATGTAGTGCAGCGTGCAACAAATCGCTCCACATCTCTTCTCATTTTTGGCCAAAAGAAATGACCAGCAAGTACATCCTCTGTCTTCTTTGCTCCAAAATGCCCCATCAAGCCACCGCCATGCGCTTCCTGTAACAACAACAAACGAACGGAGCTAGCTGGAATGCATAGCTTGTTAGCTCGAAACACAAACCCATCATTGACGATGAATTTGTTCCATGCTTTTCCATCCTTACAATGCAGCAAAAAATCCTTAAAATCAGCATCATCCACATATTGTGTTTTAATTGTGTCCAAACCAAAAATCTTGCAATCAAGTTGAGTCAACAAAGTATATCGCCTAGACAAAGCATCAGCAATGACATTCTCTTTCCCTTTCTTGTGTTTGATGACTTAAGGAAAAGATTCAATAAATTCAACCCACTTAGCATGTCTACGGTTCAGTTTTCCTTGACTACAAATATGTTTCAAAGATTCATGATCAGAATGGATAACAAACTCTTTAGGCCACAAATAATGCTGCCATGTTTCTAATATGCGCACAAGAGCATACAATTCCTTGTCATAAGTAGAATAATTCAGAACAGGTCCGCTCAATTTTTCACTAAAATATGCAACAGGTTTACCATCTTGTAACAAAACACCACCCAAACCAATTCCACTAGCATCACATTCAAGCTCAAAGGTCTTATTAAAATTAGGAAGTTGGAGGAGAGGTGCATGTGTCAACTTATCTTTCAACATGGTGAATGCATTCTCTTGTGTGGTGCCCCAAGAAAAGGGCACCCCCTTCTTCGTAAGCGCATTCAACGGTGCTGCAATGGTGCTGAAATCCTTCATGAAGCGACGATAGAACCCAGCAAGTCCTAGAAAACTCCGCACCTGTGTGATGGTCTTTGGTACAGGCCATCCCTGAATAGCTTCCACCTTGGCTTGATCAACTTCAATTCCCTGTGGAGTGACAACATAGCCAAGAAAAGATACTCGATCTGTGCAAAAGACGCACTTCTCAAGGTTACCAAATAAACGTGCATCACGTAAAGCAGTAAAAACAGCACGTAAATGATCAAGATGTGCCTCCATAGATTTGCTGTAAATCAGAATATCATCAAAGTAGACCACAACAAATTTGCCAATGAAAGCACGCAAAACCTCGTTCATTAATCGCATGAAGGTACTAGGTGCATTAGTTAACCCAAAAGGCATGACTAACCACTCATATAACCCGAACTTAGTTTTGAAAGTAGTTTTCCATTCATCTCCCAATTTCATGCGAATCTGGTGGTACCCACTACGCAAATCAACTTTGATAAACGCAACAGCACCACTCAATTCATCAAGCATATCATCCAAACGTGGAATAGGATGTCGATATCGAATTGTGATATTGTTAATAGCTCTACAATCGACACACATACGCCACGTTCCATCTTTCTTAGGGACTAAAATAACCGGAACAGCACAAGGACTAAGAGACTCACGTACATAACCTTTGTCGAGTAGTTCTTGCACTTGTCGCTGAATCTCTTTTGTTTCTTCCGGATTGGTCCTGTACGGCGCAAGGTTGGGCAGCGATGCACCTGGAATCAGATCAATTTGGTGCTCAATCCCTCGTATTGGTGGCAGCCCCGCTGGTATTTCACTTGGAAACACATCAGAATACTCCTGCAAAACGTTAGCGACAGCAGGGGGCAAAGAGTGCTGCATATCATGAATGGAAATCAAAGTATCTTTGCACACCAAAGCATAGGCAACAGAAGTGGTAGCAATCAAGTCATTAATATCAGATTTAGTAGCAAACAAGCAAGTCCCTTTCAAGCGTATCTCATCTTGCTTATTAGCAACCGACTTGACAATTTTATTGGTCTCACTTTTAGCTTTGGCAGCTCTAGCAGTATCATCACGCACAATAGCTTCAGGAGACATAGGAAGCAACACAATTTTCTTATCATGGTGCAAGAGCGAAAACTGATTTGATCTACCATAATGCACACAATCCGTATCAAATTGCCAAGGCCTACCGAGCAGAATATGGCAAGCTTGCATAGGCACAACATCGCACTCAACAACATCATGATATGCTCCGATTGCAAAATTAATGCGCACCAGCCTCGTTACCTTAGCCTTACCACTGTTGTTTAGCCATTGAATGTGATACGGGTGTGGGTGTGGTTTGGTGCTGAGTGCAAGCTTCTCCACCAGTTCGCTGCTAGCCAAATTGTTGCAACTACCTGCATCAATAATCATACGACAAGAACGCTCTGTAATGACACACTTAGTTTGAAACAGCGTGTGTCGCTGATTTTGCTCTGCCTTCTCCATTTGTGCACTAAGCACACGCTGCACAATGAGACTCTCGTAGTGTTCGGCTGCCCCTGCATCAATATGTTCGTCTGGTGGTCCCTCATTACCTGCATGGTCAGCAGCAAACAAAGCAAGTGTATCGTCATCAAAATCACTAGCAGAGGAATACGCACCATCATCTTGGACCACCAAAACGCGCTTGGTAGGACAGTCACACTGCACGTGCCCAAAGCCCTTGCACCGATGACACTGGACATCCCTTGTTCTACCCGTGGATGCAACCGAGGAAGCACTAGCGGCTGGTTTCTGGACAGTGTTGGTTGCTGAAGTGATGGGAGGAGCGCGTGGCTTGTCGCTGGATGGAGAAGACGCTGCTGTACGACTCGGTGAAGGAGCTGGTATAGGTGCACGTCTGCTCATAGAAGTAGTCGTGCGTGCCTGCCATGATGTAGATTTACCTGCAGAAACATTAGACCTAGCACTAGCACGTCGTCCCTGTACCTCCCTTTCAGCTTTACAAGCAAGATGGAACAAACGTGTTACGTTAGTATAATCTTTATACGCAAGAATGTCCTGAATTTCTCTATTTAACCCGCCCAAAAATCTAGCCATAGCAGGTTCCTCACCCTCCACTAAATTACAACATACATTTCCATTTGCAATTCCTGATAATATTCTTCTACAGTTCTAGTGTCCTGCCTCAATTGTTGTAACTTATGTAACAGGTCACGTGCATAGTAAGAAGGAACGAATCTAGCCCGCATGACCCATTTCAAAGCATCCCAAGTTTGTGGCATGTCATCAGCATTTTTCTTGCCATGTTCTATCCACCAAACAGAAGCAAAATCAGTGAACTCACTAGTAGCAGCCCTAACACGTGCATTCTCAGGAAAATCATGGCATGCAAACTTTTGATCAACAGCAATTTCCCAAGTAATGTATGCATTAGGGTCATATGTACCATCAAAAGGATGTATCTTAAATTTAATCTTGCTGAAAGCATCATCATTGTTGCGTACCTCACGGTGGCGAAAACCACCCATACCTCTACGATTAGTGCGTAGCCGGCGGCGATGGCGAGCGTCTTGTTCATCCTGTTCAGTATCAGCAATATATTCATCCGCCCAATCATCACGTTGTTCGTTGGTCTTCGCATGGAGCTCATCAAAACGCCGCAAAAGAGCAGCGAGACTCTTGTCAATATTGCCGACCGCTGTCTCCAGGCCCGTAAGCTTGGTGTTGGTGGCAATCTGCGTAGCCTCCAATTGTCCAATCTTGTCATTCGTCACCTGCATATCATTATCAAGTCCCTCTGTGTGCCGCTGCACTTGCCTTTCAAAATGTTGTATGATGCCCCTGGTACGTGGAGACTGATGCAAGCTATGATCCTCCTCCTCGGAGCCTGCCATGGTGAGAAAGACAAGGACAACAAGAAAACAAGTGAAGTAGTAAAATCCCTACAGCTAATAGGGTGTAGCTACAGCAAGGCGCTCACTCTCAACGTGTTGCACAAGCTCTTACCAATTCTTACCTTGTTGCTAGGAGGGGATGGCAACCAACAAGTCCGCAACCGTGGAATGAAGTGTATCAGCGCTGCAGCAACAAGACCTGTGGAGCTGTAGTCGGATATGTGGAGGTGTAGGTGGGCTTGAACAAGGAAGTACTAGCACCACGTTAGTCACAAAGGCAAGCTGAATAATCGTTCAACAGTGGTACTGTGCTGGTCCTAGTCTAGACCGTGCTAGAGACGCGAGCCTGGACACAAAGGAAGTCACAAAGCACCACTCCGAACAGAAGGGAAAAACAAACACAATGAATTAGCCCCTTGCTTCTTTTTTTTCTTTTTTTAACATTGATCCTTTTTTTTCTTCTTTTTTTTCTTTTTTTTCTTTTTTTTTCAGGGGAACCTCAAAAACAGATGCTATGAACAAAGGAGTACAAGTGAGCAAGTCACCACACACGCTTTTTCCAGAAAGAGTAGGGGTATACAGGTAATTAAAGGAGTACAAGTGAGCAAGTCTCTCTCTCTTTCTCTGGAGTAGGCTGAGACTTAAATATATGTGTGAAGTGTTATTGCTTCTGGTGCACAGTTCGGACTCAGATGCTACTAGCACCGAATTCAACTCAGACTTGATAACAAAGAGGCACTCAGATTCGGCAACCGCAAGATGAATAGGCTACCCGAATTCAAATCGGTCTCGGCCAACATGCGCTTAACCGATTCCAAGTCGAACTTGACAACCAAAGTGGTTTCTGATTCAGCCAAAACAGTGATGAAAAAGGTAACGTACGTGACCAAACGTGATAAGAACTCGAAACTCTAAAGGACTACAACTAAGACCAGCAACTCGACACAACCGATGCAACCGAAAACTCAACAAGCCCTAACTAAGCAGTACTAGTAAAGGCTCAAAAGGGTCTATAGGATTGCGGTGGGGAAAAAAATTCTACTATTTTTGGCTTTTTCTGGACTGTAGGAAAATAAAAATACCGAACAACCTTGCTCTGATTATCAACTGATGTGGACCAATTAGGGTTTGTTCCTGATCTTTCGATGAGAGGCATGGAATAACTCGATTGATGGAGGAGACGATGTTCATGGCCCGACTACAGCCTTGCAAAGATGCTGCGCCTTAGCAACCGATACACCACCTCCTTTGGTTGCCGCGATCTTATGGAGCGCGACACCCGGCCACTAGGGCATAGTCCTGCAAGCAATCGAAGAACCAGCAAGAACAAGTAGAACAAGTACTGAAAATTACAAGATGTAATTGAAGGTCTCAAACCGAATCTCAATTATGGAGGGGTTCCGAAAACAAGTGGACGGGCGGCTGGATCAGCACGTGCGTCTACAAGGAAGTAGCAAAAGCTAAACTTGCATCTAACAAAACCCGAGTGTTCTTGACGGCGGCTAAAGGTTATAAAGAAGTGGAAGAACGACCACAAGGGTGCTGGGATCGTGTTCCAACCCTAGGGCACATCCGTCTTGGACTCAACTTGATACACGGCCCGTTGGGCCAAATTAGGGTGGCGCAGCACCGTGGCTGAAAAGGACTCTATAGTAAATCTAGGATTGCGGTTGACTCCGAACAGATATTGAGGTGATTTCGGATCCGTTGGAAAGTAGATTTGATAAGCTTTCCAGGAAGTACTTGACTGTCCAAAACGGAGTCCGGATGAAGTCATGGAGGCCATCACAAGTCGTGTCTATTCTGCAGTCCGAATCCAGCCTGCGCGATGCCTCTTCCCTTTTGATCCAATCCATTGTTCCTGAGTAAAACAAGAGTGCACGTGTCTCCATTCTCTAAATATGATGAACCTGAACATAAGAGTGAACTTACTTGATGGGTAAGCCGACGAGCACGAGCGCGAGTAATCGGACCAAGAGGTGTTGTTGAAGTAGATACTGGTGTAGGTGTGGATGTATCGTTAGTGGCGATGTCCTCATCATAATTTCCCTCCTCCGAGCTTGGGCTCTCGCCGGACCTCCGCCGCCCTTGCTCCTCCTAAACTCCAATCCAAAGCTGCTAGAGCACCGCCGTGAACCACTGGTGCTCTCTAGCCCGACCAATTTCACCCTTTCGCGCCCGAGCTTCGTCTTCCACAGCTCCGGCTACCTCGAGCTCCGCCGCCGCCCTCGGCTCACCGTGGGCAGCACGATCCAAGCATTCCCACACCCCCACGACCCCCTAACCAGCACCACATCATCACCCCGGAGCTCTACGGCCACTTCGTGGCATCTCTAGTGTCTTGCATCGCCTTCCCGACGCTTGCCGGCGTCTGTTTCCACCGCCACCGCCACGGTCTTCGTCGGTTGCCCCTTATCCGACACGCATGTTCCTGATTGACTGCACCTACACCTTCCTCACATCTCACTGATTCTCGTGCGCAGGTTCCCTGCCGACGTTGACCGCCGGAGCACCATTGTCGCCGTCGACCCCTCCGCCGCTGCCTCGGGCTCTCGTCGGGATACCCTTTTCCGACCACCACGACCCTCGACACGTGGTGCATTCGAACCCCCTTGAGCCCCTGAGACTTTCCCTGCCCTCGGACCTCGCCGCCGGTGATCCCCCTCGCCGGAACATGGCCGCCCCCTTCCCGTTTCCCTTTTGTCTCTGGCCCAGGGATCTCGGGTTAGAAGATTTAGAAACCCAGGGGGTTATCTGCAAACCAAAGACTCATATGAATAGTGCTAAAAGGACCCCTTTGTGTTATTTTGATGCAAATTTTAAAATTCTGTATCAATTCAAGGAAAAATCATAAAATTACAAACTAAAATTTGTCAGAATCCTCTTTTTAAGATGTACAACTTTACTTAAAGGATGAAATTCAGTTTCTGAGTGTTTGATGCTTTAACTTAAATGTTAAGTTTACTTAGTTATAGGCTTAGAAAACACATAGTAATTGATAGAAAAATGATAAAAATGTGAAACCAGTTGTGTTAGTTTTCTTTTGGCATGTATAATTTAAGAAAAATTATTATCCTATTATTTAAGTAGCATTTTCTTAATATACAAGTTTATTTATGAATGATGCATAATTAACCTTAATGAATTAATATTTAAAGTTTTAAATGCTCAAAAGTTATGAAAATGTTCTAGGGTTCTGTTCTTAAGTAATATAACCTGTTATTAAATTCCCAACCTAGGCTTTAGGTGTCAAGCAACAAAAATAAATTGGACATATTATAATAGGTCCACAATTTAATATTAACATAGGGTTCATGTAAATACTTGATATAACAAATAAATAAAACTATTTAATACAGTTTTTAACCCACCTCAACTTGTTACCTTATGCCACTAGTTAGATACTTAGTGTAGTTAACCCTACTGTTTAGTGTATCTAGGTAAAATAGTTAGTACTCAATAAATGACTGCCCAGGGCAGGAATAGATTGCATTGGTAATAAATTTATTCTACTTTCTTTGGATTGCAACTTTATTGTGAAATAACATAAAGAATATGCATTCTTCAACTTATAGTTTTGCATATCATGTAGACTCGACTACTCTCACCGACGGTGATTATGAAGTGGTTCTGGAACAAGGAGTAGAACCCGCCGAAGATCTCGGGAATGCCGTCGAAGGTTTAACTGAAGCTCCGAACCAAAGTTCGGACAACTTTGACCCTACTGCTGCCAATCCTATGCAAGAAGGCAAGCCCCGGACATAACCCACTATTTTCTTTACACTGCCATTTATATCTATTTATACATGTCCATGCATTAAGTTCTTAAGAATTGCTTGAAACCCTAGTTGCATTTCCCTAGGAACCAATGTATTGAATATTAGCACTTGAGTCCGACTAGCTGCTATGCTAATAGGACCGGTAGAAGTCGGGTGATTCCCTATCACTCGCGCGATATAGGAGTTGTGATGTTTACATTCCTGCTATCACTATAAGGATGACGGACGGGAGTTTCTGTGAGGTATCATGGTTGAGATGATACCCCGTCTGTGTTGTTGAATTTGATAAGGCCGCAGTGTGTGGTAGCGGTGGTTAAGCGTTTGAAAGTATTAGCCACATGCCGCAAAATATGGTAAGCGGTAAGCCTAGTAACCAATCAACCCGAGGAGTGGACATACCCCCCACCACATGTATTTGGTTCTTTTGGTTACTTGGTTCGACGTGTAGGAATACGTGTTGCTGGGCAACCAGGAGTACGGGTTTTGTAGTCGCACTACAGACGTACGTCCTGCACTTTGGAAGTGCGTATGGTCCTACAGTCGCTTGTGGTGGCTCTGATCCATGAGTCGGAATGAAAGGCAAATGGTTGCTTCGGAACGACCCTTTGGTGTTCCAAGCGTGTGTGTTAGGTTTACCCTTGCAAGGTTTGAAATTCGATTCAGGAATCGTCCGTTTCTCGTGGAGATTGAGACTGCTTAATCCCTTTGCCACATAGAGTAACAAGAGCAACTTTGTGATTATCAAAGATGATGCTTGGCTAAAGATTTTACCATACTTGAGTAGTTATAGGTGCTTACCTAGACTGGATAATCAACTAGAACCTGAAAGCTAAAAGTTGAAATTAAGGATTTACTCTTTGTTGCTTTTCAGCTGAAAACTCTACCCAAAACCTAAAAAGCCTACATAAGTTTAGGTACATGGCTAAGTATACCATGAGCGGGTAAGTCTTGCTGAGTATTAGTATACTCATTCTTGCTTTGTGACTATCTACTTCAGGTAATCTCCCTGATGAGCCAGCTTTCCTTACACCGTGGCCATACCCCTTGCCTGATGGTTGGTCCGTGGAATGGGATCCGTCCCTGGCCAACACAGATCCTGCCGAGTGATATCATGCCAGGGCTAGCATGATATCCATAATATCGACGTGTACAGTGTCCGTGTTTTCAAACTCCGCTGCTGTGACCCAAACTTAAACTGTTTTGTAATAATCTCCCTTCATTGGGAATTAATGTTGCTTTCATATACTTGTGTAATATACCTGCCTGTGATGTAAAGTGTAATGGCATTTGTATCTCTGGACTCGCCTTCGCGCGAGGTACCTTGTTTGATCCTGCTTTCGGTGGTTTATCGGGACGTTACCCGACAGGCCAAGGGATTATACCGTTTGAAGCACGAGGTAGCCCTCAAGAGAGGACTCGCGTACTTGAGCCGGTGTAATTCAGGTTGGTTCTGCCACACTACACATCCGTATCCTCTTACTCCGGGTAATTCTCTCCGCTGTGTCCAGTATTTTAATCGGGTGCTCTGTATAAGTCAAATCATCCTGCACATCCAGTTCCTCCAGTGGTAACTGTTCCTCGGGTACCCTGAAACACTTCTTCAACTATGATATTGTTGTCGGTCAAAACCCACCGGCGAGCAGCGACAGGCAACACGAGGAGCCGGGAGGCTCCCGGGACTGCTGGTGGGCCCCGATCCCTCGGTCAACGGCCCAGGATCCGGCACACGACCTGGCGTCTGGGTTGCTAGGCGTGCCACCTGACCTTGTACCTCATCAGGAAGGTATAGAAATAATTTCAGTTAGTTTCCTGCATGCACAGACATGTTCAAACATTAGTCCGAGCCATGATCGGTTCATCGGAAAATCCCCGATATCGGCTGTAAAGAGCCGATTGTCTTCCAGTATCAGATCGGATCTAAGTATTTAAACAAAGCGCACATATATGATAATAATGAGAACTTGCTTTGTAATCAATAAGTTAATTCAATTTATGACGGCTAATGCTTTCACCGTATAACCGGAACATCCTGCGCGTAGTTAAGACTAACAAATACGAAAGATAATAGAATAACAACCTAAACAGAGGCCTAAAAACCAGCAGAAAGCCGATTCTCGGAACAATCCCTCTTTAGATTAATACAAAGCATCAAACGTACTGCCGGATCATTTAACTCGTTTGAAGGGCCTAATCATGCGGATATTAAGCTAAATCTTTGACGAACAAAGACTAATCATAATAGATTGGATCTACTAATCGAAACAGAGCAAGGTGCTGCCCTTACACCTGAGATCGGGCACGAGGATAGCTAAACGCTTACGGGTGACAAGCAATGCATGAATATAGTATGAAAAGCCGATGCATCCCTATAAGCGTTAAGATAACTAGTATTACTCGCCATCAACAATGCTTCAGTATAAGAAACACAAAGATAAATAGGCAGGAACAATGCTGCCCCGATCACGTGAAGTGTGATCGGGGCTGCACGGCACTTACCCGAGAGAAACCCTAGAACAGGGGTGGCAATGCGCCGAGAGTTGTTTGCCAATGGTTATTGTTTCTATCTTTTTTCATTCGTAGTCTAGGATACATATTTATAGTCTGGAGACTTGCTTCTCTTAACCAATCCTAACTGACTACGACATGAATCCTGGCTATCTCTATCTAAACTAACTTAAACGCACACACCTATCTAGATACATGGCTAATCTGGCCTTAAACCACCGCGCAGGGCCGATTCGCAAGCCCATTACATTTATCCTTTGAGCCCATCTTGCTCGCAGCCCACCTTCTGGCCCAGCCAAATTATGGCAATAACATATGCCCCCCTGGTTTCGGCAATAATTATTCCGAAACCATTTTTTTCTCTTTCCATTGCCTCGCCTCTTCGACTTCCAAAATCCGACACGCATGCCACTTCCACTTCCACGGGATGTGACTACCCTGCATCTAACTCCTTGGAAACCGTCACAGTTCCGATTCATATTCCGCTCCTGCCTTTATAAGCCTGCCCCTGGTAGATTTCTTTTCACTCATCCCCTTCCTTCAGCCATTAGCAACCGCACCAGTACTCCCCTCTTTCTTCCGTAATGGCTTCCTCATCCTCTGCTTCCTCCGTCATTTCCATCGAGTCTGAGTCCACTCGAAAGGCGACTCCAGAGTATGAACCCATAGCCGCATATGAGGCCTGCGCTCCTCTGCATTGGGATGCAGAGGAGTGGGATTTCCAGGCTTGGTCAGAGGATGATGAATCCCTGACCGACAGTGAAGATCTCTAGCTCCTCCTCAAAGGCGAGCTGGATGAAGATGACGAGGACGACATGTCCTGGGAGGGGGACTTCTCCTCCTCGGAGGAAGAAGTCGATACCCCATCAACCGAGGAGGACTCGGCAGCAGGAGGCTTCCTACTTGGCGGGTCATCGGAGGACGACGACGATGATGACGATGAAGAGGCCGAAGAAACAGCGACAACGGCGGAGATGATGGCGGTAGCGACGACGACAGCAGCGACGACGCCAGCGATGCCAGTGCGGCCCCTCTGATCAAGCGCTGCAAAGTCTTAGGCACCTACTAGTGGTAGATTGTAGGATCAAGCTGATAGATCGGCTTTAGGAGCAATCGGCTCCCCTTTTGTAATGATTTTCCCTTATGAATCAAATCCTTTCGTTTTAGTCAACAACTGTCAAAAGCCAATTTACCGGGAGCCGATGGCAACGCATCGGTCCTTTCCCTCAAAGTGCTGATCCAAATCTGAGTTGATCCCTGATGTAATACCATCTTCTTAAATCTGGAACCTTCCCGAAACAGATCTCCACAGATTCCTCGAATCCAAGTTGCGCTCCAAAACCCTTGCTCATAAATCCAATCGCAAAACCTAGACCAAAACCTTAGAGCGCAAACTCAAAACTCACGAAGCAAACCCTAGATCTAGTTTCCAAGTCTTCGATCACCATTGGAGTTTCAGATGGCCAAACCCTTGAATGCCGATGCGGGCGTCCTCGGTCTGAAGGTAAAACTCCGACCTTTCGCTAAGTTAATGAAGCAATTATTCAAACCCTTGAAGCATTAAATGATCCCTTCCTGTTATTTGGCTCTTATCGATCTTCTAGGTTTCAGACATTCTTTTGCCGCATCCTTCTTCCCCAATTCATTTTGCCTTGGGCCTCGTTCTTATGAGAGTCCAGTAGATTTGATTTCTTGTGAGGCTAACAGGCTCCCATTTGTAAGCTAAGACATAGATTTAGATTCCTGGGCCGACATCCTATGTGCCTAGCCGAATCCTCCCGAGGGCTGGGTATCCTGGTACAACAGAGTAGCGAAAACCTACCAATACACATGGGAGACCATAGGAATAGCTGATGCTCTGTCTTTATCATTGTCCCCCCTTGAGAAGAATGAGAACCTTCTGAAGACCATCGGCTATTTCTGGTTTGATACCATGAATTGCTTCTTATTTGGCTATGGGCCGATGACTCGAACCCTCATGGATGTCATGATGATTACTGGCTTGGAGATTGCATCACCCAGCCCCTCTGCCTTCAGACTGCCTGAGGTCCCCTTTAAATTGTCCTCCAAAATAGAGTGCACAAACTAGGGTGCTGTCACACCCGATTTATAAGAACATAAATCGAGCAATCATATATGCGCCAGGATCAGGTCACGCATATATACAACAGATTATCAATATATCACAACACATGTCACGAATAAAAGCGTGTAAATTATAAAATGAATATCTTTATTACAACTGAATCAAGAATCAGTTCAAGGAATGCGGAAGCGTAAAAATAAATATAGGAAGAGTAGGGCGCCACAGGGACGTCAACTGGGAGACAACGCCTAGAAATCGTCGAATCCGCTGATGTAATCCTCCACGTCGCCTGGTACTGAGCAGCAGTCGAAGATGTCCCAAAGAGAACAGAAGAGAGGAAGAGGCAAGTGTGAGTACACAACTTGTACTCAACAAGTATAACACAAGTATGAGGCTTTAGGGTTAGCTGACTCAACTGCATTAGCTTTTAGTCTTGGCAAATTTTATTAAAACTATTTACTATAAGTGGATGAATTACCATAAACCCATATTGCATAAGAAATTAATCAATATTAATTAAGAACTACTGAGAACCATCCAAACTAAAGCCACCCGGGGAATCTCCCTAATCAAAGTTTGATAACCCCACTAATCAGACGGAGGATCTGGGCCGCTCATGACTGTGAGCACAGCTGATATATCAGTTTTACACTCTCGAGAGGTTGCACAACTTTACCCACAAGTCGTGAGCTACGCTAGTTGTTCATCACACTTCCTTAGGTGAGATGGCTAGCAAGCACACTACGAGACCGTTACAAAGGATCACGTTGGTAAGGTGTAACCGCTAAGGATTCTGGATCAGCAACGATGGGGCCCACCTCCGGGGGTACAAGACACACAGCATAGACCAACCCGGAGGAGCAGAGACCATTGAAGCCTACCACCCCTCTTGCCCACGCAGGTAAGTTACTCCCGAACCAACACGACCTAATTAGTAGGTCAAGACCGTCCCATTCCAGTCTTGTGGTTGCGCGGTTGTCCCAGGTTGTCGCTCTATGAACCGATCCTTATGGAGAGTGGCCAACCAAGCACTAAGCACCGTGCTGGCCCCCTAAACCAAGTTTCTAACAAAACATCTTTTACGGAGACGTGAGCCACTCAAGCACACAGCACAGAGGGCCATGCTCAGGATTAAGTTGCATAAGACCATTAATCAAATTTAATTAAAAAGGACCAAGTTTGTTATAGCACAGCAACCTAGCACAACTAACCATAATGCAACCCAAAGGATATATATATAGGATATAAAGTGGCTAGGAAAGTCCTTATAGGCATACAGTATTAAAATGCAGTATGAAATTGTATTAAAAGTGATAGGATATTCATGTTATACTTGCCTTCCTCAAAGTTCTCCTGCTGCTGCTCAAAAGCTTCAGAAGATGGTGGCTCCTGGTACTGGTCCAAAGGCTCTGCGTCTACTCACGATCATCAAGCATGGTCCAGACATACACATATGCACAAACAATAGCAAACTATAAGAAACAGTACAACATTACATAGAAACAGCACACAAAACTATTCTAAAGCTATTCTACGCGTTACAACGATCGCGTGGACATAAAGAACACCTAAAACGGAGCTAAGACACGAAAACTACGCTTGAAACAAGATCCAGGGACCTATTTGTAAGACAACTGGAGGTTCTAAGGGGTTCTGCGCAAAAACCGAGGGGCCAAACGCAAATAAAGGGTAGACACAGGGGCTAGCACGCGAAAACACAAGGCATGGACTGCAGGCACTAATTCCAGGAAGCTTAGGGGGGTCCGAGCAAGATTCTGGGTCGTTCTGGAATTATTTCTCAACTAACTAGGACTGCGGGTTTATTTCTCTAAAAGACAGGGGCTCTTTAGCAAGAAGGCTAGGCTGAAGCGGTATCCTTGATTCCGGATCGTCAGATCTAATCCCAACGGCCTGGATTAGATCCATCTCGCGAAGGGGTACGCTTGATTCTCATCCATCCGATCAGGATCTAACGCGCCAGAGCCTAACATAACGGAAAACCAATCCCACGCGCCAGATCAAGGATGGACGGCCGGGATTTAAAATGACCCCGAACCGGTACGCGCGAACTCAGACGCTCGGATCTCGATCACACGGTCCAGATCAACGAGTTCCCAATCTAATCCTAGGCGTCAGTAGCGGATCGAACGGCCCGGGACAAAGGGACGCGAGGTGGCGGCGCTGGGTCCCCGGAGCTCGGCTCCCGCGGCGGCGCTTCACTAGCGCTGGGCAAACGTGACCGTCCGGGCTCCATTTGGAACGAGGTCAGGCCCTGGAGGATGCTGGCGGCTTGTGTAATCCATCTGGGCAATTGTGGTGGTGGATTTGGGCACGGCTAGGGCAGAACGACGGTGAGGGCGGCTCGGGCGGCGGACATCGCCGGCGAGCGGCGTTCTGGGCGCTACGGGTAGCTAAAGGCTACGACTTCTGGTGCAAAAGGACCAGGGGAAAGAGGCGAAGCTTACCAAGGGTTGTGGAGGTCGGAGCTGCGGTGCAGGTTGGACGTCGACGATGGCCGGCGGAGGAAGCAGGGCGGCGCTCGCAGGCAGGCGGCAGTAGAGGGGCTCGGGGGTTCTGATCACCCTGGGTCGCTTCGGGAAGCTCCTGCGCAGGTGATCAAGGGGTTAAGAGGGCCCGAAATGCAACGACGGCGAAGAATTAGGGCGGCATAGCAGATCACCGGCAGCGATGTTGGAGATCTTCGGGCGATGCAGGGCTAGGGTTAGGGTTTAGATGGGTTGGGGCTGCTCTTTGTAGGGTGGCGGAGCCACACTGGCGTGCGGGCCCGGGGCGAGGGAGCTCGCCGGAGATCTCGGGGCTGTTGCGCTGGAGAAGAAAGGGGAAGAGGGAAAGGGGCGCTGACACGCGGGGCCGACCTGGCAGAGAGAGAAAGGGAGAGAGGCGAGAGCGGCGCGCGAGCGGGGAGGCTGGCGCCGACAAGCGGGCCCGGGGTGGCAGCGAGAGGGAGAGAGGAGGGAGCGTGTGGGGTGGCCGGGCTGAGAAAAGGAATGGGCTGGGGCGTGGCCCGTGCGGAAGGAAGAGGGGAGAGGGGGAGAGAAAGCTGGGCCGGGCCAAGGAGGAGGTTTGGGCTGCCTTCTTTTATTCCTTCTCCTTTCCTTTTCTTTTTCTATACTCTAACCATTCAAACAAATCTAGTTGAATTCAAATAAATTTGAATTCAAACCCTATAAACTCAACACAAGAAAAATAATGCTCCAGCATGAATGCACAAGCATGTTGATCTTATAATAAATTTTTAATTACTTGCGTTTTAAAATTACTTTAAATGCAAGGTAAATTAGAGAAAGCCCTGGAAAATTTATTTGAGCCCAAATAATTTCTTTAAAATTTGGGAAAATTACATTAGGGTGTTACAAACCTACCCCCCTTACAGGAATCTCGTCCCGAGATTCGAATAGGCTAGCTAGCAAAGAGATCGGGATATGTCTTTCTCAACTCATCTTCTTGCTCCCAAGTAGCCTCATCCTCCGTGTGGTGACTCCACTGAACACGGCACATTTTGATCCTCTTGTTTCTGGTAACTCTCTCAGATGTCTCCAGAATCTTCACCGGATGCTCGATGTAGGTCAGATCCTCCTGCACATCTAACCCTTCTATCGGTGCTTGTTCTTCTGGCACCCTCAAGCACTTCTTTAGCTGAGACACGTGAAACACATCGTGCACTCCTGAGAGACTGAGAGGCAACTCCAAACGATATGCCACCTCACCTTTCCGTTCCAACACCTTGAACGGACCAATGTATCGAGGAGCTAGCTTCCCTCTTACATTAAACCTGCGGATTCCTCTCATCGGCGAGACCTTCAGGTACACATGATCACCCACTGCAAAGGTCAGATCTCGTCGACGAACATCCGCGTAGCTCTTCTGACGAGTCTGTGCGACCCTCAGATTCTCTCGCACCTGCTGTACCAACTGTTCTGCCTCTTCAACAATATCTGGACCAAATACCTGCCTCTCGCCAATCTGATCCCAATACAGCGGAGTCCTGCACTTACGACCATACAGGGCCTCGAAAGGAGATTTCTTCAGACTGGCCTGATAACTGTTGTTGTAGGAAAACTCTGCATACGGCAGGCATTTATCCCAGCTGGTACCATACTGAATAGCACAAGCTTGAAGCATATCCTCCAACACTTGGTTGGTTCTTTCTGTCTGCCCATCTGTCTGAGGATGATAAGCCGTACTAAAGCGTAGCTTCGTATCCAACGAATCATGCAACTGCTCCCAGAACCGTGAGGTGAACTGAGATCCTCGGTCAGATATGATCTTCTTCGGAACACCATGCAGACAAACGATCCTGGAGATGTACAACTCTGCGAGTCTAGCGCCGGAGTAAGTAGTGTTCACCAGAATGAAGTGGGCAACCTTCGTCAACCGATCCACTACTACCCATATGGAGTTGTACCCTTTCTGAGTACGAGGCAGGCCAACAATGAAGTCCATGGTGATCTCCTCCCATTTCCACTCTGGGATCTTCAATGGCTGCAACAAACCTGCCGGCCTCTGATGCTCTGCCTTGGCACGCTGACAAGTGTCACAGATAGCCACGTACTCCGCAACTGAACGCTTCATTCCATACCACCAGAATCGTTCCTTGAGATCATAATACATCTTCGTGCTGCCCGGATGAACGGAATATGCCGTATCATGAGCCTCACTCAGAATCAACTTCCTGAGATCTGCTACATCCGGCACACATATACGACCCTTGTACCACAAGGTACCCTGATCATCCTGTCTGAAATGCGGTGCCTTGCCAATCTTAAGCAGCTCACGAATCTCTTGCAGCTTCTTATCTTCTTTCTGATGCTGCCTGATCTCTGCCTCTAGAGTGGGTTCTGCCTCGAATGATGTACCCGAGGTGTGATGCAAGAAACCCAGACTCAACTGCTCAAATTCCTCGCATAACTCCTGAGGCATCTGAAAAGTCACGGCCATGTTAACATAGCTCTTCCTGCTCAGAGCATCTGCTACAACATTAGCCTTACCCGGATGATAGTGAATCTCCAGATCATAGTCTTTGACTAGTTCTAGCCATCTTCTCTGCCGCATGTTCAGCTCACTCTGAGTGAAAATATACTTGAGGCTCTTGTGATCGGTGTAAATATCACACCTCTGCCCAAACAAGTAATGCCTCCATATCTTCAGAGCATGCACAACTGCGGCTAACTCCAGATCATGAGTGGGATAATTCAGCTCGTGCCGACGCAACTGCCGCGAGGCATAAGCTATCACTCTGCCTTCCTGCATCAGAACACAACCAAGACCATCCCTAGAAGCATCACAATACACTGTGAACCTCTTGCTCTGGTCGGGCAGAGTAAGGACTGGCGCCGTAGTCAACCTCTTCTTCAGCTCCTCGAAGGCATTCTGACGCTCATCAGTCCAAGAGAAATCCACACCCTTCTCCAGCAAGGAAGTCAAAGGCTTCGCAATCTTGGAGAAATTCTCAATGAACCTCCGATAATATCCTGCTAAGCCTAGAAAAGAGCGGATCTCCTTCACCGTCTGGGGTACCACCCAGTCAAGCACATCCTTCACCTTTCCGGGGTCCACAGCGATACCTCCCTTGGAGATGACATGACCGAGGAATGGAACCTCGTCAATCCAGAATTCGCACTTGCTGAGCTTGGCATACAACTTGTGCTCTCTGAGCTTCTGCAACACAAGCCTCAGATGCTTCTCATGCTCTGCTTCTGACTTGGAATATATCAGGATATCATCAATAAATATCACCACAAAGGTGTCCAGATAATCCATGAAAACCTTGTTCATCAGATGCATGAAGAAAGCCGGAGCATTGGTCAAGCCAAAGGACATGACCGTATACTCATATAGCCCATACTTGCAGGTGAATGCCGTCTTCGGAATATCCTCAGAACGAATCTTCAGCTGATGATGACCCGAACGCAGATCAATCTTTGAGAATACACAAGCGCCCTGAAGCTGATCGAAGAGATCCTCAATATGCGGCAATGGATGCTTGTTCTTGATGGTGACTGTATTCAGATCCTGATAATCGACGCACATTCTCTTCACGCCATCCTTCTTCTCTACAAGCAATACAGGAAAAGCCCAAGGAGAGAAACTGCGACGGATATAGCCCTTGGCTAGCAACTCGTCGACAGTCTTCTTAACTTCCTCATGCTCAACCTATGCCATACGATAGGGCCTCTTAGCAATAGGAGCTGTGCCAGGCAAGAGATCAATAGAAAACTCAATGTCGCGATCAGGCGGCATACCTGGCAAATCATCCGGAAAAACATTCGGAAATTCAGACACCACGCGAATACCATCCGTGGGTCTAGCCTCCATCTGATGAAGAAATCCAGAAGGCTCTGTGGCACCGACAGTGACCTCCTGACCATCCGGTGCTGACAGAAGGACCGTCCTCTGAGCACAATCTATCCGGACTCCCCACTTAGCAAGAGTCTCCATCCCGAGGATCACATCAATACCCTTGGTGTCTAGCACCATCAGATTAGCACTGAGCTCTACCCCCCTTATGACAATACTGACTCTGGGACAGAAGATATGAGACCTCAACTGCCCTCCCGGTGAAGATACTAACATGCCCCTCTTTAACGTGCTAGTATGAATACCATGATGCTCAACAAAAGACTGGGTGATGAAAGAATGCGTAGCATCAGTATCAAAAAGCACTGTAGCAGGGTGGGTATTGACCATGAACGTACCAATAACCACGTTGGGAGCCTCGGCCGCTGACTCGGCCGTCACGTGGTTCACCCTGCCCTGAGCTGGGGCCTTGGGCGGTGCTGCACGCCCCTGCTGTCCTGCCTGCGCCTTCCGGGGACAGACGTTGGCGTAGTGCCCCGGCTCGCCGCAGTGATAGCACTTCCGTGGGAATGCTGGAGCCTGCTGCCCGGCAGGAGGAGTAGGCACTCCCTACCACGGAGCTGGTGGAGCCGGTGGAGCAGAGCGTGCCGGAGGCGCTGGAAGCCTCTGGGCCGGTCCCGCCTGCTGCTGCTGAAGAGGACGAGGCGGGTACTGCTGCTGACGCTGATGGTACTGCTGGACCTGCCTCTGGTGCTGCTGCTGCTGCTGCTGCGGGTACTGGTATTGAGGCCGAATGTTGCTACCCGACGCAGCAAGAGCCATCTTCCTCTTCTTGTCCTCAATCTCCCGGCGCTTGCGCTCGGTGTTGAGGGCAGCATCAACCAGCTGGTTGAAGTTGTCAAAGAGGTGGTTCATGAGCGCATACTCCAGGTGGTCATCCAGTCCCTCCCTGAAGCGCTCCTGCTTATCGCCATCATGGGCGACCTCAGCGGGGGCGTAGCGAGCGAGCTGGAGGAAGCGGTCACGGTACTCAGTCACCGTCATAGCTCCCTGAAATGATAATCACCGGAAAGAAGATGGGAATTTACTCAGCATTTCTTGTAGCAAGGGTGGGTCTGAGCTCAAAAGAAATTGCGGAAAGATTTTTCTCGAGTTTACCTACTTAAGCGCAAGGAACTCCTTGTGCTTCATCTTCATCACTCCAGCAGGGATGTGGTGGTGCCTGAAACGCTCCCGGAACTAGACCCAAGTGAGAGTGTCGCGGTCCCGAGCTGGGTAGGACTCCCACCAGTCGAGGGCTGAGCCTCGCAGCTGCCCTGCTGCGTACAGGACTCGCTCCCTGTCGTCGCACTGAGCGACGTCCAACTGGCGCTCCACCTGACGAAGCCAGTCGTCAGCCGGAAGTGGATCAGCCGCATGAGAGAACGTCAGCGGGTGACCCCTCAGGAAATCCGCGCGCCTGTCGCGGGGCTGCTGCGGTGGGGGAGGTGGCGGCTGAGCGTGGATCTGCTGCAGCGTCTGAACGGTGTTGTTCAGGGTGGCCATTATCTGCATCTGGAGCTGGAAGAACTACTCCGGAGTCAGAGGTGGAGGCATCGGCAGCGGCTGGTCAGTGCTCTGGTTGTTCTGCCCCTGCTGGCCAGAACCGGTGCCGGTGCTCTGGTGTTCACCATCTGTTTGCAACATAGCGAAATTTATAAGAGATAGATATTGTATAACTTCGGGAAGGAAAACTCTGACTGGATAAAATAGGGAGAAAGGAATGTGTGGTTTTACCCCCACGATCTATCTCAATTTTATTACTTAATTCAAGTTTGCGTTGATATCGATTTGCATAAAGAGATTTACTTCTAATCTATGCAATCAACCAAAAATCCAAATCAAACATTTGCACAATAACAAACATTCAATATTCACAACTTAGTCGAATTTATCACACGACTCGACTAACACACTCGTACTAGCGTATTTTTATTAGGATAGCCTAAACTTAGAGGGTTAAGCGAATGCAGGCCAACGTCTACGGAATATATCAAACTAACCCTCAGAAAATGCGGGGAGGATTAGCAAACTCGAGGTTTAGAACTCAAGGAAATAGAAGCAGAAAAAAATGTTTGGGTTTTGCGGAAGCAGAGCAAGCGAAAAGAAGTCCTAAACTCGACCAGTTCTATCTAGGCTTCGTCCTACAGTCAACACAGCTCTGATACCAATCTGTCACACCCGATTTATAAGAACATAAATCGAGCAATCATATATGCGCCACGATCAAGTCACGCATATATACAACAGATTATCAAGATATCACAACACATGTCACGAATAAAAGCGTGTAAATTATAAAATGAATATCTTTATTACAACTGAATCAAGAATCAGTTCAAGGAATGCGGAAGCGTAAAAATAAATATAGGAAGAGTAGGGCGCCACAGGGACGTCAACTGGGAGACAACGCCTAGAAATCGTCGAATCCGCTGATGTAATCCTCCACGTCGCCTGGTACTGAGCAGCAGTCGAAGATGTCCCAAAGAGAACAGAAGAGAGGAAGAGGCAAGTGTGAGTACACAACTTGTACTCAACAAGTATAACACAAGTATGAGGCTCTAGGGTTAGCTGACTCAACTGCATTAGCTTTTAGTCTTGGCAAATTTTATTAAAACTATTTACTATAAGTGGATGAATTACCATAAACCCATATTGCATAAGAAATTAATCAATATTAATTAAGAACTACTGAGAACCATCCAAACCAAAGCCACCCGGGGAATCTCCCTAATCAAAGGTTGATAACCCCACTAATCAGACGGAGGATCTGGGCCGCTCATGACTGTGAGCACAGCTGATATATCAGTTTTACACTCTCGAGAGGTTGCACAACTTTACCCACAAGTCGTGAGCTACGCTAGTTGTTCATCACACTTCCTTAGGTGAGATGGCTAGCAAGCACACTACGAGACCGTTACAAAGGATCACTTTGGTAAGGTGTAACCGCTAAGGATTCTGGATCAGCAACGATGGGGCCCACCTCCGGGGGTACAAGACACACAGCACAGACCAAGCCGGAGCAGCAGGGACCATTGAAGCCTACCACCCCTCTTGCCCACGCAGGTAAGTTACTCCCGAACCAACACGACCTAATTAGTAGGTCAAGACCATCCCATCCCAGTCTTGTGGTTGCGCGGTTGTCCCAGGTTGTCGCTCTATGAACCGGTCCTTATGGAGAGTGGCCAACCAAGCACTAAGCACCGTGCTGGCCCCCTAAACCAAGTTTCTAACAAAACATCTTTTACGGAGACGTGAGCCACTCAACCACATAGCACAGAGGGCCACGCTCAGGATTAAGTTGCATAAGACCATTAATCAAATTTAATTAAAAAGGACCAAGTTTGTTATAGTGCAGCAACCTAGCACAACTAACCATAATGCAACCCAAAGGCTATATATATAGGATATAAAGTGGCGAAGAAAGTCCTTATAGGCATACAGTATTAAAATGCAGTATGAAATTGTATTAAAAGTGATAGGATATTCAAGTTATACTTGCCTTCCTCAAAGTTCTCCTACTGCTGCTCAAAAGCTTCAGAAGATGGTGGCTCCTGGTACTGGTCCAAAGGCTCCGCGTCTACTCACGATCATCAAGCATGGTCCAGACATACACACATGCACAAACAATAGCAAACTATAAGAAACAGTACAACATTACATAGAAACAGCACACAAAACTATTCTAAAGCTATTCTACGCGTTACAACGATCGCGTGGACATAAAGAACACCTAAAACGGAGCTAAGACGCGAAAACTACGCTTGAAACAAGATCCAGGGACCTATTTGTAAGAAAACTGGAGGTTCTAAGGGGTTCTGCGCAAAAACCGAGGGGCCAAACGCAAATAAAGGGTAGACACAGGGGCTAGCACGTGAAAACACAAGGCATGGACTGCGGGCACTAATTCCAGGAAGCTCAGGGGGGTCCGAGCAAGATTCTGGGTCGTTCTGGAATTATTTCTCAACTAACTAGGACTGCGGGTTTATTTCTCTAAAAGACAGGGGCTCTTTAGCAAGAACGCCAGGCTGAAGCGGTATCCTTGATTCTGGATCGTCAGATCTAATCCCAACGGCCCAGATTAGATCCATCTCGTGAAGGGGTACGCTTGATTCTCTTCCATCCGATCGGGATCTAACGCGCCAGAGCCTAACATAATGGAAAACCAATCCCACGCGCCAGATCCAGGATGGACGGCCGGGATTTAAAATGACCCCGAACCGGTACGCGTGAACTCAAACGCTCGGATCTCGATCACACGGTCCAGATCAACGAGTTCCCAATCTAATCCTAGGCGTCAGTAGCGGATCGAACGGCCCGGGACAAAGGGACGCGAGGTGGCGGTGCTGGGTCGCCGGAGCTCGGCTCCCGTGGCGGCACTTCGCTGGCGCTGGGCAAACGTGACCGTCTAGGCTCCATTTGGAATGAGGTTAGGCCCTAGAGGATGCTGGCGGCATGTGTAATCCATCTAGGCAATTGTGGTGGTGGATTTGGGCACGGCTAAGGCAGAACGACGGTGAGGGCGGCTCGGGGCGGCGGACATCACCGGCGAGCGGCGTTCCGGGCGCTACGGGTAGCTAATGGCTACGACTTCTGGTGCAAAAGGACCAGGGGAAAGAGGCGAAGCTTACCAAGGGCTGTGGAGGTCGGAGCTGCGGTGCAGGGTGGACGTCGACGATGGCCGGCGGAGGAAGCAGGGCGGCGCTCGCGGGTAGGCGGCAGTAGAGGGGCTCTGGGGTTCTGATCACCCTAGGTCACTTCGGGAAGCTCCTGCGCAGGTGATCAAGGGGTTAAGAGGGCCCGGAATGCAACGACAACGAAGAATTGGGGCGGCGGAGCAGATCACCGGCGGCGACGTTGGAGATCTTCGGGCGATGCAGGGCTAGGGTTAGGGTTCAGATGGGTTGGGGCTGCTCTTTGTAGGGCGGCGGAGCCACACTGGCGTGTGGGCTCGGGGCGAGGGAGCTCGCCGGAGATCTCGGGGCCGTTGCGCCAGAGAAGAAAGGGGAAGAGGGAAAGGGGCGCTGACGCGCGGGGCTGACCTGGTAGAGAGAGAAAGGGAGAGAGGCGAGAGCGGCGCGCGAGCGGGGAGGCTGGCGCCGACAAGCGGGCCCGGGGTGGCAGCGAGAGGGAGAGAGGAGGGAGCGTGTGGGGTGGCCGGGCTGAGAAAAGGAATGGGCCGGGGCGTGGCCCATGCGGAAGGAAGAGGGGAGAGGGGGAGAGAAAGCTGGGCCGGGCCAAGGAGGAGGTTTGGGCTGCCTTCTTTTATTCCTTCTCCTTTCCTTTTCTTTTTCTATACTCTAACCATTCAAACAAATCTAGTTGAATTCAAATAAATTTGAATTCAAACCCTATAAACTCAACACAAGAAAAATAATGCTCCAGCATGAATGCACAAACATGTTGATCCTATAATAAATTTTTAATTACTTGCATTTTAAAATTACTTTAAATGCAAGGTAAATTAGAGAAAGCCCTGGAAAATTTATTTGAGCCCAAATAATTTCTTTAAAATTTGGGAAAATTACATTAGGATGTTACAGGTGCCTACCTAAACCAGCACATCAAAACCAAAGGCCCTGTAACTGAAAAAGAACATACGGCCTTTCTGAATCTCTGGTTGGAACACTTCATATTCTGCAGTCCTTCCCTTGCCCCAACCAAAAACTAACTCTCCCTAGCATATGAACTGGCCTAAGGTAATACTGTTGGCCTTGGTAAATTGTTTCTTGGGGAAGTCTATAGATATAGCCTTGGTAAATTTTTTCTTGGGGAAGTCTATAGATATCTTCACCTGATGTCTTCGAGCATGCTTACCCAAAAGAAACTCAGAACCGATGGTCCCTGGTGGTTCATCCAGTTATGGGCTCACATATATTTTCAGAACCATATACCAAACTTACCTGTTTTGGCCAATAATTCTTTTCCAGATCAGAGTGGGAGATGAATCAAGTGTACCAGTTTCAGCCAAGCTTTGTATAGTTTTCCCGGTAGCAAGTTGAATCCCACAGACGCCTCAAGCTGGTTTAGGATATTCTACCGAGGCCTGGACAACCCAATCTTCCTCCCTTATACAGATTCTAAAATCTTTGAGAACCCAATCGCCTTTAGATTGGCTGACTTTGCCGATGATGATAGCACTCGGCATTTATACTCTATCATGATTCGCCCTTGCTTTCTTCTAGTTGGCATGAGCACCTCCAACAGAATCATCAAGCTAAGTTATGAGTTTTACCAGCCGGTCGTAGCAGCCCCACAATTTGGTCTTAGGCAAGTTCCTCCCCACTTCTTCCTTCACTATCTAACAATAAGTAGAGCTGATCTGCCCGATATTCTCACTAGCCAGAGATGCTATAGCTTGTTTGCTAATCTTCGCATCCCAATCCCTGTTGACTTATCATTCACTTCTTCGGCCATCGGCTTCGAGAACTGGTGGTCAATGTGGAAGACTCATGTCTTTCGAAAAGCCTTGGGGCCAATGCTGCAGTAGATCAACGCTGAGTATGAAACCCCTGAGGGAGAGGTATTACCATCAGTTTAGTGCTTCTTCATGACTCCGCTTAACCCCTTCTCTAATTCCATTTGTTTTCTCTGCAGTAGGAGGATGGTTCGGAGCCCAAGAACGATCATGGCTCCACTTTCAAGTTCTTACCGGTTGCTCCCATAGCCCTCTTTGGCAAGAATGCACT
Source organism: Panicum hallii (assembly GCF_002211085.1). Classification (NCBI taxonomy): domain Eukaryota; kingdom Viridiplantae; phylum Streptophyta; class Magnoliopsida; order Poales; family Poaceae; genus Panicum; species Panicum hallii. The sequence goes on from NC_038044.1 coordinate 43,031,531, forward strand.
TCCTCCGTCAAAGGTCATAATGCAGATCCAGCCTGATTCTACAAAATCGGCTTCCAAGCGAAAATGAGTCTCCGACATTGCTGCCCCCCGAGCCTAGATGAAGGCAAAGAAGATGACTGTTAGGAAGATTCGGAAGGAGGCCGGACCATCTTCTATGGATCAAGAAGCTCCGAACGTCAACCAGGTTTGGATTGTCCCTTTATAATTGGTCCTCTGAACATGTATATTTCAACTCAATTGCTCTTTCCTTGCTTGCAGGCTGATATTGTGGATATTTCCAGCGGGGAAGAGCAAGCGTGCCAAGAAGACCCAAACCCAGAGGCTCTAGAGAATCCTGTGGCAGCAGTCAACCACTTGGTCAACCTCCAGGATCCAATCCTGGAAACTCCAGAAAATCTTGCAACAACAATCGATACTCTAGTCAGCCTTCAAGAGCTACAAGAGCCGATCGTCACCTCATCAGCTATCAATCCTTCTCCAAAAAGGGTGCGTCTGCAGGAGCCGATCATCACCTCATCGGCTATCAATCCTTCTCCAGAAAAGGTGCGTTATATCTCTGAGCCGTTTGCATCTTCCTTTCCCTGTGCCATACTAATTTCCTATCTTCTTTCAGGGTCTAAACCTCTCGAAGTTGCAATCATTTGACCCTGCATTCGTCGGCTCAGCCATACTCGAAATGGATGATCATCAGCCACAGCCGACCGGTGTCGCTAGCCAACTCCTCCGCATAAAGGGCCTGCTATCAGCTCCAATTGATGCTTTGGTCCACGATTTCAACGGAGTGAGGCAAATTCTTGAGGAGATCAAGCCCCAACTCCTGGAAGACCTTCAGATCAAGCTTTGGCCAACCGGACATCTCCCTTTCTTTCGGGCAAAGGTAGAAAAGGCTCGGTAGAGGATTGAAGCCCGTCGCTCACAAGCCCCCTTGAAAGCCGATATTGCCGAGAGGTGTCGACTGCTTAACAAGAAGAAGGCAGCTTTGGACGCCAAGACTGACACTTCTGCATATTCTTAGAGGCTTCAACTTCTGGAGAAGGAGTTAGAAGACCTCAAGGCAAAGGTCCTGGCAACCGAGCAGCGCATCCAGGAAGAGAAGAACCTCATAGCCAGCTCCAAACAAGAAGTAGAGGACCTGACTGCCCAGCTGAAGACAGAACTCGCAGAGCTGAGCATTTTGAGTCGGTAGATAGTGTCAGGTGAGGACAAGGACGATGAAGCAGTGATTGCTGAAGCTGATCGCGTCCACCTTGAGGCTATCATAGCCATCAACGAGTTCCTTCAGTAGACTACTTTGTAATCACCTCTTGTAGCCCGTTGTCATTCAAAACCTGCATGTACTCAAATTAAAATTCTAAAGTTGATCGTTATACATCGGCTATTTGGCCAACTCAGTGCGTTGGGTACAAAATATGTGTGTGTTTTTTTTATATATGGGCCGACTGAATGTGTCGGCCTCCTTTTCTTGTGTCCAGCCTGATGCATAACAATGGCTTTCACTTGTACGGGCCATCTGAACTTATCGGCTCACAGCCTGATGCGTAGCATCGGTTTTCTCTTGTACGGGCCAACTGAATGTATCAGCTCACAGCCTGATGCGTAGCATCGGCTTTATTGCCCATCATCCCACATACTTGATAAGTATTTCTTGAGATGTTGACCATTGACCACCACCGGAAACTTGACGCCATCTAACTCCCCAAGCATATACGCGTTCCCAGGTAGGACTTGATCAACTCTATAAGGCCCATGCCAATTTGGAGACCATTTGCCATACGCTGCATCCTTAGTCCCCAATGGTAACACCGCTTCCCAAACCAGATCTCCAACTTGGAATTATTTTGGCTTGACTTTCTTGTTATACGCGCGGGCTACCTTGGCCTTATTTTCTTTGATCTTCTCAAGTGACCAAAGTCTGAGCTCCGTAAGGTCGTCAATATTGTCATTCATCAGAGCAACATATTCTTCTGCTGTTAGGTCATTTTGGAACTCTATGCGTCTCGAGCCGGCCGTAATCTCCCATGGTAATACAGCCTCCTGTCCATACACCAGGTGATAAGGAGAAGTTTTTGTTGCTCTGTGGTATGAAATACAGTATGCCTACAATATCTCTGATAAGACTTCATGCCAACGTCTACGATACTCATCGATCTTTCTCTTGATCAACTTGATAAGGCTCTGATTGGACGCTTCAGCTTGTCCATTCGCCTGAGTATAATATGGAGATGACCTGATCAGCTTGACGCCCATGTCAGTAGCGAACTTTTTGAACTCCTTTGATATGAAGACTGACCCTCCATCTGTTGTGATGGTCTGAGGAATGCCAAACCTGTGAATGACATGTTATTTAACAAAATTAATGACATCCTTAGATGCTACTGACTTCATAGGGACGGCCTCCACCCATTTGGTAAAATAGTCTGTGATGGCCAAAATAAACTGGTGGCCTTTGCTGGATGGAGGATTAATTTTGCCGATCATGTCCATACCCCAGCCTCTAAACGGCCATGGTTTGACGATAGGGTTCATTACTGATGCTGGCACCATCTGTATCTTCCCAAACCTCTGACATGCCTGACATCCTTTATAATATTTGAAACAATCTTCAAGCATGGTTGGCCAGTAATACCCCGATCGCCTAATCAGCCACTTCATCTTATGAGCCGATTGGTGAGTCCCACAAGTGCCTTCGTGGACCTCATGTAAGAGCCGATTGGATTCAATCGGCCCCAAGCATTTGAGCAACAATCCTTCTAAAGTCCTGTAGAACATGTCGTCCCCTATCAGGATGTACTTCATGGCCTTGTAACGTATCCTCTTAGGTACCACCTAAGCTGGATCCTTTAAGTAATTAAAGATATCGGCTCTCCAGTCACCTTGTTCCAGCAGGTATACCTGAAGATCGGCTCCGTCTGCCATAGCTTTGTATCTCAAAGCTATCTATGCAAGATCATTGGCCTCTGAATTTTGCATCCTTGGTATCCAATAGAAATTTATGTACCTAAATTGGGCCATCAGCTCCTGACAATGTTCCCATAAAGGGAAAAGCGACTCACTCTCGCACCTGTATTCCTCTGTGAGCTGAGAAATCACCAGCTTTGAATCCCCAAAAATTTCTACTGCTTCCGCTCCGGCCTCAAGAAGCAATTCCATACCCTTACATACCGCTTCATATTCTGCTAGATTGTTGGTGCAAGCGGTAGGTAATCTGATTGAAAAAGAATATGTTGCCCCCTGAGGCGACACAAGCAGGATACCTATGCCACATCCATCTCCACAAGCCGATCCGTCAAAGTACATGGCCCACGAGCGCACGAAGAGTGCTGCTATGTCAGTATTGATCCTTTCTGCAATAAGATCCACCAGCGCTTGCCCTTTGACTACCTTCGCGGGTTGGTATCGGATGTCAAACTCTAACAATGCAAACATCCATTTTCCGAGTCGGCCTTTCAACATAGGAGCCGATAGCATGTGCTTGATAACGTCCTATTTGTAGATGATGACCGTTTTGGCAGATATCAAGATATGACGAAGCTTTGTACAGGTAAAGAACAAGCACAGACATAACTTTTCATTCTCAGGGTACCTGGTCTCCGCATCTAGCATCTTTTTGCTGAAGTAGAACACAACCCTCTCCTTGCCGTCATGCACTTGGATCACCACCGAAGTGATGGAGGTGTCGCCTACTGATAAATAGATGTAGAATGGCTTATCCTGTAAGGGTGGAACTAACACGGGTGGTTTTGACAAATATTTCTTGATCTCTTCAAATGCCCGTTGTTGCTCTGCCCCCCCCCCCCCCCGATGAAACTCATCATTGGCTTTAATCTTCACCAACTCCATAAAAGGCTCAATCCGCCCGGAGAGATTGGAAATAAACTTTCTGACAAAGTTGATTTTGCCAATGAGCTGCTGGAGCTCCTTCTTTATAGTAGGTGGCACCATAGTTTTTACAGCTTCTTGACTCTTTTGGCCAATCTCAATTCCTCTATCATGAACCAAGAAACCCAGGAACTGACCGGCTAATACGCCGAAAGTGCACTTCTTCGGATTCATCTTAAGCCCAAACCTTCTGGTTCATTCTAGAACTCGCCGTACGTCTCCCAAGTGTCCTTCAACCAATGCAGATTTAACCACGACGTCGTCAATGTATATCTCCACTAACTTGCCGATCAGGTCGTGAAAGATGTAATTCATGGCGCGTTGATACGTGGCGCCGGCATTCTTCAACCCGAAGGTCATGACCACATACTCGAACAATCCTACTGCCCTGGGTACTCTGAATGCGGTCTTGTGCATATCCTCCAGAGCCATGAAAATCTGGTTATAGCCGGCATTCCCGTCCATGAAACTCAAAATCTTTTGACCAGCAGCCGCGTTGATCAATGTCTCCGCGACGGGCATCGGGTATTCGTCTTTAGGTGTAGCCCTATTGAGATCTCTAAAGTCCACGTAGACTCACCATTGGCCATCTTTCTTTTGCACAGGTAGGACACTTGAAATCCACTCGGCATACCTGCACGGCCTGATGAATCCTGCTTCTAGCATTTTTTCCACCTCTTTCTTGACTTCTTCTAGAACTTCAGACTTCATTTGTCACGCTCGCTCCTGAAACGGCTGAAATCCCTTCTTGAGAGGAAGCGATGCTCGACTATGCTCCTATCCAACCCAGGCATCTCCGTATAATCCCAGGCGAAATAATCTGCGTACTCTTTCAGCAAAGCTATCATCGGCTCTCGTAGACACGGGCTTAACTTTTTGCTGATAAATGTTGGTCGTGGCTTATCCCCAGGACCAATGTCAACCTCTTCGAGCTCATCAGCTGATGTAAACCCGTATCCTAGCTTTCCATCATCTATCAAGTCAATGCGGCAAATGGACAAAGAATGTAACGAAAAGAGTTTCAGCCGATCGTTAAGGTCAGCCGCCTTATAATCTTTATTAATCCCTGAATCTTTACAATTGATATATGGCCGGCTGCTAGAGCGGGCCTCCTTGTAATTGCCATGATTATGCAAAACACTCGTCATCAAAAGTTTACATTTCATTTTTTTGGGGCCGATCGCGGGAATCGGCCTTGCCAAGTGCGTCAGAACAGCTTGCTCTTGATGTTTCGTCTACTCTGTAAGGCTAGTGGATAAGACCAGCCTCACCCCATTTTTTGTAGCCTCCACGCGATCACAGCCTTCCAAGCTGATTCCTGAAATTGGCTCTTGATCTTCTATGTCCCAAATGTTCATGGCGGCGTGTGAAATCTCGACCGAGTCATCCGCATGAACCACTTATACTTCGTCTCCATCCCACTGAATCAGACATTGGTGCATCTTGGAAGGAATGCAGCAGTTAGCATGAATCCAATCCCTCCCAAGTAGGACAGTGTAAGTACTCTTGTTGTTGACGACGAAGAAAGAGGTGGGGATAGTCTTGCTTCCCACGATCAGGTCCACACTAAGGACGCCTTTTGCCTCTGATGTTTGGCCGTTGAAATCGCTCAGCGTGACGTTGGTCTTGATTAGATCTCCAGTGGACCGCCCCAACCGACGCAGCACTGAGTATGGCATTATGTTGACCGCTGCACCGGTGTCGACCAACATCTTGTTGACAGGCTGGCCGTTGATGTAACCCTTGAGGTATAAAGCCTTCAAATGCTTATAATTCTTCGCTCGGGGCTTCTCGAATATGACTGGCCGTGGCCCCAAGTCAAGCTGGGCTATTGGTAACTCTTCTCGGCCTTGGGCATGGAACTCCGCGGGGAGTACGAATACCATATGCATGTCAGCCGATGTCTTCCCATCGGCTCTTGTTGGCTTAGGACGCCACTCTTTCTTAGGAGGGCGCGATTCCCTTTTCTAGGTATGGTGAACCTTATCCGCCAAATCCGGGCACGCCTTTTTTAGCATCTCAAGATATCTGGCCTCGGCTTCCTCCAGACTGTGCAGCCACTGTACCCTATGTTTCTGGGAATGGTTAAGTCCATCAGGGCACCAGCGCAGCCGGTGATATTTATCCTCCTCCGCTTCAAAGTCCTCCATTTTGCGTGGTGGTTGAATTTGCTCATGCTGGGGCGGCACAGGCCCCAAACGTTGAAACACTGAGACCCTTCTGCATCACGCTTCCGAGATCTACACTCGAAGCAATCCTCAACAGTAGGCAATCGGCTCATACCGGAGTCCCAGCAATACTTGAAGAACGGGCAATGCCAATGATCACGCGTATCTCCCCTCTTCTTCAAACTTTCCCTAGTACGGCGCTCGTACTCTTCATCCTCCGATTCACGCTGGAGACATTGCTGGTACTGGTATTCATACTTTTTGAGGAGATTGGAAGAAGCCGGCTGCTGATTCCTGATGTGCCTTACTTGCTCTTCCGTGATGTATCCCTTTTCCCCTTTTTGGGGCCGATCGCAGGGATCGGCCTGTTCATTCCTTGCATAGCGACGTGGCGCAGGCCCTGCTATATTAATGCCAAATGCGAAATCCAATTGTCATCTCGCAGATCGGTCACAACCCTCTACCATATTCACGCTTGGGAAAGGCTTTGTGTTGACCTTCATGGCATTTTGACCTAAGATCAATCGGCCTTGTTCAATAGCCGATTGGATCTGTCGACAGAGTTCTTTGCAGTCGCTGGTGTGGTGGGTGAAAGAATGATGCCATTTGCAGTATGACCTCCCTTGCAGCTCTTGTGCTGTAGGAAACTTACTGCCTTCAGGTAACTTCAACTGCTTTTCCTTCAGTAACAGATCAAATATCTGCTCAACTTTGCTCACGTCGAAGTCAAACCCCTTTGCAGGTCCTTGCTGCTTCACCCACTTACAGGACACGGGATTTGCCCCCCGAGTCCACTCTGCAACTGCTACTCCTTGGTCATCCCCAGAATCTTCAGCGTCTTCTGTGTCGATCAATGTTAACTGACGCTTGCACCTCTCCTGGTACAGTTCTGGGTGGCGCTGCTCATATGATGTCAATTTCTACACAAGGTGCGCCAAAGAATTGAACTCCAATTGGAAGGCCAGATCCTTGATCGGCTTCAGTAGTCCCAAGGATGCCACCTCGACTGCCTCCTTTTCTGAAATACGGGTCGAGTAGCATCGGTTCTTGACCTCTCTGAAGCGCTGGATATAATCTGCCACGGTTTCCCCTCGCTTCTGCTGGACTTGTGCCAAATCGGCAATCCCGGCCTCCGCAGCTTCCGAGTGGTATTAGATGTGGAACTGCTCCTCTAGCTCCTTCCAGGTGCGGATCGAGTCAGGGCCCAATGAAGTGTACCATCCAAAGGCTGGCCCTGTAAGAGACTGCGAGAAGAACCTTACTCACAAGGGATCCGATACTGAGATCACCCCTAATTGTGTCAAGTATCAGCTCACATGCTCGATGGAGCTAGATCCTTCCGCTCCATTGAACTTAGTGAACTCAGGGAGCCGATACTTGGGTGGTAGAGGGATCAAGTCATATTCACTTGGATACGGCTTAGTATAGCCGATCGCTCGCCTCTTTGGTAAAATACCAAATTGATCCCTTAAGATGGCGTTGATTTGGTCTACCGTCTGCGCTCCTGGGGCCGAGTGCGTGCTGTCATGACTCGAACCGGTGGCATAAGTAGCTAGCCATGCTTGTTTATCAGCATCTACTCCGGAAACTCCTCCAACTGCCCTCTGCACCGAATGTATCGGATTATTGCTGTCCGGTATATAAGCACACATGTACCCATGTGGGATCTCCATGGGCGGCTCGCTGAAGAACTGGTGATCCACAGGGTCACCTCCCACCTTGTAGACGACGTAAGCCGGTGAATCGTATGATCCTGGAGCCGCGAACGCATAAGGTAGTGGTGGCTTGGCCTGGAACGGCAATTCTCCTTTGTGACTCCCCAGGGTAGGTCCCGTTGGAGAGTACTGATGCTTCATGATTTCCTGGACCACGCGCAGTGCGACACGCTCGAATGCGTTCACCAGGCTCTCGGAGTGCCGATGCAGTGAGTGGGCCACCATGTAGTTCACCTCCTGGCGTAGAGCTCTGGTACGATCCTCTGAAGGGGTGGATAAGTCCACATCATCAAGAGCGCCTTCAGGTGAGAACCCCTTCCACCTAACGCCGTGGTGGCGGGTTTTCTCAAAAGAGCCGATGAGATCGGCTTTGAAGAGAGCCTTGATCTCATCGTACTTCTGCTTGTGCTCAGCAGGCAGCTCCTCGTACCTGATTGGATCCTCCTTTGACATCCCGACGGCAGAAGTTGATGTAGTCGATGAAGATGGTCCCACCGGGCGTGCCAGAATGTGTTGTCGGTCAAAACCCACCGGCGAGCAGCGACAGGCAACACGAGGAGTCGGGAGGCTCCCGGGACTGTTGTTGGGCCCCAGTCCCTCGGTCAACGGCCCAGGATCTGGCACACGACCTGGTGTCTGGGTTGCTAGATGTGCCACCTGACCTTGTACCTGATCAGGAAAGTGTAGAAGTCATTTCAGTTAGTTTCCTGCATGCACAGACACGATCAAACATTAGTCCGAGCTGTGATCGGCTCATTGGGGAATCCCCGATATCGGCTGTTGTCGGTGTTTTACTGCCTGCCCACCGAGGGGTATACCCAAGGTGGTAAGTTTTAGATAGGGTGACGCCGAGATCAAGAACTCGAAGGTGCAAGCAACACAGGGTTTAGACAGGTTCGGGCCGTGATGTGCGTAATACCCTACATCCTGTTTGGTGGTTTGTATTGCCTTGGGTGTTGATGTTGTATTTTGAGGGGGTCCCTGCTTGCCGTTATATATCCGGGAGGATAGGGTTACATGAATCCTAGTCCGACACTAGCCTAGGAACCGTACTCGAGTACAACTCGAGTAGCTTCCTTCTATATCGTCTAGTTCTACTTCGCATGCGAGTAGAGTACAACATAGATAAGGCATAGGACATGTCCTATCCCCTATTCCGGTATGAACTACGTTATGTACACAGTCCCATAGTCCCGGGTCTGACAAGCCCCCGAGCTCTTCGTAGCTGAGTACTGTAGGCTTTTCGAGTACTTCCGAAGTAGTCTTCAGCTTCTTTTGAATCTCCATCTTGAAGTTCTTCTTCGAGTATTTCCTTGGCTGCATCGAAGCTATGAGGTGCTCATGCCCCGAATTACTTCCTTGATATGGTGTGCGATAAAAAATCGCACTCCATATGGAGTAGCCCCTGAGTCTTAGGTTGAATCGAAGAATCAGGCTGAGGCTCACATTAGTCTTGAATCTTTCCTACTTTTGGAATATATTCGAAAAATAAGTAGTCGATGCCACATATCCCGCAGCCCCCGAGCCTTGAATCCAAATCTCTTAGGTTTGGAAAAAAGGATCCAATGGTCGTGGCATGCAGTGAAAAAATGTTCCCTTGGAAATAATTGGTGTGACGATACAGATGATGGAAGTTAGATTTAGAATTCGAAAAATCCCTTTTTTCAGGACAATTAACCCTGAAAAAATAGTTAATAGAATAATTTATCTAAAAATCCACCAAATGAACCCTCGGCTTCCGAATATTCCCTATGATGACTCTTCAACTTCGGAACAGTAAACCTGAATCCGGCTAAAGCCGCAACCCAACTCCATTGGAATCTTTTCCTCTATCTTTTTCGGGTAAAGCCGCAACCCAACTCCAAAAATCCATCCATTGTGGGGGGCGCCGGTATCCAGCTTAAGCAACAAGCCGGCGACAGATACCTTTTGTCACACCCGATTTATAAGAACATAAATCGAGCAAATCATATATGCGCCAGGATCAAGTCACGCATATATACAACAGATTATCAAGATATCACAACACATGCCACGAATAAAAACGTATAAATTATAAAATGAATATCTTTATTACAACTGAATCAAGAATCAGTTCAAGGAATGCGGAAGCGTAAAATGAATACATGAAGAGCTGGGCGCCACAGGGACGTCGACTGGGAGACAAACGCCTAGAAGTCGTCGAAGCCACTGACGTAATCCTCCACGTTGCTGGGCACTGAGCAGCAGTCGAAGATATCCGAAAATAGAACAGAAGAGTAGAGGGGCAAGTGTGAGTACAAACTCGTACTCAACAAGTATAACACAAACTATGAGGCTCTAGGCTAGCTGACTCAACTGCATTAGCTTTTAATCTTGGCAAATTTTATTTAAGCTAATTACTACAAGTGGATGAGTTACCATAAACCCAATGGCATAATAAATTAATCAGTATTAATTAAGAACTACTGAGAACCATCCAAACCAAAACCACCCGGGGAATCGCCCTCGCCAAAGGTTGATAACCCCACTAATCAGACGGAGGATCTGGGCCGCTCATGACTGTGAGCACAGCTGATATATCAGTTTTACACTCTCGAGAGGTTGCACAACTTTACCCACAAGTCGTGAGCTACGCTAGTTATTCATCACACTTCCTTAGGTGAGATGGCTAGCAAGCACACTACGAGACCGTTACAAAGGACACGTTGGTAAGGTGTAACCGCTAAGGATTCTGGATCAGCGACGATGGGGCCCACCTCCGGGGGTACAAGACACACAGCACAGACCAAGCCGGAGGAGCAGGGACCATTGAAGCTTACCACCCCTCTTGCCCACGCAGGTAAGTTACTCCCGAACCAACACGACCTAATTAGTAAGTCAAGACCGTCCCATTCCAGTCTTGTGGTTGCGCGGTTGTCCCAGGTTGTCGCTCTATGAACCGGTCCTTATGGAGAGTGGCCAACCAAGCACTAAGCACCGTGCTGGCCCCCTAAACCATGTTTCTATCAAAACATCTTTTAAGGAGACGTGAGCCACTCAAGCACACAGCACAGAGGGCCACTCTCAGAGTTAAGTTGCATATAACCATTAATCAAATTTAATTAAAAAGGACCAAGTGTGTTATAGCGCAGCAACCTAGCACAACTAACCAAAATGCAACCCAAAGGATATATATATAGGATATAAAGTGGCTAGGAAAGTCCTTATAGGCATACAGTATTAAAATGCAGTATGAAATTGTATTAAAAAGTGATAGGAGGTTCATGTTATACTTGCCTTCCTCATACTCTCCCGGCTGCTGCTCGAACTGCTCGGAAGATGGCTGCTCCTGGTACTCGTCTAAAGGCTCCACGTCTACTCACGATCATCAAAACATAGTCCATACATACACACATGCACAAACAATGGCAAACTATAAGAAACAGTACACCAATACAATGAAACAGCACATAATTCTGGCCTAGAACTATTCTACGCATTACAACGATCGTGTGGATATAAAGAACACCTAAAACGGAGCTAAAACGCGAAAACTACGCTCGAAACAAGTTCTAGGGACCTATTTGCGAGGAAAACAGGACTTACAGGGGGTTTCTGTGCGAAAACTGAGGACCTAAACGCAATTAAAGCATAGACTAGGGGTTAGCACGTGAAACACAGGGCATGGACGGCGGGTTCAAAAACTGGAAAGCTCAGGGGCTTCGGTGCGAAAAATAGGACCTAGCTAGAATTTCTTCTGAACGAAGGTGGACCGCGGGTTGATTCCAAGGAAGTCCAGGGGTTCTTTAACAAAACTGCCACAGCTGAAGGGGTACGCGGCTTCTAATCTGGGTGGTTGGATCTAAATCGAACGGTTCAGACGCACCCCGGTTCGGACGGTCCGATCTGATCAGCGGAGTTCGGACTGGTCCGATCTGGACAGTGCGGTTCGGACTGGTCCGATCCGGATCGGACTGGTCCGATCTGATGGGCTCGCGGGGACGGCGGTTATGCACGGCGGCTCGGGCAAAGGGCAACGCCGGCGAGCGGTGTTCTGGCGCTACGGTTAGCTAATGCCTACGACTTCTGGTGCAAAAGGACCAGGGGTAGGAGGCGAGGCTCACCGAGGGCTGTGGAGGCCGGAGACGCGACGGAGTGAGGAAGACGACGACGGCCGGCGGAAGAAATGGGGCGGCGCTCGTGGACAGGCGGCAGCAGAGAGGCTCGAGGTCCCTTGGCCGCACGGATTGGTCGGGGAAGTACCTGCGGAGGTAACCAGGAGGTTAAGAGAGGCCGGGACGCAATGACGGCGGGCAATTAAGGCGGCGGAGCAGATCACCGGCGGCGGCGTCGAGGCTCGATTCCGGTGATGCCGAGTTCCAGAGCTCCAATGCACGGCTCGGGAAGCTTCTAGGAGGCGTGGCGGAGCTCTTGCGGGGGCTGTGGGGGCCTAGACCGCGGCGGAACGGCGGCGCGGTGGTGAGGCCGAGGGAGCTTGCGCGGCGGAGGAAAGGGTGGCGGCGCCGGGGGTTTGAGTGACGGCTAGGGTTAGGGTCCAGATGGCTGGGGCGGCTCTTTGTAGGGTGGCAGCGGTCCCATTGACGCGCGGGCCCGAGGGAGGGGCTCGCCGGGGATCTCGGGGAGGGAGGTTGCGCCGGAGAAGAAAGGAGGAGAGGGGGAAGGGCCGACAGGTGGGGTCAGGCTGAGGGAACGACTGAGAAAGGAAAGGAATTACTGAGAAAGGAAAGGAATTACTGAGAAAGGAAAGGAATGACTGAGAAAGGAAAGGAATTACTGAGAAAGGAAAGGAATTACTGAGAAAGGAAAGGAATGACTGACCTACTTTCCTGCTTCTTCCCTTTTCTTTAACAACCCAACTCAATTCTATTTGAATTCAACTCCTATGCACTCAACCAAATAAAACTTATGCACCAGCATGAATGCACAAACATGTTGAACCTAAAATAAATTTTAATTCTTTACGTTTTAAAATTACTTTAAATGCAAGGTAAATTAGAGAAAACTCTGGAAAATTTTATTTGAGCCCAAATAGATTCATTAAAATTTAAGGAAAAATACCTTAGGGTGTTACACCTTTCCTACAAATTCCCCTCCAATATTCCTGGATGGAAAAGCTATTGGTTCTACATCAAAAACCATGTCCCCCAACTCCCTGAAAGATCGGGTAACCCCCTGTCCTAAGGCCGGAGTGGAACACCGAACTCTCCAAAGGGGACATGGATCAAGTTGATGAGTTGCTATCCATCATAGAAGCCCATAAAGAAATAGGAGTGACCGGTGCATCCGTAATATTTTTATTCTTCAAACGCCGCATCCAGCCAATATAACAGCACCATAGACTAGGCTTCGAGTACATGGGTGCTGAAGACCCATCTCGGATGTGCGCAGAGGAGTTGACCGATGATGCCGCGCTCATCCGGGTCAAGCGAGTGCTGCTGGATGTCAACACGATGCCCTACATCCCGGAGCTGTTCTCTGCACAAAATCCTCCAGAGCCGGTAAGTTTTTGACTACTTGGAATAATTTCTGTTGTTCTGTAACCACGTACTGAGAATCCTCTGCAGGGACACACAGCGTTGTACCATAGTTATCCACCACAATCTGACATCCCCCATCCAGACCACCTTCTTCCCTACGCCGCGGCTGAAGTGAAAAAAGCTCAAGCATTTGATGCTTTGCCCAGCGGCGAGACGACCGAGAGTGGGAGCCCCCTGGTGGAGAGGGCAACCAAAGGGAAGGTGAACAAGAACAACTCCCCTGGATCATCCGTGTAGTTGGTAGAAGCCTTACCTTTGGTCCCTCGGGGTCATCAGGTGGTACGCAAACGCAAAGCATTCATAGTCGAACCCACCAGGTATGGAGCCGCCATCTTGTAGAATTGTCAAGTTTTGTAGTTGTTGAATGCTTACTTCATTTGTTTTGTAGTCCTTCTGCTCATCCGCCTGACCCCAAGCGCCAAAAGGTGGTCGGGGCCGAATTTGCTGGGGATGATGTGCCAGCAGGTGGTTCCACAGAAACTGCTGGGACAGACCCGTCGACTACATTAGCAGGGGTTGTAACCGTTGCCGTGGCGGGTACCTCGTCGGGACATCCCGCGCCCTCGGCTGGTGTAACCCCGCCGCCGGCAACGAGTACCGTGGTTGTAAGACCACAGGCACTGAGACTAAAGAAATCCGGCATGAAGAAATCTTCTCTGTAAGTGCAGCTCCTTGTTCACAATGCATCTTCTGTTCTTTTTGACTTGTCTGATAATATGTCTTATTCTACTTTGTTAGGACTGCGTCTGCTTTGGGGTTGAATAAGCCAGAGCCTGTCTCGGCTACTCCAGCCCCCGAGCCGCCAGCCCCAGAGGAGGATGCGACGCTGCCCAACTCACCACCTCCCGAGCCCCAGCAACTCGAAGCCAGCGCTGGTGGTGATGAACAAGTCGAGGCCATTAATGCCACTCCTGCGGATGACACCAGTAAGTGTCTGACCCCCTGCGGCTAACTGCTTAGATCGCAGACTTCATGTACTGAATGCATTTTCGACTTGCAGGTGCTCCACAGCCATCAACTGAAGAGGCTTCGGGTACCTCTGGCAGCCCTGGAGAACTGCTGGTGTCTGGGAGAGGATACAAGAACATCATCTGTTAGTGTTTTACCGGCTGGGTATACCCAAGATGGTAAGTTTTAGGTGAGGAGACGCCGATATCAGGAACTCAAAGGTGCAAGGAACACAAAACTTAGACAGGTTCGGGCTGCGAGGCGCGTAATATCCTACGTCCTGTGTGGTGGTTTGTATTACCTTTGGTGTTGAATGATCTGGAGATCTCATTTTGAGAGGGTCCTTGTCCCCCTTTATATATCCGGGAGGCCTGGGTTATAAGGATACTAACCAACACCAGCCAAAGAATTGTACCAGAACATATCTTGAGTAGATTCCTTCTGTATCAGTTAGCTTTATCTCCTATTTAAACGGGATAAATAAGAGATAAATGAGATGAATAAGAGATAAGACGGACTTAATCTCTTAAACCTCTTTAAACTACGTTATGTACACAATCCCGTGGCCCCGGGTCTGACATCATCACCAAAGATCTATTGGATGATCCTCTCATGACGATCAACAACATGCGATATTTCCAGAAGATCTCCAAGGAGATGTACAAATTTACCCTGGTAAGGCATGACTGCTCTTCTGCCATTATGCTTTGTCGAGTTGCTTGTCTTCTCAGTTTTCCCCCTTATGCAGGATGTGGCCAAATGCTCACAAGAAAAATCCAAGAAGCTGAAAGCAGTCGAGAGTGGCCTCCAGGAACTCCAAGCGAAGGATCAACGCATATCAGAAGAACACCGAAAAAACATATATCTTCAGAAAGAACTCGACAAGCTGAAGCAGGAGCGGACACGAGAAACATGGCTTCTCAAGAACGATCTCTGCAATCTTGAGAAGTCCAACTCCTAGCTCCAAGAACAGGTTAAGGAGCAGAAAAAGGTGCACCAAGGCAAGTCCTTTCCTCGCTCGAATACTTTCTCATAGCAGTTTGTCTTGTGTTCTGAAAACTGTCTTCACCGCAGAGCTTAGGAAACTCTTAGCATATAAAGAAGAGTTACTTACTGATATGAAGAATATGCTGTATCACCGTACAGATGATGTCGAGAAGCTGCAGAAGGTGATCGCCGATACTGAACAACAGTTCGTCGACTGCCTTCAGTAGATCAAGACGCGGGGCGAAGAAAAGGAACGGCGCCAGAAAGAGCTGGAGGACCTAAGGGTGGCCGCCCAACAGCCTGTTGACATGGTGGATCCGCAGGAAAGCGGCGAAGCAGATGGGCTGTGACACTCAGGTATTTAGCATTGTCACACCCTAGATTTTAGTACGAAGTTGTGTGCAAAATGTGGTAAAAGTGTGTTTGAAAATTTAAATGCTAAGGGAAAAGGGTTGTTTATATAATTATATTTTAATAGAAGTACTTTAGTGTTAAATGGGTAAGCATGAAGGGTAGAATTTAAATGTATGAGGGTTGTTCTGCAAAATTCAAAAACTTGTGTTTAAATCGCAAATGTAGGTGAAACTACACATAGGATATATATGTAGTGTAGTTTTAAAATAGGATTTATGTAAAGTTTGGAAATCCTGTTAAGTTTCAAATTAATTACAAAACCTTAGCTCTTCTGCAAATAAGCCTTAAAGCAAAGTTGTAGATTTTGGAAAACCATACACTTTTGCTTTTGGGCCCATCTCCATTTGAGCACTGGTTTGAAAGTTACCCGAGCATTATAGTGAGGTCCCTGCATTTCTGTGAAATTGCACCTAGGTCCTCCATCATCTTCCTCAGGCCCCAATCTCCTCTGCTCTCTGCCGCGCGCGTGATCTCTGCCGCCGGCCGCCTCCCGAGCCCCTGCAGGTCTGCGTCGCCCTTATCTTTCTCCACGCGTCGCCCCACCACTCCTCCCACCGCCCGCGCTGCCCCCGCTGGCCGTCCCCCGCTCAGCCACGTCGGGCCGCCGGTGCTGAGTGGCTGCCACGCACCCGAAGGGCACGCCGGCGCCGCCCGCCGTCCTGAGCCCGGCGCTTCCTCACCTCCTCCGCTAGCTCCCCGACCTGATCTGGTCCAGCTTCCGGCCCTCCTTCACCGGAATTGCTTCAACCCCGAGCTGCCCCACGCCGGAGACGCCCGCACGCCGCCTCATCGTCGACAACCCCCTTCCGCTCGACCTCTAGCTCATCTAGGTACTCAGGTCGAACCCACGCAGCTCACTGGTGCTCGTGCACGCTTTACTTACCCATGTTCATCAGTCCTCACTGGGAACGCCGGTACCCCGACATGGCCGCCGCCCCTCCTCACCGCCGGCCGTGCTCTGCCCCTACCCATCGAGCACAACCCCCTCCAACCAACTCCCCACGTCCCGTAGGTCGTGCCAAGCCAGCCCCTCCCCGCCGATGACCTCGCCGCCGGTGGGAACGTGCCGGAGCCGATCGGCCGGCCACCGTCGGGAGCTGGCAGGGGCACATGTGTGAATAATTTTTCTATCCTAGGGACCCAGATGCAAGAAACTAAGGACCCACCCCCCCAAATGGTGTTGTTATTTCATGTGGGCAAGCTGCTGACTTGTAAAATTCATAGCAAATTGTAGAAAAATCCAAAAATTACCAAACTAGTTTTGTTGGAAACTAGATTTCAAACTCTACAACTTTTATTAATGAAGATGGGTTTGAAACTAAATACTTTTGAATCTATTTTAAATTTAAGGTAAAAGGGTATATTATGCATAACTTCTGCATACTAGTTTGTTTTCTTGTGATCTTTGGTATAAAGCATCTTTAGATCATGTGTGAGCAAGTCTAAAAATTTCATGCTCATTATTGTTTTGTAGTTGAGTTATTTTGAACTTGTGCAAATCAAATTTAGAGGAATTCGAATTTGGTTAGGCTTGTTCCTAAGGCTTATTTATTTAGATCTTTTTACCATAATCTAATATGTTGATAATTAGTTCATAGTTAAATTTTCAAGACCTTATAATTCTATTTACCTAATATTTGAATTTAAACTTGAAGTTTGAATTCAAATTCAAATGTTTTAGTTTCTATTTACAGTAATTCTAGTGCTATAACCATAACTTAAGTGTAAATAGTAACTTGAGATTAACCCCCTGTTTTATGAGTTCATGTGTGTTAATTTGTTGGATAGCAACTTTATCGTGAAATGAAATTCTTAACTTAAGAACCATCTCACTTAAATCGTTGCATATCATGTAGAATCCGCAATGCTCGACGACGGAGACTACGAGCTAGTCCTGGAACAAGACCAAGGGTTTTCTGAAGACCTGACAAACGTCGCCGAGAATCTAACTGAAGCCCCAAACCAAAGTTCGGAAGTATTTGACACTCCTGCCCCCAACCCCACTCAAGAAGGCGAGCCCCGATGCATACACCAGTATTTCAATTTATTACAATTTTATTATTATATTATATATCTTGCATTACGTCTAGGAGTTGAAATGAAACCCTAGTTGCATAAAATCTTAGGTATCCAATGTGTTTTACCCAAGTCCTTATCGCATAGACGCTCTGCTAAATAAGGCCGGTAAAAGTCGAGTGATTTCCTGTCACTCGCGCGATATAGGAGTTGCATGTTTACTATTTTGCAATCACTATAAGGATAATGGACAGAGTCATGTGCAGTATCATGACCTGGAGGTTTACCCTATCTGTTTTGATAAAAGTTGTTAAGGTCGCAGTGTGTGGTAGTGGTGGCTAAACATTTGAAAGTACTAGCCACATACCGCGAAATATGGTAAAGCGGCAAGCCTAGTAACCAATCGGCCCGGCAAGTGGACATACCTCCCACCACTCGTAATTTGGTTTTTCTCACGCACCGACGTGCGGGAGTGCGTGCCGCACTACGGACAGGAGTATGGTCATGTAGTCGCACTACAGACGTATGTCCTGCACAATTGGTGTGCGTACGGTCCTACAGTCGCTTGTGGTGGCCCTGTTCCACAACCCAGAATGAAAGGTAAACGGTTGCTTTGGAACGATTTTTGGATGTTCCAAGCATGTGAGTTAGGTTTACCTTGCAAGGTTTGAAATTCGATTCAGAATCGTCCGTTTCTCATGGAGATTGAGACTGCTTATTCCTTCTGCCACATAGAGTAAGAAGTGCAATTGTTAATGGAACTATCTTGATGAAAGTTAAGCTCAACCTTGCTTGCTTAGTGTAGCTACTTACCTAGAATGGATAATCAACTAGAATCTGGAAAGCTAAAATTTGAAAGTAGATCATACTCTTTATTGCTTTTTAGTTGAAAATAAACCCAGAACCTTTACAATGCCTTCTTGTGTCTAGTTACCTGGCTAAGTATACCACGAAGCGGGTAAGCCTTGCTGAGTATTAGAATACTTAGTCTTGCTAGTAACATTTTTAGGTATAACCTTCGAGAACCCCGAGGATAGCTCTGCATGGCCAACTTCGGTTCCTTTTGGCTGGTCCGTGGAGTGGGATCCGTCCCCGGCTAGCAGTGACTCTCCTGAGTGACACCAGGCCTTGGGCTGAGCATGGTGTCAACCTTCGCGACGTGTGTAGTCGCGAATTTTAGTTTTTCCTTCCGCTGAAAACCTGGACAAGCTGTGTAGCTTGTTGTGTCAAACATTGTTTGTATAAATTTACCTTATGTTTGAAAAAGGTTTGTAATAATATTTGCGTATCTGTAACTTAAAAGTTGATGAGCTGTACTGTGATTGTAAACTCGCCTTCATGCGAGGTAAACCTGCTTCGATCCTGTTGAACCGGGGTTGTATCGGGCGGAGACCCGACAGACCATGGATTGTTCCGTTTGAAGTGCGTTGAGTTAGTATCGGCTGAACAGCAATGACTAGTGCATTTGAACCGGAATAATTCAGGCGATTCTGCCACAGCTAGTATAAGAGCCGTAGGTTTACCCATACGACTGTAGTAGCTCTTAAAAAGTGTTTTCAGGATAAAATTGGCCAACAAATGAATTTACAAAGTGCGTTGGATTCGTTAAGGTTGGTATTAGAACGCAAAGCCCTAGGGAATTATATGGGAATTATCAGGTGGCTGTTAGAATAAGTATATATGTATAGATAGTTCTAACTTGTAGCACTACTTTCAGTCAGAACATAAATTCATGTACAACTCAACCTTACTTTCTATAACGACACTTGCAATTGTGAGGTAAGAAGGTAAGGATCCTCAGCTAACTGGGGAGTTAGCCTTCCCGTCGGTGATGCGAACCAAACGCTGTTTCTCAAGCAGTGGCCTACTTGAGATGCTGCCAATATATCAACTTAGGTTGGTTATATTGGGAGTATATGGTTCGGCGCAGGGTATGGCGATCGCTGTTCATACCCCCGCATTTTGCGGTACCCCCGTGAATACATTGTTTCGATGATGTATGTTAACGTTGTCTGTACGGCGGTAATTGTACAGATGTTGTTTCTATAGCGAACAGTACTGTTGGGGACGCTTTTATGTCGTGCTGCCATGAAAGGTTCATGTTATATATATGTGATCTTCTGCAGGTACACTAACCATGATTAATAGGTTAAGACGGATAGAACCTATCGACTAGCTATTAGTGAGAGATGTATGTGTTATGCCACCGAAATTAACTACGTAAGTCCGAAGCTATTCGGCAGTTGTTTTTGGTTGGAAGGTTGATTAGAGCATGCATGCATAACCCATCATCAAATACACGAACGCAATGTATGTTTTGTTCTATTAAGGATAAATAGTGTCTTGCCTATTTCTAGAAAGGGTTAATAGGATTTTCGTGGTAACTCTAAGTTGAGTAGTTTAAGCATCCGTCTGATTTCCAGTCTTTGCTGTTATCAGAATTGATTATCTTGTACCATTTACCTTGTGAGTTCTCAGCAGGGTAAATAAATCTCACCATTTGCATTCTTGTTGCAGATGGCAGCCCCTTCCAACATCTTTTGGGATCATGCAGGGCATCTCCACACTAATGCCTTGCACTGGGAGGGTTTTCCTCATCTTCTCTGGGAGTCACTACGCTCGTTCATTTATACCGAGCCCCCACAGTATGATGCAGTGGAATATCAGGAGGAAGGTGTTCGCCGATGCCAAGTTAGAATGACTATTCATCAACATCCCTTCCGCTCCCAATGGCAACCTATCGAAGTTGATGTGGTGGGTTATCGTATAGTTGACACTATTGAGGAAGCCGCACTTGAAGCCATCTACCTCTTCTGCAAACAGCACCCAATGAATGTTATGGGACAACCTATCGGTCTATTCTCTACAACTGATCCCAACAATCCTGAGTGGAATCTCAGGGAAGTCCCAGAAAGTCACAGGTTGGAAGGCTCAGCAGAAGAAGCGCTTCAAAGTGTTACCAGATTCATGAACGTTCAACATCACTACCAACTTCTACTACGTCGCAGTATGGGTCAGTTGACCAATATCGCGCAGGGTCACTTTAGGAATGCTGATAGGCAAGTTACCCAGATTGTGCAGCTACAAGCCTTGGTGATCGAGAAGGATGAAATCATCGCTGCACGAGAGGAGACTATTCTTCACCGAGAAGACCAGATCAATGAGAGTGATGCGACGATCACCCAACGCAACACGATCATTGAGTTTCTCCAAGAACAAATCCACGACCTCATCCTGGAGATTGATGATGCCCATGCCCAAATCAATGAACTCCAACAGCAGCCAGCACCTCTTGCTGTACCAGCACCCGAAGAGGAAGAAGATCCTAAAGAAATTGAAGGAGTCTCCAGGATCGATTCTGAGCACGGAGATCCTATTATCAGTCCCCATCATTCTTCTTCAGGCAGTCAGTCATCAGTGGGCAACTTTGATGACTTTTAGTTTGGTTTGAGTTGGTGACGTCTTAGCTGTAATTACTGTAGAAAGATGTGACATAGGTAGTGAGTAGCCCATCTAGATCTAGAGCCACTTGTTGTATTAGATGTGGCATGTGTGCGTATGAAATGACTTGTAGTAGTTAAAATGCTCTGATGTAAGATGTAAGGACCACCAGTATTTGTGTAGTAATCCAAACCCTGCGTTCTACCATCTTACTTAATCTCTTTGCATCTTAAATGAGTTGATTGAATGGAGCTTATGAATTACATTCTGGCAACAGTATATCATCTGAAATCGGAATAAGGATATGATTGACAATGGATATCTCCTTTGTTTCAGATGGTTGGAGCTACTCGCGGAACCGCGGAAGGTTTCCGAGCAGATCAGGCCAGCGGTTCTCAGCAACCACCACCGCCACCTCCAAATCTGGCCGAGGTCATGGCCCGACAAATAGAACTCCTCAACCAGCTTGTGCAGGCTCAGATGGGTCACTTCGATGATCAGTCCCGAGGCCGAGATGAACCCCTACCGGCCAGCTATCAAGACTTCCTCAGTACCCAGCCTCCATTGTTCCATAAGGCGGACGAGCCTCTTGATGCTGATGCTTGGCTTCGTACCATCGAATCCAAGTTCGCCTTATTGTCTGCCCCATGTTTGGATGAGAACAAGGCGCTTTTTGCAACCCAACAATGTGACATCCAGGTAATAAGGGATGTAGACTCTAAACTCTAGTGTGAAGTAGGCATGTTTGGTATGGGTAGTACAAAGGGCTAGGGGTGTATTTTTAATTTCTATAAAATATATAGGCCTTTAAGTGTATGATGGGTGGATTGGAAGGTAGCCTTGAAACCTAGGAGAAATATAATATTAGGTGTTAAATTTATGGTATTATAAGGAAAATAAGCCCTTAAGTAAGAGTAGGGGCCTATTTGTAAATAAACATAAGCCATAGGGTCTTTTATGCAAAATAACTGTAGAATAAAAGTAACTTTCATGTTTACCTGAGGGCCTAAAGCAAGTTTGTAGAGCTTGAAAAACTCTACAACTTTCATTTTGGACTTTTCCTCATCCCGGAGGTGCTGGAAGCCTCTGGCCCTGTCCCGCTTGCTGTTGCTGCTGAGGATGAGACGGGTACTGCTGCTGTCGCTGCTGGTACTGCTGGACCTGCCTCTGGTGCTGCTGCTGCTGCGGCTGCTGCTGCTGCTGGTACTGGTACCGAGGTCGAGTGTTGCTACCCGACGCAGCAGGAGCCATCTTCCTCTTCTTGTCCTCAATCTCTCGGCGCTTGCGCTCGGTGTTGAGGGCAGCATCAACCAGCTGGTTGAAGTTGTCGAAGCGGTGGTTCATGAGCGCGTACTCCAGGTGGTCATCGAGTCCCTCCCTGAAGCACTCCTGCTTATCGCCATCATGGGCGACCTCAGTGGGGGCGTAGCGAGCAAGCTGGAGAAAATGATCACGGTACTCTGTCACCATCATAGATCCCTAAAATGATAATCACCGGGAAAAGAGGATGGAATTGTGTTCAGCCTTCCAATTTAACAAAGATAAGCAAGGGTGGGCTTGAGCTCAAAAAGAAATTGCGGAAAGATTTTACTCAGATTTACCTGCTTAAGCGCAAGGAACTCCTTGTGCTTCATCTTCATCACTCTAGCAGGGATGTGGTGGTTCCTGAAACGCTCCCGGAACTGGACCCAGGTGAAAGCGTCACGGTCCCGAGCTGGATAGGACTCCCACCAGTCAAGAGCTGAGCCTCGCAGCGGCCCTGCCGCGAATATGACTCGCTCCCTGTCGTCGCACTGAGCGACATCCAACTGATGCTCCACTGAACGAAGCCAGTCGTCAGCCTGGAGTGGATCAGCTGTATGAGAGAACGTCGGCGGGTGTCCTCTCAGAAAATCCGCACGCTTGTCGCGAGGCTGCGGCGGCGGAGGAGGTGGTGGCTGAGCGTGGATCTGCTGCAGAGCCTAAACAGTGTTGTTCAGAGTGGCCATCATCTGCATCTGGAGCTGGAAGAACTGCTCTAGAGTCAGAGGTGGAGGCATCGGCAGCGGCTGGTCAGTGCTCTGGTTGTTCTGCCCCTGCTGGCCAGAACCGGTGCCGGTGCTCCTGGTGTTCACCATCTGTTTGCAGCAGAATGAAATTTATGAGAAGAAGATATTGTGCAGCTGCGGAAATGAAACTTAGACAGGATATGGCAGAGAGAAAAGAGTATAGGTTTTACCCCCAACGATCTAACTCAATTTTATTATTTTGTTCAAGTCGGTGTTAGGGTCGATTTGCATGAACAAGTGTAACTACTAGACTACGCAATCAACCAAAAATCCAAATCAAACATTTGCACAATAACAAACATTCAATATTCACAACTTAGTCGAGTTTATCACACTACTCGACTAACACACTCGTTCTAGCGTATTTTTATTGGGATAGCTTAAACATATAGCTTATAGGGTTAGACACTCAGGCCAACGTCTACGAAAAACTTAAGCTATTTCTCAGAAAAGACAGGAGAGAGATAGCAAATCAAGGACTTAAGACTCAAGGAATAGAAGTAGGAAATGATGTTAGAAGATTTGCGGAAGCAAGGCAAGAGAAAAGAAGTCCTAAACTCGACCAATTCTATCTAGGCTTCGTCCTACAGTCGATATGGCTCTGATACAAATCCTGTCACACCCGATTTATAAGAACATAAATCGAGCAATCATATATGCACCAGGATCAAGTCACGCATATATACAACAAAATCATCAAGATATCACAACACGTATCCCGAAATAAAAGCGTATAAATTATAAATGAATATCTTTATTACAACTGAATCAAGAATCAGTTCAAGGAATGCGGAAGCGTAAAATGAATACAGGAGAAGCAGGGTGCCACAGGGACGTCGGCTAGGAGACAACGCCTAGAAATCGTCGAGTCCGCTGATGTAGTTCTCCACGTCGCCGGGTACTGAGCAGCAGTTGAAGATATACCCGAGAAAACAGAGGAGTAGAGAAGGCAAGTGTGAGTACACAACTTGTACTCAACAAGTATAACACGAGTATGAGGCTCTAAGGTTAGCTGACTCAACTGCATTAGATTTTAATCTTGGCAAATTTTATTAAAGCTAATTACTACAAGTGGATGAATTACCATAAACCCGAATTGCATAAGAAATTAATCAATATTAATTAAGAACTACTGAGAACCATCCAAACCACCAAGATAACCCAACTAATCAGACGGAGGATCTGGGCCGCTCATGACTGTGAGCACAGCTGATATATCAGTTTTACACTCTCGAGAGGTTGCACAACTTTACCCACAAGTCGTGAGCTACGCTAGTTGTTCATCACACTTCCTTAGGTGAGATGGCTAGCAAGCACACTACGAGACCGTTACAAAGGATCACGTTAGTAAGGTGTAACCGCTAAGGTTTCTGAATCAGCAACGATGGGGCCCACCTCCGGGGGTACAAGACACACAGCACAGACCAAGCCGGAGGAGCAGGGACCATTGAAGCTTACCACCCCTCTTGCCCCGCAGGTAAGTTACTCCCGAACCAAAATGACCTAATTAGTAAGTCAAGACCGTCCCATTCCAGCCTTGTGGTTGCGCGGTTGTCCCAGGTTGTCGCTCTATGAACCGGTCCTTATGAAGAGTAGCCAACCAAGCACTAAGCACCGTGCTGGCCCCCTAAACCATGTTTCTAACAAAAACATATTTTAAGAGACGTGAGCCGCTCAAGCACACAGCACAGAGGGCCACTCTCAGGATCAAGTTGCATATAACCATTAATCAAATTTAATTTAAAAGAACCGAGATGTGTGAGAGTGCAGCACCTAGCACAACTAACCAAAATGCAACCCAAGGTATATATATAAAGGATAACAGTGGCTAGGAAATCCTTATAGGCATACAGTATTTAAATGCAGTATGGAATTGTATTTAAAAGTGATAGGATGTTCATGTTATACTTGCCTTCCTCAAAGTTCTCCTGCTACTGCTCAAACTGCTCTGCAGAAAGGGGCTCCTGGTACTCGTCCAAAGGCTCAGCGTCTACTCACGATCGCAACGCCAAAACATGGTCCAGCACATACACATTCATGCAAACAAAAACAAAAGATAAGAAATAGTACAACATTACATCAAAACAGCACACAAAACCATGGTAGAACTGTTCTACGCATTACAACGATCGCGTGAGCACGAAAACCACCTAAAACGGAGCTAAGACGCGAAAACTAGGGTTAAAACAAGGTCCAGGGGCTTTTCTGCGAGAAAACAGAACTTCCAGGGTGTTTCTGGGCAAAAACTAGGGACCTAGACATAATTAAACTATAAACACAGGGTCTAACGTGTAGAGCTGCGCTCCAGGGATGGCGGACCCTATTTCTGGAAAGCTCAGGGGCTTCGGTGCAAAAATAGGGCTTAACTGGAATTATCTTTGAACGGAGGTGGACTGCGGGTTGATTCCAAGGAAGCTCAGGGGCTCTTTAACAAAACTGCCACGGCTGAAGGGGTATCTTCTAATCTGGGCCGTCGGATCTGGATCGAACGGTTCGGACCCGATCTAGTTCGGACGGTCCGATCTGCACGGCGGGGGTCCGGACGGTCCGATCTGGTTGGGCTCGCGGGGACGGCGGGTCTGCACGGCGGCGCATGCCGGCTATGGCGTTCCGACATCGGGTGCGGCCTACGGTCCATGATAGCTAGCGTAAGAGGGAGAGGGGAACGTGCTGATGCTCACTGAGGGCTCGAACTGGCCGGAGAAACAGCGTAGGGTGGTCGGCGGCGAGGGCCGAGCGGCGGGGACGGGCGGCGCTCGCGGAGGAAGATGATGCAGGGGCCTCCATGCTTCTGGTCACCGTGGATCAACTCGTGGAGATCCTGCGAAGATCCTACGGGAGTTAGGGAGGTCCGGGGATTACCGGCGGCAATCAATTTTGGTAGAGACCGAGCTCACCGGCAATGGCGGTCGTGGCGAAATTCGACGGCGAGAGCGAGCTGGGCGTGGCTAGGGTTGCGGTCGCGGTTTCGGGAAGTCACAGGAGAGGCGCCCTGGTAGCTTAAGAGGCGGCGGGGATGCCCTAGGCGTGCGTGCCGCGGACCCTGCGGTGAAAGCGGATCGCACAACGGATTTGCGAACTCCCGGGCTTTGGGGCTCAGCATCTAGAAGGTGAGGGCGCCAGCGAGGCTGGTCAGTGGGCCTCGAGCGTGCGCACTGGGGGCGGAGCGGGGCCACGGGCAGTGAGGGAGCGGCCGGGACGGCGGAGGCGGAACAGAGGGAACCGGCGCGGAGAAGAAGAAGGAAAGGAAGGAGATGGTCACTGACAGGTGGGGTCGAGCTGGGGAATGACTGAGAAAGAAAGAATGACTGAGAATAGAAGGAATAACTGAGAATAGAAGGAATGACTGAGAATAGAAGGAATGACTGACCTACTTTCCTGTTTCCTTCCCTTTCTTTTCAAAGCAACTCAAATCTATTGGAATTCAACTAAATTTTGAATTCAACTCCTATGCACTCAACCAAATAAAACTTATGCACCAGCATGAATGCACAAACATGTTGAGCCCAAATAAATTTTAATTCTTTGTGAATTAAATTATAAATAAATGCAAGCTAGGTAAAATAAATCCTTAGAAAATTTTTGGAGCCCAATTACATTCATTATAAATCTCGAAATTTTACCTTAGAGTGTTACAGGTCAGTTGACCAATATCGCGCAGGGTCACTTTAGGAATGCTGATAGGCAAGTTACCCAGATTGTGCAGCTACAAGCCTTGGTGACCGAGAAGGATGAAATCAGCGCTGCACGAGAGGAGACTATTCTTCACCGAGAAGACCAGATCAATGAGAGTGATGCGACGATCACCCAACGCAACACGATCATTGAGTTTCTCCAAGAACGGATCCACGACCTCATCCTGGAGATTGATGATGCCCATGCCCAAATCAATGAACTCCAACAGCAGCCAGCACCTCTTGCTGTACCAGCACCTGAAGAGGAAGAAGATCCTGAAGAAATCGAAGGAGTCTCCAGGATCGATTCTGAGCACGGAGATCCTGTTATCAGTCCCCATCATTCTTCTTCAGGCAGTCAGTCATCAGTGGGCAACTTTGATGACTTTTAGTTTGGTTTGAGTTGGTGACGTCTTAGCTGTAATTACTGTAGAAAGATGTGACATAGGTAGTGAGTAGCCCATCTAGATCTAGAGCCACTTGTTGTATTAGATGTGGCATGTGTGCGTATGAAATGACTTGTAGTAGTTAAAACGCTCTGATGTAAGATGTAAGGACCACCAGTATTTGTGTAGTAATCCAAACCCTGCGTTCTGCCATCTTACTTAATCTCTTTGCGTCTTAAATGAGTTGATTGAATGGAGCTTATGAATTACATTCTGGCAACAGTATATCATCTGAAATTGGAATAAGGATATGATTGACAATGGATATCTCCTTTGTTTCAGATGGTTGGAGCTACTCGCGGAACCGCGGAAGGTTTCCGAGCAGATCAGGCCAGCGGTTCTCAGCAACCACCACCGCCACCTCCAAATCTGGCCGAGGTCATGGCCCGACAAACAGAACTCCTCAACCAGCTTGTGCAGGCTCAGATGGGTCACTTCCATGATCAGTCCCGAGGCCGAGATGAACCCCTACCGGCCAGCTATCAAGACTTCCTCAGTACCCAGCCTCCATTGTTCCATAAGGCGGACGAGCCTCTTGACGCTGATGCTTGGCTTCGTACCATCGAATCCAAGTTCGCCTTATTGTCTGCCCCATGTTCGGATGAGAACAAGGCGCTTTATGCAACCCAACAATGTGACATCCAGGTAATAAGGGATGTAGACTCTAAACTCTAGTGTGAAGTAGGCATGTTTGGAATGGGTAGTACAAAGGGCTAGGGGTGTATTTGTAATTTCTATGCAATATATAGGCCTTTAAGTGTATGATGGGTGGATTGGAAGGTAGCCTTGAAACCTAGGAGAAATATAATATTAGGTGTTAAATCTATGGTATTATAAGGAAAATAAGCCCTTAAGTAAGAGTAGGGGCCTATTTGTAAATAAACATAAGCCATAGGGTCTTTTATGCAAAATAACTGTAGAATAAAAGTAACTTTCATGTTTACCTGAGGGCCTACTTGTAAAAGTACTAGTCATCATGACATTTCATGAATATTTGCAAATATATCAAAAAAAATTGATCAAAACCTCGTTTGGTAAGGACAGGGGTAATTTAAATTCTACCTTGCTCAAAATTCAACATGTAATGCTGTAAACTTTGAGTTTTTGAATTTGAGTCCTAAAGCAAGTTTGTAGATCATGAAAAACTCTACAACTTTCATTTTGGACTTTTCCTCATTTGATTTTTAGATCAGTGAGAATTTTTAGTTTACTAAGAGACCCCTGAACTTTCTAAGTTTTCTAAATCAGTCCTTGGACTTTTCCTCTCTTCTTCTACCTCTGCACACCCTCTGCTCCCTCTGCTTCCCGCTCTACCGCCGGCACAGGACCTTCCCCCTAGCCGCTGCCCTGCCCTCGCCGCCGTTCAGCTCCTGCCTGCCCTCTCCCCACGCGTCACCCTACCCCTGGCCGCCGCCGTAGCCTTTCCTCGCTGTCCGGCCCCGCGCGCGCCACGGCTTCCCCCGGGCACTTGCCGGCCGCCACCGCATCATCACCGAAGAAAGCTCAGCACGGAGCCTTAACCTTCTGTCTTTCGCACGCAACAGCACCACACCAACCTCTACATCCCATTTCTCCAGATTTTTGTCAATTCTCGAGCACCCGACCCACATTCCACTGCCGCCTTTCTTCTCCCGCTCCAGCAACGCACGGCATTGCCGTGGGCAGCCACCACCAGGCATCTTCTGCCCCAACCAACCCCCGTGCAAGCTTTCCCGTTGCTCACTCGTACTCGTCGACCCCCTGTTGCCCTCCAATTGCAGCCGGAGCTTCGTCTCCGACGAGCGCCGTCGTCGCCGCCTTCGGCCCCATCGTGGGCAGCCCAATCCAAGCATCCCCACACCCCCACGACTCCCTAGCCAGCACCACATAATCACCCCGGAGCTCTACGACCACTCGTGGAGTCTCTAGTGCCCTGCAATGTTCTCCCAACGCTCGCCGGCATTCATCCTCGCCGCCGCCACTGTTGCCCTCGTCGATTGCCTCTGATTCGACGCGTACACTCCCAATTGCTTGCGTCAACAGCTTCCCCACGACCCGCTGAAGCTAGTGTGCCACCCCTCCACCGATGCCGGTCACCGGAACCTGGCCGTCGACAGTGACCCTCCGCCGGCACCTCGGGTTCTCGTTGGGATCCGCTCTTCTGACCACTACGGTCCTCGACACGTGGTGCGTTCAAACCGCCGTGAGCTCTTGAGTTTCTCCCCTCCCCTCGGACCTCGCCGCCGGTGACCTCCTCGTCGGAACACGGCCGTCCCCTCTCTGCCCTTCTTCTGTTGCCGGTCAAGGACCTCGGGTTAGAAGGACTAAAAACCCAAGGGGTTTTCTGCAAGGCCCGTGACTCAGTGAAATAGTGATGCTAAGGACCTCTGTGTAAATGCTTTTGTTATTTTATGTGATCTATGTAGTTAACTTGTAAAATTGATAGAAAATTGTAGGAAATTCCAAAAATTGTCAAACCAATTTTGTTAGAAACTAGATTTTAAACTCTACAACTTCTATTAAGTAAGTTTGGTATGAAACTAAATATTTTTGAATCTATTTTAAATCTAAGATAAGGGAGTTTAATATGCATAGCTCCTACATATTGACTTTGTTAATCCTGATTTTTGGTATACAATTCCTATAAGTTGTATCTGAACTAGTGTAAGATTTTCAAACCTAATATAATTTTGTAGCTTAAGTTCTTTTAAAATTTGGACATTTCAATTTGTTTTATAATAGAATTAGCTAAGCATATCCATTAAAGCTTAATTAATTAGATCTCTTTGTCATAATCTATTAAGTATGCAATTGATCTATGTTTAAATTTTCAAAACTTTATAACTTTATTTACCCAAGGGTTACATTCAAATTGAATTTGAATCTAAACTTGAAATATTTTAATTCTTGTTTTCAATTAAATCAATGCTCTAGTCATAAGTTGAATATAAATGATGATTCAAAAATAGGATTCCTTTTTGTGCCATAAGTTCTTGAGTGTTAGCCTCTTGGATTGTAGCTTATCTTGAAATAAAGTAAAAGAGTATGCATTCCTTAATTTTATATCCTTGCATATCATGTAGACCCGACTACTCTTGCCGACGGTGATTACGAGCTGATCGCGGACCAAGCCGAGGAAATTCCTGCAGACTCCTGAGACGCCGTCGAAAGTCTAACTGAAGCTCCGAACCAAAGTTCAGAAAACCCTGACACTATTGCCCCCAACCCTACAGAAGAAGGCAAGCCCCGGACATAACCCACTATTTTAAATACACTGCAATCTATATCTATTTGTGTAATTCTATGCATTAAGTTCTTAGGAATTGCTTGAAACCCTAGTTGCATAATTCCAGGAACCGATGTACTGGACCCTAGAACTTGCGTCCGAATAGCTGCTATGCTAATAGGACCGGTAAAAGTCGAGTGATTGCCTATCACTCGCGAGCTTTATAGGAGTTGTAATGTTTACATACCTGCAGTCACTATAAGGATGACGGACGGGAGTTTTGTGAGGTATCATGGTTGAGATGATACCCCGTGTGTGTTGTTGAATTTTGATAAGGTCGCGGTGTGTGGTGATCGGGGTTAAGCGTTTGAAAGTACTAACCACATGCGGTGAGTTTTGGGTAAGCGGCAAGCCTAGTAACCAATCGGCCCGAGGAGTGGACATACCTCCCACCACTCATATTTGCTTCTTCTGGTTACTTGATTCGACGTGTAGGAATACGTGTTGCTGGGAAATCAGGAGTACGGATATGTAGTCGCGCTACAGGCGTAAGTCCTGCACTTTGGAAGTGCGTATGGTCCTGCAGTCGCTTGTGGTGGACCTGTCCACGAGTCGGAATGAAAGGCAAACGGTAGCTTTGGAACGACCCTTTGGTGTTCCAAGCGTGTGAGTTAGGTTTATCCTTGCAAGGTTGAAATTCGATTCAGAATCGTCCGTTTCTCGTGGAGATTGAGACTGCTTGATCCCTTTGTCACATAGAGTAACAAGAGAAACTGTATGGTATCAAAGATGATGATTGGCTAATAATTCTACCATGCTTGATTAGTTATAGGTGCTTATCTAGAATGGATAATCACATAGAACTTGAAAGCTAAGAGTTGAAATTAAGGACCTACTCTTTGTTGCTTTTCAGCGGAAAACCCTACCCAAAACCTGAAAAGCCTTCATAAGTCTAGTTACATGGCGGTATATACCATGACCGGGTAAGCCTTGCTGAGTATTAGAATACTCAGTCTTGCCTTGTAACTTTGTTCAGGTAATCCTTCTGATGACTCAGCTCTTACTGTACCGTGGCCCTACCCTCTGCCTGATGGTTGGTCCGTGGAGTGGGATCCGTCCCCGGCCAACGCAGACCCTTCCGAGTGATGTCATGCAAGGGCGAGCATGACATCTGCACTGACGACGTGTACAATGCTGTACTTTAAACTCCGCTGCATGACTTAAAACTTATAGTTATTTTGTAATTAATTCCCTCAGATGGGAAAATTTATGTCACTTTTGGAACACTCCTGTAATATATCTGCCTGTGATGTAAAATGTAATGGCATTTGTATCTCTGGACTTGCCTTCATGCGGGGTACCTTGTTTGATCCTGCATTCGGTGGTTTATCGGGACGTTACCCGACAAGCCAAGGGATTATACCGTTTGAAGCACGTTGGAGCCCACAGAAGTGGACTCGCATACTTGAGCCGGTGTAATTCGAGTTGGTTCTGCAACAAACAACTTCGTGGCACAGCTCGCCTATGGTGGGATCACTATCATGCTATGCAGCCTGCCGATCATGTCGTCACTTGGGACGAGTTTCGGACTGCGTTTCGAGCGTACCACATACCTAAAGGACTCATTGAGCGAAAGCTCAATGAATTTATGAATCTGACTCAAGGAACCCGCACCGTTATGCAATACGCACAAGTTTTCGACCACTTGTGCCAATACGCAGGATACCATGCGGACAATGATGCCCGCAAATGAGATCGTTTTCGCTGAGGCCTGAACACCAAACTTAAAGAACGACTGAATTTGGTCAACATGGATTGGTCAACATGGCCATCACTCAGGAAGACTGCATTTCAGCCCACAGAGCAGAAAAGAAAAGGAAGACACCTACAGGGCCTTCAGCTACAAAACCGTCAAGGTATCGGTTGGTCCGAAGCGCTGTTACCCGAGCACTGTCTCGAAATAGCATGTCTGGCAGATGGGTAGCCAGACCACCCCAACAGGCATGATTCAACCGACCACCGACACCTCAACCTCAGCAACAACAACAACAAGGTCCGCGGCCGAGGTTTCCGCTAGTCAACCAAGGAAACAACAACTATCGTTGTTTCAATTGCGGAAGCCCGTCCCACTTTATCAAGGATTGCCCTCAACCTAGGAAATCCTTCCAAGGGCAAACATCCAATCCAACCAGCAAGAGCAAGGGCAAAAAGCAAGTGGTCCAGGTCCGCCAGGGAAGGGTGAACCTCACCACTCTCTCCGGACTTCCCGAGGGGACACCAATAATGACGGGTACTTTTTCTATCAACCATCACCCCGTAATTGTTCTTTTTGACTCTGGTGCCACCCATAGCTTTGTCAGTGCAAGGTATGGGACTCAAATAGGCTTGGATATCTATCCTACTAATGGAGATTATAAAATAATAACTCCTGGTGGAAAAATCTTATCAAATCAAATCTGTAGGAAGGTACCACTTCAGCTGGGTAGTCAATTGATAAAAACAGACTTGCTCCTATTAGACCTAGAAGGAATGGATGTTCTTTTAGGTATGAATTGGATGACCCAACATCAAGTGTCATTAGATATCTCTTCCCGAATTGTGGAGATAGATTCACCTGAGTATGAACCTACCATTCTCTATCTTCCACAACAGAAGTACCTTAACCCTTGCACCCATACTACAATAGGGATCAAGCTAAAGGATATCCCTATCATCTGTGAATACCCAGATTTCTTTCCAGACGATTTGCCTGGAATGCCCCCAGATAGAGATATCAAGTTTATCATAGAACTCCAACCTGGCACAGGCCCTATCTCTAAGAGATCTTATCGTATGCCTCCTAACGAGTAAGCCGAGTTAAAAATCCAACTCCAAGACCTCCTTGACAAGGGTTTCAGTTGTCCGAGTGCATCACCATGGGGTTGTCCAGCCTTATTTGTGAAAAAGAAAGACAATAGCTTAAGGCTATGTGTGGACTACCGTCCTCTCAATGCGGTAACTATCAAAAACAAATATCCCCTACCCCGCATTGATATTCTCTTTGATCAGTTAGCCGGAGCTAAGGTATTCTCCAAAATTGATCTTCGTTCCGGTTATCATCAAATTAAGATCCGGCCAAGTGACATTCCAAAAACGGCCTTCCTACCCGATATGGTTTATATGAATATCTCATGTCGTTTGGTCTCACCAATGCTCCCGCATATTTCATGTATCTTATGAATTCTGTATTCATGCAAAAACTCGACAAATTTGTTGTGGTCTTCATTGATATCATCCTGATCTATTCCAAAAATCCAGAAGATCATGCCAAACATCTTCATGTCATTCTTCAGCGATTAAGAGACCACCATTTATACGCCAAATTCTCCAAGTGCGAGTTTTGGTTAGATACTGTGAGATTTGTGGGCCACACCATCTCTGGTGACGGTATATCCGTTGACCCCAGTAAAGTACAAGAAGTGATGGATGGAAACCTCCTACATCAGTCCATCAAATCCGTAGTTTTCTTGGTCTAGCTGGCTATTATCGTTGTTTCATTCCTGATTTCTCTAGAATATCCAAACCTATGACCGAACTACTAAAGAAAGGTGTCAAATTCTCTTGGGATCAAAAATTTGAGGATGCATTCCACACTCTCTGAGACCATCTTACGACTGCTCCAGTCTTAGCTCAACCAAATGTGTCAAAACCCTTCGACGTCTATTGTGATGCATCAGGAACCGGACTTGGTTGTGTGCTTATGCAGGACAACCGAGTAATTGCATATGCATCACGAGCACTTAGGGTTCATGAACAGAATTACCCTACCCATGATCTTGAACTTGCAGCTGTCATCCATGCAATCAAAATCTAGAGACATCATCTGATGGGTACCAAGTGCCATATTTATACAGACCACAAAAGCCTCAAGTACATCTTTACATAGGCAGACCTGAATATGAGGCAAAGACACTGGCTAGAACTCATCAAAGATTATGATTTGGAAGTACATTATCATCCAAGCAAGGCCAATGTCATTGCGGATGCACTCAGTCGCAAGGTACATTGTTCTTGTCTATCTGTAGAAGCTTTCAACGAGACTCTTTGTTGGGAAATGAGAAAGCTTAATCTAGAAATCATTCCTCAAGGTAAATTGAATCATCTCTCAGTTGAAGCCACGCTTAGGGATAGCATTGTTCTAGCTCAACAGCGCAATAAAGGAGTCAGAATTATTAAGCAGAAAATAACACAAGGAGAAGGAAAGTATAAGTGCTTCCGAATAGATCCAGAAGGAGTTTTATGGTTCAACGAACGTATCATTGTACCCAAGGACCGTAAGCTCCGTAAACAGATATTGGACGAGGCCCACCTGTCCAAATTCTCTATGCACCCTGGCAGTACGAAGATGTACCAGGATCTGAAACAAAATTTCTGGTGGACTCGTATGAAATGAGAAATTGCCAAATATGTCTCAGAATGTGATATCTGTCAAAGAGTCAAAGCCAGTCATTTGAAAACTACTGGTATTCTTCAACCTCTACCTATTCCCTCTTGGAAATGGGAGGATTTCAGTATGGACTTTATTGTTGGTTTGCCCAATACTTCTCTGAGGCATGATTCCATTTGGGTAATCATTGATCGATTAACCAAGACTGCACATTTCCTTACTGTGCATACTACATATAATGCCAAAAAGTATGCGGAAATCTATCTGATCAAATCGTTCATCTTCATGGAGTACCTAAGATGATCATTTCTGATCGTGGAGCACAGTTTATTGCTCAGTTCTGGGAGCAACTGCAACATGCTCTTGGAACTAGGTTACTTCAAAGCTCCGCATATCACCCTCAGACAGACGGATAGACTGAAAGAGCAAATCAGATTTTGAAAGATATGCTTAGAGCCTGTGTCCTTCAGTATGACAAGAATTGGGACAAATGCTTGCCACTGGCAGAATTCTCTTACAACAACAGCTATCAAACCAGCCTCAAAATGGCCCCGTTCGAAGCATTGTACGGCCGCCGATGTCAAACTCCTCTAAGTTGGTCACAAACCGGCGAGCGTAAAATCTTTGGACTGGACCTTGTCACTGAAGCAGAGGAAAAAGTGAAGATTATACAGACGAATCTGAAGGCAGCCCAATCTCGCCAAAAAAGCTACGCTGATATACGAAGAAGACCATTATAATTTCAAGTCGGAGACTTCGTATATCTTCGAGTATCTCCTACTCGAGGTATTCAAAGGTTCGGCGTAAAAGGGAAACTTGCTCCTCGATACATCGGACCCTTTGAAATACTTGAAATCTATGGACCTGTAGCTTACCGTCTCCAACTTCCTCCTCAACTAGCGGCCATCCACGACATCTTCCATGTATCTCAACTTAGAAAATGCATCAAAATCCTACCGAGATCATCGATTCCCAAACCATCGAAACCGAACCTGATCTAACCTATACCGAACATCCAATCAGAATATTAGACACTAAACAAAGAAGCACTAGAAGAGAAACCATTAGGATGTTCAAGATTCAGTGGAACCATCATACAGAAGAAGAAGCAACATGGGAAACCGAATCTTATCTTCAACATAATTTTCCATACTTCTTTCAAGCCAACCTCCGAACTTGATCATCCCCATTTATTCTGTTCCGGAATCTCGGGACGAGATTCTTTTTAGGGGGGAAGGCCGTGACACTCAGGTATTTAGCATTGTCATACCCAAGGTGGTAAGTTTTAGGTGAGGAGACGCCGAGATCAGGAACTCAAAGGTGCAAGGAACATAAAACTTAGACAGGTTCGGGCCGCGAGGCGCGTAATATCCTACATCCTGTGTGGTGGTTTGTATTGCCTTTGGTGTTGAATGATCTGGAGATCTCGTTTTGAGAGGGTTGTCAGACCCGGGGCCACGGGGCTGTGTACATTAAGGAGTCCGTATTGGACTAGGGGATAGGACATGTCCTGTACCTCATTTATGTTGTATTCTACTCGCATGCGGAGTAGAACTAGTCGATACAGAAGGAAACTACTCGAGTTATACTTGAGTACGATTCCTAAGCTAGTATCAGGCTAGGATTCATGTAACCCTGTCTCCCCGGATATATAAGGGCGGGCAGGGACCCCTCTCAAAAGATAAGATCACCAGATCAACATCAAGGCAATACAAACCATCATACAGGACGTAGGGCATTACGCATATTGCGGCCTGAACCTGTCTAAATCTTGTGTTGTCTGCACCTTCGAGTTCCTGATCTCGGCGCATCCCAACCTAAAACCTACCACCTTGGGTATACCCCTTGGTGGGCAGCCGGATAAAACCCGACAGCTGGCGCGCCAGGTAGGGGTGCGCATCAGAGATCCGCTGGAGAACTCGATGGCGATTTTTAAGTTCCCCAGTCCTGTGCTCCTTGAGGGCACAACCTTCGTTTTTGGCTCGTGGGTCTGTGTCGCTAACGGCGCAGGCAGTTTCCGTCGGCACGCCGTCGACGACACCTTCAAGCTAAAAACACTTGCCGCAAGGCTCGACGACTTTGTCGATAATCTCGACGAGTTGCCGTTTTCTGACTCTGCCAGGGAAACCGAGGCAGCGTCTGTCTCTACTGTTCCTTTTTCCACGTTGGAGAAGGACTTGGACTCTTTGCTCCAGGCTGGAGGCTCCGAGGCCACCGCATGTCGGGAGGCTGAGGATCACCTGGCTGCTTGCGGGCTGATGATCACCACCACCTCCGAAGGACGAATTGTTCATTGGAGGGGGATGAACTTGTCTGACCCACTCGGACATGAAGACCGACTGGTAGCCCATCTGGAGCCTTTGCCTTTTCAAGAGGGCAGGGCGTTGGCTGCCATATCCGAGGGCTCGACTGAGCTAGTCGAAGCCCCTTCCGAAGAACTTGCAACTCGCCAAGTCCTGATGGCGGAAGAAGGGGACGACGACGCCCTCATCCCCATTGGCGCACTTGACGGCATATCGGAAGATGAAGACACCGCAGAAGCCGAGAACGAGAACGACGCCGAGCGCGACGCGCGACGTGCAAGGAACAGAGCTCGTGCGGTTCGCAGAAGGCGCGCCAACGAGCGCATACGTTCTGCACAGCGCGAACTCGACGCCGAATTCGCCGCGGCAGATGAACGTGGTTTCAGGACTCCTGTGGCCAACATTGCTCGGGTAACAGCACTACTCGAGCGAAGCAACGACCCCAACGTCCGACAAGCACTCATCTACGCCCAACGGGCGTGGGTCCAGTTGGACCAGCAGGCTCCGGCATCGCTCGTCAGGGGCGAACACGTCGGAGACAGCCGAAGCCAGGCCCCAAGTCGAACAACGGGTCATCGCCCGCGACCCCAACGCAGCAACAACAATGATGGCGTGGGTGGAAGCCAGATCACCGGTGGGAGGTGACAGCCACCTCCGGCAAACAACCCGAGGCAGCCCAATCCTCCACGTCACCAACCTGATCTTCGTCAGAAGATCAATGAGGGGCGCGATGCCCGATCAGTCCTCGACTCGAGACGACGGGAGCGCGAGGTAGTCGAGCGAGACGATGCTGACTGCAGCGATCGTTTCCCCGCGTTCACTGCGAGATTCAACAACTATAAGTACCCGGAGGGTTTCAAGCCAATTGGCATTACCAAGTATGACGGCAAGCAGGCCCCCCAGCAATGGCTCCGCTATTATTCTACTGCCATTGAGGTGGCTGGCGGCTCCAACACTACCAAGGTCGTTTACTTTCCGATGGCTTTGGAACCTGCACCGTTGACTTGGCTGGAAAGTCTCCCCAGCGATTCCATCGACTCCTGGGAAGGCCTCAAGAAGGTCTTCATCGATAACTTCCAGGGGGCCATATCTCGAGCAGGAACACGGCATGACCTTGCTCAGTGCAAGCAGGAGCGTAATGAACTCCTCCGATCCTACACCCACCGTTTCTTCGATGTGCGGGCCACCATCGCCAACATCTCAGAAGAGGACATCATCGACTGCTTCTACAACGGCCTCACTGACCCAGGTATATATCGTGATTTTGGGCGTAACAGGCCAAAGACAGTTGCAGGACTACGCGACATGATGCACGACTGGTCCGAACAAGAAGAAAAGATGCGCGAGAGGTTCCCAAGACGCACCGACCTCAACCAGAAGCGCAACAACGACAACCGGACTGACAAAGGCCGACAGGACTTTTCGGGTTCATCCCGTAAACGCAAGCCAGACGATCTCGTCGCGGCTGTGGAACGCCCTTCGCGTGGCAAGAAGTCGACCACGCAGGAGCAGTTTGAAAAGCTTCTGCAGAAGAAGTGCCCGTGGTGTGTCAACTCTAAACACGCAGCGATCGACTGCTTTCAGCTCAAGCGTACTTTCGGCTCTCCTGGAAACGGCAAGAAAAACAAGTCGACGGGCAAAGAGCCCGAAGACGAGGAACAGGAGGACAAATCTGAGACGCCTAAGTTCCAGGATGCCTCCAAGACCGTCAATGTTATCTTTGGCGGTGATGAAGATTTTTGCTCCAAGCGGAAACAGAAGTTGCTGCTACGAGAGATCCTGTCAGTTGAACCAGCGGTACCACGACCACTCCGATGGTCGGAGGTCCCCATATCATTTTCCCGTGACGATCAATGGACTAGCTTCTCCGAGCCTGGGAAGTTCCCACTGGTGCTGGATCCCGTGGTCGCAGAAGTCAAGCTTACTCGGGTTCTTATCGATGGTGGGAGTGGACTCAATCTTATCTTCGCTAGCACGCTGAAGAAGATGGGTCTGGACCTTACCAACAAGCTCACTCCGAGCAAAGCTCCTTTTTACGGTATTGTCCCCGGCAATGCCGCGCACCCGCTTGGAACAGTCGTTCTCCCAGTCACTTTTGGGATGAGGGAGAACTATCGTACCGAGTTCATCAAGTTCGAGGTGGCCAGCTTTGAATCTTCTTACCATGCTATACTGGGAAGGCCGGCGCTCGCCAAATTCATGGCGGTGCCACATTATGTCTACTTACTTCTCAAGATGCCAGGACGCAGCGGTGTGCTCACGCTCCGGGGTGACTTGAAGAAGTCTTATGATTGCAACCAAGAAGCCATCCAGTTTGCATCGACTTCCCGCGTGCCAGATGCTTCCGACGAAGTACTCGCGGCCGCACAGCAACTCTCTCAAGCCGAGCTGGAAATTCCGACAAAGAAGGCGAGCCAATCGAGCGTCAAGTCGAGTTGGAGTTGGACTCTGTTGAAGAGGCTCGCTGCTCTGCTCTCGTTCAGTCAGCCCGTTACCTACAGGGAATCCGGCGATATCATGACCGCAACATTAAGGAAAGGTCATTTAGCATTGGCGACCTCGTCCTTCGTCGCGTTCAGGATGAGTCGGGTTTGCACAAGCTTAACTCAAGATGGGAAGGACCGTTCATCGTCAAGAGGGTTACAAGACCGGGATCTTATCAACTTCGGCACCCCGATGGTCAGGATGTACCCAACTCGTGGAACATCCAGCACCTGCGACGGTTTTACCCCTAAGCAGACCCGTGTCCAATTTCTGTATGCGTCAATGGCAAGTTTTACTTTTCTGGGTCGATTTGGCGGCTTTGTGCCACACAACCCGAAATGTAAATTCTTGAATACAACGGTGGCGGCTGTTGGCCACGCTTCAATTTTATAAAATCGACTACTTGCCAGCGGCACATGGGTCGTCGCGATGCTAATCGTGTTTCTTTCAAACTGGTTAGGCCCGTCCGGTTCGGGTTCTATCTAACCCGTTTGGCTACCCCTGCGGTGGTTACACCTAAGGGTAGTTTTCGACTGTTTGCCATGAGCATCCTAGTCGTCGCGCCACAGGCTGCGCGTTCCGGGTCCGAGTGGATCCTTTTTGGCAGGATCTTATCTAGCTCACCCGGTGAGCTCTCGCGAAGGGCTAAACCGACTACTCTCTGAGTCGCTGCACTCAGAGGTAGCGCGCCTATGCTTCAAAGCAGTTGGGGCTTTTAGTCTGCACATAAGGCTACAAAGGAACAAAGGTGGTTTCTTATATTACAAAAGTCTTAAGTACTAACGGTTCAATCCTGGACCATGTTTCCTACAATTTTTTCCGCTACAGGCCGGACCTCTAGCAAATACTCGCGGAAGTTTTCATCAGAACAATCTGCAGCTGCACCCTCCGCGAGTACTTCTAGCTGAGCCTTTGGCCAGAAGGACTTTACAAGGCCTAGGGCATGGCCCACGTAAGATGTGGCAGCCTCGGTGACGAAATTAAGGATCTTTTGTGGCGCCCCGCGAAGACGATCAAGTAGTGGTTGCCCATCTTCCGCACCGTCTTCCTGGGGATCCACCATCTCTACGAGTTCTTGAGCTGCCACCTTCAAATCATCGAGTTCCTTCTGGCACTGCTCTTTTTCTTCGCCCAAAGTCTTGATCTGCCGGAGGCAGTCGACTAGTTGCTTCTCTGTGTCGGCCTTCACCTTCCGCAGACCTTCGACTTCATCTGCGCGGCGATATAGCATGTTCTTCAAATCAGTAAGCAATTCCTCCTTATAATTTAATAGCTGCTTAAGTTCTGCGATGATAAGCAGGTTTCAGATCATGAAATTATCGACTACGGGTATGACTCCGAGAATTGAGTTCAATATACCTTGATGGGCTTTTCGCTGTTCCTTGAGTCGGCCTTGGAGCTCGATGATGTTCTGCTCGAAGCCGGCTCGCTCCTGCAGCAGCTCATCGATACGCCTGGTGGACTCTTCCAGCTTCGTTGAAGTCTTTTGGTTCATGTCCTACATGTTTTTGGGCGTCAGAGGATATCGATTACAGTTACCAGTGGTCCAGTCAATACTCACCAGAGCAAATGAGTCGATCGCCTTGATCATTTGGCGCAGGCGGCTCAGATCATCCCCTGGGAGGTGCATCTCTTGGAGCATATTGGTGTTTTCTCCTACAGGGGTCCGCAACTCGGGTACCTCGCAAGAAGCACCTGCACCCTCCAAAGTTGACGGCTGTGAGGTCCCTGCAAAGGACAAGTGTTAAAGTAGCAATGATTGTGGCACAAGGCAGTGGGATCATTTACCTGCACCGTCGGCGGGAGCGGCAGTGGTAGCTTCGACTTGCTCTTTGCCGGGGGCTTCGGGTTCTGTGTGCTGGAGCTCGGGTAGTGATGAATCAAGCATGATTACATTCCCTGCTGGCTCCTGCGTGTCGGGTTGCCCAGGTGATAGCTCGGGGGCTGGTGGCGCCAACTCGAGTTCTGGCGTCACCTCAGCTGTTGATCTGCTTACGACAAAAGTACAACATTTTTACTGCGATCTTTACACATGGCTAAGGGCAAGGTCCAAGGCATTACTTACATCTGGGATCGCGTCATTGTCGGCTTCCTCAACATCAGCTTCAAGGGTTTCTTCGCCATTGTGCTCGTGGCTGGAGGGGCAGGCGTGCCAGTTGATGAGGCTGGCAGTGTCGGCGTGGCAGCGGCTGCGGCCTCTACTGGTGATGTCAGGGCCGCCTCAGTCGAGAGCACGAGTTCTCTTGAGGCAGGGCCCGACACGGCGATCGTTACCTCATCGACATGAGACGGTGCCGGGTTTATCCTATCGGCTTTTGTAGGTCTGGCATCCGGAGCCTCACTTCTGATGGCGGGCGTTTCAGCTACCCTTTGACGCTGGGGGCTGGGCAAGGAAGACGAGGGGCTGCAAGACAGGGTAGTCGTCAGTGTTCAGCAAAACAACTCGACCGTTTTTATAGTTTGACAAACACTTACCCGGCAAGGTCAGTGGCGCTGGCTTTGCGTTTCCTCATGTCCCGACGTCGCCGGGGAACGAGAGGTGCGTCGTCCGACCAGTCCACGGATGATCCGGAGGAGTCGTCGGCTTGTACCCTCTCCCCAGCCGCCCGGCTGCCCGTGGCTGATTCGCTGCCTGCAATTTGTTCTTTCTGTGCTTTGGCGGCACTGGGCAGCGTATGGTAAGGCCGGGGCAGATCGGGGTGTGGCGGGTAACTCCGATACAGTGCTGATGATTCCTGTATTAAGACAAATAGACAATCCGTTAGTAT
The DNA here is from genome assembly GCF_002211085.1 of Panicum hallii. NCBI lineage: Eukaryota > Viridiplantae > Streptophyta > Magnoliopsida > Poales > Poaceae > Panicum > Panicum hallii. The sequence goes on from NC_038044.1 coordinate 43,073,972, forward strand.
CAACTCTTCAGATCAAGGGAAGAAGTCGAGAAGTCGAACACTTACTGCTGGTGGTCGATTCTGGGCTGTAAATCCCGCTGGAACATACGGGACGGCATCCACATCCAGCAGAATTCGCTTCACACGAACAAGCGCAGCATCATCTCCAAGCTCTTCTGCGCACGTACGGGATGGGTCTTCAGTACCCATGTACTCGAATCCTAAGGTATGGCGCTGTTGGATGGGTTGAATTCGACGTTTGAAGAATGATAACATCACAGACGCCCCGGTTACCCCCATCTCTTTGTGTGCGGCAATCAACTCAAGCAGCTCTTTTACTTGGTCCATCTCGGCTTCACTGGGCTCCAATGTCCACTCGCTGCGTTGAACTGGAGGCCTGCCGGACCGCACAGGGAGTTGGGGGGCATGGTTCGTAATGTAGAACCATTGGTGTTTCCACCCAGGGACATTGGAAGGAAATTTGTAAGAAATGTATTTGTCGCTAGCATGTTGCCGAAGCTGGATTCCAGCACCCCCAATTGTAGAAGGATTTTTTGAGGTGGGTTGGGGCTTCATGCGGAAGAGATAGCGGAAAAGCGCCCAATGGGGCTCAATTCCGAGGAAGGCTTCACAGAAGTGAATGAAGATGGAGATATGGCATATCGAGTTGGGGTTGAGGTGTTGCAGCTCGATCCCGTAGTAGTATAGAAGACCGCGGAAGAATGAGCAAGTGGGGAGGGCGAAACCCCGTTCGGAAAAAGAGCAGAAAGAAACAATCTCATCGACGCTTTCCATGGGGAAGGGATCACGGAAAGGAAGGCGCCAATTAATGAGATCCCTCTCTTGAAGCAGACCTCCCAGCACTAAACTTGCAAGATTTTGGCGAGAGCACTTACTAATTGACCATTCGCTGGTCGTCGCCTGCGCTTCCTTCAAGTCTTTTTGGTTGATCTTCTTCGGCGCCATTTCCACCCCTTTTCCGCCACGAGTTGTTCGTACAACGCTCGGGGGCTACGGTGGTGGGCTCGAAGTTTTTCGACTACGCAGGGTGGCGGAAGGGCGACGGCAGGACAAGCCCTAGTTGGGGTTTTGCTTTTTCTGGTGGCGGCGTTAGATCTGAAGGCACAGGAAAAACCCTAATTGACTGCGGGGTTAAATAACCAGCGTTCAGGCAGCGGTTTACTGTGTGAAAGATGAAGCGTCGCGTAATGGGATTAATTGGATATGGGTAATTTCTTGGTGGATTTTTCGGGCCGGTACTTGACTAACCATTTTTTCAGGGTTAATTGTCCCGAAAAAAGAGGTTTTTTGAGTTTCGAGTTCAATTTCTGCTGATTACATCCTCTTAGATTATATTTTACCAGAAGGGAACATTTTTGCCATGACCTTTGGGATCCTTTTTTTCCAAAAGATTTGGATTCAAGGCTCGGGGGTTGTGGGACACGTGGCGTCAACTACTTATTTTTCGAAAGAACTCGAAGGATAAGAAGAAAAGAAGACTCAAGACTAATTTGACCCTCAGCCTGATTCTTTGATTCAACCTAAGGCTCGGGGGCTACTCCATATGGAGTGCGATTATCGCACCCCATATAAAAGAAGGAATTCAGGGCATGAGCACCTCATAGCTTCGATGCAGCCAAAGGAGTACTCGAAGAAAGATTTCAACACAGAGTTGCGAAAGAAGTCGAAGACTACTTCAGAAGTACTCGAAGAGTCTGCAGTACTCAGCTACGAAGAGCTCGGGGGCTTGTCAGACCCGGGGCCACGGGGCTGTGTACATTAAGGAGTCCGTATTGGACTAGGGGATAGGACATGTCCTGTACCTCATTTATGTTGTATTCTACTGGCATGCGGAGTAGAACTAGTCAATACAGAAGGAAACTACTCGAGTTGTACTTGAGTACGATTCCTAAGCTAGTATCAGGCTAGAATTCATGTAACCCTGTCTCCCCGGATATATAAGGGCGGGCAGGGACCCCTCTCAAAAGATAAGATCACCAGATCAACATCAAGGCAATACAAACCATCATACAGGACGTAGGGCATTACGCATATTGTGGCCTGAACCTGTCTAAATCTTGTGTTGTCTACACCTTCGAGTTCCTGATCTCGGCGCATCCCAACCTAAAACCTACCACCTTGGGTATACCCCTTGGTGGGCAGCCGGATAAAACCCGACAAGGGTCCCTGTCCCCCCTTATATATCCGGAAGGCCTGGGTTATAAGGATACTAACCAACACCAGCCAAGGAATTGTACCAGAACATATCTTGAGTAGATTCCTTCTGTATCGGTTAGCTTTATCTCCTATTTAAACAGGATAAATAAGAGATAAATGAGATGAATAAGAGATAAGATGGACTTAATCTCTTAAACCTCTTTAAACTATGTTATGTACACAGTCCTGTGGCCCCGGGTCTGACATCATCACCAAAGATCTATTGGATGATCCTCTCCTAACGATCAACAACATGCGATATTTCTAGAAGATCTCCAAGGAGATGTACAAATTTACGCTGGTAAGGCATGACTGCTCTTCTGCCATTATGCTTTGTCGAGTTGCTTGTCTTCTCAGTTTTCCCCCTTATACAGGATGTGGCCAAATGCTTGCAAGAAAAATCCGAGAAGCTGAAAGCAGTCGAGAGTGGCCTCCAGGAACTCCAAGCGAAGGATCAATGCATATCAGAAGAACACCGAAAAAACATATATCTTCAGAAAGAACTCGACAAGCTGAAGCAGGAGCGGACACGAGAAACATGGCTTCTCAAGAACGATCTCTGCAATCTTGAGAAGTCCAACTCTGAGCTCCAAGAACAGGTTAAGGAGTAAAAAAAGGTGCACCAAGGCAAGTCCTTTTCTCGCTCGAATACTTTCTCTTAGCAGTTTGTCTTGTGTTCTGAAAACTGTCTTCACCGCAGAGCTTAGGAAACTCTTAGCATATAAAGAAGAGTTACTTACTGACATAAAGAATATGCTGTATCACCGTACAGATGACGTCGATACTGAACAACAGTTCATCGACTGCTTCAGCAGATCAAGACGCTGGGCGAAGAAAAGGAACGGCGCCAGAAAGAGCTGGAGGACCTAAGGGTGGCCGCCCAACAGCCTGTTGACATGGTGGATCCGCAGGAAAGCGGCGAAGCAGATGGGCTGTGACACTCACGTATTTAGCATTGTCACACCCTAGATTTTAGTATGAAGTTTTGTGCAAAATGTGGTAAAAGTGTGTTTGAAAATTTAAATGCTAAGGGAAAAGGGTTGTTTATATAATTATATTTTAATAGAAGTACTTTAGTGTTAAATGGGTAAGCATGAAGGGTAGAATTTAAATGTATGAGGGTTGTTTTGCAAAAGTCAAAAACTTGTGTTTAAATAGCAAATGTAGGTGAAACTACACATAGGATATATATGTAGTGTAGTTTTAAAATAGGATTTATGTAAAGTTTGGAAATCTTGTTAAGTTTCAAATTAATTACAAATCCTTAGCTCTTCTGCAAATGAGCCTTAAAGCAAAGTTGTAGATTTCGGAAAGCCATACACTTTTGCTTTTGGGCCCATCTCCATTTGAGCACTGGTTTGAATGTTACCCGAGCATTACAGTGAGGTCCCTCATTTCTGTGAAATTGCACCTAGGTCCTCCATCGTCTTCCTCAGGCCCCAATCTCCTCTGCTCTCTGCCGCATGCGTGATCTCTGCCGCCGGCCGCCTCCCGAGCCCCTGCAGGTCTGCGTCGCCCTTATCTTGCTCCACGCGTCGCCCCACCACTCCTCCCACCGCCCGCGCTGCCCCCGCTGCCCATCCCCCGCTCAGCCACGTCGGGCCGCCGGTGCCGAGCGGCTGCCACGCACCCGAAGGGCACGTCGGCGCCGCCCGCCGTCCTGAGCCCGGCCCCGTGACTGCTCCCTCTCTCTCCCTCTCTTCTACGAGGCCGTGCTCTCCTATAAAGCCCGACCCGAACCCCATCTCCCCGCTTGATTTCCTCTTCTTCCCTCTCGCGACCACCGAGCCAGCCACCGCACTCCTTGCCGGGATTCGCCGCGACCGCTCCACCCCGCCCAAATTCCAGTTGCCCACCGCTTCCTCACCTCCTCCGCTAGCTCCCCGACCTGATCTGGTCCAGCTTCCGGCCCTCCTCGGAGAAATTGCTTCAACCCCGAGCCGCCCCTCGCCGGAGACGCCCGCACGCCTCCTCGTCGTCGACAACCCCCTTCCGCTCGACCTCCAGCTCATCTAGGTACTCAGGTCGAACCCTCGCAGCTCACTAGTGCTCGTGCGCGCTTTACTTACCCATGTTCACCGGTCCCTCGCCAGGAACGCCGGTACCCCGACACGGCCGCCGCCCCTCCTCGCCGCCGGCCGTGCTCCGCCCCTGCCCATCGAGCACAACCTCCTCCAATCAACTCCCCACGTCCCATAGGTCGTGCCAAGCCAGCCCCTCCCCACCGGTGACCTCGCCGCCGGTGGGAACGTGCCGGAGCCGATCGGCCGGCCGCCGTCGGGAGCTGGCAGGGGCACATGTGCAAATAATTTTTCTATCCTAGGGACCCAGATGCAAGAAACTAAGGACCCCCCCTAAATGGTGTTGTTATTTCATGTGGGCAAGCTGCTGACTTGTAAAATTCGTAGCAAATTGTAGAAAAATCCTAAAATTGCCAAACTAGTTTTGTTGGAAACTAGATTTCAAACTCTACAACTTTTAAGTTCTGCATACTAGTTTGTTTTAAACTAAATACTTTTGAATCTATTTTAAATTTAAGGTAAAAGGGTATATTATGCATAACTTCTGCATACTAGTTTGTTTTCTTGTGATCTTTGGTATAAAGCATGTTTAGATCATGTGTGAGCTAGTATAAAAATTTCATGCTCATTATTGTTTTGTAGTTTGAGTTCTTTTGAACTTGTGCAAATCAAATTTAAAGGAATTCTAATTTGGTTAGGCTTGTTCCTAAGGCTTATTTATTTAGATCTTTTTACCATAATCTAATATGTCGATAATTAGTTCATAGTTAAATTTTCAAGACTTTATAATTCTATTTACCTAAGATTTGAATTTAAACTTGAAGTTTGAATTCAAATTCAAATGTTTTAGTTTCTATTTACAGTAATTCTAGTGCTATAACCATAACTTAAGTGTAAATAGTAACTTGAGATTAACCCCCTGTTTTATGAGTTCATGTGTGTTAATTTGTTGGATAGCAACTTTACCGTGAAATGAAATTCTTAACTTAAGAAACATCTGACTTAAATCGTTGCATATCATGTAGAATCCACAACGCTCGACGACGGAGACTACGAGCTAGTCCTGGAACAAGACCAAGGGTTTTCTGAAGACCCAACAAACATCGCCGAGAATCTAACTGAAGCCCCGAACCAAAGTTCGGAAGTATTTGACACTCCTGCCCCCAACCCCACTCAAGAAGGCAAGCCCCGATGCATACACCAGTATTTCAATTTATTACAATTTTATTATTATATTATATATCTTGCATTACGTCTAGGAGTTGAAATAAAACCCTAGTTGCATAAAATCTTAGGAATCCAATGTGTTGTACCCGAGTCCTTATCGCATAGACGCTCTGCTAAATAGGGCCGGTAAAAGTTGAGTGATTTCCTATCACTCGCGCGATATAGGAGTTGCATGTTTACTATTCTGCAATCACTATAAGGATAATGGACAGGGTCATGTGCAGTATCATGACCTGAAGGTTTACCCTGTTTGTTTTGATAAAAGTTGTTAAGGTCGCAGTGTGTGGTAGTGGTGGCTAAGTGTTTGTAAGTACTAGCCACATACCGCGAAATATGGTAAAGCGGCAAGTCTAGTAACCAATCGGCCCGGCAAGTGGACATACCTCCCACCACTCGTAATTTGGTTTTTCTCACGCACCGACGTGCGGGAGTGCGTTCCGCACTGCGGACAGGAGTATGGTCATGCAGTCGCGCTACAGACATATGTCCTGCACAATTGGTGTGCGTACGGTCCTACAGTCGCTTGTGGTGGCCCTGTTCCACAACCCGGAATGAAAGGTAAACGGTTGCTTTGGAATGATTTTTGGATGTTCCAAGCGTGTGAGTTAGGTTTACCTTGCAAGGTTTGAAATTTGATTCAGAATCGTTCGTTTCTTGCGGAGATTGAGACTGCTTATTCCTTCTGCCACATAGAGTAAGAAGTGCAATTGTTAATGGAACTATCTCGATGAAAGTTAAGCTCAACCTTGCTTGCTTAGTGTAGGTGCTTACCTAGAATGGATAATCAACTAAAATCTGGAAAGCTAAAATTTGAAAGTAGATCATACTCTTTATTGCTTTTCAGCTGAAAATAAACCTAGAACTTTTACAATGCCTTCATGAGTCTAGTTACCTGGCTAAATATACCACGAAGCGGGTAAGCCTTGCTGAGTATTAGAATACTCAGTCTTGCTAGTAACATTTTTAGGTATAACCTTCGAGAACCCCGCGGATAGCTCTGCATGGCCAACTTCGGTTTCTTTTGGCTGGTCCGTGGAGTGGGATCCGTCCCCGGCTGGCAGTGACTCTCCTGAGTGACACCAGGCCTTGGGCTGAGCATGGTGTCAACCTTCGCAACGTGTGTAGTCGCGAATTTTAGTTTTTCCTTCCGCTGAAAACCTGGACAAGCTGTGTAGCTTGTCGTGTCAAACACTGTTTGTATAAATTTACCTTATGTTTGAAATAGGTTTGTAATAATATTTGCGTATCTGTAACTTAAAAGTTGATGAGCTGTACTGTGATTGTAAACTCGCCTTCGTGCGAGGTAAACCTGCTTCGATCCTGTTGAACCGTGGTTGTATCAGGCGGAGACCCGACAGACCAATGGATTGTTCCTTTTGAAGTGCGTTGAGTTAGTATCGGCTGAACAGCGATGACTAGCGCATTTGAACCGGAATAATTCAGGCGGTTCTGCCACATTGGCGATCCCTGGTGGAGTGACTCCTCGGAGCTCCGCAGAAAGTCATCAACTTCATCGCCGAAGCCCCCACCACATGTGTTAGCCATGCCTTAGGTCTTGTGAAGTCCTTTTGGCCTACGGCTCTACTAGAGGTACTCGCACAGGGTGCGGCTGCGGGCTGCTCGGAAGAGCAGTTCAGCGAGTAACTTCTAGAGGCCAGGCCTGTAGCTGAAAAATTAGTAGAGAGTGTAATACAGGATTGAGACATTGTAAAGACAAGTACTCTTCTCCTTGTAATATATCAATCAATGATGTCTATACTTATTATTGCCTTATGATTTCTGGATGGCCATCCATGCTCATAGGCTAAGTAGTAGACACTACCCTGGGTGCAACGACCCTAGGAGTAGTCGATATAGCTCCTCATGTGAGCCCATCCAACAAGTTAGAATCCGATCAAGCGGATCTAACCTGTTAGGAAAAACACGATCATCATCGCAACGACTATCAAGCTCATGGCGAGTAGTCGATACTACCCCGAGTGTAGCAACTCTGGGAGTAATCGATATAGGTCCTCATGTGAGCCTGTCAAACAAGTTAGATTGAGTTCGATCGACCGGATATAGCCTGCTTTGAGAAACGCGATCATCATCGCAACGGCTATCATGCTCATGGCAAGAAGTCGATTTATATAAAATATTAACATGGCTATCGCCTCCGTATTTTGACAAAAAATTTACATTCCGGATTCTATGGCACATAGCCTCCAAATTGAATTGGAAGAAAGCCGCCTTGGCGCTCGAAGAACAGCTATCACTGCGTGTCTTCTTATGGGTAAAACTTGCGTAGGTGTTGTACGTTCCAGGAATTTGGGACGTCTTGGCCCTCGGGGTATTGTAGTCGATAAGACCCAGGTCTTGTAATCTACTTGATGACGAACAGTCCTTCCCACCTCGAGTTTAGCTTGTGTAAGCCGGACTCGTCTTGGATGCGGCACAGGACCAAATCGCCTATCTGAACGACCGTTCTCTAATGTTGCGGTCGTGATATCATCGGATTCCCTGTAGGTATCGAGCTGACTATTCAAGAGCAGTGCAGCGAGCCTCTTCGACAGGGTCAAGCTCTAGCCACCTTGCTTCGTCCGTCTCGCCTTCATTGTATATTTCAACCGTTGGGGATTTCCATATGATGTTAGCTGGTAAGATTGCTTCGAAGCCGTAGACAAGAAAGAAAGGTGTTTATCCTGTGGCTTTGGACAGCTGAGTCCTGAGCCCCCAGAGATATGTGGCAACTCGTGTATCCACTTCCCACCTTTCTTGCTGTTTTCATCATAGAGTCTTTTCTTGAGGCCCTCTTATCATGTCGTTCGCCCTCTCGACTTGACCGTTGGCCCTTGGATGTGCAACGGAGACGTATTTGACTTCGATGCATGCACTTTCACAAAACCCCCAGAACTGGTTAGCCATGAAATTTGATCCCAGGTCCGTGATGATGGTGTTCGAGAAGCCGAAGCGATGCAGGATGTCGGAGATGAAATCAACGACTCTGTCTGGCGTGAGCTTGGTTATCGGTTTGTACTCGATCCACTTGGTAAACTTGTCGATTGCTACCAATACGTGGGTGAAACCACCTGACGCCATTGTGAATGACCCAATCATATCAAGGCTCCAACAGGCAAACGGCCATGCTGGCGGTATGGTGATAAGGTTGTGGGCTGGGACGTAGGATTGCTTGCCGAAGAATTGGCAGTTTTAGCATCTCCGCACCAGGTCCTCAGCATTGGACACTACGGTGGTCCACCAGAAACCAGCTCTGTATGCTTTCCCCACCAACATTCTTGAAGCTGCGTGGTTGCCGCATACGCCCTCATGTATCTCCCGCAATATGTCGTGGCCGTCTTCTCCCGTGATGCATTTCATGAGTACACCTGATCAGGTGCCACGCCGGTAGAGTTTATTATCGACTAGGACAAAACCTTTGCTTCTGCGCATGACACGAGCTGCCGCTGCGCTTCTTGCGTCCATCCCCGCTGGTAGTCTTTGGTCCAGGATGAAGCCGATATAAGTTTCTCTCCAGTCCTCTCCGAGCATCATAACCTCCCGATCGGGCTTTTGAAGGTCGGCATCAGTGGTTATCTGAGGTGAGGACTTGATAGATGGCTGCTTCAGCTCCTGGATGAAAACTCCCCCTAGAACTTATGCATGGGTGGATCCTAGCTTGGATAGTATGTCTATGCCAACATTATGTTCCCGTATCACATGATGAACCTCCAGTCCGGAAAATTTATTTTCCAGCTTGCGCACTTCTTGTACGTAGGTGTCCATTGTCTCCTTGTTGCAGTCCCACTCTATGTTGACTTGCTAAATAACCAGAAGTGAATCGCCATATACAAGTAGTCGCTTGATGCCTAGTGATATCGCCAAACGTAGCCCGTGAAGCAAGGCTTCATACTCGGTTTCGTTATTGGATACCTCCCAAAGGATCTGGAGAACATACTTTAGTTGTTCGCCTCTTGGAGAGATAAAAAGGACTCCAGCACCTCCGCCATCAAGCTTAAGAGATCCATCAAAATATATGGTCCAGTGCTCTGGCTTATCGGCTGGTGTTGGAATTTGGTTCTCTCTCCACTCGGCCATAAAATCGACTAGAGCTTGAGACTTGATTGCAGTGCATGGCTTGAAGTCGATTGACAATGCCCCCAGTTCCATTGCCCACTTTGATATACGTCCCGTGGCATCCTGATTGTGTAGAATATCCGCCAACGGAAAATCCGTAATCACAGTGATCTTGTACTCGTCGAAGTAATGGCGCAGCTTTCTTGATGTGATCAGTATTGCATATAGAAGTTTTTGAACTACCGGGTATCATACCTTAGATTCGGAGAGTACCTCGCTGACAAAGTACACAGGCCTCTGCACTCCAAACGCATGGCCCTCCTCGCTGCGCTCGACTACAATGGCCCTGCTGACGACATGAGTTGTCGCCGCAATATAGAGTAGTAGATCTTCTCCCAGCAGTGGTGCTGTAAGGACCCGAGGTGATTGTAGGTGTTGTTTCAGATCCTGCAGGGCCCGCTCGGCCTCCTTCATCCACTGGAACTTGTCTTGGTGTTTCAGGAGTTTGAAGAAGGGTAGTCCTCTCTCCCCGAGTCGGGAGATGAACCTGTTCAGGGCTGCCATACATCCTGTTAGCTTCTGCACATCTTTGATTGTGGCTGGAGCCTCCATGTCAGTGATGGCCATGATCTTCATAGGATTGGCTTCAATTCCCCAGTTGCTGATGATGAACCCGAGCAATTTTCCTGATGGTACTCCGAAAATGCACTTTGTTGGGTTGAGCTTCCACCGAAACTTGCGTAAGCTGCTGAATGTCTCTTCCAAGTCTGCAATCAGGTTATCGGGATTCCTGGTCTTCATGACCACGTCATCCACGTAAGCCTCAACATTCCGATGCAGTTGATTAGCGAACCACATCTGGATTGCGCGTTGACAAGTTGCTCCTGCGTTTTTCAACCCGAAAGACATAGTATTGTAGGCATATGTCCCGAACGGGGTGATAAACACGATCTTTATTTGATCTTCCTCCTTGAGCACGATCTGGTGATACCCCGAATAGTAGTCAAGGAAGCAGAGGAGTACACAACCTGCCGTCGAGTCGACAACTTGATCAATGCGCGGTAACCCGAAGTGATCCTTTGGGCAATGCTTATTAAGATCCGTGTAGTCAACGCACATTCTCCATTCATTGTTCTTTTTCTTTACAAGGACGAGATTAGCTACCCACTCTGGATGGATTACTTCTTTAATGAAGCCAGCCACGAGGAGTTTAGCTATTTCCCTCTTGATTGCCTCTCGTTTGTCTTGAGCAAATCTGCGAAGGCGTTGCTTTTTGGGCACAGCCTGTGCGTGTACATTTAAAATATGCTTGATCAGTCCCTGGGCACCCCTGGCATATCCGCTAGTTTCCATGCGAATATGTCTTGGTTAGCCTGAAGGAAACTGATGAGCGCGATTTCCTATTTCTCATCTAAGCCTGCACCGATGACAGCGGTCTTAGATGAGTCGCCCTCCTAGAGCTGGATCGTCTTGAGGGCCACGTCGCCGGTCGACTGGATGCTCGACTTGCTGGCCTTCCTCGTAGGGATTTCCAGCTCAGCTTGGGAGAGTTGTTACGCGGCCGCGAGTACTTCTCCTGAAGCATCTGGCACATGCGTAGTCGAAGCGTACTGGATGGCCTCCTGGATGCAGTCATACGACTTCTTCAAGTCACCTCGGAGAGTGAGTACCCCACTTTGTCCTGGCATCTTGAGAAGTAAATAAACATAATGCGGCACTGCCATGAATTTGGCCAGTGCTTGTCTGCTGAGTATGGCATGATATGAAGATTCGAAGTTAGCAATCTCAAATTTGATGAACTCCGTGCGGTAGTTCTCCCTCGTGCCGAAGGTGACTGGAAGGACCACCGTGCCAAGTGGATGTGCTGCATTGCCTAGGAAAATGCCGTAGAAGGGGACTTGCTTGGGACGAGCATGTCCGTTAAGTCCAAGCCCATCTTTCTAAAAGTGCTGGCGAAGATGAGGTTGAGACCACTTCTGCCATCGATGAATACTCTGGTGAGCTTGACTTCTGCCACCACCGGGTCCAGGACCAGGGCGAATTTGCCGGGCTCCGAGAAGCTAGTCCATTGATCGTCTCATGAAAACGAGATGGGGACCTCCGACCACCGGAGTGGTCATGGTACCGCCGGCTCGACGGACATGATCTCTTGAAGAAGCAGTTTTTGTTCCCTCCAAGAACTGATCTCTTCATCACCTCCGAAGATGATGTTGATGGTTTTGGAGGCATCTTGGAACTTCACGTTGTGCGGTTTGTCCCCTTGGCCATCCTCTTCAGGTTCTTTATCCACTAGCTTGTTCTTCTTGCTGCTACTGGGATTGTTGAATGTCCTCCGGAGGTGGTTGTCGGGTTTTATCCGGCTGCCCACCGAGGGGTATACCCAAGGTGGTAGGTTTTGGGTTGGGATGCGCTGAGATCAGGAACTCGAAGGTCCAGACAACACAAGATTTAGACAGGTTCAGGCCGCAATATGCATAATGCCCTACGTCCTGTATGATGGTTTGTATTGCCTTGATGTTGATCTGGTGATCTTGGTTTTGAGGGGGTCCCTGCCCGCCCTTATATATCCCGGGGGGACAGGGTTACATGAATCCTAGCCTTATACTAGCTTAGGAACCGTACTCAAGTACAACTCGAGTAGTTTCCTTCTGTATCGAATAGTTCTACTCCGCATGCAGGTAGAATACAACATAAATAAGGTACAGGACACGTCCTATCCCCTAGCCCAATATGAACTCCTTGATGTACATAGCCCCATGGCCCCGGGTCTGACAAGCCCCCGAGCTCTTCGTAGCTGAGTACTGCAGGCTCTTCGAGTACTTCTGAAGCAGTCCTCGACTTCTTTCGAAGCTCCGTCTTGAAATTTCTCTTCGAGTACTCTTCTGACTGCATTGAAGCTATGAGGTGCTCATGCCCCGAATTCTTTCTTTTGTATGGGGTGCAATGAATAATCACACTCCATATGGAGTAGCCCCCGAGCCTTAGGTTGAATCAAAGAATCAAGCTGAGGGTCAAACTAGTCTTGAGTCTTTTCTTCTTATCCTTCGAGTACTTTCGAAAAATAAGTAGTCGATGCCACGTGTCTCACAGTCCCCGAGCCTTGAATCCAAATCTCTCAAATTTTGGAAAAAAGGATCCCAAAAGTCGTGGAAAAAATGTTCCCTGTTGAGAAAATATAGTTCAAGATGATGTAATTGGCAGAAATTGAACTCGAAATTCAAAAAACCTCTTTTTTTGGGACAATTAACCCTGAAAAAATGGTTAATCAAATAACTGCCCAAAAAATCCACCAAAAAACCGCTCGTATTCCAAGTATTCCCCTTGTGCGACGCTTCACCTTTTGCACAGTAAACCACTGCCTGACCGCTGGTTATTTAACCTCGCAGTCAGTTAGTGTTCTTCCCGTACCTTCAGATCTCACGCCGCCGCCAGAGAAAAAACCAAAACCTCAACTAAATCTCACCCTGCTGCCACTCCTCTACCGCCCTGCATAGTCGAAATCCTTCGAGCCATCGACCGTAGCCCCCGAGCGTTTCGCGAACAACTCGTAGCAAAGCAGATCCGAAATGGTGCCGAAGAAAATCAACCAGAAGGAACTGAAAGAGGCGCAAGCGGCAACCAGCGAGTGGTCAATTAGTAAGTGTTCTCGCCACCATCTCGCAAATTTAGTGCTGGGGGGTCTGCTTCAAGAGAGAAATCTCATCAATTGGCGCCTTGCCCTTCGCGATCCTTTCCCGATGGAAAATGTCGACGAGATCGTATCCTTTTTCTCTTTTTCTGAACAGGGTCTGGCCCTCCCCAGTTGTTCGTTCTTCCGTGGCCTTCTTTATTTCTATGGGATTGAGCTGCAACACCTCAACCCTAACTCAATTTGCCACATCTCAATTTTCATCCACTTCTGTGAAGCCTTCCTTGGAATTGAGCCCCATTGGGCTCTTTTCCACTATCTTTTCCGCATGAAGCCCCAGCCAACCGCCAAAAATCCATCTGTGATAGGGGGTGCTAGTATCCAACTTAGGCAACATGCCAGTGATAAATACATATCTTACAAATTTCTTTCCAATATCCCCGGGTGGAAACACCATTGGTTCTACATTGCGAACCCGATCTCACGTGTAAGCACTGCTCTGGATCCCGTCGTTAGCCATGTATGAGATTCAAAATATCAAAACTTTATGTTGTCTGGGATAGGCCCGCAACAGCAGTGGTGCTGGACGAGCCAGGACTCGAGTTGGCTCCTCCAGCCCCCGAGCCCTCGCCTGAGCTAACCATCGCACCGGAACCAGCAGAGGTAGCGGCTGTAGCCTTGCATAGCTCACTGCCGCCCGAGCCCCAGCACGCAGAACGCGAAGCCGGTGGCGATGAGCAAGTCGAGGTCACCGTTGACGTGCCCGCCAAGAGTGCAGGTAAAGTATCCGGCTGCCCTCAGTCGTAGTTGTCACTTGTTTAACACTTACTTTCTTGCAACAGCCGCCCAGCCATCAGTCGTTGAGGTGGTGGGAGCTGTAGAGGGGACTAGCGCACAGCCCGCCCTTGGAGAAGAAGTCAAAAATATACTCCAGGCCATTAGCAAGTTTGCCCAGGTAAGAGTCACATGCCCTACTGATGCTGAGTGTGGTTGGATCGTTCATCTCGATCCACCGGAAATGTGCAGGATACGAGCAAGAAGACCCAAGAGCAGGCCACCAGGCTGCAAGAATCCACAAGGCGCATTGATGAATTGACGCGGGAGCGGACCAGCCTGGAGCGTGCTAATGCCGAGCTTCGAGGCCAACTCAAAGAGCAGCGAAAAGCGTATCAAGGTATGACGGATCTTACGCGCTAGTTTGTATCATTGGCGATGATTGTGTATTCTGAAACCTGTTCATCACCGCAGAAATTAAGAAACTCATAAATTATAAAGAAGAGCTACTTACTGACTTGAAGAACATGCTCAATCGCCGCGCAAATGAAGTCGAGAGTCTGCAGAAGGTGATGGCCGACACGGAGAAGCAGTTCATCGACTGCCTCCAGCAGATCAAGACTTTGGGCGAAGAGAAGGAGAAACGCCAGAAAGAGCTGGAGGAACTGAAGGCGGCAGCTCAAGAGCTTGTTGAGATGGTGGACCCACGGGAGGACAACTCCGAAGGCGAGCCCCCACTGGTAGATCGTCTTCGTGGAGCACCACAAAAAATCTTAGACTTCGTCACCAAGGCCGCCGCCACCTACGTGGGTCACGCCTTAGGGCTAGTAAGATCATACTGGCCGAAGGCTTGACTTGAAGTACTCGCAGGGGGCGTAGCTGCCGACTGCACTGATGAGAGGTTCCGCGAGTACTTGGTAGAAGCCAAGCTAGTAGCTGAAAAAATTGTAGAAAACATGGTCCAAAACTGATCCCTTAGTGTTTAAGCCTTTTGTAATATAAGAGACCACAGTTATCTTTTATGTAGCCTTATGAGAACTCTGAGAGTATTGTCTCGTCTGAGGCAAAGACCTGCTACTTCTGAGTGCAACGGCTCAGAAGGTAGCCGATATAGCTCTGCCCGTGAGCTTGTCGGGTAAGCCAGATAAAGTCCGACCGAGCGGATCCAACTTGCCCGGAGCGTGCAATATGTGGCGCAGCGACTAGGATGCCTCATAGCAAACAGTCAAAAACTACCCTGAGTATAACGACGTCAGGGGTAGTTGGTACAGCCCAGCGAAGGGACAAGCCAAACAAGTTAGATAAAAGCCCAAACAAGTCGAGCCCAACGAGTCTGGAAAAGACATGATTGTCATCACGACGACACAAATGCGTGTAGCAAGAAGTCGATTTGAATAATATGGGCATGGCCATAGCCTCCGCAGTGTATTCGAGAAATTACCTTTCGGGTCATGTGGCGCAAAAAGCCGCCATATGGACCCAGAAAAGGAAAATAATCGTGGCGCGTACAGGAACTGGGGACAAATCCCCTTAAGGCACTACAAGAATTATGATTTTTTATGACAAAAGTCCTC
This sequence comes from Panicum hallii, assembly GCF_002211085.1. Taxonomy (NCBI): domain Eukaryota; kingdom Viridiplantae; phylum Streptophyta; class Magnoliopsida; order Poales; family Poaceae; genus Panicum; species Panicum hallii. The sequence continues at coordinate 43,089,445 of NC_038044.1, forward strand.
ATGACGAGGACAAATATCGTCATATATTGTAACATTAGATGACGACAAAATCTATGTCGTCATAAATTCATGAGCCCTTGAACTATTTATGACCACTCTCTTGTTTTGGTCACATAAAGATGCCTGGTGTCGTCACAAAATGTCAACCAGAGTAGCCGATCGTCTGTTATGGTTTTAATGATGATATGAAGTGGTTTTTTGTGACCTTTACTGTACGTCATTATTTGTTAATTATAACATGATCCCCGAACAGAAGTTGAACTTGGCCATTTCGAATCATTCCCCAAAATTCCCCACTCCCACACAGCGGCGGGCGGTGTTCGGGCGGCAGGCGGGCAGCGTCCGGGTGAGCGGACCGCGGCTGCCGAGCGCGGATGCCAGCGGTGGGTGGGTCGGTGTAGCGTTGCGGGCGGGCAGGCCGAGCTTGGCGGGCGGCCTGGTGGAGCGCGGCGGGTGGCGGATCTCGGCGGGACGCCAGGGCGGGCGGCGGATCTCGACGTGCGGGCGGGCGGAGCAGGTGGCCTCTGGTGTGAGGCCAGGGCGTGGGGGTGGGCGGACCCGGGCGTGAGGCCAGTGCGTGCGGGCAGGCAGAGCAGGGCTGTCTGAGCTCGGCGTGCGGGTGGGCCTCTGGGCGAGCGTTGGTCGGGGTGGTAAAGCACGGCCGCCGTCGTGTTGCCTCTGGGCGGAGCCGGCTCCCCCTCTCCCCAGGTGACGGCGCTGGACGGTTCCAGGAGACTGCTGTGGCGGCGACGGCGACGACGGCGCCATGTCCAAGTGGGGTAGCTCGGCTACTCAATCGAGGGGTAGTGGAGCGTCCAGGATGGTTGAGGGCCATCTGGAGCCAAGCTCGATGTTGGAGCTGCAGCCATATCCTCTTGGTAAGGAGACTGGACTCCCCTTGATCCCATGCCCTGACTGTGGGATGGCGAGGGTGATAGAGAGGCAGTCAGGGAAGGACACGACCGAGAACTACCTGCGTGTGTTCTTCAAATATCCACGGAACTCAGTGAGCATCCACTTGTATGATTTGAGCTGAGAAGTTCTTCATCCCTGTTTATCCAGCTATGGTTAACGAAATTGTTTTGTTATTGTTGTAGTTTCCTAAGCTTTGCGTGTTCTATAATTTCCAAAGGCAGTATTTGGATAAGCTGGAGGAGCTTGGCATTGTCGCAATCCACAAATTCCCCCTGGCAGTGGACATTGGTGATGAAGCTGAAGAGGTAGCATATGCATCATCTGGGAGAATGGTCATGAATATGCGGGCTGGTGAACTACAGATTGAGGCCAAGGTGGACAATCTTGCGTGCAAGTTCAACCTTTTGATGTCTGTTTTAGTAGTTGGTCTTGGCTGTGTGTTGATGTATGTTGCAGGCAGGCAGTGAAGTCAAGTTCACTGCATAATGTATTTTAGTCTTTGTAGGTGATGGTTGCAGTGTAGTATGAACAATGCAATCTGGTGCAGTTGCTCTTCGCTTTTGTAACGTAAGAACAAGGTGGTGCATTTTCTAGCATTGCAATCTGGTCGATGGTCAAGCAATGCAAACTGGTTCTTTTTTGAAGCAATGCATTTTATTCATGTGTGAAACATTATGTGCCAATATTGGATGGGCTTGCATTCAGGCAAGCAAGAAATGAAAAGGAAGGAAATGGAATAGTGTATTTAGCAAATTTGTGCGTGATGAAATATTGGCAGAATGTATGTTACTTCCGGCCAATACATTTTGTGACAAATTATGTACATTCCATGACATGGCCTTGGGGTCATAAAAACCCAGAAATCCATTTTATGACAGATTCTGGGCATGACACATGAAGTCCCCATATATATACACACACATCATGTGAATGAAATCTGGACACTCTACTGTAACTTGCATCACACATGAAGTATACACTGAAAACAGAAACATTGCATATAAGGTCTTGCAATCTCATAATTTAGATACAAATGTAGTAGCATAATTGAAATACAACAAAGTCAATAACAGAAAAGTTCATGCATGGTTCACATATGTCTAGAAATGCAAAGGTCAATCAACATCACTGTCTTCTCCTGAAGTATTGCCTTCTTCTGGACTATGGTACTCAAGGTAGGTTTCATCTTCATCTTCGCGGTCTGCTTCATCACCTTGAGCAATATGTTTTTGTCGACGGATGCTCTCGACGAGGTCTCTACTAATAGGGCTGCCTGGTTCATTATCCATGTGCAACAAATCCATATCTGGAGGAATGTCTCTCACTGCACCATCTCTAGATGAAATATGCTCCTCTTGGTATGCCTCTTGAGATCTCATTTGTACTTGTTCATGGATTGGTTGGTTTGTGTCGGACTCTTCGACATCAAATATATGTCGGTGGCCAAATTCTTATAGCACTCGCCAACATGGCCCTAATTTTGTATCTTCCAAGAAAAATACCTGTGTAGCATCTGTGGCCATAATGAAAGGATCATCCTTATACCATCGGCCTGTGATGTTTATGCTCTTGAAGTAACCATCATCTTTCATCTGGTATGTCCTTCCCCCAAGATGGTACCATTCACATCGTAATAAGATAATAGTTCTACTCCCTTTGCTGTTCTTACTGTAACTCAGCTCAATAATGTCTACGATTGTCCCATAGAAGTTCATTGTGTCATCACCGTGAGTACCTAGGCACTTGATGGTGGAGTTCTGTGTCTTCCTATGTTCATCACGAGCCGTAGTGTGGTACCGTACCCCATTGATTATACAGGCTGTGTACGAACGCACTCGCGGATCCGGCCCACATGCTAGTGAGTACAAGTCTTCGTCAACAATTGTTGTGCCTTCATATTTCAATTTGGTAATCTGCCGGTAAAAAACATACAGAATTAGTGAATTTGAAAATGTATTGGATCATAAATGATGAAGTCATGCTGTAGAAAGTAGAACACACATGATTCTCCAACCATGCAGCGAATTGTGTTGACATCTTTTTTTCAACATTGTTGACCTCTTCTTGTTCTAATTGTGCCCTATACATGCTGCAAAGGAAGAAGGTAATTAGTTATTTTGTGACACTAGTATTGAATAAAGATGGCTGCAATAGCAGGAATTACTCACTCTTTGTATTCGTCAACTTCTTCGCAGTTATTTAGAACAAACCAAACCATGGAGTCTATGTCTTTGTCTTGGTAATGAAGATTTGAAGCACCCAACAGGTTAATACCATGATCAAAAATAGAGTAACCACTGGGTGAGATGTTCTCTTGTCCATCTAAGTTTCTTTCAAGCCTAGTGAACCTACTAATGATGTCACTGAAATATGTTGAGCACTGGGTCATACACTCATAGGCAGTGTATGCCTCCACAATAGATCCTTCTGGTCTTGCTTGATTGCGAACGAAACGCTTAAAGGTGCCCAACCTTCTCTCAATGGGATACATCCATCCATACTGCACCGGTCCCCTAAGGAGTGCCTCATCAGGTAAGTGTACTGCTAAGTGAACCATAAAATCGAAAAATGCTGGAGGATAGATTTTCTCTAGCTTGCAAATGATAAGCACAATATCTTCCTTCATCTGGTGTAGTGCATCAACCTTTATAGTTTTGGAGCAAAGTTGTCTAAAAAACCTACCCAATTCAGCAATTACTTCATATACATCTTTGCGCACCAAACCACAAAGGCCAGCTGGTAAAATATGCTGCAGCATTATATGACAGTCATGTGTTTTCAGCCCATGGATTGATCCTCCTCCCTCCATATTGACACATCTTGATATATTGGAGGCATAGCCATCTAGAAACTTAACGTTGCTCACAAATTGCATGAACTTCTTCTTGTCTTCTGGTTTTAGAACGTAACAAGCTCTTGGCTTTGATGATGAACTACCACTGTCATCTAGCAAATGAAGCTCTTTTCTTATACCTCTATCCTCCAAATCTAGTCTTGCAGCGATGGTGTCCTTTGTCTTATTTGGGATATTAAGCAGAGTTGACAAAATGGCTTCACATATGTTTTTCTCTATGTGCATAACATCAAGGTTGTGCTGTAGCTTCAATTTTGACCAGTATGGTAAATCATACAAGCTAACCTTCAGATGCCATACTGGTTCATCTACATTACGGCATCGTTTTCTTGGTTTTGGCTTATCTGGATTCTTGCCTGGAACATAGCAAACTGAATCCAACCTTGCCATAACCTCATCTGCAGTAAATTTCCTTGGCTGCTCTCTTTTTTCATGCTTGCCATTGAAAGATTTGTTTGTCCTCCAAGCATGGTCGTTAGGGAGGAAACGTCTATGGTTTATGAAACCAATTTTGTTTCTAAGACATTCGGAGCATGGATTCTCATCACAGTATACACATGCAAAGTAACCCTTAGTGGTTCTGCCTGACATGGTGCCCAATGCAGGGTAGTCATGGATTCCAAACAGAATCGCTGCACGCAGGCTAAAGTCTTTGCCTTCAACTGCATCATAAGTTTTTACACCCTTCCAAAGCTCCATCAGGTCTGCTATCAAAGGCTGCATAAACACATGGAAATCTTTGCCTGGTGATTTTTTGCCTGGAATTAGTAAAGCAAGCATATAATTGGATTGGTCCATGCACATCCAGGGTGGAAAATTGTATGGTACCACTAACACTGGCCATATGCTATATGAATTGCTCATCTGACCAAATGGGTTAAATCCATCAGTAGCAATGGCTAACCTCAAATTGCGGGGATCATCTACAAAAGACTTGAAATTCTCATCAAAATCTTTCCAAGCTTCCCCATCAGCAGGATGTCTCATTTCATTTTCAACGGGTACCCTCTTTTCCTTGTGCCATCTTGCATATTGTGCCCGCTGCTTTGACATGAAAAGCCTTTGAAGGCGTGGAATTATTGGAAAGTAACGGAGGACCTTGTGAGGAACTTTCTTTCTGCCCTCCTTGTTCACTTTCCATCTTGTGAAGCCACAAACTAGGCAATGATCATCGCCTTCATGGTCCTTCCAAAACAAGGCACAATCATACTTGCACGCATCAATAGAAACATAACCAAAACCAAGCTTCCGAAGCACAGCTTTCATCTCGTTATATGACTTAGGAATTCTGGGAACATTCTTCAAAGTTGAAGAAAGCAACTCAAGGAATGCATCGAACCCAGATGTTGTTATCCGATTGTACACTTTTATATGCAGCAGTTTAATCATGAAAGATAGCCTACTCTCCTCGGTGCAACCTGGATAAAGTTCACGCTTTGCCTCTTCCATGAGTTGTTTATATAAGTTACCACCAAGGCCATGGCTTGCTACGTCGCGCAAATCTTGAATCAACCCCTGAACTCCCCTTGCACCATCATCTATGACATCTTCAGCTTGTCCTTCCTCATCAAGTGGTGCCTGGCCTTGGTCAGTTCCATCACATGACATATCTTCAGGTAGAACAGCGAGTTCTCCATCATCATCTTGTCCAACATCATCTTCTTCCTCTCCATGATGAGCCCACCTAATATAGCACCTAGACATACCATTGAGCTCGATATCCTCGTGTACATCATCTAGGCTTTTCTCTTTCTGGTTCAAGCATTTTCGGCATGGGCACTTGATTTTCTCATCTGCACTACTACATCTAGCTCTGACATATTCCATGAAGTGTTGAACACCAGACAAAAAGGCCGGCGAAAATGGTGCACTTGTATAAATCCAACTTCTATCCATCTCGACCTGGATAAATTAGGTGCAAAGAGTAACAAATCCATCTTAAATCCCTGGACTAAAGTTAAAACAGTACAAGAAAAAATGGTAAATTGACAGAGGTACACATCACTGAACTCACCTTGTGGGGGTGGTTGCCGCGCGTGGATGCTGGTGGGGGGTGGAGCAGCTCATTTTGCTGGTGAAGATCCACCGTGGGTTGGACCCCTGGGCTCCACGTACCACAGTGCAGGTGAGGGGACGGCCGTCGGCTGCTGGAGCTGAGGGGGTGGGCGCCAGATGCACGTGAGGGGAGGGGCGGCGGCTGCTGGAGCTGAGGGGGTGGGCGCCAGATGCAGCTGAGGGGAGGGGCGGCGGCTGCTGGAGCTGAGGGGTTGGGCGCCAGATGCAGGTGAGGGGAGGGGCGGCGGCTGCTGGAGGTGAGGGGCGGCGAGGCCGGTGAGTGCAGGTGCTGGTCGCCGGCAAGCCTGCAGGGTGAGGGGAGGGGCGGCAAGGCAGCAGGCCAGTTGCGCCGGCCTGATGACTACAGGCAGTGGCCAAGCGGCAACACAATGAGCAGTGGCCAAGCAGGCACACAGTTGAAGCGTCCCCCCATCAGGGAAGACTTAAAAGTGTTGCTTTATCAGTCCCAGGAGGCTGATAACACTTTTATTACATCAGATGGTACATCACCGTACTACTCTACGCGGTAATGGGCAGTGAAACGCCACTATCGCGAGGATTACAACCAGAACCCACACAACTACACTAGCTACGAACAAAGGATCATCAGATTCTTGCGCCATGCGGAATCCAACGGTGGCCTCAACCACAGGCAAGACTGGGTGCAGGACGAAACCCTACTCGTTGTCTTCGGGGACGTAGTCTGGGTCTTCCACTGTGAAAATATGAATGGGGTGAGTACAAACGTACTCAGCAAGTCCAATTACACCCACGGAGGGGGTAAAACAGAATTAAATGCACAGGTTAATTCAAGAATAAGGTTACGGTTCATTTGCGGAAAACACGGTTATATGCAGGGGTTCCTTTTAAAAGCACTTTTCAAAACAGGATTTCTTATACCAAGGAGCGCACAGTGTTGATCCACACAGGATCCAAGTTTGAAAATGCTACCGGACTCCCCGTCCGCCGTAGCTCACGGCACAACTGCCGGACACCTTCCAACCAACTCACACCAGCCCAATCATTCCCAGAGAGAAACACTAGTTATGTGACCACACCATAACTTACCCAATACCGTGGGCACGGCTATTCGAATAGATTTTAACTCTGCAGAGGTGTGCAACTTTACCCACAGGTGGGGTACCACAGCACGAACACCTTAGTGCCGGTGCAGATCCCATCAAAGCCATTACCCACCTTAGCTAGACCTGACTAGCCACCACGGGATCCGTCAAGGGGTCATTCGACCTATCTCCGAGGTTTAACCGGGGCATAAGTCACACAGAGCTTATCCCTTCTCCTTGATCACCCGTTGCTCTCAGCTCTCCTGATGGCTATCAGGCTAACTAGTGGGGTTTATGCTAAGCCGTTGCCCATACAACGGTCAAGTGGTTCGCACTACAAGAAGCTAGGTGAGATATCACATCAACTCGGTCCTTAGGGGTGACAAGATGGATATCTCCCCTCCACACTCAACCACACAGGTACGAGCACACCAACGGCAATTCACACAGAAATGCCATCCATCCCGTCCGACTCGTTTCTCAAATCCACATTTTACCCTTTCCCACACACACGCATTTTCTTTATAAAATCAGGTGGTCAAGGTATGGTTGTCACAACAAGGGTGGCTATCCTACCATGGTTACGGCACGCAAAACCATGCAATTTTATAAAACAGGCCATCGGGTTGTGTTTATAAAAACTAGGACAAAAACATGCATCAAAGGGCGGAATTGAACTTGCCATCGTCAAACTCTTGCGAGAAGTCCCGATCGTAGCACTGCCCTCGGGCTCGGAGTCGCGGAACTGGTCCTCGTTCACTTGATCGCAGTCGGGTCCTTCCTCGTTCACTCCGGGTTCTACGACGCAAACAAACAGACACACAATCAAGCGCAAGAACTAAAAGCTTTTATCGTTGAGCTTGAATCGGAAATAATTTAGTTACGGAGGTAGGGGTAATATTTTTGGGTGGTTTCTTAATGGCATGTCTAAAACTATACTAGAAACGGAGTGGTAAAGTTTCGGGTCAATCGGAGGTCATTTCGCGCATAAAATGACGAGCTAAAGGAGGTTCGGGTGGTTAAACAGGGCTCCAGGGGCTTATACGTAATTATCTGGAGGGGGTAAGGGCCTAATCGCGAATTTCTAGAAATACTCAGGACCTGCTAAAGGTGTCGGGTACATCTAGGTTTATGTAATGGAGGGGTTTGGTTTGAAAAGCTGGAAAGGATAGGGTTTCTTTTGCAAAAAGGTAGTAAAAGGGGGGGGGTCCTCATTTTGGGAGAAAAGGAAAAAGGCCAGGGGCCTTGTGGCAATTTTGCCACCATCTTCCCCCTTCTCCCCGTACAGATCAGAGGAGGGGTTGAGGGGGGGGCGCCGGCGGCCAAATTCCGGCCGGCCGGGCCATGGGCGGCTCGGGGGAATGGGGGATGAGAGGGAGGGGGGCACGGGGATCCCATCCCCGGCCTCACCTTGAGCCAAGGTGGAGCGAGGGGGCCGGGCGACGGTGACCTGCGGGCGGCAGCGAAGCTGCAGGCGGCGGTGGCGCTAGAGGCGAGGGAGACGGCGGGCGGTGGCGGTGGAGGTCGTGGGGAGAAGAGTGGAGCGAGGTGGGGTGTACTTATAGGCCGGTGGGGCGGTGAGGCAGGGGGGGTTGGCCGGCGGCTCCGCGGTCGGCCTTAATGGCGCGCGGCCGCTTATGGCCGCCGCGAAGCGGCGTGCGGGCGGCGACAGCTCGGGCACGTGGGCGGGTGCTGTGCGGGCACAGGGCGGCGCAGCAGGGGGGGCAGCGGCGAGTGGCGACGGGCGGCGCGGCGTCCGGGCGCGCGTGCGCGCGCGGCGCGGGCCAGGGCGAGGGCGCGGCAACGGGCAGCGCGGCGCGGTGGTCAGCGCGGTACGCGGGGCACGCGGAGCACGCGGGGTGGTTGTGCGTGCGCAGCACGGCCGGGGTAGCGCGGGCGGCTTGGCCGGCGTCCGGGCGTGCGCGGCAGTGGCAAGCGGTGCGGCGCCGCGGGCGCGCGTGCGTGCCGGGCAGAGCGCGAGCGGCGGCTGGCGCGGCGCGGCACGCGGCCACGCGCGGCGCGGGAGGGGAGGGGCCGCGGCTCGGGGTCAAGCAGGAGGGGCCGGCGTGGCAGAGCAGCGTTCGGAAGCAGGGGAGAGGAGGAGGGAGGAGAGGGGAAAGGAAAAAGGAGAAAGGAGGGAAGAAAAGAAAGAAAGAGAGAAAAAAAAGGAAGGAGAAAAGAAATAGAAGGGAGAGAGAAAAGAGAAAAGAGAAGAGGGAGAAAAGGGTGGGGCGCGTCGGCGCCGGTCGCGGCGGCGACCGCGGCCGGTCGGCCACGCGCGCGCAGGATTCGCGCGCCGCGCGAGAAAGGGCTTGCGCCGGCGCTAATTGCGGGAAGCGGTTGCGCGGTCGTCGTGACGCGGTGGCGAGGGTCGAGGCGGTGCGCGTGGGGGAGGCCGGACATTGTGTGGCGCAACGCGCTCGTGTGGCAGAGAGGATCAGGGTTTTACGGTAAATTAATTTTTAGTCGGAATACCCTATCGCGTAGTTTAGGCTTGAAATTTTTTTTCGGGGCGTTACAAACCTACCCCACTTAAATGAATCTCGTCCTCGAGATTCGGCTGATTCTCGAATAGATGGGGAAACTCCTTCTTTAACGCCTCCTCGCGTTCCCAGGTTGCTTCTTCTATTCCGTGTCTGCTCCATTGAACTCTGCATATCCGTACCTCAGAGTTTCTTGTCCTTCTAGTGACAGTGTCCAGGATTTTGACCGGTACTTCCTGGTATCGCAGATCCGGTTGTAGGTCTATTGTTTCCGCTGGCACATATTCCCCTCGGGTACTCTTAAACATCTCCTTAATTGCGAGACATGAAATACTGGGTGTATGTCTGACATTTCTTCCGGTAACTCCAGTCGGTATGCCACTGCTCCGACCCTCTTCAGAACTCGGTACGGTCCAATGTATCGAGGGGCCAATTTTCCTTGCACTTGAAACCTTCGCGTTCCTCGAATGGGTGAGACCTTGAGATAAACAAAATCTCCCGGATTGAAACTTATTTCCCACCTCTTCTTGTCTGCGTAGCCCTTTTGTCGGGACTGAGCCGCTTTCAATTTCTCGCGGATTTCCGCTACTTTTTCTTCAGCTTCTTTTATAAGTGCGGGCCCTACTAGTGCACGTTCTCCAACTTCCGACCACATTAAGGGAGTTTTGCACTTTCTCCCATAGAGGGCTTCGAATGGCGACATGCCCAGGCTGGCTTGGTAACTATTATTGTACGAGAATTCTGCATAGGGCAGACTCTGTTCCCAATCATTTCCATAGGTCAGGACACATGCTCTCAGCATATCTTCCATGATCTGATTCACCCTTTCGGTTTGACCATCCGTCTGTGGGTGGTATGCGGAGCTAAAATCTAACTTAGTGCCCATGGCTTTATGCAGGCTTTTCCAAAACCTAGATGTAAATTGGGTCCCTCTATCCGAGACAATTCTGCTAGGCACTCCGTGTAACTTCACTATGTTTTCCACGTAAAGTTTTGCCAGCTTTTCTCCACCATAAGTGGTCCTTACGGGTATGAAATGTGCCGATTTAGTGAGTCGATCCACAATTACCCATATGGAATCGTGTCCCTTCTGTGTTCGGGGTAGTCCCACTACAAAGTCCATCCCTATCTCATCCCACTTCCACACCGGAATAGGCAAGGGTTGCAATAATCCTGCCGGCTTTTGATGCTCGGCCTTTATCCTTTGACAAGTGTCACAGTGAGCCACGAATCTTGCAATATCCGCCTTCATTCCATTCCACCAATATTTTTGCTTTATGTCCATATACATTTTGGTGGATCCTGGGTGGATAGAGTAGGCCGAGTTATGGGCTTCGTCCATGATCAATTGCCGGAAATCTCCATTCTGGGGTACACAAATTCTATCCTCGTACCATAATGTTCCCCTATCGTCCACTCTGAAACCCGGTGCTTTGTTTTCTCCAGTTTGTTTGCAAATCCTTACTAACTCTTGATCCGATCCTTGAGCCTCTCTGATTCTATCCTCTAGTGTTGATCGGACGTTCAGCACCTGGCTGGAACCTCGAGGAACAACGTGCACGTTCAATCGTGCCATTTCCTCGCGTAGGTGGTCATCCTTGGGTCCATAGGTTTTTCGGCTTAAGGCATCGGCTACCACGTTCGCCTTTCCGGGGTGATACTGAATTTCCAAATTATAGTCCTTGACCAACTCCAACCATCTTCTCTGCCTTAAATTTAAATCCGGCTGGGTAAAGATATACTTCAGACTCTTGTGGTCGGTGTAAACCTCACACTTATTCCCGATTAGGTAATGTCTCCAAATCTTAAGGGCATGCACTACGGCTGCTAGTTCCAAATCATGGGTCGGATAGTTCTGCTCATGAGTCTTGAGTTGGCGGGAGGCATATGCAACGACTTTCCCGTCTTGCATCAGTACGCACCCTAATCCTTGTCGGGACGCGTCACAATAAATGACAAAGTCCCGATGAATATCCGGTAAGGTCAGCACTGGAGCGGTTGTCAACCTTTGCTTCAATTCTTGAAAACTTTTCTCACAGGATTCTGTCCAAGCAAACTTTTTCTCCTTCTTAAGAAGTTCCGTCATGGGTCGGGCTATCTTAGAGAATCCTTCGATAAATCTCCGATAGTATCCGGCTAACCCAAGGAAGCTCCTGATTTCGCTGACGTTAGTTGGTCGCTGCCAGTTGGAGACTGCTTCGACCTTTTCTGGGTCCACAGCTACGCCTTCCGCGGTCAGGATGTGACCAAGGAAAGCTACTCTTTCCAGCCAGAATTCGCACTTGCTAAACTTAGCATAGAGCCTATGTGTCCTCAGCTTCTCCAATACTACCCGCAGATGCTGCTCATGTTCCTGAATACTCTTGGAGTAGATAAGTATGTCGTCGATAAAGACTACGACAAACTTATCCAGCTCGTCCATAAATACCTTATTCATGAGGTTCATAAAATAGGCAGGGGCATTGGTTAGTCCGAAGGACATTACGGTGAACTCAAACTGCCCGTAGCGGGTGACAAAAGCTGTCTTAGGGATGTCACTTTCTCTAATCTTGAGCTGAAAATATCCTGACCTTAGATCGATCTTGGAAAAGTACTTGGCTCCTTTAGCTGATCGAACAGGTCATCAATCCTGGGGAGGGGGTACTTGTTATTAATGGTGACCTCGTTAAGTGCCCGGTAATCTACACACAACCTCATACTCCCATCTTTCTTCTTGACAAATAGGACTGGGGCTCCCCATGGCGATGAGCTTGGTCTAATGAAGCCAATTCGTTGCAGTTCTTCTAGTTGCTTCTTTAATTCTGTTAACTCAGAGGCTGCCATCCTATAGGGTCTCTTAGCTATGGGGGAGGTTCCAGGAATAATGTCGATGACGAATTCTATATCCCTGTCTGGTGGCATACCGGGAAGTTCCTCCGGAAAAACATCTGGGTATTCGTTTACTACCGGGACTCCTTCTAAGGGTTCGGCTTCCATGCTAAACACCATTGGGTCAAACTTACTATCCCGGGTATGACAGATCACTTGTATTCCTTCGGGGTTTGTTAGGTGTACCACTTTGTCAGTACAGCCTATGAGACCATTGTGTCAGCTTAACCAGTCCATCCCAAGGATTACGTCTATTCCCCCAGACTTAAGTACTACCAAATCTGCTAGGAATTCTACCCCACTTAAGTTGATCCTTACCCGTGGACAGCCTAATCGACAATTGATGTCGCCGCCAGGCGTCCGGGTTAATAGGGGTGTATTTAGTAGTACTGTGGGTATTTTGTATTTTTCCACAAAGCTTGAGGATATGAACGAGTGCGATGCTCCAGAATCAAATAATACTGTTGCCAGAGCTGAGTTGACTAGGTACTCACCGAGCACTACGCCCTGAGCTTCTTGAGCCTCCTGCGCATCAATGTGATTGACGCGGGCTCGTCCAAACGACTGCTGGGGCTGCTTCATCTGCTGACTGTTGTCATTGTTGCGGACGGGCACACGGTTGGCACCAATTAGGGCTGGTCTGGGTCCATTTACTGTGTTGGAGAAGGCTGATGTGGCCGGCTTGTTCTTGGCATAAGGGCAATTGGCAATGTAATGCCCTATTTCACGGCATTTGAAACAGGCCCTAACATTGTTGTTGTCGGAGGCGGCCAGGCTTGTGTTGCTCTGCGGGGCCCTCATGGTATTCTGGCTCTTAGGCTGTGCTTCAGAGGCTCGTGATCCCGTCACTTGGGACTGAGTCCTATACTGCATTGGGGCCTGGGACCTTGGTGCGGTGTAGTTGGAGTTTCTCGGCCTTTGGAAGCGGTCCTATTGGCGGGCCTTACTTTCTAGGAATTTGCGTTTATTATCTTTCCTCTCTTCGGCTTTGGCCCTCTCCGTGAGGATGGCTTTGTTCATCAGGGTGTTGAAGTCCGGGTAGATCTGTGGGGTAAGCAAGGTCCGGAGTTCTGGGCTTAATCCCTTCTTGAACATGTCTTGTTTCTTATCGTCGTCGTTCACTTCTTCCGACGCATATCGGGCCAATTCTATGAACCGGTGGGTGTATTCTTCCACCGACATGCTTCCTTGTTGTAGTGCGCGGAATTCATCCGCCTTGCGCTTCATAGTGGCCGAAGGGATGTGGTAGCGGCGGAACTCCCTTACGAATTCTCCCCAGGTGATGGTAGAGGCATCTTCGGCTGCGGCACAATAGTTTTCCCACCAAGATAATGCTGTTCCGGTGAGCTGGTGGGCTGCCAGAAGGACTTTATCCCGGTCCTGGCATTCGAATGGTTCGAGCTTCCTCTGAATTACTTGCAACCAGTCGTCAGCATCCAACGGGTTGCAGGATCCGGCGAAGGTAGGTGGTTTGGTCCTTAGAAAGGCCGTCAGCTTGTCGTTCATATTCTGCCCTCGTGGCTGCCGGTTAATGAGGGCATTCGCCAGAGTCTCCAGTATGAGGGTCTGGTTATGGATGATCTGCGCCAGGTCTCCGAGGGGTGGGGGCGGTGGTAGTTGTTCTCCTTCTTGACTTCCCCCTCGGTTCTGGCTTACTTCTTGTTCTCCTTGGGGAAGATCTTGTTCAACGGGATGTGCTCCGACACTAGCGGCTACAGGGTTCCGGCCACGAGAGGCCCTCGCGACGTTCCGGGGGGTCACCTGTTGATTGGGTAAACTAGGGTTACGATTATGTGATGTTTAAGTTGTTTAATTCGTATATATATAAGGCAGAATCTACCTCCTGCCGGTACTCATATAAATAATCAGCACACAACAAACCAGCACACAACATCACAAACAACAAGCACAAACCATTTTATTACTGCAAGGGGGGTTACAACTTAGGGTAAGGCTAGGTATCGTACTACTCGTCTGGGATCAGGTACCACAACAAAAGTGGCTGGGGACACATTACTAGGGTGGCGCCGGTCATTTTACTCGCGGGGCAGGCCTTCTTCTGGGGCGGAGAGCGCGAGTGATCCTTGCTCGCCGTCCTCTGGGTTTCCACCGGCCAGGGGTTGCGCTTCAGCATCCCTTTCGACGGCGGCAGCAGAGCTTTCAGGGTTCCCGGGTGGGGCTCGTGTGCTCCCAAAGAGTGATCCCCACCCTATGACGGGTGTCCCGAGTAAAACATGGTCTTCCCCAATCGCCGGGACAGGTGTTCCGCTTTGGGTCCAATCTTGCATACGCCGGTCTCGGGCTTGCCTGAGGCTCTCTTGGGCGACCGCTTCGCTACTGACCGCAGCTGCGGCTCTCGCCTCGGCGTGGGCGGCTCGGATCTGCTGTATCCTCACTGCGAGCTCCGCTTGCTCGGCTCGATGGGTCTGTTCCCTGAGAAGGTTGGCTTGCTCATCAAAGAGTTGGTCCAGGGCGGCTAGGTAAGTAGCCACTTGGTACAGGGGTCCTTCTTCGTGGCGACGTCATTCCAGGTTTCTCATGCGTGCTTCCCAGACTGGGGTCCTGATGGCCGGCGGGAAGAACTTCGCTGGCGTGGGGGCGAGGTGTTCTTCAAAAATCCGGCACAAATAACGGAGTGCTTTTCTGATGGCCAGGGGGTAGGTATCTTGGTGTCTAAATCCTGTGGCGGTCGCTCGCCAAGGCTGGATGTCGGGGTAGCGGTTGCTCCTGGCGATGACCAGGATCACCCTGCAGCGGAGGGTACCATGGTGCTCGTACTCTCGGCTGTAGTACCTTGGGCGTTCTGTAACGCCAAGGTCCTCCAGGGTGTTGATCAAGAGGCTGGGGAATCCAGGTGCAGCTTGGTAGTCGCCCTGGGTCCATCCTTCCTCAGCCATCTGAAACAGAAACAGGGTAAACAATCTAGTACAGGTGTAAAAGGGAGTAGATGATCTTTATTATTACAACAAGGGTGGTACAGTTTTCATGGATACGTGGTCATTAGGGTAGGGTTCTAGCTCGGGGTGCTAATCCTATCATGGGGATTCTTCCTCGGTCCTGATAGAGCGCTTCTTTATTGGAAGGAACCGATCCATCTCGTTTTCGGTCTGCGTACCCTTATCCCAATGGGTCTCCATGGGATCTTCTTCTTCTTCTTCCTCTATCCATCCACCTATTCCGTTGCGGCTCTCGTACTCTTGCATCTGGGCTTGGAGGGCGGCTAAGGAGTACTCGGCGTTTGCGGCTCTTGTCCGTTGTTCCTCCAGCTCCTGGGTTAACTTTTCAATCCCATGGATTAGCTGCTTCAGTTGTGCCGCCTGTTCGCGGTAGAGTGCATCCAAGCCAGTGAGGTAGATAGACAGGTGGGAGACCGTGTCTTCCAGGTCTTCTTCTTCTCGTCCAAGTCCCCTCATTCGGGCAATCCAAGTGCGTCCTCTCCCCTCAGCGGGTGGGAAAAATCCCATGGGGGTCCGCTGAAGGTGGCGCCTATAGAGCACACGCAGCCGTCGCAGGGCTTTACAAGCGGCCTTTCGATAGGTGTCGGGGAAACGGAAGCCAGCAGTGGAGATGAACCAAGGGTCCACATCAGGGTAGCGGGTGCTTCTCTCCACAAAAACCATCATGTCGCACCGGAGGGTGCCTCCGGCGATGTACTCACGGTAGGCATACTCCGGTGGTTCCATGATCCCAACGCGTTCCAGGCTGAGCAATAGTAACTTTTGGAGGCCAGGCTCTGCGTGGCAGATTCCGCTAACCCATCCATTGCTAGCCATCTGGAACAAGGCAAAGACCAGTGGTGAGTGTTTGTGCAGAAAGTTTCTAAACCGGGACAAGTTCTAGGGTCTGAAAAGGGGTCTCGTTCCTAGGGTCACGTCCTACGGCCAGCCTACGGCTCTGATACCACCTGAAGCGTCCCCCCATCAGGGAAGACTTAAAAGTGTTGCTTTATCAGTCCCAGGAGGCTGATAACACTTTTATTACATCAGATGGTACATCACCGTACTACTCTACGCGGTAATGGGCAGTGAAACGCCACTATCGCGAGGATTACAACCAGAACCCACACAACTACACTAGCTACGAACAAAGGATCATCAGAGTCTTGCGCCATGCGGAATCCAACGGTGGCCTCAACCACAGGCAAGACTGGGTGCAGGACGAAACCCTACTCGTTGTCTTCGGGGACGTAGTCTGGGTCTTCCACTGTGAAAATATGAATGGGGTGAGTACAAACGTACTCAGCAAGTCCAATTACACCCACGGAGGGGGTAAAACAGAATTAAATGCACAGGTTAATTCAAGAATAAGGTTACGGTTCATTTGCGGAAAACACGGTTATATGCAGGGGTTCCTTTTAAAAGCACTTTTCAAAACAGGATTTCTTATACCAAGGAGCGCACAGTGTTGATCCACACAGGATCCAAGTTTGAAAATGCTACCGGACTCCCCGTCCGCCGTAGCTCACGGCACAACTGCCGGACACCTTCCAACCAACTCACACCAGCCCAATCATTCCCAGAGAGAAACACTAGTTATGTGACCACACCATAACTTACCCAATACCGTGGGCACGGCTATTCGAATAGATTTTAACTCTGCAGAGGTGTGCAACTTTACCCACAGGTGGGGTACCACAGCACGAACACCTTAGTGCCGGTGCAGATCCCATCAAAGCCATTACCCACCTTAGCTAGACCTGACTAGCCACCACGGGATCCGTCAAGGGGTCATTCGACCTATCTCCGAGGTTTAACCGGGGCATAAGTCACACAGAGCTTATCCCTTCTCCTTGATCACCCGTTGCTCTCAGCTCTCCTGATGGCTATCAGGCTAACTAGTGGGGTTTATGCTAAGCCGTTGCCCATACAACGGTCAAGTGGTTCGCACTACAAGAAGCTAGGTGAGATGTCACATCAACTCGGTCCTTAGGGGTGACAAGATGGATATCTCCCCTCCACACTCAACCACACAGAAATGCCATCCATCCCGTCCGACTCGTTTCTCAAATCCACATTTTACCCTTTCCCACACACACGCATTTTCTTTATAAAATCAGGTGGTCAAGGTATGGTTGTCACAACAAGGGTGGCTATCCTACCATGGTTACGGCACGCAAAACCATGCAATTTTATAAAACAGGCCATCGGGTTGTGTTTATAAAAACTAGGACAAAAACATGCATCAAAGGGCGGAATTGAACTTGCCATCGTCAAACTCTTGCGAGAAGTCCCGATCGTAGCACTGCCCCTCGGGCTCGGAGTCACGGAACTGGTCCTCGTTCACTTGATCGCAGTCAGGTCCTTCCTCGTTCACTCCGGGTTCTATGACGCAAACAAACAGACACACAATCAAGCGCAAGAACTAAAAGCTTTTATCGTTGAGCTTGAATCGGAAATAATTTAGTTACGGAGGTAGGGGTAATATTTTTGGGTGGTTTCTTAATGGCATGTCTAAAACTATACTAGAAACGGAGTGGTAAAGTTTCGGGTCAACCGGAGGTCATTTCGCGCATAAAATGACGAGCTAAAAGAGGTTCGGGTGGTTAAACAGGGCTCCAGGGGCTTATACGTAATTATCTGGAGGGGGTAAGGGCCTAATCGCGAATTTCTAGAAATACTCAGGACCTGCTAAAGGTGTCGGGTACATCTAGGTTTATGTAATGGAGGGGTTTGGTTTGAAAAGCTGGAAAGGATAGGGTTTCTTTTGCAAAAAGGTAGTAAAAAGGGGGGGGTCCTCATTTTGGGAGAAAAGGAAAAAGGCCAGGGGCCTTGTGGCAATTTTGCCACCATCTTCCCCCTTCTCCCCGTACAGAACAAAGGAGGGGTTGAGGGGGGCGCCGGCGGCCAAATTCCGGCCGGCCGGGCCATGGGCGGCTCGGGGGAATGGGGGATGAGAGGGAGGGGGGCACGGGGATCCCATCCCCGGCCTCACCTTGAGCCAAGGTGGAGCGAGGGGGCCGGGCGACGGTGACCTGCGGGCGGCAGCGAAGCTGCAGGCGGCGGCGGCGCTAGAGGCGAGGGAGACGGCGGGCGGTGGCGGTGGAGGTCGTGGGGAGAAGAGTGGAGTGAGGTGGGGTGTACTTATAGGCCGGTGGGGCGGTGAGGCAGGGGGGGTTGGCCGGCGGCTCCGCGGTCGGCCTTAATGGCGCGCGGCCGCTTATGGCCGTCGCGAAGCGGCGTGCGGGCGGCGACAGCTCGGGCACGTGGGCGGGTGCTGTGCGGGCACAGGGCAGCGCAGCAGGGGGGGCAGCGGCGAGTGGCGACGGGCGGCGCGGCGTCCGTGCGCGCGTGCGCGCGCGGCGCGGCACGGCGCGGGCCAGGGCGAGGGTGCGGCAACGGGCGGCGCGGCGCGGTGGTCAGCGCGGTACGCGGGGCACGCGGAGCACGCGGGGTGGTTGTGCGTGCGCAGCACGGCCGGGGTAGCGCGGGCAGCTTGGCCGGCGTCCGAGCGTGCGCGGCAGTGGCAAGCGGTGCGGCGCCACGGGCGCGCGTGCGTGCCGGGCAGAGCGCGAGCGGCGGCTGGCGCGGCGCGGCACGCGGCCACGTGCGGCGCGGGAGGGGAGGGGCCGCGGCTCGGGGCCAAGCAGGAGGGGCCGGCGTGGCAGAGCAGCGTTCGGAAGCAGGGGAGAGGAGGAGGGAGGAGAGGGGAAAGGAAAAAGGAGAAAGGAGGGAAGAAAAGAAAGAAAGAGAGAAAAAAAAAGGAAGGAGAAAAGAAATAGAAGGGAGAGAGAAAAGAGAAAAGAGAAGAGGGAGAAAAGGGTGGGGCGCGTCGGCGCCGGTCGCGGCGGCGACCGCGGCCGGTCGGCCACGCGCGCGCAGGATTCGCGCGCCGCGCGAGAAAGGGCTTGCGCCGGCGCTAATTGCGGGAAGCGGTCGCGCGGTCGTCGTGACGCGGTGGCGAGGGTCGAGGCGGTGCGCGTGGGGAGGCCGGACATTGTGTGGCGCAACGCGCTCGTGTGGCAGAGAGGATCAGGGTTTTACGGTAAATTAATTTTTAGTCGGAATACCCTATCGCGTAGTTTAGGCTTGAAATTTTTTTTTGGGGCGTTACAACAGTGGCCAGGTTGTCCAGCATATCAATGACATGTGGGCCCAGATGTTCATGTCTAAATCTTGTAACAAATTTTTCTCCTACATACCATCTCGAAAATTGATGATTTTTTTCTAAAAATTTGTAAAATCATGATCATTCAAATTTTTTTGTTGATTTTGATCATATTTTCATGTTCCAAAGTTTGAACGATTTACAAGTCGAGGGAACCATCTCTCATATAGCCTCATGAAACTATTAGTGAGACATGTAATTTTTATGAACAAACTTACTGCCACTTTCTCGAATGAACTAACTACCAAAACAAAAAGTGTTCATTTTGATGAGATGTGCAATCTTTGTGTTCATCACTTTTTATTTTGAAAGTATTTAGCACACCAATTTTTAGTCCATAGACCGTCAAATTTGAAATTCAAATTTGAAACTGTCAACAAAAGTTCAAATGAAAAAATAGCCAAAACCAAAAATGTAGAACTGGACGAGTTGAACATTTTTGTTTTATACGTTCATTTCATTTTCAATCGTTTACTAGGCCTAAAAATCAGTTTGAAATCCTAATAGAACTCAAAGGGTCACTGACAATCCGGGCCCACCCGCCAGGGCCAAATTTTCGCTGCCGCACCTGGCTCTCTCCCGCGCTATCCCGCTCGCCGACACACGGGACCCACCCCACCTCCCGCTCAAGCCATCCAAATCCCCCCTCGCCTTATCCTCTTGCCCGGCTAGGGATAGGGGAAAAATCCCCAATCCTTGGTCCCCTCTCCTCGCCGACACACCACCCCCGCCGTCCCTCCAGCCCCGGCCCGCTGCCGCGCCGACCAACCACCCGCGCTGCCGCGCCGACCCACCACCCCCGCTGTCCCTCAAGCCCCTGCTGCCGCGTCGACCCATCACCCCCGCTGCCGCGCCGACCCACCACCCCCGGCCCGCTGTCACTCAACCCCGCAACGTTAACGAGCATGGCCTCTGTGACGCCCTGAAATTTTACCGAATTAAATCGCGCGCTAAAGTGTTTCAATTAAAAACCACTCGTCGTCGAAACCCTAACTCTAACCCTTCCTGTCCGACAGCGGACTTGACCGCCGTCACATCTCGCACCGCTTACGCGCGACCGCTTTCCGCGATCAGCGCCGGCGCGATGCTGTTCTTCTCGCGCAGCGCGCAGTCGACGTACGCGCGTGGCCGACCGGCCGTGGCCGCTGCCGCGATTGGCGCCGACGCGTTTTCCTTTTCCCCTCGCCGCTCTCTTCGCGCTGCACGCGTGCGTCGCGCGCGCGAATCCCGCCGGCACGCGATATTTTGTTCCATTATTTTTCTTTTCCTCCCCTTCTTTTTCATTTTCTTTTTCCCCCTTCTCTTTTCCTTTCTCCCCTTTCTCTTCCTTTCCCTTTTCTCCTTTTTCCTTCCTTCCCTCCTCTTCTCCCTGTTCCTCCCTCCTTCCCCTGCTCCCGAGCATCGCACGGCCGTGCGCCGGCCCTGTGCGCCGCGCACGCGCCCTGCCCGTGCCCACGCGCGCGCGCCCGACCCCGCGACGCCGCGCCGCCCGCTGCTGACGCGCCCGCCCCGACGCGCCGCCCGCCGCTGCCACACACCGCCACGTCCTGTGCCGGCACAGCCCCACGAGCGGAGCTCGGCGCCCTCCCCGCCATGCTGCGTCGCGACAGCCGCAAGCGGCCGAGGCGCCATTAATGGCCGCCCGCGGAGCCGCCGGCCGAACCCCTCCCTCCACCGCCTTCCTCGGCCTATAAATCGGCCCCCCCGCGTAGCCGCCACCTCCCCCACGGCCTCCGCTGCCACCGCTCGCCCCTCCCCTAGCTCACAGTGCCGCCGCCGCAAACACCTTCGCCCGCCGCCGCTTGCTCCCGTGGGCGCGCTCCCTCGCTCCACCTCGGCCCAAGGTGAGGCCGGGGAAAGGATCCCCATGCCCCCCTCTCCCTTTTCCCCCTCAGCCCCGAGCCGCCCCGGGCCCCGGCCGCGGGGATTTGGCCGGCGCCCGAACCCCCTTCCCTCCCCTGTTTCTGTCAACGGGAGGAGGAAGAAGGAGGGCAAGTTTGCCCAAAACCCCCTGGCCCTCCCTGTTTTTCCAAGAAGACCCCCCCACTCTAATACCCATAAAACACTTCCTATTCACTCCCTTTCGCAAAAGAAACCCTGTTCTTTCCGTTATTTCAAAATAAACCCTCCATTACACAAACCCAATTATACTTAGCATCCTTTAGCGTGCCCTGCGTATTTCTAGAATTTGCAAATAGGCCCTTGCCCCCTTCAGATACTTACGAATAAACCCCTGGAGCCCTGTTTGACCACCCGAACCCCCTTTAGCTCGTCATTTTATGTGCAAAACGACCTCCGATTGACCCGAAACTTTACCACTTCATTTCTAGTATAGTTCTAACCATGCCATTACGAAATCACCCAGGAATATTACCCCTATTCCCGTAACTAGATTATTCCCGATTCCAGCTCAACGATAAAAGCTTTTAGTTCTTTCGCTTGATTGTATGTTTGTTTGTTCGCGTCGTAGGACACGGAGTGAACGGAGGAGTTGCCGACTGCGACCAAGCAACTGAGCACCAGTTCTGCGACCCCGAACCCGAGGGACAGTGCTTCGATCAGGACCTCCCGCAAGGACTTGACGATGGCAAGTTCAATTCCGCCCTTTGATGCATGTTTTTGTCCTAGTTTTTATGAATACAACCCGATGGCCTGTTTTATAAAATTGCATGGTTTTGCGTGCCGTAACCATGGTAGGATAGCCACCCTTGTTGTGACAACCATACCTTGACCACCTGATTTTATAAAGAAAATGCGTGTGTGTGGGAAAGGGTAAAATGTGGATTTGAGAAACGAGTCGGACGGGATGGATGGCATTTCTGTGTGAATTGCCGTTGGTGTGCTCGTACCTGTGTGGTTGAGCGTGGAGGGGAGATATCCATCTTGTCACCCCTAAGGACCGAGTTGATGTGTCATCTCACCTAGCTTCCTGTCGTGCAAACCACTTGACCGTTGTATGGGCAACGGCTTAGCATAAATCCCACTAGTTAGTCTGATAGCCATCAGGAGAGCTGAGAGCAACGGGTGATCAAGGAGAAGGGATAAGCTCTGCGTGACTTATGGCCCGGTTGAACCTCGGAGATAGGTCGAATGACCCCTTGATGGATCCCGTGGTGGCTAGTCAGGTCTAGCTAAGGTGGGTAATGGCTTTGTTGGGATCTGCACCGGCACTAAGGTGTTCGTGCTGTGGTACCCCACCTGTGGGTAAAGTTGCACACCTCTGCAGAGTTGAAAATCTATTCGAATAGCCGTGCCCACGGTATTGGGCAAGTTATGGTGTGGTCACATAACTAGTGCTTCTCTCTGGGAATGGTTGGGCTGGTGTGAGTTCTTTGGAAGGTGTCCGGCAGTTGTGCCGTGTGCTACGGCGGACGGGGAGTCCGGTAGCAGTTTAAAACTTGGATCCTGTGTGGATCAACATTACGTGCTTTTGGTGTTTGAAAACTAGTTTTGACAATATTTATAAACGAACCTTTGCATATAACCGAGTTTTCCGCAAACAAACCCTAACCGTACCCTTGGATTGTCCTTTGCATTAATTTCTATTATACCCCCTCCGTGGGTGTGATTGGACTTGCTGAGTACGTTTGTACTCACCCCATTCTTACTTTGACAGTGGAAGACCCCGACTACGTCCCCGAAGACAACGAGTAGGGTTTCGTCCTGCACCCAGTCTTGCCTGTGGTTGAGACCACTGTTGGATTCCGCATGGCGCAAGACTCTGATGATCCTCTTTTCGTAGCTAGTGTAGTAGTGTGGGTTTTAGTTGTAATCCTCGCGATAGTGGCGCTTCACTGCCCATTACCGCGAAGAGTTGTACGGTGATGTACCATCTGATGTAATAAAAGTGTTATCAGCCTCCTGGGACTGATAAAGCAACACTTTTAAGTCTTCCCTGATGGGGGGACGCTTCAGGTGGTATCAGAGCCGTAGGCTGGCCGTAGGACGTGACCCTAGGAGCGAGACCCCTTTTCAAGCCCTAGAACTTGTCCCGATTTAGAAATTTTCTGCACAAACACTCACCACTGGTCTTTACCTTGTTCCAGATGGCTGGCAATGGATGGGTTAGCGGAATCTGCCACGCAGAGCCCGGCCTCCCCAAGTTACTATTGCTCAGCCTGGAACGTGTTGGGATTATGGAACCACCGGAGTATGCCTACCGTGAGTACGTCGCCGGAGGCACCCTTCGGTGCGATATAATGGTCTTTGTAGAAAGAAGCACCCGCTACCCTGATGTGGACCCCTGGTTCATCTCCACAAAGGGCTTCCGCTTCCCCGACACCTACCGAAAGGCCGCCCGTAAAGCCCTGCGACGACTGCGAGTGAACTACAAGCACCACCTTCAGCGGACTCCTATGGGATTTTTCCCACCCGCTGAGGGAAGAGGACGCGCTTGGATTGCCCGAATGAGGGGACTGGGACGGGAAGAAGAAGACCTAGAAGATACGGTCTCCCACCTGTCCATCTACCTTACTGGCTTGGATGCACTCTACCGCGAACAGGCGGCACAACTGAAGCAGCTAATCCATGGGATCGAAAAGATAACCCAGGAGCTGGAGGAACAACGGACGAGAGCCGCAAGCGCCGAGTACTCCCTAGCCGCCCTCCAAGCTCAAATGCAAGAATACGAGAACCGCAACGGAATAGGTGGATGGATAGAGGAAGAAGAAGAAGAACCCATGGAAACCCATTGGGATAAGGGTACTCAGACCGAAAATGAGATGGATCGGTTCCTTCCAATAAAGAAGCGCTCTATCAGGACCTAGGAAGAATCCCCATGATAGGAATAGCACCCCGAGCACGTATCCATGAAAACTGTACCACCCTTGTTGTAATAATAAATATCATCTACTCCCTTTTGCGCCTGCACTGGATTGTTTACCCCGTTTCTGTTTCAGATGGCTGAGGAAGGATGGACCCAGGGCGACTGCCAAGCTGCACCTGGATTCCCCAGCCTTTTGATCAACACCCTGGAAGACCTTGGCGTTACGGAGCGCCCAAGGTACTACAGCCGAGAGTACGAGCACCATGGTACCCTCCGCTGCAGGGTGATCCTGGTCATCGCCAGGAGCAACCGCTACCCCGACATTCAGCCCTGGCGGGCGACCGCCACAGGGTTCAGACACCGAGACACCTACCCCTTGGCCATCAGAAAAGCACTCCGTTATTTGTGCCAGATTTTTGAAGAACACCTCGCCCCCACACCAGCGAAGTTCTTCCCGCCGGCCATCAGAACCCCAGTCTGGGAGGCACGCATGAGAAACCTGGAACGACGTCGCCACGAAGAAGGCCCCCTGTACCAAGTGACCACTTACCTAGCCGCCCTGGACCAACTCTTTGATGAGCAAGCCCACCTTCTAAGGGAGCAGACCCATCGAGCCGAGCAAGCGGAGCTCGCAGTGAGATTACAGCAGATCCGAGCCGCCCATGCCGAGGCAAGAGCCGCAGCTGCGGTCAGTAGCGAGGCAGTCGCCCAAGAAAGCCTCAGGCAAGCCCGAGACCGGCGCATGCAAGATTGGACCCGAAGTGGGACCCCAGTCCCGGCAATTGGGGAGGACCATGTTTTACTCGGGACGCCCATCATAGGATGGGGACCCCTTTTTGGAAACACACAAGCCCCACCCGGGAACCCTGAAAGCTCTGCTGCCGCCGTCGAAAGGGATGCTCAAGCGCAACCCCTAGCCGGTGGAAACCCAGCGGACGGCGAGCAAGGATCACTCGCGCTCTCCGCCCCAGAAGAAGGCCTGCCCCGCGAGTAAAATGACCGGTGCCACCCTAGTGATGTGTCCCCAGCCACTTTTGTTGTTGTGCCTGATCTCAGACGAGTAGTACGAGACCTAGCCTTACCCTAAGTTGTACCCCCTTGCAGTAATAAAATGGTTTGTGCTTGTTGTTTGTGATGTTGTGTGCTGGTTTGTTGTGTGCTGATTATTTATATGAGTACCGGCAGGAGGTAGATCCTGCCTTATATATATACGAATTAAACAACTTAAACATCACATAAACGTAACCCCAATCTACCCGATCAACAGGTGACCCCCCGGAATGTCGCGAGGGCCTCCCGTGGCCGGAACCCCGTAGCCGCTAGGGTCGGAGCACAGCCCGTTGAACAAGATCTTCCCCAAGGAGAGCAAGAAGTAAGCCAGAACCGAGGGGGAAGTCAAGAAGGAGAACAACTACCACCACCCCCACCCCTCGGAGACCTGGCGCAGATCATCCATAACCAGACCCTCATACTGGAGACTCTGGCGAATGCCCTCATTAACCGGCAGCCACGAGGGCAGAATATGAACGACAAGCTGACGGCCTTTCTAAGGACCAAGCCACCTACCTTCGCCGGATCCTGCAACCCGTTGGATGCTGACGACTGGTTGCGAGTAATTCAGAGGAAGCTCGAACCATTCGAATGCCAGGACCGGGATAAAGTCCTTCTGGCAGCCCACCAGCTCACCGGAACAGCATTATCTTGGTGGGAAAACTATTGTGCCGCAGCCGAAGATGCCTCTACCATCACCTGGGGAGAATTCGTAAGGGAGTTCCGCCGCTACCACATCCCTTCGGCCACTATGAAGCGCAAGGCGGATGAATTCCGCGCACTACAACAAGGAAGCATGTCGGTGGAAGAATACACCCACCGGTTCATAGAATTGGCCCGATATGCGCCGGAAGAAGTGAACGACGACGATAAGAAACAAGACATGTTCAAGAAGGGATTAAGCCCAGAACTCCGGACCTTGCTTACCCCACAGATCTACCCGGACTTCAACACCCTAATGAACAAAGCCATCCTCACGGAGAGGGCCAAAGCTGAAGAGAGGAAAGATAATAAACGCAAATTCCTAGAAAGTAAGGCCCGCCAACAGGACCGCTTCCAAAGGCCGAGAAACTCCAACTACACCGCACCAAGATCCCGGGCCCCAATGCAGTATAGGACTCAGTCCCAAGTGACGGGATCACGAGCCTCTGAAGCACAGCCTAAGAGCCAGAATACCATGAGGGCCCCGCAGAGCAACACCAGCCTGGTCGCCCCGATAACAACAATGTTAAGGCCTGTTTCAACTGCCGTGAGATAGGGCATTATATTGCCAATTGCCCTTACGCCAAGAATAAACCGGCCACATCAGCTTTCTCCAACTCGGTGAATGGACCCAGACCAGCCCTGACCGGCGCCAACCGAGTGCCCGTCCGCAACAACGACATCAGCCAGCAGACGAAGCAATCCCAGCAATCATTTGGACGAGCCCGCGTCAATCACATCGATGCGCAGGAGGCTCAGGAAGCTCAGGGAGTAGTGCTTGGTGAGTACCTAGTTAACTCAGCCCTGGCAACAGTACTATTCGATTCTGGAGCATCGCACTCGTTTATATCCTCAAGCTTTGTGGATAAACACAGAATACCTACAGTACTACTAAAAACACCCCTATTAACCCGGACGCCTGGAGGCGACATCAATTGTCAATTAGGCTGTCTACGGGTAAGGATCAATTTAAGTGGGGTAGAATTCCTAGCGGATTTGGTAGTACTTAAGTCCGGGGGAATAGACGTAATCCTTGGGATGGACTGGTTAAGCCGACACAATGGTCTCATAGGCTGTACTGACAAGGTGGTACACCTAACAAACCCTGAAGGAGTACAAGTGATCTGCCATACCCGGGATAGTAAGTTTGACCCAATGGTGTTTAGCATGGAAGCCAAGCCCTTAGAAGGAGTCCCGGTAGTAAACGAATACCCAGATGTCTTCCCCGAAGAACTTCCCGGTATGCCACCGGATAGGGATATAGAGTTCGTTATTGACCTTATCCCTGGAACCTCCCCTATAGCCAAAAGACCCTATAGGATGGCGGCATCCGAGTTGACAGAATTGAAGAAACAACTAGAAGAGCTGCAACGAATTGGTTTCATCAGACCAAGCTCGTCACCATGGGGAGCCCCAGTCCTATTTGTCAAGAAGAAAGATGGGAGTATGAGGTTGTGTGTAGATTACCGGGCACTGAACGAGGTTACCATTAAGAACAAGTACCCCCTCCCCAGGATTGATGACCTGTTCGATCAGCTGAAAGGAGCCAAGTACTTTTCCAAGATCGATCTAAGGTCAGGATATTTTCAGCTCAAGATTAGAGAAAGTGACATTCCTAAGATAGCTTTTTTCACCCGCTACGGACAGTTTGAGTTCACCGTAATGTCCTTCGGACTAACCAATGCCCCCGCCTATTTTATGAACCTCATGAATAAGGTATTCATGGACGAGCTAGATAAGTTTGTCGTGGTCTTTATCGACGACATACTTATCTACTCCAAGAGTGTTCAGGAGCATGAGCAACATCTGCGGGTAGTGTTGGAAAAGCTAAGGAAGCATAAACTATATGCTAAATTTAGCAAATGTGAATTCTAGCTGGAGAAAGTAGCTTTCCTTGGTCACATTCTGACCGCGGAAGGCGTAGCAGTGGACCCAGAGAAGGTCGAAGCCGTGTCCAACTGGCAGCGACCGACCAATGTTAGTGAAATCAGAAGTTTTCTTGGATTAGCCGGATACTATTGGAGATTTATCGAGGGATTCTCTAAGATAGCCCGACCCATGACGGAACTTCTTAAGAAGGAGAAGAAATTCGCCTGGACGGAAAGTTGTGAAAGAAGCTTTCAAGAGTTGAAACAAAGGTTGACAACCGCCCCAGTGCTGACCCTACCGGACATTCATCGGGATTTTGTAATTTATTGTGATGCATCCCGACAAGGATTAGGGTGTGTTCTGATGCAAGACGGGAAAGTCGTTGCATATGCTTCCCGCCAACTCAGGACTCACGAGCTGAATTACCCAACCCATGATTTGGAATTGGCAGCCGTAGTGCATGCCCTTAAGATTTGGAGACATTATTTGATTGGAAATAAGTGTGAGATTTACACCGACCATAAGAGTTTGAAATATATCTTCACCCAACCAGATTTGAACCTAAGGCAGAGGAGATGGTTGGAGTTGGTTAAGGACTACAATTTAGAAATCCATTACCACCCCGGAAAGGCAAATGTGGTAGCCGATGCCTTAAGCCGGAAATCCTATGGACCCAAGGATGACAAACTGCGCGAGGAAATGGCACGATTAAATGTGCACATTGTGCCTCGAGGTTCCAGCCAAGTGCTAAACGTCCAATCGACACTAGAAGATGGGATTAGAGAGGCCCAACGATCGGATCAGGAGTTAATGAAAATCTGCAAACAAACCGGAGAAAACAAAGCGCCAGGTTTCAGAGTGGACGATAAGGGAACGTTATGGTACGAGGATAGAATTTGTGTTCCCCAGAGTGGAGATTTCCGGCAGTTAATCATGGTCGAAGCCCATAACTCGGCCTACTCCATCCACCCAGGATCCGCCAAAATGTATATGGACATAAAGCAAAAATATTGGTGGAATGGAATGAAGGCGGATATTGCACGTTTTGTGGCGCATTGTGATACCTGCCAAAGGATCAAGGCCGAACGTCAAAAGCCGGCAGGATTATTGCAACCCTTGCCTATCCCGGTCTGGAAATGGGATGAAATAGGAATGGACTTTGTAGTGGGTCTACCCCGAACACAGAAAGGACACGATTCCATATGGGTAATAGTAGACCGACTCACTAAATCGGCTCATTTCATACCCGTACGAACCACTTATGGTGGAGAAAAGCTGGCAAAGCTTTACGTGGAGAACATAGTAAAGTTATATGGAGTACCTAGCAGAATTGTCTCGGATAGAGGAACCCAATTCACCTCTAGATTTTGGAAAAGCCTGCATCAAGCCATGGACACCAAGTTAGATTTCAGCTCCGCGTATCACCCACAGACGGATGGTCAGACCGAAAGGGTAAATCAGATCATGGAAGATATGCTGAGAGCATGCGTCCTGACCTATGGAAATGATTGGGAACAGAGTCTGCCTTATGCAGAATTCTCGTACAACAACAGTTACCAAGCCAGCCTGGGCATGTCGCCATTCGAAGCCCTCTATGGAAGGAAATGCAGGACTCCCCTGATGTGGTCAGAAGTTGGAGAACGTACCCTAGTAGGACCCGCGCTTATAAAAGAAGCAGAGGAAAAAGTAGCGGAAATCCGCGAAAAATTGAAAGCGGCTCAGTCCCGACAAAAGAGCTACGCAGACAAGAAGAGGCGGGAAATAAGTTTCAACCCAGGAGATTTCGTTTATCTCAAGGTCTCACCCATTCGAGGAACGCGAAGGTTCCAAGTACAAGGAAAATTGGCCCCTCGATACATTGGACCATATCGGGTTCTAAAGAGAGTCGGAGCAGTGGCATACCGACTGGAGTTACCAGAAGAAATGTCGGATATACACCCAGTATTTCATGTCTCACAATTAAGAAGGTGTTTGAGAGTACCCGAGGGAGAACATGTTGAAAGGATCGATGGACCAAGAGGGGGGGTGAATTGGGCCTTTTTTAATTTCTAAAACAAGATAAAACAACCTTAACCTATGCAAAAACTAGAAAGGCTCCAATTCACCAACCTGATAACTAAACAACCTACACAAGCTAGTTAAGATGAAAAGAGATAAAGCCTAGCAAGGTAGAGCTAACTAGTGATTCCTAAATCAAGCACATGAATGAATTGCATGAAAGATAATGCTTGAAAAAGTAAAGTGGACAAGGGACAACCGGATTTTTTTTCCGTGGTATCGATGTGTTGGCACACACCCCTAATCCACGTTGTGACACTCACAAAGAGTATTGTCACCTCCCAAGTCACCAAGACAAGGGTGCTCACTAAGAGTCTCCGTTCACCATCCCGGTGTGGTGGAGATCAAGCCACGTACAAGTATCTTCTCCGGGCTTCCACAATCCTTGGCAAGCTCCGCGAGAATCACCTCGATCACCAAGATCGCCTAGGTGATGCCAATCACCAAGAGTAACAAGCTAAGGCCTTCACTTGAGCAAGAACCAATCACAAAGAATGGATGCACATAAGCTTCTCTCTACTCAAGTCCTTAATCTTGCTTCTTGAATGATTGAATGAACAAGTGTATGAAATGTTGAAGCTCAAGGTGGCTCTTGACTAAAGTATGTGTGTTTGAATGTTGCCTGGTGTCAAGAGTAGTAGAATGACCCATTGGAGGGGTATATATAGGCAGCTCACACGAATAGAGCCGTTGGAGAAAAAGCTGCCAGAAAACTGCGTAGCGCCGGTTAATCCGACGTCTCTCCAATAGTCATCGTCGGTTTAACCGGTGAATGTAAACTCCCCTTTTGAAAACTAGCCGTTACTGTTTGGGAAGATTAACTGTCGTTGCATCGGTTTAACCGGTGAGTGTAATCATCCTTTGATCAACAGAAATACCAAGTCACTGGACAACTGTACCGACGTCAAATTTCAAATAGCGTCGGTTTAACCGGTGAGTCTATTTGTCCACTGATCAACTGAAAACCGAGTCTCTGGACAACTGCACCGACGTCCAATTTCAAATAACGTCGGTTTAACCGGTGTATTGACTTGTCCAGACCTGGTGACCTTGTTTAACCGACGTATAGAAAACTTTAGACGTCGGTTAATCCGGTGATAAGGATTTTTCTGAATTTGCCTTTTCTGACTTGAGTCTTGAATGAAATCCAAATATTCTTGAGATATAAGTTGAGAACCACTTATTTGAGCTTCTAGAAACCTGAGTGACCATTGTGTGCATCCATTTTCAAATGACCATGTCCATGCTCAAGTTACTAAGCCTAAACCCCTCTTAATAGTGCGATCACTACAAAACTACAAAACCTATACTAACCTAAGTGTCCTTCTCAACCTTATGACACTTAGGACTAGAAAGATCCTTAGTCTTGACACATTATAGAGTTGAATGCCGAGATCGCCTTTTTGAATAATGAAAATTAGGGGCCTCTTTTGACAAATAACCAAATGAGCAATAATGATCTATAAAGCTGCACAAACTCATTAGTCACAATAATGGTTGTCATTAATCACCGAAACATACCTTAAGGGCCTAGATGCTTACAATCTCCCCCTTTTTGGTGATTGATGACAACACTGACATAAATAACGAGAGAGCGAGAAGGATATGGAAAGAATAAACACAGGCAAACTCAAAAGGAAGGAACAAAAAAAAAACTCAAAGGCTCAAACGAAATCCATAGATATGTCTCAAAAGCTCAGCATGCTCAAATGACAAATGTACATATCCATGAACTAAAACCAAATGTAAGACAATATATAATACAATAAGAGACAACAAAGTCCTGATCGAGCTCTCTCTAAAGCTACCCTCCCCCTGACTCCCTCTCCCCCTTTGGCATCAAAGCACAAAAAGGCTAGCTACTGATCCGGGTGCCGCGGGACGGCGAGGAAGCGATCCGGGTCATCATCATCGTCGTCAGACAGTGGGTCCTCGGTGACAGACGGAAGCTGCTGATCTGAAGTGCCGGTAGGTGCTGAGCTGACGGGAGGTGTAGCTGTCGTCGAGGCTGTCGTCGAGGCCCTGGTGCTAGCACTGCCTGGGAGAGGGTCCGTGGAAGTAGTAGCCGGCTCAGCAGAAGATGTGTCAACATCTGAAGTAGTAAGAGCTGATGCTGCCGGCTGTGACGACTGCTGAAGTAAGGACACCTCTCCGCCTCCCCCTGAAGGTAATGGCTGTGGTACGACGGGGAGGCCAACTGACTGCACAGCTGAGGGTGACTCCTGGAAGAGTGAGGTCGCAGGCAGAGGAGAGAAAAGAGGACGACTCGCAGACCCAAGAAGTGCTGACAGTGAGAACATGATCTCCGGGGTCGCAGAAGAAGCTGGAGCAGTGGGGGCCGGAGCAGGTGTAACTGCAAGTGGTGGTGCTCCGGCGCCCTGAAGACCTGACAGTGCTGGCTGCTGAGGGGCGAGTCCGGTGTGAGAATATAACTGTGAAATCATCCCGAACATCGCCATCATGCCCTGCTGCATCTGCTGAAACTGAGCGTCCGTCCTCTGAGAGACTCTGTCAATAAGGCCGACGAAACGCTCCTCTGTAGCAGCTCGCTCTCGGGCGGCCTCCCTCTGAATCTGTGCAAGCTGGGCCTCATGGGCTCTCCTGGCCTCCTCCTGTGCCCGGCGGTGTGACGGCGGCCGGTGGCGCAGCGTGGCGGCGGAGGCGACGGCGAGAGGGAGAAGGCGGAGCGACGGTTGGAAACCGAGAATGAGCAGAGGGTCGTGAGCGGGCAAGAGAGAAATATGACAAGTGGACCCCGCAGAATTTCTTATCGCCGGTTGATCCGACGCTTAGGTTTTGAACACCGGTTGATTGCGTCGGTGTAGTTTACCAGAAACTCTGCCAAATCTGCATCAGTACGCCGGTTGAACCGATGATCTGAAAAATGAACTCGTCGGTTGAACGCTGCAATTAACAGTTGATTCTCAGGTCAAAATTATGTTCTGTTCATCGGTTGATCCGATGCTGCAAATTTTGTATACGCCGGTTGAACGCCTGAAATGACTGAGCTGTGGCTGACACTTAGTAACGCCGGTTAAACCGATGGGTATAGATCCATTGAACGTCGGTTTAACCGGTGAACCCAAAAACCCTCTCTCAGCTCACTTTTCTATGCTAAGTCCAATGAACTTATAAGATTCAACTAAACTCAAGTTAATGGACTTGCATAGGCGACTTTACCCCTCAAAATAGGATAGCTTAATAACTTAAATAGTTTTTCTTTTCAAAATCAAGGATAAGTCGCAAGAGAGACAAAGCGCCAAATTAAAATGTATGAGCCATGTCATAGGAATATTGAAGGAGGAAAGCTTCAAACTCACAATGACATTGCTCACTAGGCAATAACGCACCTAACACTTTACTCTCTTCACTTCTCATGAATTAAGATCTTGCATGTAAGAACAAGTCTCATCTTCATCAAGTGATCTCCTTTGTGATTTTTACGCATGCAATGATAATGCAAATTACAAACACATGCGAAAGAAAGGTAAACATGAGATGCACAATTATATGACAAGAAATGCATAGCGAGAATTTAAGATCTACTTGTCAAGTTTGATCCCATGGAAAGCTTCTTCATGATGAGCCTTTCTACAAGCCTAGAGGAAAACAAGTGGACCACCACCTCTAGCTAAACCCTTGCTCATCACTATCTTACCATGGTTAGACAAGTGTCCTATATGTATGCATTTTTCTATATGACATGGCAACTTACATGACGTTTGCCGCATCTAACACATTTAGCTCATTTCTTAGCCTAACAAAGGTACTCTCGTCTAAAGGTTTTGTGAAAATATCCGCCAATTGCTCCTCGGATCTCACACCTTGAAGGGAAATGTCCCCCTTGGCTTCGTGATCACGCAAGAAGTGATGGCGAATATCAATGTGCTTTGTGCGAGAGTGTTGAACTGGATTCTTGGCAATTTTTACGGCACTTTCATTGTCACAAAGGAGTGGTATTCTTCCTAGTTTCACACCAAAGTCCAAAAGGGTTTGCTTCATATATAGAATTTGGGCACAACATGCACCGGCAGCTATATATTCCGCTTCCGCGGTGGACAAAGCCACGGAATTTTGCTTCTTACTCGACCAAGAAACTAGAGAACGCCCAAGCAAGTGGCAACCCCCGGAGGTACTCTTGCGATCCACACGGCTTCCGGCAAAATCCGAATCCGAGTATCCCAAGAGATCTAATCTAGCGCCTTTGGGGTACCACAAGCCTATGCTAGGAGTGTGCTTGAGATACCGAAGGATCCTATTCACAGCCGAAAGATGTGATTCCTTAGGGTTAGCTTGAAAACGGGCACACAAGCACACGCTAAACATTATATCGGGCCTAGATGCGGTAAGGTAAAGCAAAGATCCTATCATTGAACGATAGAGGGATTGATCAACAGGTTTACCGTCCACATCCAAGTCGAGATGCCCATTGGTTGCCATGGGTGTCTTGATTGGCTTACATTCATCCATCTTGAACTTCTTCAAGATATCTTTAGTATATTTTTCTTGATAAATGAATGTCCCTTCCTTCATTTGTTTAACTTGAAAACCAAGGAAGAAGGTCAATTCGCCAATCATGGACATCTCGAATTCCCTAGACATCATGGTAGCAAACTCATGGCTTAGTAAATCATTAGTTGAGCCAAAGATAATATCGTCAACATAAATTTGACAAATGAAAAGTTCCCCGTTGACGTCTTTTGTGAACAAGGTGGTGTCCACCCTCCCGATCTTGAAGCCTTGCATGATTAGGAAGTCACGAAGCCTCTCATACCAAGCCCTTGGAGCTTGTTTGAGCCCATAGAGTGCCTTGTGCAACCTATAAACATGATTAGGATTCCTCGGATCTTCAAACCCGGGAGGTTGCTCAACATAAACAAGTTCGTTAATAAAGCCATTTAAGAACGCACTTTTCACATCCATTTGATATAACTTAATATTATGATGTGAAGAGTAAGCAAGAAGGATGCGAATAGCTTCAAGTCTTGCGACCGGAGCAAAAGTTTCACCAAAATCCAAACCTTCGACTTGAGAAAACCCTTTTGCCACAAGTCTAGCTTTGTTGCGTACTACCACCCCATGTTCATCTTGCTTGTTCCGAAAGACCCACTTTGTGCCGATGATGTTCTTGTCTTTCGGAGGAGCTTCGAGGACCCAAACTTCATTGCGGGTGAAATTATTCAATTCTTCTTGCATGGCCATCACCCAATCCGAGTCCTCAAGTGCTTCCTCTATGCTAGTGGGTTCAATACAAGAAACAAACGAGTGATGTTCGCAAAATGAAGCATGCTTAGAACGAGTTCTTACTCCTTTGGAAGGACTACCAATGATTTGACCAATTGGATGATCCTTGGAGATGCGACCATGCTTCACTAGCGGTATTTGCGTGGATGCTTGTTGGGGTAGATCATGAGTGACCTGTGCTTGTGGTGGAACATTTTGCTCTTCTTGTTCTTGGACTTGGGGTGTTGGCGTTGACACATTTTCTTGAGGTAGTGGATCAACTTTATCTTGATCTTCATTCACTTGGGGTGCCGTGGAGGTGTTTGGCAAAGATGAGGAAGTTCCTCCCCCTTGATCATTGTCTTCATGCACCTCTTCCGGCTTGATATCCCCAATGGACATCTTCTTTAAGGCTTCTTTAATCTCTTCATCCCCTACATTTTCATAGCCAACAACCTCCTCTTGGGAGCCATTAGATTCATCAAACTCCACATCACATGTTTCTTCAACTAACCCGGAGGTTTGATTGAATACTCTATATGCTTTGGAGTTTGATGCATAACCAAGAAAGAAACCTTCATCACATCTACTTTCAAACTTACCGAGCCTTTTCTTCTTATAAATGAAGCATTTGCAACCAAAGACCCGAAAGTATGATATATTTGGTTTCTTCCCGGTGATGAGCTCATATGGAGTTTTCTTGAGGAGTCGGTGAGGATACACACGGTTGGATGCATGACACGCCGTATTGATTGCTTCCGCCCAAAACTTCTCGGACGTGCCATAATCATCCAACATTGCTCTTGCTAGGGTGATGAGTGTCTTGTTCTTTCTTTCCACCACACCATTTTGTTGGGGCGTGTAGGTGGCGGAAAACTCATGTTTGACTCCTTCTTCATCGCACCATTCTTCAATCTTCATATTTTTGAACTCGGTGCCGTTGTCACTCCGAATCTTCACGATTGGGGAATTGTATTCCCTTTGAGCTTTTCTTGCAAATGACTTGAAGATTTCCGGAGTTTCACCCTTATCGCCTAGAAACATGACCCAAGTGTAACGTGAAAAATCATCAACAATTACTAGGCAATAGAGGTTACCACCAATGCTCTTGTATGACGTTGGACCAAAGAGATCCATGTGTAGTAGCTCGAGCGGCTTGGAGGTAGACAACATCGTCTTGATAGGATGATGAGTTGCAACTTGCTTCCCGGCTTGACATGCTTTGCATAGCTTGTTCTTGTCAAAAGTGACGTCCTTTATGCCAGTGATCATCCCTCTCTTGTGGGCTTTCTTGAGGTTGCTCATGCCAATGTGAGCAATTCTTCTATGCCAAAGCCACCCAAGAGACGACTTGGTGAAGAGGCAAGTCATGGTGCTTGTTTGCTTTGAAGAGAAATCCACCAAATAGATATTGCCATGCCTAAACCCCGTGAATACCAATGACTTGTCTTTTTCATGAGTCACTACAACACCATTCTTGTCAAAGGCACACGTTAGTCCAAGATCACATAATTGTGCAATAGAAATAAGATTAAAACTAAGTGCTTCTACAAACAAAACATTTGAAATGGATAAATCTTTTGAAATTGCAATTCTACCCAAACCTAAGACTTTCCCCTTTGAGTTATCACCATAGGTGACATGTTCATGATCGCCGGGGTCTTCAAGTGAGGTGAACATGCTATCATTGCCGGTCATATGTTGAGAGCAACCGCTATCAAGTACCCAATGTTTTCCACCGGCTTTGTAGTTCACCTACACACATGAGAATTTATTTTTGAGTTTTCGGAACCCAAACAAGCTTTGGGCCTTGCACATGTGTGACAAGAGCTTTTGGGACCCAAAGTTGCTTGGGGAGCTTCTTCTTCGACTCCTTAGCAATTTTGCCAATGAACTTGGCCTTCACCTTGCCCTTCACTTTACTCAAGAGAAAATGATTATTTTGAAACATTGATGAGTAATTCTTGGGTAATTTAGGAAGAGGACGTGATGGTAAAGTGCACTCCCTAGTGTGGTGCCCGGTGACTTGGCAATGTTGGCAATATGAGCCAACTTCCTTGATGAAGCTTGTCTTGATCTCCGGAGAAGGAGTTGTAGCCATGTTTGGCTCCGGAAATGAACCAAGACCTCTCTTACCATAGTCACGGGCATTGTTAAAGAGAATCTCCTTGTGGATGTATTCTCCCCTTGAGAGTTTCTCCACACTACTCTTGAGGCTTGCCACTTGATCCATCAATTCCTTTTCCCTAGAAGAGGCAAGCTTGGGCACAACATTAGTGGCATATGCATCAATGAGTAGGTCATCACATGAAGTAGAAGCATTGACCTTTTCATTAACAACTTTCTCAAGACTTGGGTCAATTACTTCATAAGCAAATTCAAGTTCTTGATACTTGTGAGCCAACTCCCTATGCTCTTGTTTGAGCTTTTTGTGGCTCTCTTCAACTTGCTTAGCAAGTACAAGTGACTCATTGTGCTTTTTGAGCAAGTCATTGTACTTACTAAGTAAGTCGGAGTGGGCAAGCTCTAACTTAGCATGAGTGCTCTCAAGAACTTTAACTTTGCCCTTTTCCCTCTTGATGACGGATGTATACTCGTTGATGAGGTTAGTAAATTCATTAGGATCAAGCTCTCCATCACTATCATCTTCACTATCCACCTCACATACCTTGGTGTTACCTTTTGCCATGAGGCACATAGGAGGCGGAGGTAGAGATGGTTCTTCATTGGTGAGGGCGATGGTGACAATGTCTTCTTCATCACTTGAGTCTTCGCTTGATGAGACATCGGTCACCCATTCTTGTTTCTCCACCAAGAAACTTTTCTTGGTATGCCCTTTCTTCTTTGGAAAGAGCTTGGTCTTCTTGTCATGGGTCTTCTTCTTCCCAAATCTCTTGTTTTTGTTCTTCCTCTCCTCTTCTTCATCATCGCTTGAATCATGGCGATGCTTACTCTTGTTGTCCTTGCTTCTTTTGTCCGGCTTGGGGCAATTTGGACGGATGTGTCCTTTTTCGCCACAATTGTAGCAAATCTTGTTCTTGACATCCATTGGCCGGAACATTCCCTTCTTGGAGTCAAAGTTGAAGCCCTTCTTATTGATCTTCTCATTCAAGCGTGTGAACTTTCTCATCATGAGAGCAAGTTCTCCATCATCTTCAATATCGGATGAGCTCTCATGATGATCATCTTCTTCGTTGCTTGAGCTTGAGTCTTGTTTGACCATCTTGAGCTTGCGGGATTTGTTTGTCTTGGTCTTTAGAGCAATTGACTTGCTTGATGTTGGCTCTTCGGTCATACCAAGAATGCTCATTTCATGAGCGCGAATTTCGCCCACAAGTTCTCCAACTTCCATTGCGGCGAGATCCTCCTTTTGAAGCATAGCATTGATAATGTTATACTTGGGCTTCGGGAGGAGCATGAGGATCTTGCGGTTGATGGATGCACTGTCAATTTTGGATATTTCAAGTGCATTAATGTCCTTGACAATGACATTCAAGCGAGAATACATATCATTGCAATTTTCATGAGCTAGCATTTTGAAGGAATCATACTTAGCTCTAAACGAGTGATATTTTTGTTCACGAACTTTGGTGGAACCTTCATGTATTTCAATGAGCTCCTTCCAAATATCACTTGCTAGGTCCATGCCATTAACTCTAGCAAAGACCTCCTCACTAATAGCTTCGAAAATAGCATTTCTAGCTCTAGCATTCCATTTTAATTGGTCGGGGGTGGGTACTCCGGTGAATCCGACTTTAGTCGCCAACCATACTTCGGGGGCAATCGCATCAAGGTATGCGGCCATGCGAACTTTCCAATAGGCAAAGTTCTTGCCCTCGAAGTGAGGCGGCGAACCACCCATCTTGGCCATAGCTCTAGGCGGTGAAGCCTAATGATCCAAATGAGCAACGAGGCTCTGATACCAATTGAAAGGATCGATGGACCAAGAGGGGGGGTGAATTGGGCCTTTTTTAATTTCTAAAACAAGATAAAACAACCTTAACCTATGCAAAAACTAGAAAGGCTCCAATTCACCAACCTGATAACTAAACAACCTACACAAGCTAGTTAAGATGAAAAGAGATAAAGCCTAGCAAGGTAGAGCTAACTAGTGATTCCTAAATCAAGCACATGAATGAATTGCATGAAAGATAATGCTTGAAAAAGTAAAGTGGACAAGGGACAACCGGATTTTTTTTCCGTGGTATCGATGTGTTGGCACACACCCCTAATCCACGTTGTGACACTCACAAAGAGTATTGTCACCTCCCAAGTCACCAAGACAAGGGTGCTCACTAAGAGTCTCCGTTCACCATCCCGGTGTGGTGGAGATCAAGCCACGTACAAGTATCTTCTCCGGGCTTCCACAATCCTTGGCAAGCTCCGCGAGAATCACCTCGATCACCAAGATCGCCTAGGTGATGCCAATCACCAAGAGTAACAAGCTAAGGCCTTCACTTGAGCAAGAACCAATCACAAAGAATGGATGCACATAAGCTTCTCTCTACTCAAGTCCTTAATCTTGCTTCTTGAATGATTGAATGAACAAGTGTATGAAATGTTGAAGCTCAAGGTGGCTCTTGACTAAAGTATGTGTGTTTGAATGTTGCCTGGTGTCAAGAGTAGTAGAATGACCCATTGGAGGGGTATATATAGGCAGCTCACACGAATAGAGCCGTTGGAGAAAAAGCTGCCAGAAAACTGCGTAGCGCCGGTTAATCCGACGTCTCTCCAATAGTCATCGTCGGTTTAACCGAAGAATGTAAACTCCCCTTTTGAAAACTAGCCGTTACTGTTTGGGAAGATTAACCGTCGTTGCATCGGTTTAACCGGTGAGTGTAATCATCCTTTGATCAACAGAAATACCAAGTCACTGGACAACTGTACCGACGTCAAATTTCAAATAGCATCGGTTTAACCGGTGAGTCTATTTGTCCACTGATCAACTGAAAACCGAGTCTCTGGACAACTGCACCGACGTCCAATTTCAAATAACGTCGGTTTAACCGGTGTATTGACTTGTCCAGACCTGGTGACCTTGTTTAACCGACGTATAGAAAACTTTAGACGTCGGTTAATCCGGTGATAAGGATTTTTCTGAATTTGCCTTTTCTGACTTGAGTCTTGAATGAAATCCAAATATTCTTGAGATATAAGTTGAGAACCACTTATTTGAGCTTCTAGAAACCTGAGTGACCATTGTGTGCATCCATTTTCAAATGACCATGTCCATGCTCAAGTTACTAAGCCTAAACCCCTCTTAATAGTGCGATCACTACAAAACTACAAAACCTATACTAACCTAAGTGTCCTTCTCAACCTTATGACACTTAGGACTAGAAAGATCCTTAGTCTTGACACATTATAGAGTTGAATGCCGAGATCGCCTTTTTGAATAATGAAAATTAGGGGCCTCTTTTGACAAATAACCAAATGAGCAATAATGATCTATAAAGCTGCACAAACTCATTAGTCACAATAATGGTTGTCATTAATCACCGAAACATACCTTAAGGGCCTAGATGCTTACACATGTGCTGGTGGAAACAATAGACCTGCAGCCGGATCTGCGATACCAGGAAATACCGATCAAAATTCTGGACACTGTCACTAGGAGGACAAGAAACTCCGAAGTACGGATATGCAGAGTTCAATGGAGCAGACATGGAATAGAAGAAGCAACCTGGGAACGCGAAGAGGCGCTAAACAAGGAGTTTCCCCATCTGTTTAAGAGACAGCCGAATCTCGAGGACGAGATTCATTTAAGTGGGGTAGGTTTGTGACGCCCTGAAATTTTACCGAATTAAATCGCGCGCTAAAGTGTTTCAATTAAAAACCACTCGTCGTCGAAACCCTAACTCTAACCCTTCCTGTCCGACAGCGGACTTGACCGCCGTCACATCTCGCAACGCTTACGCGCGACCGCTTTCCGCGATCAGCGCCGGCGCGATGCTGTTCTTCTCGCGCAGCGCGCAGTCGACGTACGCGCGTGGCCGACCGGCCGTGGCCGCCGCCGCGATTGGCGCCGACGTGTTTTCCTTTTCCCCTCGCCGCTCTCTTCGCGCTGCACGCGTGCGTCGCGCGCGCGAATCCCGCCGGCACGCGATATTTTTTTTCCATTATTTTTCTTTTCCTCCCCTTCTTTTTCCTTTTCTTTTTCCCCCTTCTCTTTTCCTTTCTCCCCTTTCTCTTCCTTTCCCTTTTCTCCTTTTTCCTTCCTTCCCTCCTCTTCTCCCTGTTCCTCCCTCCTTCCCCTGCTCCCGAGCACCGCACGGCCGTGCGCCGGCCCTGTGCGCCGCGCACGCGCCCTTCCCGTGCCCACGCGCGCGCGCCCGACCTCGCGACGCCGCGCCGCCCGCTGCTGACGCGCCCGCCCCGACGCGCCGCCCGCCGCTGCCACACACCGCCACGTCCTGTGCCGGCACAGCCCCACGAGCGGAGCTCGGCGCCCTCCCCGCCATGCTGCGTCGCGACAGCCACAAGCGGCCGAGGCGCCATTAATGGCCGCCCGCGGAGCCGCCGGCCGAACCCCTCCCTCCACCGCCTTCCTCGGCCTATAAATCGGCCCCCCCGTGTAGCCGCCACCTCCCCCACGGCCTCCGCTGCCACCGCTCGCCCCTCCCCTAGCTCACAGTGCCACCGCCGCAAACACCTTCGCCCACCGCCGCTTGCTCCCGTGGGCGCGCTCCCTCGCTCCACCTCGGCCCAAGGTGAGGCCGGGGAAAGGATCCCCATGCCCCCCTCTCCCTTTTCCCCCTCAGCCCCGAGCCGCCCCGGGCCCCAGCCGCCGGGATTTGGCCGGCGCCCGAACCCCCTTCCCTCCCCTGTTTCTGTCAACGGGAGGAGGAAGAAGGAGGGCAAGTTTGCCCAAAACCCCCTGGCCCTCCCTGTTTTTCCAAGAAGACCCCCCCTCACTCTAATACCCATAAAACACTTCCTATTCACTCCCTTTCGCAAAAGAAACCCTGTTCTTTCCGTTATTTCAAAATAAACCCTCCATTACACAAACCCAATTATACTTAGCATCCTTTAGCGTGCCCTGCGTATTTCTAGAATTTGCAAATAGGCCCTTGCCCCCTTCAGATACTTACGAATAAACCCCTGGAGCCCTGTTTGACCACCCGAACCCCCTTTAGCTCTTCATTTTATGTGTGAAACGACCTCCGATTGACCCGAAACTTTACCACTTCATTTCTAGTATAGTTCTAACCACGCCATTAAGAAATCACCCAGGAATATTACCCCTATTCCCGTAACTAGATTATTCCCGATTCCAGCTCAACGATAAAAGCTTTTAGTTCTTTCGCTTGATTGTATGTTTGTTTGTTCGCGTCGTAGGACACGGAGTGAACGGAGGAGTTCCCGACTGCGACCAAGCAACTGAGGACCAGTTCTGCGACCCCGAACCTGAGGGACAGTGCTTCGATCAGGACCTCCCGCAAGGACTTGACGATGGCAAGTTCAATTCCGCCCTTTGATGCATGTTTTTGTCCTAGTTTTTATGAATACAACCCGATGGCCTGTTTTATAAAATTGCATGGTTTTGCGTGCCGTAACCATGGTAGGATAGCCACCCTTGTTGTGACAACCATACCTTGACCACCTGATTTTATAAAGAAAATGCGTGTGTGTGGGAAAGGGTAAAATGTGGATTTGAGAAACGAGTCGGACGGGATGGATGGCATTTCTGTGTGAATTGCCGTTGGTGTGCTCGTACCTGTGTGGTTGAGCGTGGAGGGGAGATATCCATCTTGTCACCCCTAAGGACCGAGTTGATGTGTCATCTCACCTAGCTTCCTGTCGTGCAAACCACTTGACCGTTGTATGGGCAACGGCTTAGCATAAATCCCACTAGTTAGTCTGGTAGCCATCAGGAGAGCTGAGAGCAACGGGTGATCAAGGAGAAGGGATAAGCTCTGCGTGACTTATGGCCCGGTTGAACCTCGGAGATAGGTCGAATGACCCCTTGATGGATCCCGTGGTGGCTAGT
Organism: Panicum hallii; assembly: GCF_002211085.1. Taxonomy (NCBI): domain Eukaryota; kingdom Viridiplantae; phylum Streptophyta; class Magnoliopsida; order Poales; family Poaceae; genus Panicum; species Panicum hallii. The sequence goes on from NC_038044.1 coordinate 43,132,445, forward strand.
CAGGTCTAGCTAAGGTGGGTAATGGCTTTGTTGGGATCTGCACCGGCACTAAGGTGTTCGTGCTGTGGTACCCCACCTGTGGGTAAAGTTGCACACCTCTGCAGAGTTGAAAATCTATTCGAATAGCCGTGCCCACGGTATTGGGCAAGTTATGGTGTGGTCACATAACTAGTGCTTCTCTCTGGGAATGGTTGGGCTGGTGTGAGTTGTTTGGAAGGTGTCCGGCAGTTGTGCCGTGTGCTACGGCGGACGGGGAGTCCGGTAGCAGTTTAAAACTTGGATCCTGTGTGGATCAACATTACGTGCTTTTGGTGTTTGAAAACTAGTTTTGACAATATTTATAAACGAACCTTTGCATATAACCGAGTTTTCCGCAAACAAACCCTAACCGTACCCTTGGATTGTCCTTTGCATTAATTTCTATTATACCCCCTCCGTGGGTGTGATTGGACTTGCTGAGTACGTTTGTACTCACCCCATTCTTACTTTGACAGTGGAAGACCCCGACTACGTCCCCGAAGACAACGAGTAGGGTTTCGTCCTGCACCCAGTCTTGCCTGTGGTTGAGACCACTGTTGGATTCCGCATGGCGCAAGACTCTGATGATCCTCTTTTCGTAGCTAGTGTAGTAGTGTGGGTTTTAGTTGTAATCCTCGCGATAGTGGCGCTTCACTGCCCATTACCGCGAAGAGTTGTACGGTGATGTTCCATCTGATGTAATAAAAGTGTTATCAGCCTCCTGGGACTGATAAAGCAACACTTTTAAGTCTTCCCTGATGGGGGGGACGCTTCAGCCTCCTCCTACCTCCCCGCCACTTAGCGGCGCCCAGCGCGGACGACATCCACGTCAACGCCAGAGGCCGGAGAGCCCTGTCGACATCCTGAACTTTGCTCGGACAGAGGCGCACGAAGGCATCCACGTGCACTCCTCAACGCCGGCTATAGTCTGCTTCCTCCTCCTCCAAAGGTAGTCTGCTTCCCCCTTCTCCTCCATTGCTTGGTAATTGCAGGTCTAGAAATGTTCAGAAAAGTTACAGTCTGAATACTGAAGCTGTTGCCTGCAAATGAGTTAATGAATCATGATTTGTTAGTTCCCCCTTCTCCTCCATTGCTTGGTAATCTTACATTCTGTTAATTGTTATTTTTTCTTCTTCCTAACATTTTAAAGAATACTGATTTGTTAGTTCTTTTGCATCTCTTTTACAGAAACTGAATCCAGTTTTTGCTCTCTGTGCGTTTCATGAAACTAAGTAAGAAATGAAAAAAACTCAGTACGAGCTGGAAAGGGATGAAAGGGTAAGGGAGGTCCAGGAAATTTTTGCGTCTCTGGGTATTCCAATACTAGCTCAGGATGTTAGAGATGTTTTGAAAAAGGAAAAGTGCATGGGGAAGACAATAGAGTCTGACAATGAATATGACCCATCCTCTGACATTGATAACCAATGTGACAGTGATGATGACTACGATGATGACCTAAAAAATGAGGATAATACTGAGGTGAGATGCATTACTAGGCCAATTAACAAGTATGTAGTTAGTCTTTTTCAATCATTTACTTCATTGTAGTCATTTAATGTACTTCGATAAGATGCATGTTTCTCTTGGCAGGTACGAGCGATGGTTCCAGGAACTCGCACTAAGAAGCAAAAGACGGCACAAATGGCGGCTGCAAACCAGCTGCCACCGTGCTCGCCTACCAAATTTACTAGGAAACAGGCAGCCAGGCCTACTCGAGGTCGTCCACCACCTAGGGATGCAAACCAGCTACCACCGTGCACGCCTACCAGATTGACTAGGCAACAGGCAGCCATGGCATTGCCTGCAGGCCGTCCACCACCTAGGGATGCAAACCAGCTGCCACCGTGCACGCCTACCAGATTGACTAGGCAACAGGCAGCCATGGCATCGCCTGGAGGCCGTCCACCACCTAAGGATGCAAACCAGCTACCACCGTGCACGCCTACCAGATTGACTAGGCAACAGGCAGCCATGGCATCGCCAGGAGGCCGTCCACCACCTAGGGAAAGATTGCGCTTGCCTGCTAAGACCGCTTCGAAAGCCGACCCTAAAACTAATCCCATTTCCAGTGCTTCTAGATTACCCAGCACCAGTCCAGCCATATCTACGCCTAGTGGAAACACTGAGCATAGTACTCCTACTCCTACACCCATCCTTGCCGTGTTTCCACAAGTTACTCCCACGACTAGTGTTAACCAATCAGTTCCTATAGAAATCTCACCAGGTGTATAGAGCTCTAGGCAAAGCAATGACATCAATGACGCAAATGACCAAGTTGATGCCGATTCAGAGGGTCATACAATTGAAGGAGAACCAGTTGGTGACTTTGTTCCTGGTAATCAATATGTGTTTCCAACCACTATTATCTACATTCAATATCTACATTTGTGGCTGCTATAATAACCCATTTTGCATGTTATTTGCCAATGCAGCGCCCCAAAAGGAAGTCCGCAAGAAAACCATAGGGCTTGGCTTAGAGAAGATGATAAAGAGAGGAAACAAGCTGCCTATCCAAGTGGCTAAAGGGAAGAAAAGACCTGATGTCCCACTTCAAGCAGCGAAGCTGGCATCAGAAACTGGTGTAGCTCTTAGAGACAAGCTGCCTATCTACACATCTTGGAAGCTTTATGAAAAAGATGGGGGGCCAGTAGAAGTACAAAAAGTGCTTGATAAAGTGGCGGTGAGACACCTAATTCACTTCAACTACTTTCTTTCATTACTAGCTCTACTCCCATGTAAGAAATTTTGTCAAATAAATGATTTGTGTGACTGCAGAATAGGTTGGATGTGGATGTTAAGAATGATGGACCAAGCAAATCTGCATGCACTGATATCATTAAGAAGGGAGTAAAGCAGCAGAGGTATCACCTAAAAAGGAAGTACTTCGACGAGTCCCTCACAATGGAACAGCTGTTGGCCAAAGAACCTCCACCTAAAATGAAGACAGAGGAGTGGATCGAGCTCGTAAAGTACTGGTGTGACCCAAAGAATCAGGTCCATGGCCTGCATCACTGCTTTTGTTAACATGCAATCAAACTATGCCTGTCAATTAGAAGTTTGTATTGCATTTGTGGTGCAGGAGAAATCTGCGAAGAATAAAGTAAACCGATCCAAGGTGCAGCTTCACCAAAAAACTGGTTCTAGGTCCTACATAGCCTATCGATACAGCCTGGTAATACTATTGCTTTCACTTTGGGGCACTTTTGGGGTGCTTTTCGGTTGTATGTTCAACATCTTTAAGCTCCTGTTATGTTGCAAAGGAAAATGTAGTTCATGGCTATTTGTAGTGTTTTTCCTCTACTGAATAGCTATTTGTAGTGTTTTTCCTTTTGGAATTTATTTGCACAGGGAAACTGAGAAAGATGGATGAAAAGGGCAAGGCTCTTTCTGATACTAAACATTTTGCTTCTTGTACTGTATGTGATTATTTTGTTCTGTATGCACACTGATTGCCTGGTTTTCGGCTGGATCCTTTTGTTACTATGCAATGCAAACTGAGATGTGTGCTTCAAAGTCATCCAAGGCTTTTACATGCTGCAGAGGCCTAAGTACAACAACAGCGATCCAGATGCTGTAGAGTTCTTTGGGGAATGTATGAAAAGTTCCAAAAATGGTCGCACTCCTCTTGCCAATGAAATATATGTAAGTTCCAAAATGATTTGATACATCTATTGTACTCAAGTACGTGCCTGGCCTTGTTATTAACTGCATTCTCTTTATGTAGGAACGGATGGTGGCAGAGAAGGATAGAGAGCCAGAAGAAGGAGAAGAAAAAAAATCTCCCACCAAGATTGTTGATGAAACTCTTAGCGAGATCAGCCGCTCATCCACATTTCTTCCTAACATTGGTGCCCCTCGACCATCAAAGAATGCTCAGTCCTCATCGACAGCAGCACAAGCACGCATCCGAGCTGAGTTTGAGGCAACCCTCCAAGCTGAAAGAGAGGAAGCTGCTAGGAAGCGGGAAGAGTTGCAGGCACAACTTCAAGCTCAGCAGGACGCACTTGAAGAAAACCAAAATTTGCTGCGGCAGACCCAAGAGGAAGTGAGGGGGATGACTAGCAGGTTTGAGGAGACTAATGCACTGCTGCGAGCTGTCCTGAGACTTCAGAAAGATTGAGGTATGACTGCAGTTTCTCAGGATGAGGCCTTTGTCTAAGCTTTTGCTACATTGCTTTAACTTAGTCTGTGCTTCGAACTTTGTGGTTGGAACATGTGTGGTTGAACCTGGAACTATGTGGTTGAACAAGTATGCTGCAAGTTTGTGGTTGGAACATGTGTATCCATGATGGCTTCAGTGAATTGTGTTGACCTGTGAATTCTGAATGATTTGAGAATTGTGGTGTCAATCCTGTGGATGATGGCTGATATATGTGTATTAATTATGCTTTTGTATGCTGTGATGAAAGACCAGTGGGGCGACGCCATCATGAATGGAATGCCAATTTGTGACGCCACAGACTCGTCTGCAAATGTGTGTAAATAGCATACGAACCAGTACAAAACATGACAAAATATAAGTGTCACATAATCTACAAAAACTATACATGACGACACTGCGATGTCACAAAAAACCATCGAAACTTGTTCTTCGTCTTAGCATTTGTGACGACTCGTACATAATGTGATGCGTTGACTAGCTAATATATGACAGAAGTACTCGTCATAAAAGGAAACAATATGTGACACTACAAACCCTCCGTCACAAAAGATACAGACATTTTGTGACCGTGGACCATAAAACCGTCACGAGGTACTTTATGTGACGGTCGTTTTGTGACGACACTGTGACGCTGGGATTTTGGTCATAACTTACTTTTTATGACCAATTGCGTACTTTACATGACAGATTCGGTTTGTCATAAAAGCTAAGATTTCTTGTAGTGAGGGTAGAAACGTCGCAGGTGTTGTATATTCCATGAATTGGGTACATCCTGACCGTTGGGGTGTTGTAGTCGATAAGATCCTGGTCTTGTAACCCTCTTGACGATGAACGGTCCCTCCCATCTGGAATTAAGCTTATGCGAACCTGACTCATCCTGAACGCGATGAAGGATGAGGTCGCCTATGCTAAACGACCGTACCTTAATGTTGCGATCATGATATCACTAGATCCCCTGTAGGTAATGGGCTGACTGAATGAGAGCAGAGCAGTGAGCCTCTTCGACAAAATCCAGCTCCAGCTGTCGTGCTTCGTCCGCCTCGCCTTCTTTATACATCTCGACCCTTGGGGATTTCCACATGATGTCCGCTGGGAGAATCGCCTCGGAGCCATAAACCAGAAAGAACGGAGTCTGCCCTGTGGCTTTGGATGGCTGAGTCCTGAGCCCCCAGATAACGTGTTGCAACTCGTGTATCCACTTCCCGCCCTTTTTGGTATTGGCGTCATAAAGTCTTTTCTTGAGACCGTCAATGATCAAGCCGTTTGCCCGCTTGACTTGCCCATTTGCCCTTGGGTGTGCCACCGAAACGTACTTGACCTTGATGGATGAATTTTCATAGAATTCCCAGAATTGGTTGGCCATGAAATTTGAACCCAAATCAGTGATAATAGTGTTGGGGAAGCTGAAACGATGCAAGATATCAGAGATGAAGTCGACCACCCTGTCTGGAGTAAGCTTGGCGATCGGTTTGAACTCGATCCACTTGGTAAACTTGTTGATAGCCACAAGGACATGAGTAAACCCCCCTGGCGCCATTGCAAAGGGCCCAATCATGTCAAGGCTCCAGTATGCAAACGGCCAGGAAGGTGGTATGGTAATAAGGTTGTGAGCCGGGACATGTGATTGCTTGCCGAAGAACTGACAATTCTGACATCGTCGCACCAGGTCCTCAGCGTCAGACACGGCGGTGGGCCACCAGAAACCGGCTCGATACGCTTTGCTGACTAGCGTGCGTGACGCTGCATGGTTACCGCATACTCCCTCGTGTATCTCTCGCAAAATGTCCTGGCCCTCCTCTGTTGTGACGCACTTCATAAGCATGCCAGACCGTGCACCACGTCGATACAGCCTGTCTACGACTAAGACGAAACCCTTGCTCCGTCGCATGACGCGGGCGGCAGCAGCGCTCTTGGGATCCATCCCTACCGGTAATACGAGATCTCGGATTAAGTCGATAAAGGGTCCTCTCCAATCCTCGCCAACCAGCATAACCTCTCGTTCTGGCTGTACAGAGCCAGTGCCGGTGGAGACCTGTGGTGAAGGGCTGATGGACGGTTGCTTCAACTCTTGTACGAATACCCCTGCTGGGACTTGTGCTCGGGTTGAACCCAGTTTAGACAAGGCATCAGCGGCGACATTGTGCTCCCGTAGCACATGATGAACTTCTAAGCCAGAGAATTTTTTCTCTAGTTTGCGGACCTCTTGTACATAGGCCTCCATGGTCTCCTTGTTGCAGTCCCACTCTTTGTTGACTTGCTGGACGACCAAAAGAGAATCACCGTAGACAAGTAGCCGCTTGATCCCTAGTGATATCGCCAAACGAAGCCCATGAAGCAAGGCTTCATACTCGGCTTCATTGTTGGATACCTCCCAGAGGATTTGGAGGACGTAGTTGAGTTGTTCGCCTCTTGGGGATATGAACAACACGCCAGCGCCACCGCCGTCGAGCCAATGTTCTGGCTTGTCGACTGGAATTGGAACTTGATTTTCCCTCCACACTGCCATAAAGTCGACTAGAGCTTGGGACTTGATCGCAGTGCGTGGCTTGAAGTTGATCGACAAAGCCCCTAGTTCCACAGCCCACTTTGAAATACGGCCCGTGGCGTCTTGATTGTGTAGGATATCCGCCAATGGGAAGTCTGTGATCACGGTGATCCGGTATTCTTCGAAGTAGTGGCGTAATTTCCGTGAAGTAATCAGTATGCCATAAAGAAGCTTCTGGACTGCCGGGTACCACACCTTAGATTCTGAGAGTACTTCACTGACGAAGTAAACAGGCCTCTGCACACCAAACGCATGGCCTTCCTCGGAGCGCTCCACAACAATGGCACTGCTGATAACATGGGTAGTTACCGCAATGTAAAGTAAAAGGGTCTCACCCGGCAATGGTGCTGTGAGGATCGGGGGCGACTGTAGATGCTGTTTGAGGTCTTGCAGGGCCCGCTCGGCTTCCTCTGTCGAGCGAAATTTATCTTGGCGCTTCAAGAGCTTGAAAAAAGGAAGTCCTCTCTCCCCGAGTCGGGAGATGAACCTGTTAAGGGCTGCCATGCACCCTGTAAGTTTTTGCACATCTTTGATTGTGGCAGGTGCCCCCATATCAGTGATGGCAGTGATCTTTTCCGGGTTGGCCTCGATGCCCCGGTTACTCACGATGAACCCGAGCAATTTACCCGAAGGAACACCGAAAATGCACTTGGTCGGGTTGAGCTTCCATCGGTATTTCCGTAGGCTGGCGAAAGTTTCCTCCTAATCCACGATCAGGCCCTCGGGACTTCTGGTCTTCACAACCACATCGTCCATGTAGGCTTCCACATTCCGGTGTAACTGATCAGCGAAGCACATCTAGATTGCGCGCTGATAGGTAGCGCCTGCATTTTTCAACCCGAAGGACATCGTCTTGTAGGCATAAGTCCCAAACGGGGTGATGAACGTGGTCGGTGATGAACGCGGTCTTGATTTGGTCTTCCTCCTTGAGAGCAATCTAATGGTACCCTGAATAACAATCAAGGAAATATAGCAGTAAGCAACCTGCGGTTGAGTCGACTACCTGATCGATGCGAGGGAGCCCAAAGTGATCCTTCGGGCAATGCTTGTTGAGATTGGTATAATCGACACACATTCTCCATTCTTTATTCTTTTTCAATACAAGAACAGGGTTAGCTACCCACTCTGGGTGGATTACTTCTTTAATGAATCCAGCCGTGAGGAGTTTAGCTATTTCCCCTTTGATAGCCTCCCGTTTATCAGGGGCAAAACGATGAAGTCGTTGCTTCTTTGGTACAGCTTGTGGATACACATTAAGACTATGCTCGATCAGCTACTTGGGCACCCCTAGCATATCTGATGCTTTCCATGCGAATATGTCTCGGTTAGCCCGCAGGAAACTGATGAGCGCGAGTTCCTATTTGTCACCCAAGCCCGCGCTGATGATGGCTGTCTTGGATGAGTCGCCTTCTTGGAGCTGGATTGACTTGAGAGCCACATCGTCTGTCGACTTGACGCCTGATTGGCTCGCCTTCTTCGTCGGGATATCCAGCTCGGCTTGAGAAAGTTGCTGTGCGGCCGCGAGTACTTCTCCGGAAGCATCTGGCACGCGGGAAGTCGATGCATAGTGGATGGCCTCTTGGTTGCAATCATAGGACTTCTTCAAGTCGCCTTGGAGCGTGAGCACGCCGCTGCGTCCTGGCATCTTGAGAAGCAAGTAGACGTAATGCGGCACCGCCATGAACTTAGCGGGTGCACGGCATTGCCAGGGACAATACCGTAAAAAGGAGCCTTGCTCGAAGCAAGCATGTTGGTCAGGTCCAGACCCATATTCTTCAGCGTACTAGCGAAGATAAGATTAAGTCCGCTCCCGCCATCGATGAGAACCCGAGTGAGCTTAACTTCTGCGACCACGGGATCCAGCACCAGTGGAAACTTCCCAGGCTCGGAAAAGCTGGTCTACTGGTCAGTACGGGAAAATGATATAGGGACCTCCGACCATCGGAGTGGTCGTGGTACCGCCGGCTCGATGGATAGAATTTCCCGTAGCAGCAACTTCTGTTCTAGCTTGGAACAGAAATCTTCGTCACCACCAAAGATAACCTTGATGGTCTTGGAGGCATCCTGGAACTTGGCTGTCTCAAATTTATCTTCTTGGTCCTTGTCTTCGGGCTCTTTGCCCATCGACTTGTTCTTCTTGCTGTTTCCAGGGGAGCCAAAGGTGTGCTTGAGCTGAAAGCAGTTGATCGCTGTGTGTTTGGAGTTGATGCACCATGGGCACTTCTTCTGTAGGAGTTTTTCAAACTGCTCCTGCGTGGTCGACTTCTTGCACCACGGAGGATGTTCCACAGCCGTGACAAGATCGTCTGGCTTGCGTTTTCGGGAAGAGCCCGAAAAGTCCCGCTGGCCTTTGTCGGCCCGGTTGTCATTGTTGCGCTTCTGGTTGAGGTCGGGGCATCTTGGAAACCTCTCGCGCATCTTTTCTTCTTGTTCGGACCAGTCGTGCATCATGTCACGTAGTCCTGCAACCATCTTCGGCCTGTTACGCCCAAAATCACGATATATACCTGGGTCCGTTAGGCCGTTGTAGAAGCAGTCGATGATGTCCTCCTCCGTGATGTTGGCAATGGTGGCCCGCACATCGAAGAAACGGAGGAGTTCGTTACACTCCTGCTTGCACTGGGCGAGGTCGTGCCGGGTTCCTGCACGGGTTATCGCCCCCTGGAAGTTGTCGATGAAAACCTTCTTGAGGCCCTCCCAGGAGTCGATGGAGTCGTTGGGGAGTCTTTCCAGCCAGGTCAGCGGTGCAGGCTCTAAAGCCATCGGAAAGTAGATGACTTTGGTAGTGTCGGAGCCGCCGACCACCTCAATGGTAGTGGAGTAACAGCGGAGCCATTGTTGGGGGGCCTGCTTACCATCATATTTGGTGATGCCGATCGGCTTGAAACCCTTCGGGTACTTGTAGCTGTTGAATCTCCTAGTGAACGCAGGAAAACGATCATTGCAGTCAGCATCGTCCCGCTCAGCTACCTCGCGTTCCCATTGCCTCGAGTCGATGACTGGTCGGACGTCGCGCCCCTCATTGATCTTCTGGCGAAGGTCCGGTTGTTGACGTGGGCGGTTGGGCTGCCTCAGGTTGTTCGCCGGAGGTGGCTGCCGCCTCCCTCCGGTGACCTGACTCCCACCCGCACTGTGACAGTTCATGTGTTTGTAAACTAGGCATATAATTTGTTAGTGTGAAATATGTATTGTTTATATAAAGCTTATGTGAGTTTATGTGAAGCTTTTGAAAAATTTAAAGTGCAAGCAAAAAGGGTATTTTTGTAATTACAGAAAAACCTAGGGTTGTTTTTGCAAAATGTGATTGGATTAGGGTAATTTCAAAATAAGTGAAATGTGATTTTGGTAAACATGTTTTTCTTATATTATCCCTTGTAAAAATATATGTTTATTTGAAAGTTGCAATTGAAATGTGTGTGTTGAAGTGTGTAAAAAAAATTTTGGGTAAAGTGGTAAAAATAAGGGTATTTATGCAATTTTATAAAAGTACAAGTCCTTTTATGCAAATGTTTGATTTACAAAAGTAATTTCCAAAGTTACTCAGGGCTAAAGTGTAAAAGTGCAAGTCATCATGACATGTCTATCCAATCATTATGACGATTCTATCCCGTCATCATGACATGTCATAAATGCTTGCATTTAAATCCTGAATTTTATAAAATTACGTTCTTTAGGACAAAAGCAATTCAAATCCGACTTTTATTCAAAACTTCATGTGTAAAAATATAAATTTTGAGTTTTTGAATTTGAGCCTTAAAGCAATGTTGAAGAGTTTGAAAAACTCTCCAACTTTCTTTTTGGGCATTTCTCCATTAGGGTTTTAAATCAACGGGAAATTTTGTTTTACAGTTAGGCCCCTGCAGTTTTCTGTATTTGCATTTAAGTCCTTGAGAAAGTCCATCTGTTCTTCTCCTCTTCTCTTCCTTATCCTGACGCTTCCCTTCTGTTCTTTTATCTCCACCGGCGGCACATGTTCTGGTTCCATCCTATCCCCACTGTTTTCTCTCTCTCTCTCTCTCTCCGTTTACTTCCACACGCAGCAGGCAGAGCAAGCGAGCCGGCGGCTTGGGCAGACGGAGGCCGGCGCGAGGCCTGAGGCCGTGGGCAGGCTCGGGCGGCCTAGGCGCGGGCGTGTGCGGCGAGGCCGGGTCCTGGCGGCGCACGCGCGGGCATCGCGGGAGATGGGCCCAAGAGCAAGCGGGGCGGGAGCAGTAAGCAGCGGCCCGGGGGCGCGCGCGTGCGGGCGCACGCGCGGCAGGCGCGCGAGGCGCGGGCATCCGGGCGAGCGCTCGGGCGCAGGGAGTGGCGGGCCCAGGCGAGGTGCTGCGGGCGGCGCGCAGCGGGCGCCAGCGCAAGGAGCGGGGGTGAGCGCGGCCCAGGCACGCGCGGGCGTCGGGGCAGGTGGAGGCGGCGGCTCGGCGCTGCGCTAGGCGGGCTCGGGTGGCGCGCGAGCGCGCGCGGCAGCAGGCGCTGGTGGCGGCAGTGCGCGGGGCGCTGAGGCGAGCGAGATGGCCCAGCGAGCGGCGGCTCGGCGCAGCACAGGAGGCACTGGTGACGCGGCGTGGAGGTGCATAGGCGTGGAGACGCACGGGAGCGAGCCGGCGCAGGCGGTTGCGGCGCGTGGGGTGGAAGTGAAGCGGAGCGGCTCGGATGGCGAGGGCCAGTAGCGCGGGCGCTGGAGGCGCGGTTGGCGCGCGCGCGAATGGTTCGGCCGGGGCAGGAGTACGCCCAAATGGCGTGAACACGCGTATGCGAGCGTGGGAGTGATGCGGCAAGGCCGAGCGAACACGGGTTCGGCAGCTGGAAGCGGAGGAGCAGCTGCACAGCGTGCAGGGCGACGATGTGCAGGAAGGTCGCGCGCGATGCGAGAGGAGTTGTAATGCGGCGGCTGCAGGCGGAACCGCCCAGGAAGCAGTGGAGTCGCGCGTAAAAGACGTCGAAAGCCGTTAAGGAGAAAGCAGTGGACGAGATCAGGCGGCACTATGAACTTTTCGTGGAGGGTTTGGAGGTGGTCAGGTGCGAGCAGACCATGGCCCTCGCGGAGGCAGAGAGGGCGAGTGTGGCGCGGTGAGGCGAAAGCGAAGGTCCGGACGGATTTGGACTAGCACGTCCGCGGATACGAGCGAGAGTGCTCTACCGGTGACCGGCTCGACTCGATTCAGCAAGCGCGTGCGAGACAACAGGCCATCTTCCACCCATGGCAACCATCCCCGACAAACTCCTTCGTCATCCACGAAATCTCGTCACCGTCGAGCTCACCTTATCGTCAATCCTGTTCACCGCGGGAATTTACTTTCCGCGTGTTCCCCTTCATAACCAAGGCTACCCAAGGTTTGCCCTGTTTTGCTAGATCTTTTTAATGCCGGCGATTCATTTGCCGAAATATCGCCGTTAACTCCCTATTATTTGTTTTCCCGGACAAGGGACTTGATTGCTACGTTTTAGATAGTTCTAGGGTGTTTTCTGTAAAATTTCCATAACTTTCTTTATTTCAAATCGATGAACTTCTACATTTCATGGATTTTCATAAGAAGTTCATAAAAGTGTAAAATCAGTCTTGTTTGAAACCCTAAGTCAAACTCTACAATTTTTATGTTATGATCTTGAGTTGAGGTCTTTGATGTGTGGTCTAGGTCAAATGCTAGGGAATGAATATTTTGTTGTGCTCTATATTGTATGCTTGTGTTATAACTGAAAAGTAAGCCATAGAATATAGATCTTAAATAGAAATATGTGATGTTTCGTTAAACCTTTCATATGAGTGCTCATAACCCTGCCATCAAGATATTGTCCCCGTCCCGATTGCTGTTTCTTTAAGTTCCTTGTCGTATAAGGATCCCCGTTAGTTCTTGTGTGTCTACTGCTTAGCCAAAACATCTCTGCGGCTATGCTTCAGCGTTGGCTATCAATTCAGCCGCTAAGCATCCACTTTCCTTGAGTCTAGGATGTTTCTGTGTAACAGCTGTCAGTCGATACTTCTATCGTCGACCGATTAGCTGATATAGTTGTTACCTTTCTAGTATCGGCTACTGCCGATACAATTCTTTTGTTCTGTTCTATATCGACTGCACAGAGTCGATGTATCAGAGACACACACAATCTTAGGGTTCTTGCTATCGGCCGATCAATCTTAGTTTTCCTATCTCCATTCCACACATCTCTATGAGCCGATTTATCGACTAAGAGATCGTCTATCTATATCTATCAGTCATGTATCCTCAATCACACTCCCATCGACTGTACGTCACTCAATAGTTGTGCTGACGCACTCGAGTCGATATAACCACACTTAGTTACCTAAAATAACACTTAAGCACATCTCAGTTAAGACACAACTGCTTTAGGAATCCTCCCTCTGCTGAAGTAATCGATGTTTTCATCGATCAATCAGGAAACTGGTGCACCTATCAATCGGCTACACAAACCAAAGTACACAACCCTAGATCAATAAGATCGCGCATTAGACACACCTCTGTTAGGCACGACCTAAGCACATCAATCAGCTAAACCCCCGTTGTTTCCAATCGGCTCTGTTGTAATCTTCAACGAGCAGCCGATTCTAGTTAGTTGTCCCCCTAAAGCTCTATCTAAGTTTAGTTTCAGATCTTTTTGATTGTTAGGTGAATAGTGTGTTATATGAATGTTGAATTGCAACTTTGTTGTGAAGTAAAATAGTTTTGTGTGCACACTTTGAATGTGATGTCGCATTGCATGTAGATGCGACTACTTCAGCAACGGTACCTGCGAGATCTCCTTGGAGTCTGCGGAGGATGTTTCTGAAGACCAAGTGGATGTCACCAAGGAATTAACTGAAGCCCCGAACCAAAGTTCGGAAGATATTGATATTTCTGACTTCAGTCCCACCAGTAAAGGCAAGCCCCGGACATAACCTACTATTTTAATTATACTGCAATCTATATCTACTTACATATTCTTTGCATTAAGTTCTTAGGAATTGCTTGAAACCCTAGTTGCATTCTCCTAGGAACCAATGTGATGAATACTAGTACTTGAGTCCGACTAGCTGCAATGCTAATAGGGCCGGTAGAAGTCGGGTGATTTCCTGTCACTCGCGCGATATAGGAGTTGTAATGATTACATTCCTGTTATCACTATAAGGATGCCGGACGGGAGTTTTGTGAGGTATCATGGTTGAGGTGATACCCCGTCTGTGTTGTTGAATTGGATAAGGCCGCGGGGTGTGTTAGCGGTGGTTAAGCATTTGAAAGTACTAACCACATGCCGCGAAATATGGTAAGCGGTAAGCCTAGTAACCAATCAGCCCGAGGAGTGGACATACCTCCCACCACTCGATTGCTTCTTCTGGTTACTTATGTTCGACTGAGGAAATACGTGTTGCAAGGGCAACCAGGAATACGGGTTTTGTAGTCGCGCTACAGACGTATGTCCTGCACGAGTGATGTGCGTATGTTCCTGCAGTCGCTTGTGGTGGACCTGTCCACGAGTCGGAATGAAAGGCAAACGGTTGCTTCGGAACTATCGTTGGATGTTCCAAGCGTGTGAGTTAGGTTTACCTTGCAAGGTTAAATTCGATTCGGATCGTCCGCCTCTCACGATGTTTGAGACTACTTAATCCCTTTATCACACAGAGTAACAAGAGCAACTATATGATAAGCAATACTGATGGATGAGATAAAGAGCTCTACCTTGCTTGCTTAGTTATAAGTGCTTATCTAGAATGGATAATCACATAGAACTTGAAAGCTAAAAGTTGAAAATAAGGATCTACTCTTAGTTGCTTTTCAGCTGAAACTAAACCCAGAACTTTTACAAACCTTCATAAGTCTAGTTATGGGCTAAAGTATACCCAATTCCGGGTAAGCCTTGCTGAGTATTAGTATACTCAGCCTTGCTAGCTTTATGTTTTTCAGGTAAAGCCTTTGAAGACCCTACTCTTTCCTTGTCATGGCCCTGTGCTTTTCCAGAAGATTGGTCCGAGGAATGGGATCCGTCCCCGACCAATACTGATGATCTCGAGTGATGTCGTGTCTGGGCTTAGCATGACATCCGTCTTATCGACGAGTTGTAATCATCGTGTATGTTTTTCCGCTGCTAAAGATCATAGCTTAAACAGTTGTATTGTTTTCTCTAAGTTTGAAACTTTGTACTACTTTTATAAACTCTTGTAATGTAATTCCCTGTTACGTAAAATGTGATGGTGATTGTATCTCTGGACTCACCTTCGTGTGAGGTAACCTTATTTGATCCTGTGTATCGGTGGTTTATCGGGACGTTACCCGACAGGCCAAGGGATTATACCGTTTGAAGCACGTTGGAGCCCTCGGAAGTGGACTCGCGTACTTGAGCCGGTATAATTCAGGTTGGTTCTGCCACAGCTGGTATCAGAGCTATAAGGTTACCCTGGAGATACATTTTACCTTAAAAATGTTTTCAGTATAAAATTTTGATCAATAGAGTATTTGGCAAAACTACGTTGGATTCGTTAAGGATTATGCTTAGTACGTAAAGCCCTAGAGTAATGTTTATGAGGGAAATAGAGGTGGCTATATATATGTATAATCCTAACTACCAGCATTACTTTTCTGTTAAAACTTAAATTCATGCACAACTCAACCTTACATTCTGTAACGACACCTTCGACGATGAGGTAAGAAGGTAAGGATCCTCAGCCAACTGAGGGAGCTTGGCCTTCCTGTCGGTGATGCGAACCGAACGCTGTTTCTCAAGCAGTGGCCTACTTGAGATGCTGCCAATGTACCAACTTCGGTTGACTACATTGGGAGTATATGGTTCGGCGCAGGGTATGGCGATCGCAGATCATACCCCCGCATTTTGCGGTACCCCCCGTGAATACGTTGTTTCGATAACGTATGCTAACGTTGTCTGTACGGCGGTAATTGTACAGATGCTGTTTCTATAGTGGACAGTAATGTTTGGGGACGCTTTCATGACATGCTGGCATGAAAGGTTCAATATATACATCTTGTGGTTTTCTGCAGGTACACTAACCACGATTCCGAAACTAGGACGGATAGGGTTTATCGCCTAGTTAATAGTGAGAGACGTATTTATATTATGCCACCGTACTTAACCACGTAAGACCAAGGTTACTTGGCAGTTATTTTTGTTTGTGAGGACGTGTAGAACGTGTATACATCATGATATCTTGGATTGACCTGATTGCTTTGTTTGATACGTTGATGTACTGAAATATGTTGCTTGTATTTGAATGCCTGTTTTGACTTTGTGTTGTAGGAGTTAATGTAATCTGTTAGGCTATCTTAGAGTTAAGAAAGTCTTTTATGAATCAAGTGGATTGGGTTATCTTTGAACCCTATCACCGATCTTAGCTGGACAGCCAAATCAAATCCTTGACCTTGCTTTAAATTCGTTTCGACAGAACCATTGAATTTCTCCTTTGATGGTTAAACCTTGATGAGTATCATCAAACTCTCCAATCCATCATCCAGTGATCTATCTACCCTCTCTTGATGTTGTACCTTATATCGTTGGCTATTCTGGTTACAACATCCGAAAATTTGTACCCTCAATTTTTGCTCAGATGATTTTGGATAAATTAAAAAGATGTATGACCATAACTACTTTTAGATACAAAACTTCCGGTAAAAGTCATGCATCATAGCATATATCATCTTTGGTCAGTGCATGGTATTGCATCGTCATCAAAAATCCGTAGACTGACTAACGGGTGTGTGTTCAGTACAACTTTAGGTTGTCTTCGGTCCCTAAGTCTATCTTGTTGCTGTTGGCACTACAAGGTTGCTATTCCTCTTTTGTGGTGGTGTTTAATCACATGACCATGATGCCGTGTCGGAACCTAAGGCCTCATGTGCACTGCAGTCACATGATTGAGCCATTAGGAGCGCACTGGTGACTAGGTGCATGTGACGTAACAACACTGCAATCTCTTCTTATGCAACCTTACTAGTGTCCTAACTTCTAATCCTTGTCTAAGGATATAGAGCTACCCAGGTGTTCGTTACGAGAGAACGGCTGTAGAGTGCGACTCATATGCATCATTAACTCATAAGGGTATGCATCATACTTCATGCATTTCATATGTGCATGCATTGCAAGTATCATCATCCTTGCATCATGGTGTCTGCATCATTTGGTCAGCATCATGATAATTGCCTTGTGGCATATGCACCATTTCAGTCGTACATGGAATCCTCCATTCTCGTGTTGCACCATTATTGTAATCATAAAACTCAAACAATGCATCACGATCATGGATGGAGCATTTTGTCATTATTCCTTGATTGCATCGGTCTCAATAGGCATGTTTTGCAATAACATCATCTAAAATTATTTAAGTAATAAACTCTGAGCAAGAATATTTCAAACATCACTTTGTCAATCCCTTGTACTATCCTTACTTATTGTCCATGAGTTTTGTGATGAATGTCATCGACATTTATCGTCCTTATGTATAATCTCTTATCTTGTTAAACTCATCTATGTACCATCTCTTCATGTTTTCGTTATACTCATCTCATCATACTCTCGTCATCAACCTCAATCTTCTCTGGTATGTTTGTTTCCTGTTACTTTCGATGAGTGAAATGTTTCTCTTCCCTTAAGAGTCTTTCGTCCGAATCTCGGGACGAGATTCTTTTTAGGGGGGAGGGCTGTGACAGTTCATGTGTTTGTAAACTAGGCATATAATTTGTTAGTGTGAAATATGTATTGTTTATATAAAGCTTATGTGAGTTTATGTGAAGCTTTTGAAAAATTTAAAGTGCAAGCAAAAAGGGTATTTTTGTAATTACAGAAAAACCTAGGGTTGTTTTTGCAAAATGTGATTGGATTAGGGTAATTTCAAAATAAGTGAAATGTGATTTTGGTAAACATGTTTTTCTTATATTATCCCTTGTAAAAATATATGTTTATTTGAAAGTTGCAATTGAAATGTGTGTGTTGAAGTGTGTAAAAAAAATTTTGGGTAAAGTGGTAAAAATAAGGGTATTTATGCAATTTTATAAAAGTACAAGTCCTTTTATGCAAATGTTTGATTTACAAAAGTAATTTCCAAAGTTACTCAGGGCTAAAGTGTAAAAGTGCAAGTCATCATGACATGTCTATCCAATCATTATGACGATTCTATCCCGTCATCATGACATGTCATAAATGCTTGCATTTAAATCCTGAATTTTATAAAATTACGTTCTTTAGGACAAAAGCAATTCAAATCCGACTTTTATTCAAAACTTCATGTGTAAAAATATAAATTTTGAGTTTTTGAATTTGAGCCTTAAAGCAATGTTGAAGAGTTTGAAAAACTCTCCAACTTTCTTTTTGGGCATTTCTCCATTAGGGTTTTAAATCAACGGGAAATTTTGTTTTACAGTTAGGCCCCTGCAGTTTTCTGTATTTGCATTTAAGTCCTTGAGAAAGTCCATCTGTTCTTCTCCTCTTCTCTTCCTTATCCTGACGCTTCCCTTCTGTTCTTTTATCTCCACCGGCGGCACATGTTCTGGTTCCATCCTATCCCCACTGTTTTCTCTCTCTCTCTCTCTCTCCGTTTACTTCCACACGCAGCAGGCAGAGCAAGCGAGCCGGCGGCTTGGGCAGACGGAGGCCGGCGCGAGGCCTGAGGCCGTGGGCAGGCTCGGGCGGCCTAGGCGCGGGCGTGTGCGGCGAGGCCGGGTCCTGGCGGCGCACGCGCGGGCATCGCGGGAGATGGGCCCAAGAGCAAGCGGGGCGGGAGCAGTAAGCAGCGGCCCGGGGGCGCGCGCGTGCGGGCGCACGCGCGGCAGGCGCGCGAGGCGCGGGCATCCGGGCGAGCGCTCGGGCGCAGGGAGTGGCGGGCCCAGGCGAGGTGCTGCGGGCGGCGCGCAGCGGGCGCCAGCGCAAGGAGCGGGGGTGAGCGCGGCCCAGGCACGCGCGGGCGTCGGGGCAGGTGGAGGCGGCGGCTCGGCGCTGCGCTAGGCGGGCTCGGGTGGCGCGCGAGCGCGCGCGGCAGCAGGCGCTGGTGGCGGCAGTGCGCGGGGCGCTGAGGCGAGCGAGATGGCCCAGCGAGCGGCGGCTCGGCGCAGCACAGGAGGCACTGGTGACGCGGCGTGGAGGTGCATAGGCGTGGAGACGCACGGGAGCGAGCCGGCGCAGGCGGTTGCGGCGCGTGGGGTGGAAGTGAAGCGGAGCGGCTCGGATGGCGAGGGCCAGTAGCGCGGGCGCTGGAGGCGCGGTTGGCGCGCGCGCGAATGGTTCGGCCGGGGCAGGAGTACGCCCAAATGGCGTGAACACGCGTATGCGAGCGTGGGAGTGATGCGGCAAGGCCGAGCGAACACGGGTTCGGCAGCTGGAAGCGGAGGAGCAGCTGCACAGCGTGCAGGGCGACGATGTGCAGGAAGGTCGCGCGCGATGCGAGAGGAGTTGTAATGCGGCGGCTGCAGGCGGAACCGCCCAGGAAGCAGTGGAGTCGCGCGTAAAAGACGTCGAAAGCCGTTAAGGAGAAAGCAGTGGACGAGATCAGGCGGCACTATGAACTTTTCGTGGAGGGTTTGGAGGTGGTCAGGTGCGAGCAGACCATGGCCCTCGCGGAGGCAGAGAGGGCGAGTGTGGCGCGGTGAGGCGAAAGCGAAGGTCCGGACGGATTTGGACTAGCACGTCCGCGGATACGAGCGAGAGTGCTCTACCGGTGACCGGCTCGACTCGATTCAGCAAGCGCGTGCGAGACAACAGGCCATCTTCCACCCATGGCAACCATCCCCGACAAACTCCTTCGTCATCCACGAAATCTCGTCACCGTCGAGCTCACCTTATCGTCAATCCTGTTCACCGCGGGAATTTACTTTCCGCGTGTTCCCCTTCATAACCAAGGCTACCCAAGGTTTGCCCTGTTTTGCTAGATCTTTTTAATGCCGGCGATTCATTTGCCGAAATATCGCCGTTAACTCCCTATTATTTGTTTTCCCGGACAAGGGACTTGATTGCTACGTTTTAGATAGTTCTAGGGTGTTTTCTGTAAAATTTCCATAACTTTCTTTATTTCAAATCGATGAACTTCTACATTTCATGGATTTTCATAAGAAGTTCATAAAAGTGTAAAATCAGTCTTGTTTGAAACCCTAAGTCAAACTCTACAATTTTTATGTTATGATCTTGAGTTGAGGTCTTTGATGTGTGGTCTAGGTCAAATGCTAGGGAATGAATATTTTGTTGTGCTCTATATTGTATGCTTGTGTTATAACTGAAAAGTAAGCCATAGAATATAGATCTTAAATAGAAATATGTGATGTTTCGTTAAACCTTTCATATGAGTGCTCATAACCCTGCCATCAAGATATTGTCCCCGTCCCGATTGCTGTTTCTTTAAGTTCCTTGTCGTATAAGGATCCCCGTTAGTTCTTGTGTGTCTACTGCTTAGCCAAAACATCTCTGCGGCTATGCTTCAGCGTTGGCTATCAATTCAGCCGCTAAGCATCCACTTTCCTTGAGTCTAGGATGTTTCTGTGTAACAGCTGTCAGTCGATACTTCTATCGTCGACCGATTAGCTGATATAGTTGTTACCTTTCTAGTATCGGCTACTGCCGATACAATTCTTTTGTTCTGTTCTATATCGACTGCACAGAGTCGATGTATCAGAGACACACACAATCTTAGGGTTCTTGCTATCGGCCGATCAATCTTAGTTTTCCTATCTCCATTCCACACATCTCTATGAGCCGATTTATCGACTAAGAGATCGTCTATCTATATCTATCAGTCATGTATC
Organism: Panicum hallii; assembly: GCF_002211085.1. NCBI lineage: Eukaryota > Viridiplantae > Streptophyta > Magnoliopsida > Poales > Poaceae > Panicum > Panicum hallii. Next base: position 43,152,891 of record NC_038044.1, read on the forward strand.
CTCAATCACACTCCCATCGACTGTACGTCACTCAATAGTTGTGCTGACGCACTCGAGTCGATATAACCACACTTAGTTACCTAAAATAACACTTAAGCACATCTCAGTTAAGACACAACTGCTTTAGGAATCCTCCCTCTGCTGAAGTAATCGATGTTTTCATCGATCAATCAGGAAACTGGTGCACCTATCAATCGGCTACACAAACCAAAGTACACAACCCTAGATCAATAAGATCACGCATTAGACACACCTCTGTTAGGCACGACCTAAGCACATCAATCAGCTAAACCCCCGTTGTTTCCAATCGGCTCTGTTGTAATCTTCAACGAGCAGCCGATTCTAGTTAGTTGTCCCCCTAAAGCTCTATCTAAGTTTAGTTTCAGATCTTTTTGATTGTTAGGTGAATAGTGTGTTATATGAATGTTGAATTGCAACTTTGTTGTGAAGTAAAATAGTTTTGTGTGCACACTTTGAATGTGATGTCGCATTGCATGTAGATGCGACTACTTCAGCAACGGTACCTGCGAGATCTCCTTGGAGTCTGCGGAGGATGTTTCTGAAGACCAAGTGGATGTCACCAAGGAATTAACTGAAGCCCCGAACCAAAGTTCGGAAGATATTGATATTTCTGACTTCAGTCCCACCAGTAAAGGCAAGCCCCGGACATAACCTACTATTTTAATTATACTGCAATCTATATCTACTTACATATTCTTTGCATTAAGTTCTTAGGAATTGCTTGAAACCCTAGTTGCATTCTCCTAGGAACCAATGTGATGAATACTAGTACTTGAGTCCGACTAGCTGCAATGCTAATAGGGCCGGTAGAAGTCGGGTGATTTCCTGTCACTCGCGCGATATAGGAGTTGTAATGATTACATTCCTGTTATCACTATAAGGATGCCGGACGGGAGTTTTGTGAGGTATCATGGTTGAGGTGATACCCCGTCTGTGTTGTTGAATTGGATAAGGCCGCGGGGTGTGTTAGCGGTGGTTAAGCATTTGAAAGTACTAACCACATGCCGCGAAATATGGTAAGCGGTAAGCCTAGTAACCAATCAGCCCGAGGAGTGGACATACCTCCCACCACTCGATTGCTTCTTCTGGTTACTTATGTTCGACTGAGGAAATACGTGTTGCAAGGGCAACCAGGAATACGGGTTTTGTAGTCGCGCTACAGACGTATGTCCTGCACGAGTGATGTGCGTATGTTCCTGCAGTCGCTTGTGGTGGACCTGTCCACGAGTCGGAATGAAAGGCAAACGGTTGCTTCGGAACTATCGTTGGATGTTCCAAGCGTGTGAGTTAGGTTTACCTTGCAAGGTTAAATTCGATTCGGATCGTCCGCCTCTCACGATGTTTGAGACTACTTAATCCCTTTATCACACAGAGTAACAAGAGCAACTATATGATAAGCAATACTGATGGATGAGATAAAGAGCTCTACCTTGCTTGCTTAGTTATAAGTGCTTATCTAGAATGGATAATCACATAGAACTTGAAAGCTAAAAGTTGAAAATAAGGATCTACTCTTAGTTGCTTTTCAGCTGAAACTAAACCCAGAACTTTTACAAACCTTCATAAGTCTAGTTATGGGCTAAAGTATACCCAATTCCGGGTAAGCCTTGCTGAGTATTAGTATACTCAGCCTTGCTAGCTTTATGTTTTTCAGGTAAAGCCTTTGAAGACCCTACTCTTTCCTTGTCATGGCCCTGTGCTTTTCCAGAAGATTGGTCCGAGGAATGGGATCCGTCCCCGACCAATACTGATGATCTCGAGTGATGTCGTGTCTGGGCTTAGCATGACATCCGTCTTATCGACGAGTTGTAATCATCGTGTATGTTTTTCCGCTGCTAAAGATCATAGCTTAAACAGTTGTATTGTTTTCTCTAAGTTTGAAACTTTGTACTACTTTTATAAACTCTTGTAATGTAATTCCCTGTTACGTAAAATGTGATGGTGATTGTATCTCTGGACTCACCTTCGTGTGAGGTAACCTTATTTGATCCTGTGTATCGGTGGTTTATCGGGACGTTACCCGACAGGCCAAGGGATTATACCGTTTGAAGCACGTTGGAGCCCTCGGAAGTGGACTCGCGTACTTGAGCCGGTATAATTCAGGTTGGTTCTGCCACACGCACCATCGTTTTTATTGCTGCGTTGGGGTCGCGGGAGATCGCCTGTTGTTCGACTTAGGGCCTGGCTCCGGCTGTCTCCGATGCGCTCGTCCCCGACGAGTGATGCCGGGGCCTACTGGTCTAGCTGGATCCATGCCCGTTGGGCGTAGCGGAGCGCCTGTCGAACGTTGGGATCGTTACTTCGCTCGAGTAGCGCTATTACCCGAGCGATGTTGGCCACAGGAGTCCTGAAGCCTCGTTCATCTACAGCGGCGAATTCAGCATCGAGTTCACGCTGTGCAGAACGTATGCACTCGTTGGCCCGCCTTCTATGAACCGCACGAGCTCTGTTCCTGGCACGCCGCGCGTCGCGCTTGGTGTCATTCTCGTCGACAGCATCGGCAGTGTCTTCGTCTTCTGATATCCCGTCAAGCGCGCCGATGGGGATGAGGGCATCGTCGTCCCCCTCCTCCGCCATCAGCACCTGGCGGGTGGCGAGTTCTTCAGAGGAGGCTTCGACTAGTTCAGTCGAGCCCTCGGTGAAGGTAGCCAACGCCCTGCCCTCCTGAAAAGGCAAAGGTTCAAGGTGGGCTACCAAGCGGTCTTCATGTCCAAGTAGATCGGACCGATCAATCCCCTTCCAATGAACGATTCGTCCTTCGGAGGTGGTGGTGATCATCAGTCCACAAGTGGCTAGGTGATCCTCAGCCCCCCGACATGCGGTGGCATCGGAACCCCCAGCCTGGAGCAGAGAGTCCAAGTCCTTCTCCAACGCGGAGAAAGGAACAGTAGTGACAGATTCTGCCTTGGTTTCCCTGGCAGAATCAAAAAACGGCAACTCATCGAGATTATCGACAAAGTCATCGAGCCTAGTGGTGAGTGTTTTTAGCTTGATGGTGTCGTCGACGATGTACCGATGGAATCCGCCTGCGCCATTGGCAATGCAAACCCATGAGCCAGAAACAAAAGTTGTGCCCTCAGGGAGCACGGGTCTGGGGAACTTGAAAAGAGCCATCGAGTTCTCCAGCGGATCTCTGATGCGCTCCCCTACCTGGCGCGCCAGCTGTCGGGTTTTATCCGGCTACCCACCGAGGGGTATACCCAAGGTGGTAGGTTTTGGGTTGGGATGCGCCGAGATCAGGAACTCGAAGGTGCAGACAACACAAGATTTAGACAGGTTCAGGCCGCAATATGCGTAATGCCCTACGTCCTGTATGATGGTTTGTATTGCCTTGATGTTGATCTGGTGATCTTGGTTTTGAGGGGGGTCCCTGCCCGCCCTTATATATCTGGGGGGACAGGGTTACATGAATCCTAGCCTGATACTAGCTCAGGAACCGTACTCAAGTACAATTCGAGTAGTTTCCTTCTATATCGACTAGTTCTACTTCGCATGCGGGTAGAATACAACATAAATAAGGTACAGGACACGTCCTATCCCCTATCCCAATATGGACTCCTTGATGTACATAGCCCCGTGGCCCCAGGTCTGACAGTGGTAGCAATCAATTGCCGCATTATTGGCACCTGGATGCCATGGGCATTTCTTCTGCAAGAGTTTTTCGCCTGCATCGTTGTCTTCCTGCCTCACGAAGGACGATCCTCAGCCGCAAGGTCGTCTGGCTTGGACTTTTGGGATGGACCCGAGTAGTCCCACTGGCTCTTGTTGGTACGATTGTCATTTGTGCGCCTCAGGTTGATGTCATTGCGCCTTGGGAACCACTCCCACATCTTTTCCTCTTGCTCGGACTAGTCATGCGTCATGTCATGAAGTCTTGCAACAGTTTTTGGTCTGTTCCTCCCAAAGTCTCTGTAGATGCCTGGGTCGGTGATGCCATTGTAGAAGCAGTCGATAATGTCCTCCTCCAAGATGTTCGCAATGGTGGCTCGCATGTCGAAGAAACAGCGTGTGTATGACTGTAGGAGCTCATTGCATGCCTGTTTACATTGAGCAAGGTCATGATGAGTACCTGCATGGGTGATCGCCCCCTAGAAGTTGTTGATGAAGACTTTCTTGAGCCGCTCCTACGTGTCGATCGAGTTGTTGTTGAGGCTCTCCAGCCATGTGAGCGGCGTAGGGTCCAAAGCCATCAGGAAGTAGACGACCTTGGTGATGTTGGAGCGTCCCGCCACTCCTATGGCGGTGGAGTAGCATCGTAGCCATTGCTAAGGAGCTTGTTTGCCGTCGTACTTGGTGATCCCAATCGGCTTGAAGCCTTCAGGGTACTTATAACTGCAGAACCATGCTGTGAACGCAGGAAAGCGATCACTGCAGTCGGTACCTTCTGTACCGGCTACTTCACGCTCTCTGCGTCTGGAATCAATTATGGATCGCGCATCGCGTCCTTCATTGATACTCTGGTGCAGGTCTTCTGGAGGATTCCGATGATTGGGCTATCACGGGTTGCTTCCTGGAGGTGGCTGCTGCCTCTCGCCAGTGGCCTGACTCCCGTGAGCGTTATCATTGCTATTGCTTCGCTGAGGTCGAGGACGGCCGCCTGCCGTTCGACTATTAGACTGGCTACGGCTTTCACCCACGTGTTCTTCTCCGATGGTGGACGTCGGGTTTTGTTGGTCGAGCTGAATCCATGCCCTCTGGGCATAGTGGAGTGCTTGGTGCAGGTTTGGATCGTTGCTGCATTCGAGTATGGCAGTTACCCTGGCGATGTTGGCCATGGGAGTTCTGAAGCCCCGCTCGCTTACGGCGGTGAATTTGGCGTCTAGCTGACGATGCATAGATCGCATGTGCTCGTTAACCCTCCTTCGCCGAACTGCGCGAGCTCTATTCCTGGCCCTTCGTGCCTCACGCTCAGTGTCATTTTTGTCGCCGGTATTGGATGTGGCCTCATCTTCAGATATCATATCAAGTGCGTCGTTGGGTGAGATGCCATCATCTTCGCCCTCCTCCGCCATCAACACTTGACGTGATATGAGCTCATCAGAGCTCGCTTCGACTAGCTCAGTCGATTCTTCTGCCATGGTGGCTAATGGCTTGCCTTCCTAAAAAGGCAAGGGCTCAAGGTGTGCCACGAGTCGGTCTTCATCTTCAAGTAGACGGAGAGTTTCATGCCCTTCCAATGCACCAAGCGGCCCTCTGGAGTGGAGGTGATCATCAGACCGTTGTCACCAAGACAACCCGTGACCCCCCGGCGTGCTGTGGCTTCAGGTTTTCCGATTCGAAGTAAATAGTCCAAGTCCTTTTCCAATGCGGAGAGGGACTCGGAGTTGTTGGCCTCCTGATGTTCAGTGGCTGGGTTGCGTAGACCGAGTCGTGATCGGTTACGCAAGTTCTCAGATTGGAGCGGGTCCAATCCGAGCGTGGTCGTTGCATCACGGGGTGGAGTCGCGTTGAAAACGAACTCCTGCTCAGTCTTCGTAGCGGAGCCATGGGTTGACAAGTCATCGAGATCATCGACAAACTTGTCGAGGTCGCTATGAAAACTCGCTGCAAGAGTTTTCAGCTTCATGATGTCGATGGTGAACCGACAAAAATCACCCGCGCCGTCTGTGACGCAGACCCACGAGCCAAAAATGAACGTCGTGCCCTGGGGGAGCACGGCACTGGTGAACTTGAAGGATGCCATTGAGTTCGCCGGTGGATCTTTGATGCGCACCCCTACCTAGCACGCCAGTTGTCGGTGTTTTACCGCCTGCCCACCGAGGGGTATACCCGAGGTGGTAAGTTTTAGGTAGGGTGACGCCAAGATCAGGAACTCAAAGGTGCAAGCAACACAAGGTTCAGACAGGTTCGGGCTGTGATGTGCGTAATACCCTACGTCCTATTTGATGGTTTGTATTGCCTTGGGTGCTGATGTTGTGTTTTGAGGGGGTCCCTGCCCGCTATTATATATCCAGGAGGATAGGGTTACATGAATCCTAATCGGACACTAGCCTAGAAAACGTACTCGAGTACAACTCGAGTAGCTTCCCTCTGTATCGTCTAGTTCTACTTTGCATGCGAGTAGAGTACAACATAGATAAGGCATAGGACATATCCTATCCCCTATTCCGGTATGAACTACGTTATGTACACAGTCCCGTAGTCCCAGGTCTGACACTATAAAGAGCCGATTGTCTTCCAGTATCAGATCGGATCTAAGTATTTAAACAAAGCGCACATATCTGATAATAATGAGAACTTGCTCTGTAATCAATAAGCTAATTCAATCTACAACATTTAAAGTTTTCACCGCATAATCGGAACATCCTGCGCATAGTTAAGCCTAACAAATACGAAAGATAACAGAATAACAACCTAAACAGAGGCCTAGAAACCAACAGAAAGCTGATTCTCGGAACAATCCCTCTTTAGATTAATACAAAGCATCAAACGTACTGTCGGATCATTTAACTCATTTGAAGGGCCTAATCATACAGATATTAAGCTAAATCTTTGACGAACAAGGACTAACCATAATAGATTGGATCTACTAATTGAAACAGAGCAAGGTGTTGCCCTTACACCTGAGATCGGGCACGAGGACAGCTAAACGCTTATGGGTGACAAACAATGCATGAATATAGTGTGACACACTAGGTGTCAAAATTGTAACACATTAGGAAAGAATGTGTAATGTATGTATTGAATTGAGTGAAATTGAGTGAATGTGTGGAAATAAGGACTTATGTGTAATTTTTCAAAAATATTAGTCCTTTTACGCAAAATATTTGAATTACAAAGGTAACTCTTAAATTTTACTAGGGGTTAAAGTGTAAGAATAATAGCCATCATTGCATTACATAAATCTTGCAATTAAGTCCAAAAATACATGAAATTTACCCTAATAAGGACAAAAACTTTATAAGTTTGAATTAAGTCCAAGGTTTTAAAATAAAGCTCTATCCTTTGAGTTTTTGAATTTGAACCCTAAATAAAAGTTGTAGGTTTTGAAAACTTCTACAATTCTTATTTTGACTATTTTCTCATTTGAGATATAAAACAGTGAGAAAAATCTTGTTTTACATCAGGGACCCTGGAATTTTTGAAATCTGCACATCAGCCCTACCCCCCCTCCCCTTTCTTCTTCCTCTGCTTCCCTCTCTGCCATCGCAGGACGCCATCGCTCACCACCGCTGCAGCTTTGCCGGCGCCACCTCCTGCCTCTGGCAGCTCCCATGCGGCGCCCCTAGGCCGGCCGCCGCCCCAGCCCCTCTCCTCTGGCCTTCTCCCCCGCGCGCCATGCCGCCCCGCCTCTGCACGAGCACTGCCCGACCGCCACCTCGCCGCCGTTGTGGCTAGCGCCCGTGCATACCCCTCACCCTTATTTTCTGGTCCAAGACCTTCAGTAGCTCCCCCTCCCTCCATTTTACTCTCTCTTGCATTCTCATTTCACCTCGAGCTTCTGAACACCGTCGCCGCCCATTCTTCGTCTCCAGCGAGCTCTGCTCACCGTGGGCAGCTGCCATCAGCCTGCCCCTGCTCACATTGATCCCCGAGCAAGCTTCCTCATCGCCTACCAGTGCTCCCCGAACCTACCCCGACGCTAATCCCCCACTAGATCGCCCTACCGACGCTCGCCGTTGAGGTACTTCTCCGCCGCCGTTCGGCTCACCGCTGATCCGCCGCTCCTGTCGTTCCCCGCTCTCGACAAGTAGACCACACGAACCACATCACCCTGGCGCAGCTCATAGACCACACCCCCACCCCTCTCTGTTCTCCAGCACGCCGGAATACCACCGCCGTAGTCGAGCTCCATCGCCGCCACCTCGGGTCATCGTCGTTCCACCCTTATTAAGGTTAGACAAATTAGGATCTTTTTCAATGCTACTTAATGTAATTAGCTTAGTTGCTTAGAGTAACTCAACATGTCATTTAATGCAATTAGGTAATTATGTTTATACTCGATAAATGATTGCCCAGTATGAGAATAGATGATATGTTTGCTAAATAGAATGTTTGTTTATTAGATTGCAACTTTATCATGAAATGAAATGAAAGTATATGCATTCCCTAAATTGTAATATTTGCATATCATGTAGACTCGACAACTCTCGCTGATGGAGATTACCAGCTGATCCCGGAACCAGAAGAAGGAATTTCTGAAGACCCCGGGAACGTCACCAGAGATCTAACAGAAGCCCTGAACCCCGGTTCGGAAACTTTTAGTGTTGACATCTCTAACCCCATCCCCGCCAATGAAGCCAAGCCCCGGACATAAACCGCTATTTTTACTACACTGCAATTTATATGTTCATGTATATCTACTTGTGCATTTAAGTTTCCAGGAATTGTATTGAAACCTTAGTTCCATATTCATAGGAACCTATGTATTGAATACTAGAGCCTAAGTCCGACTAGCTGCTAAGCTAATAGGACCGGTAGAAGTCGAGTAATTCCTAGTCACTCGCGAGCTTCATAGGAGTTGCAATGTTTACATTCCTGCAACCACTATAAGGATGACGGATGGGGTTGTGATTATGATTCATGACTTTGGCAAAAACCCCGTCTATGTTGATGAAAATTTGATAAGGTCGCAGTGTCTGGTAGCGGTGGTTAAGCATTTGAATGTACTAGCCACATGCCGCGAAATATGGTAAGCGGTAAGCCTAGTAACCGATCGGCCCGAGGAGTGGACATACCCCCCACCACTCGTAATTTGGTTTTTCGCACATGCACCGACGTGCGGGAGTATGTTCCGCACAGCAGACAGGAGTACGGTCATGTAGTCGCGCTATAGGCGTACGTCCTGCACATTGGATGTGCGTATGGTCCTACAGTCGCTTGTGGTGGCATTGATCCACGAGTCGGAATGAAAGGCAAACGGTTGCTTCGGAACCATCGTTGGATGTTCCAAGCGTGTGAGTTAGGTTTACCCTTGCAAGGTTTGAAAATTCAATTCAGAATCGTCCGTTTCTCACAGAGATTGAGACTGCTTGATCCCTTTGCCACATAGAGTAATAAGAGTAACCTTATGATGAGCACAGATGATGTTTGTTTAGAAAATATCCACCATGCTTGAGTAGCTATAGTTGCTTACTTAGAATGGATAACCAACTGGAACCTGAAAGCTAAAAGTTGAAATTAAGGATCTACTCTTTGTTGCTTTTCAGCTGAAACTATACCCAGAAATATTACAAGCCTTCATAGTCTAGCTACATGGCTAAGTATACCATGAAACGGGTAAGACTTGCTGAGTATTAGAATACTTGACCTTGCAATGTGACTTTTGTTTCAGGTAATCCCCCTGAGGACTCTACTCTGCCTATGCCCTGGCCCTATGCTCTTTCTGATGGTTGGTCCGTGGAGTGGGATCCGTCCCCGACCAACATAGGTCCCTCCGAGTGATGTTGAGCTTGGGCTTAGCTCAATATCCGTTCCGCGACATCTGGTAGTGTCGTGTTTTATTTTCCGCTGCAGATACTCTAACTTTGAACAGTTTTGTATAAATTCGTACTAGTTAGGTCTTGCTACCATATATGTTTGAATACTAACATTAATAAGGGAATTAGAGATGGCTATAGTATAACTATATATATAACTCTAACTTCCAACATTACCTTTTCGTTAAAACTTAAATTTATGCACAATCAACATTACATTTTGTAACGACACCTTCGACGATGAGGTAAGAAGGTAAGGATTCTCAGCTAACTGGGGAGTTAGCCTTCCTGTCGGTGATGCGAACTGAATGTTGTTTCTCAAGCAGTGGCCTACTTGAGATGCTGCGAATATATCAACTTCGGTTGGTTATATTGGGAGTATATGGTTAGGCGCAGGGTATGGTGATTGCTGTTCATACCCCCACATTTTGCGGTACTCCTGTGAATACGTTGTTTCAATAACGTATGTTAACGTTGTCTGTACGATGGTAATGGTACAGATGCTGTTTCTATAGTGAACAGTAATGATTAGGAATGCTTTCATGACATGCTGGCATGAAAGGTTCATTGGATATATATATATATTGTGGTTTTCTGCAGGTACGCTAACCACGAATCGATAGGTTCTGAACGGTTAGGATTTCCGGTACCACCCTTGCAGAACTTCCAGAAGGAGCCCCCATAATGACGGGTACATTCTCTATCGACTATAAACCCGTTATTATCCTATTTGATTCTGGTGCAACCCATAGCTTTATTAGCGACAAGTGTGGTGCCCGAGTGGGACTTGATTCTTGTCAAGCCAAGGGGTCGTACATGATCTCTACCCCTGGGGGAAAGATTAGTTCCAATCAACTGATTAAAGGTGTGCCAATTCAGTTGGGTAGTAAGGTAATAAAAACTGATTTGGTTTTACTCCATTTAGAGGGTATGGATATCATACTTGGGATGGATTGGATGACAAAACATAAGGTGTTGTTAGATATCTCTTCCTGAGTTATTGAGATTGACTCACCATATGGCGGAGCCACTACTCTCTATCTACCCCAACAAGAGTATCTCTACTCTTGTGTCTATGCAACCACAGACATTAAATTAGAAGACATTCCTATAGTCTATGAGTATCTCGAGGTCTTTCCAAACGATTTGCCTGGGATGCCACCAGATCGGGACATCGAGTTCATTATTGAGCTCCAACCTGGCACAACTCCTATTTCGAAGAGGCCGTATCATATGCCGCCTAATGAACTGGCCGAGCTAAAGATACAACTTCAAGATCTTCTTGACAAGGGTTTCATACGCCCAAGTGCTTCACCTTGGGGATGCCCCGCCCTATTTGTAAAGAAAAAGGACAATAGCTTAAGGCTATGTGTCGATTATCGTCCACTCAATGTGGTCACTATCAAAAATAAGTGCCCTCTTCCCTGCATTGATATCCTGTTTGATCAACTAGCCGGAGCTAGAGTCTTCTCTAAGATTGATCTACGCTCTGGTTATCATCAGATCAAAATCAAGTCTAGTGATGTTCCAAAAACGGCTTTCTCAACCAGATATGGACTTTATGAATATCTGGTTGTGTCTTTTGGACTCACTAATGCACCAGCATACTTCATGTATCTTATGAATTCAGTCTTCATGCCGGAGCTTGATAAATTCATCGTAGTTTTCATCGATGATATTCTGATGTACTCTAATACTGAAGACAACAGATGATGTTTGTTTAGAAAATTTCCACCTTGCTTGAGTAGCTATAGTTGCTTACTTAGAATGGATAACCAACTGGAACCTGAAAGCTAAAAGTTGAAATTAAGGATCTACTCTTTGTTGCTTTTCAGCTGAAACTATACCCAGAAACATTACAAGCCTTCATAGTCTAGCTACATGGCTAAGTATACCATGAAACGGGTAAGCCTTTCTGAGTATTAGAATACTCAGCCTTGCAATGTGACTTTTGTTTCAGGTAATCCCCCTGAGGACTCTACTCTGCCTATGCCCTGGCCCTATGCTCTTTCTGATGGTTGGTCCGTGGAGTGGGATCCATCCCCGGCCAACACAGGTCCCTCCGAGTGATGTTGAGCTTGGGCTTAGCTCAATATCCGTTCCGCGATGTCTGGTAGTGTCGTGTTTTATTTTCCGCTGCAGATACTCTAGCTTTGAATAGTTTTGTATAAATTCGTACTAGTTAGGTCTTTCTACCATATATGTTTGAATACTAATATTATGCTTGTGATGTAAAATTGTTGATGATTGTATCTATGGACTCGCCTTCGTGCGAGATACCTTGTTTTTATCCTGAGTTAGGTGGTTTTATCGGGACTTTACCCGACAGACCACGGGGTTACACCATTTGAAGTGCGGTTGAGTCCTTACTGCCTTCTGAGAAAGGATCAACCCACTTGAGCCGGTGTAATTCAGGTTGATTCTGCCACATATAGTATGAAAAGCCGATGCATCCCTATAAGTGTTAAGATAACTAGTATTACTCGCCATCAACAACGCTTCAGTACGAGAAATACAAAGATAAACAGGCAGGAACAATGCTGCCCCGATCATGCGAAGTGTGATCAGGGCTCCACGGCACTTACCCGAGAGAAACCCTAGAACAGGGGTGGTGATGCGCCGAGAGTTGTTTGTGAATAGTTATTGTTTCTATCTTTTTTCATTCGTAGTCTAGGGTACATATTTATAGTCTGGAGACTTGCTTCCCCTAACCAATCCTAACTAACTACGACACGAATCCTGGCTATCTCTATCTAAACTAACTTAAACGCACACACCTATCTAGATACATGGCCAATCTGGCCTTAAACCACCCGCGCAGGGGCCGATTCGCAAGCCCATTACAATTATCCTTTGAGCCCATCTTGCTCACGGCCCACCTTCTTACCCAGCCAAATTATGGCGATAATAGATATATGGAAAACGTTGCGCACATCTGATAATCACACAGGTAACTCTAGTTGGTAAGCCACCTCGCCTTTCCATTCTAAGATCCTGAATGGGCTAATGGAACGAGGCGACAGTTTCCCTTTGACCTTGAATCTGCGCAAACCTCTAATAGGTGACACCTTCAGATACACATAGTCTCCTTCCTCGAAAGTCAACTCTCATCGTCGAGTATCTGCATAGTCTCCTTCCTCGAAAGTCAACTCTCATCGTCGAGTATCTGCATAACTTTTCTGCCTTGACTGAGCCACTTTCAAATTCTCACGGACAACCTGTACATATCTCGCAGTCTCTTTAATAATCTCAGGCCCGAACAACTGACTTTCACCTGTCTCACTCCAATACAATGGAGTTCTACACTTCCTGCCATACAATGCCTCGAACGGTGCCATCTTCAAGCTGGCCTGATAGCTATTGTTGTAAGAGGACTCTGCGAACGACAAACTCATATCCCAGCTACCTCCATGTTTTAGGGTGCAAGCCCTAAGCATATCTTCCAACACTTGGTTGGTCCTTTCCGTCTGCCCATCAGTCTGCGGATGATAAGTGGAACTGAAATTCAACTTTGTGTCCATTGACTCATGCAACTTTTGCCAAAACCGAGATGTGAACTGAGTACCTCTGTCCGACACTATCTTCTTGGGTACCCCATGCAAACACACAATCCGAGAGATGTATAACTCCGCTAATCGTGCACCGGTATAAGTAGTCTTTACCAGTATAAAGTGGGCCACCTTGGTCAATCGATCCACTACGACCCATATAGAATCATAACCATCTCGTGTGCGTGGCAACCCCACAATGAAATCCATACCAATTTCTTCCCATTTCCATTTTGGCACCTTCAATGGTTGTAAAAGACCGGCTGGTCTCTGATGTTCTGCCTTGACCCTCTGACACACATATCACAGTGCCACATGAGCTGCAACATCACGCTTCATACCATACCACCAATATCTCTCCTTCAAATCCTGATACATCTTGGTACTGCCCGGATGGATAGAATAAGCTGAGTCATGAGCTTCCTGCAAAATTCTCTCTCGAAGGTGATCTACAACGGGCACACATATCCTCTTTCTGAACCATACTGTCCCCTGTTCATCTTCGGTGAAATCAGGTGCCTTGCCTATTTCTATCATCTCCCTTATCTCCTGTATCTTAGGATCCTCAAGCTGACCCTTCCTTATCTCTTGCTTGAGAGTCAGCTCGACTTCTATAGTGATTCCTTCCGTATGAGCGACGAACCCCAGATTGAGCCGTTTAAACTCTTCATACAACTCTCGAGTCATCTGGCTAACCATCATTGCATTCACATGACTCATGCGACTCAAGGCATCAACAACCACATTTGCCTTCCCTGGATGATAGTGTATCTCCAGATCATAATTCTTGATGAGCTCTAACCATCTTCGCTGTCTCAGGTTAAGATCATTCTGAGTGAAAATGTACTTCAGACTCTTATGGTCGGTGTATATCTGACATTTGTTGTGACAGTTCGTGTGTTTGTAATGCTAGGCATATATTTTGTTAGTGTGAAATATGTGTTTGTTTGTATAAAGCTTATGTGTATTTATGTGAAGCTTTTGAAAATTTAAAGTGCAAGTAAAAAGGGTATTTTTGTAATTATAGAAAAACCTAGGGTTGTTTTTGTAAAATGTATTTGGATTAAGGTAATTTTGAAATAAGTAAAGGGTGGTTTTGCAAATATGTTTTTCTTACCTTATGTTTTGTAAAAATATATATTTACTCAAAAGTTGCATTGGAAATGCGTGTGTTGAAATATGTAAAAATTTTGGGTAAAGTGGTAAAAATAAGGGTATTTATGTGATTTTATAAAAGTACGAGTCCTTTTATGCAAATGTTTGATTTACCAAAGTAACTTTCAAAATTTACTCAGGACTAAAGTGTAAAAGTGCAAGTCATCATGACATGTCTATCCAACCATTATGACGAGTTTATCCCGTCATTATGACGTGTCATAAATGCTTGCATTTAGGTCCTAAATTTTATAATGATACGCTCTTTAGGACAAAAGCAATTCAAATCCAACTTTTGTTCAAAAATTCACGTGTAAAAATATCAGTTTTGAGTTTTTGAATTTGGGCCCTAAAGCAATGTTGTAGAGATTGAAAAACTCTCCAACTTTCGTTTTGGGCATTTCTTCATTAGAGTTTTAAATCAACGGGAAATTTTACTTTACAAACAAGTCCCTGTAGTTCTCTGATTTTACGTATAAGCCCTTGAGGAAATCCAACTGTCTTTCTTCTCTCTTCTACCTTATCCTGGCGCCTGCCTTCTTCTTTTTCCCCCAACCGGCAGCACAGTCCCATTTCTTTTCCTCTCTCTCTCTCTCTCTCTCTCTTTCTCCACCTCCACGCGGTGCAGATCGGGCCCTGGAGCGCTGAAGGCGAGCGGCTCGGCGGCTCGCGGGGCGGGCTGCGGCTGGGCTGGGGCGCAGGCGCAGGCCGCGCGGCGCTAGCGGCGCGGCTCGGCAGGAGCCGGGCGGCGGGCGGCTCGCGGGCGTGCGCAGGCGGCCGGCCCCGAGCGGAATCAGGCAGCCCCGAGCGGAATCAGGCGGCCCCGAGCGGAATCAGCGGAGGTTGGCGCAGGCGGAGCTCTGGAGCGTGTGGAGGCTGAGCGGGGCGCGCAGGAGTGAGGCAAGTGTGCGCCGCGGGCGCGAGCTGGCGTGCGGGGCTAGGCAGGTGTGTACGCGGAGGGCCCAGGAGCAGAGCGTCACAGACGGCGCTGGCTCGGCCGGAGCAGCGCAAGCGCGAATGCGGAGCTGTGTGCGGAAGCCGGCGGTGCAGGTGGAGCCGCGGAGCGGCTGCGGTTCGGGCGGGCGAGCGACGGCACCACGGTGGCCGGCTGCGGCTCGCGAACAGAGCGCGCGAACGGCTCAAGCGTGAGCTGATACGGCGCGATGCAGGCGAATTGGCGTCAAGCGAGCACGGGAGCTGGAGCAGCATGGTTTAGGCGGTGCAGGAGCTCGCGTGCTGGAGAGCCGGTGCAGATGCTGGAGCGGCAGGAACGTGGGCGGCGCCGAGCTGGTCGCGCGAGCGTGCGCGCAGTGACGCGCGGAAGCTAGCAGTGTGTGCAGGTGTTGGGCGGCCGGAACAAGCACGGCACAGATGCAGGCGGCGTAGGCATGTGAGCGCAAGAGCAAGACCCGAGCGGAGGCGAACGGCCCGGAGCAAGCAGCGGCGCGCAGAGCGGATTCAGACGTGTGAGCGGCAGCGCCATGCGGGCCAAAGACGCGCGCATTCGAGCGTGCGCGGGAGCAATGCGGAGTGGCCGTATCGAAGATGCAGTTAAGGTGTTCGACGAAATGTTAGCCGCGGGGAAAGTGATGCCAACTGCGGTGATGTGCAATGCTTCATCGGAGGCCGTAGAGGAGAGGGCAACGGAAGGCACGGCCCTAATGCAAGCAAACCACGGTCCTCGCGAAGGCGGAGATAGGAGTATAGCATGGCGAGTCGGAAGGAGAAGCGGCGAAACGAAGGCGGCGGTTATAGCGCGACAAATTCAAAAGGAGCAACTGCACGGATGAGCCGATCGTGTCTCAGCGGCACACACGCATGGGCAGCGAAGGCTTAACCCGTGAGCAGGAGGACCTTGAGGTTCGCGGAGAAGTCAGTATAGCGAACCCATTCGGCCCCATCATCTCGTCCCATGATCCACGACATCCAGCAACTCCTTTCCCTCGTCGATCGTCCAAGCAAGACCTCGACACCTCAAGATAGCTCATGAACCCCCTCGTCGAGCACTTCTCATCGCCAACCTTGTTCACCGTAGGAATTCACTTTCCACGTGTTCTCCTTCATAACCAAGGCTACCCCAAGGTTTGCCCTGATTCATTAAATCTTCGTAATGCCGGCGACTCCTTTGCCGGAATATCGTCGTTAACTTCCTGTTACCTGTTTTCCCGGACCAGGGCTTGATTGTTTTGGTTTAGAAAGTTCTAGGGTGTTTTCTATAAGATTTTCAAAGCTTTCTTTATTTCAAATCAGTGAACATTTACAAGTTTTATGTTATGCTCTTGAATTGAAAGTCTTGAATTGTGGTCTAGGTTAAATGTTAGGGAATGAGTGCTTTGTTTGTACCTTATATTGTATGCATGTGTTATAGCTGGAAGATAAATTATAGGGTGTATGCTTGAAGTGGAGAAGTGTGGCAGTTAGTTAATCCTATCACCCTAGAGCTCATATCCCTACCATCAAGACATTGTCCTCGTCTTGATTGCTATTTCTTTAAGTTCCTTGTCGTATAAGGATCCCCGTTAGTTCTTGTGTATCTGCTGCTTAGCTAACATTTCTCGACAGCTACGCTTCAGTATCAGGTTGTCAACCCAGCCACTTAGCATCTATTTTCTTTAAGCCTATGATATTTCTACGTAACAGTTGTCAGTCGATACTTCTACCATCGGCTGATTAACTGATACGGTTGTTACCTTTCTAATATCGGCTACTGCCGATACAATTCTTCTGTTCTGTCCTACATCGGCTGCACATAGCCGATGTATCGGAGGTGCACACATTCTTGGGATTCTTGTTATCGGCCGATCCAAGCCGATTTTAGTTGCTCTCCATATCGGTCTGTGACACTCAGGTAATTAGCTAGGTTATACCTTAGATTTTAAGCATGCTTGTATGTTCAAGGTTTGGCAAAAATGTACTTTATGTATGCAATGCTATGAAAGAAAGGATGTTTATGTAATTAATATTAACTAAAGGTCCTTTTATGCAAAATGGATGGGGAATGAGGGAAAAGTTTAAAAGCATAAGGGTTATTTTGCAAAAAGTAATATCAGTGGTTAAATTTCAAAAATATGTATGAATTTACCATAGGGTGTATGTGTAAAAGTAATTTTACTTAGGGATTTACATAAAATATGAAATTATTACTAAGTCTATTCTATTTCCAAAACTATTGCTCAAATGTAGATGAACCTTAAAGAGAAGTTGTAGAGTTTGAAAAACCATGCACTTTTGCTTTTTGAACCATCTTACAGTAAGGCCCCTGTCTTTCTCTGAAATTACAGATCAGTCCCTAAGTCAGTTCACCCCTTCTTCCTCCCTGCGTTCTGCCCCCCCCTGCTCTGCCTTCTCTGTTTCCTCTGTCGCCGGAATTATGAGCCGCCCTGGCTCACCGCCGGCCATCTCCCCTGCCCTCCCCCATCCACGCGTTGCCTGCTGCGTGGCCCTCGCTCTACCCCCCCCTTGCTGGCATCCTGCCCACGCGCCACGGCGCCTGCGGCACTGCCGCACCGCCGCCGGCGCCTCTCCTGCCGCCGCCGCAAGACCCCGCGGCAAGCCTTATCCCCTCCTCTCTCTTCTGCCCTACGGCGCCAGTGAGCCGCCACCACCCCGTTCGGCTATAAAAGGACCGCCCAGGGCATCTTGCGCGCGTACAGAACCGCCGCTCCTCCATTGCCGCCGCCGTGAAGCTCGGGTCGCCGTGGAACTCCCTCCTCCGTTCCTTTCCTCCCCAAATTGACCGCACCGTGAGCTCCCCCGTGCCCTACAGAACCTTCCCAGCCAATCCTCTCCCACCTCCGCCCACCGGAAGCACCCCGCCGCCGTGCGCCTCCGGCCGCCGGTCCTGTCCTCCGCGGGCAGCCCTCCTCCGACCACCTTGACCCCCTCCAAGACAACCACTAGGTAGCCCGAAGTCCCCTCATGCTCCCCCTCTCTTTTCCCCTCACCGCCGGCGACATCCCCGGCCGGAATTTGGCCGGACATGTGCCTCCTCCCCGCCGGCCGAAGCCCCTGGACTTGATTGCTTGCTGCGTTTTCTTTTCAGGGGGTTAGCTGTAAAATACAGGGACTAGTTTGCAAAGAATACTTGTGGGAGCTTTACCTGTCTTGTAAAATTCATAACAATTCATAGAAAAATCTAAAAATAGTGAAACCAACTTTGTTAGAAAGTAGATTTCAAACTCTATGACTCTTGTTAATAGAGTTTAGTTTGAAATAAAATATTTCTACATGTAATTTTGAATTTAATGTTAAAGAGTAAAATACACTCAACCTTAATATTTCATGTTCTTTTGTTCTTCTTAAAGTATAATGTGAATAATTGATGAACTCTAGTTAACTTGTGTTAAGTTGCAAACTTAAACTTAATTTAAATTTAACTTCTCTTATTTGAACTTTCAAATTTGAATTATTAAATAAACTTATTATATAACCACTTCTAAATTAACACCATTACTAGTTTCTAATGTGATATTTTATAATCAAATTTCTATAATCTTTTATTTAAAAGTTTTTAATTCAAATTTGGGTTCATTTCAAATTTAATTTAAATGTTTTAGTCCTTTTTGCAATACACTCTACCATATCTTTATAAATAGTGTTTTAAATCTAAAACCTCCTTATTTTATGAATGTTTGCGTATTAAATGGATGAGTTATGATATTTGAAATATGAAATTCTAAATTTAAATTCCACCTTATTTACTTTATTGCATTTCATATAGAATCAACGACACTCGACGACGGGGATTACGAACTGGTCTTAGGACAAGACCAAGGTTTTTCAGAAGATCCAGCACAAGCCGTCGAGGGACTAACTGAAGTTCCGAACCCGAGTTCGGAAATCTCTGACTCTCCTGCCCCTACCCCTACTCCCGAAGGCAAGCCCCGGACATATCCCACTACTTTATTTACACTGCAATTTTATATCTATTTATCTATACTTATGCATTAAGTCTAGGAGTTGAAGTGAAACTCTAGATGCATGAATCCTAGGAATCCAATGTATTGCTTCCGAGTCCTTATCGGATAGATGCTCCGCTAATAGGACCGGTAGAAGTCGGGTGATTTCCTGTCACTCGCGCGATATAGGAGTTGCATGTTTACATTCCTGCAACCACTATAAGGATGACAGACAGGGTCATGTACTGTGTCATGATCTGAAAGTTTACCCTGTCTGTTTTGATAAAAGTTTTAAGGCCGAAATGTTTGGTAGTGGTGGCTAAGTTTTTGAAAGTACTAGCCACATGCCGCGAAATATGGTAAGCGGTAAGCCTAGTACCCGATTGGCCCGGCAAGTGGACTTGTCTCCACCACTCGACTTTTATTTTATGTTCACACGCACCGACGTGTGGGAGTACGTTCTGCAAGGCAGACAGGAATACAGGTTTTGTAGTCGCGCTACAGACGTATGTCCTGCACATATAGGGTGTGCGTACGGTCCTGCAGTCGCTTGTGGTGGCCCTGATCCACAACCCGGAATATGAGGGAAACGGTTGCTTGGTTCACCTTGTTGGTATTCCAGGCGTGTGTGTTAGGTTTACCTTGCAAGGTTAAATTCGATTCGAATCGTCCGCCTCTCACGAGGATTGAGACTGCTTATCCCTTCTGCCACATTGAGTAAGAAGTGGAACTAATGGTAGATAATCTTGTTGAATGATAAACACTACCTTGCTTGCTTAGTGTAGGTGCTAATCTAGAATAATTACTCAACTAGAAGATGAAAGCTAAAACTTGAAAAATAGTACATACTCTTTGTTACTTTTCAGCTGAAAATAAACCCAGAGCCTTACAAAGCCTGCATGGGTCTAGTTACGGGCTAAGTATACCCAGCCCCGGGTAAGCCTTGCTGAGTATTAGAATACTCAGCCTTGCTAATGTCATTTCAGGTATAACCTACGAGAACCCCACGGACAACCTTGGGTGGCCAACGTCCGTTCCGTATGGCTGGTCCGTGGAGTGGGACCCGTCCCCGGCCAGCACAGACCCTCCGGAGGGACACCAAGCCCTGGGCTAAGCTTGGCGTTCGCCTTCGCGACGTGTGTAGTCGCGTAAAACTTTGTCTTCCGCTGTGAGTTTAGACAAGCTGTTACGCTTGTCAGTTTGAACATGGTTGTATAAATTTACTTCTCTTGAACTCGTTTTGTAATAATACATATATATATGGCTGTAAATTAAAGTTGATGAGCTATTCTGTGATGTGAACTCGCCATCGTGCGAGGTAAACCTGCTTCGATCCTGCTGAACCGTGGTTGAATCGGGCGGAGACCCGACAGACCAAAGGATTGTTCCGTTTGAAGTGCGTTAAGTTGATTGCAGTTGTACGGCGATCAATAGCGCACTTGAGCCGGAATAATTCGAGCGGTTCTGCCACAGCTGGTATCAGAGCTGTAGGTTTATCTTTACATCTAGAATAACTCTTAAAAGGTGTTTTCTGGATAAAAGTTTGTCAACAAATGAAATTACAAAGTACGTTGGATCCGTTAAGGTTGGTGATTAGAACGTAAAGCCCTAGGGGTTAATATGGGAAAGTGTCAGGTGGCTAATAGTATCTATATATGTATAGATAGTTCTGACTTGCAGCACTACTTTCTGTCAAAACTTAAATTCCTGCACAATCCAACCTTACTTCCTGTAACGACATCTACGTACGGAGGTAAGAAGGTAAGGATCCTCAGCCAACTGAGGGAGCTTGGCCTTCCCGTCGGTGATGCGAACCGAACGCTGTTTCTCAAGCAGTGGCCTACTTGAGATGCTGCCAATATACCAACTTAGGTTGAATATATTGGGAGTATATGGTTCGGCGCAGGGTATGGCGATCGCTGTTCATACCCCCGCATTTTGCGGTACCCCCGTGAATACGTTGTTTCGATAACGTATGTTAACGTTGTCTGTACGGCGGTAATTGTACAGATGCTGTTTCTATAGTGAACAGTAATGTTTGGGGACGCTTTCATGTCGTGCTGCCATGAAAGGTTCATGAGATATATATATCTGTGTTTTCTTCTGCAGGTACACTAACCACGTTCACGCTATTAGGACGCGTAGGGTTTACCGACTAGTTATATATAGTGAGAGACGTATGGTTATGCCACCGAAATTAACTACGTAAGTCCGAAAATATTCGGCAGTTGTTTTGGTTGTGAGGGCGAGTAGCGCGTGCATGCATCTTTTGCCAATAAAAGAATTTTATACATCATGGACATGTTGTTTGTTTTTGGAATAGGATAATGAAGAGTTAAGGACAGCTTTAAGCTGGGTATCTTATATGGGATCTTAGTTTTCCATCTGATTTCCAGCCTTTGCTGTTAACAGAATTGGTTATCTTGATCTGTTTATCTTGTATTCTCCTAACAAGATAACAAGTTTTACCATTTGCATCCTGGTCGCAGATGGCAGCACCTTCCAATGTTTTCTGGGATCCGGAAGGGCATCTCCACACCAATGCCCTTCACTGGGAGGGTTTTCCCCGCTTGCTATGGGAATCTTTGCAGGCTTTCTATTATACAGAACCCCCTCAGTACGATGCTGTTGAACATGTGGAAGACGGAGTACATAGGGCCCATGTCAGGATGAGTATACCTCAGCATCCTTTCCGTTCACAATGGCAGCCGATTGAGATCAGCACGACGGGTTACAGAATTATGGATACTATCGAAGCAGCGGCCCTAGAAGCCATTTATGCCTTTTGCAGTCAACACCCCGAGGAAGTTGTAGGACAACCTATAGGTTTGTTCGCCACAACAGATCCTAGTGAAGTGGAGCGAGACCTCAGAATAATTCCTGAAAGTCATAGGCTGGAAGGTCCACCAGAAGAAGTAGTGCAAGGAATGAGGCGTTATACGGGCGTGCAATACCACTATCACATGCTGCTACGCCGTGAGATAGGCCATCTGATTACTGCCGCACGAAGTTTCCACGGGGACGCTGCCAGATACTTTACCCAGGCCGATCAACTTCAAGCAGTGGTACTTGAGAAGAATGGAATAATCGCTACTCAAAACGAGACCATCCATCATCGTGAAGATCAGATCAACGAGAGTGATCACATAATCACTCAGCGGGATACTGTTATTGAATTTCTACAGGCACAAGTTCAAGATCTGATCCTTGCAGTGGATGATGCTCAAGCTCAGATTGAAGAATTGCAGCAGCCCCCGATTCCTCCCGTTGCACCTGCAGCACCTAAAGCTGAAGAGGAAGATCCCGAGGAGATTGAAGGGGTCTCCGAACTTGATTCTGAGCATGGGGATCCTGTCGTCAGTCCCCATCATTCCTCTTCTGGAAGCCAGTCATCAGTGGGCAATTTTGATGACTTTTAGTCATAGTTGACAGCGTGGTGGTTTAGATGTAATAAATGTATAAGATGTAACATAAGTAGTGTGTAGAACATCTAGTTATAAAGCCACTTGTTGTATATGTGGCATGTACTTTTAGGTAAAAGTTTGTAACCTTTTGAGTATGCTGATGTAAGATAGTAGTATCTTTATAGTAATCCAAATCCTGAGTTCTGGTTATTCTGCTCGACATCTGTGTGCCTGTTATAAGTGGAATGAATGGAGCATATGCATTACATTTCAGCTTGATAAAATGTGTATTATCTGAAATTGGAGTAAGATTATGGTTGATAATGGATGTCTCCTTTATTTCAGATGGTTGGAGCTACTCGAGGAACCCCGGAAGGATTCCGGGCAGGACAACCTGGTAGTTCTCAGCAACCACCACCGCCACCTCCAAACCTGGCCGAGGTTATGGCCCGGCAAACCGAGCTTCTAAATCAACTTGTACAAGCTCAGATGGGCCATTTCCAGCAGCAACCTCGAGGCCGAGGTGAACCTCTGTCGGCCAACTATCAGGACTTCCTCAGCACCCAACCTCCTTTATTCCACAAGGCCGATGAGCCTCTGGATGCAGATGCCTGGTTGCGGACTATCGAGTCTAAGTTCGCTTTACTGTCAGCTCCATGTTCAGAGGAGAACAAAGTACTCTTCGCCGCCCAGCAACTCCGAGGCCATGCACGTCTTTGGTGGGATCAGTTTCATGCAATGCAACCCGCCGAACACGTGATCATTTGGGATGAATTTCGGACTGCCTTCCGGGCCCATCACATACCAGCTGGACTCATTGAGCGAAAGCTCAATGAATTTTTAAATCTGACCCAAGGTACCCGCACAGTTACACAATATGCACAGGCTTTCAATCACCTGTGCCAGTATGCGGGATCACATGCGGACACAGATGCCCGCAAATGTGATCATTTTCGTCGAGGCCTAAACACCAAGCTCAAGGAATGGTTGAATTTAGTGAAGGCTAATGATTTCAATGAGTTGGTCAACATGGCCATAACTCAAGAAGATTGTATTGCCGCCCACAGGGCGGAAAAGAAACGAAAAGCACCCACAGGGCCTGCAACTCCACAGTCGCCGCGGTATCGGTTGGTCCCGAGTAATGCCCCTCGAGCTCCGCCTCGAGGCAATATATCTGGCAGATGGGTAGCCCGACCTCCCCAGCAAGTACCATTCAACCGACCACCCCTGCCACAAAATCAGCAACAACCCCAACAAGGTTCACGACCGAGCTTTCCGCCAGCTACTCCAGGAAACAACAATAATCGTTGTTTCAATTGCGGAAGCCCGTCCCATTTCATTAAGGATTGCCCTCAACCTAGGAAATCATTCCAAGGGCAAACATCTAATCCAAACTACAAGGGCAAGGGTAAGAGACAAGTGGTGCAGGTCCGACAAGGGAGGGTGAATCTCACTACACTCTCTGAACTCCCTGAAGGGGCACCGATAATGACGGGTACATTTTCTATTAACCATCATCTCGTTATTGTTCTTTTTGATACTGGTGCCACCCATAGTTTTATCAGTATGGATTGTGGGACTAAATTAGGCTTGGAAATCTATCCTGTTAACGGAGTATACATGATAACAACTCCGGGTGGTAATATCTCCTCAAATCAAGTTTGTAGAAGTGTACCAATTCAAATGGGTAACAATTTGATGAAGGCAGATTTACTCTTACTAGATCTAAAAGGAGTAGATGTTCTTTTAGGAGTAAATTGGATGACTCAACATCACGTGTCTTTAGATATTCCTTCAAGAACCGTGGAGATAGGTTTCCCGGAAAATGAGCCTACCATTCTTTATCTTCCACAACCAAAATCCTTTAACTCTTGCACCTATGCCATATCTAAGGTCAAACTTGAAGATATTCCAGTCGTCTGTGAATATCCAGATGTTTTTCCAGATGACTTACCTGGAATGCCTCCAGATAGAGATATCGAGTTCATTATAGAACTTCAACCTGGTACAGCCCCTATTTCTAAGAGACCTTATCGTATGCCTCCTAATGAGTTGGCCGAATTAAAAACTCAACTCCAAGATCTCTTAGATAAAGGTTTCATTCGTCCAAGTGCATCACCATGGGGTTGTCCGGCCTTATTTGTGAAAAAGAAAGATAATAGCTTAAGGCTGTGTGTTGATTATCGTCCTCTCAATGCGGTGACTATCAAAAATAAGTACCCTCTACCCCGCATTGATATCCTCTTTGATCAATTAGCCGGAGCCAAGGTGTTTTCTAAAATAGATCTTCGTTCCGGCTACCACCAAATTAAGATTCGGCCCAGTGATGTTCCAAAAACCGCCTTCTCCACTCGGTATGGTCTATACGAGTATCTTGTCATGTCGTTTGGTCTCACTAATGCCCCAGCCTATTTCATGTACCTCATGAATTCTGTTTTCATGCAAGAACTTGACAAGTTTGTCGTGGTCTTCATTGATGACATCTTGATCTATTCTAAAACTCCAGAAGATCATGCTAAGCATCTCCATGTCATCCTTCAACGATTAAGAGACCACCACTTATATGCCAAATTCTCTAAATGTGAGTTTTGGCTAGATACAGTTAAATTTCTAGGCCATACCATTTCTGGGGATGGAATATCTGTCGATCCCAGTAAAGTACAAGAAGTGATGGATTGGAAACCCCCAACCTCCGTCCATCAAATTCGTAGCTTTCTCGGTCTAGCTGGCTATTATCGCCGTTTCATTCCTGACTTTTCCAGAATAGCCAAACCTATGACCGAACTACTAAAGAAAGGTGTGAAATTCTCCTGGGATCAAAAATGCGAAGATGCATTTCATACCCTTAGAAATCATCTTACGACTGCACCAGTCTTAGCTCAACCAGATGTCTCAAAACCTTTTGACATCTATTGTGATGCATCAGGAACTGGACTTGGTTGTGTACTTATGCAAGACAACCGAGTCATTGCATATGCATCACGAGCACTTAGGGTTCATGAACAAAACTACCCTACTCATGATCTCGAACTTGCAGCGGTTATTCATGCCCTAAAGATCTGGAGACACCATCTAATGGGTACGAAATGCCATATCTACACTGATCATAAAAGCCTCAAGTACATCTTTACCCAGGCAGATTTAAATATGAGGCAAAGGCGTTGGCTAGAACTTATCAAGGATTATGACTTGGAAGTGCATTATCATCCGGGCAAGGCCAATGTCGTTGCAGATGCCCTTAGTCGCAAAGCACATTGTTCTTGCCTATCCATTGAAGCATTCGACGAAACTCTCTGTTGGGAAATGAGTAAACTCAATCTAGAGATCATTTCCTAAGGTGACTTAAACCATATCTCGGTTGAAGCCACACTCAGAGATAATATTGTTCTAGCACAACAGCGTAATGAAGGGGTTAGAATCGTCAAACAAAAGATAACCCAAGGTGAAGGGAAGTATAAATGCTTCCGAGTAGATCCTGAAGGAGTTTTATGGTTCAATGAACGTATTGTTGTACCAAAAGACCATAAACTCCGAAAGCAAATAATGGATGAAGCCCATCTATCCAAATTCTCTATACATCCTGGCAGTACAAAAATGTATCAAGATCTGAAACAGAACTTTTGGTGGACTCGTATGAGACGAGAAATAGCCAAATATGTGTCGGAATGAAATATCTGCCAAAGAGTCAAAGCCAGTCACCTCAAAACTGCTGGTATCCTTCAACCTCTATCCATTCCTTCGTGGAAGTGGGAGGATATCAGTATGGACTTTATTGTTGGCTTGCCCAACACTTCTCGGAGGCATGACTCTATTTGGGTAATAGTTGATCGATTAACTAAGACTGCACATTTCCTTCCCATGCATACCACTTATAATGCCAAAAGGTATGCTGAGATTTATCTGGATCAGATTATTCGACTTCATGGAGTACCTAAAACGATCATTTCTGATCGTGGAGCACAATTTGTTGCTAGGTTCTGGGAGCAGCTTCATGATGCTCTCGGAACTAAATTAATTCGAAGCTCTGCCTATCATCCCCAGACGGATGGGCAAACTGAGCGAATAAACCAAATTCTGGAAGATATGCTCAGAGCTTGTGTACTCCAATTCGACAAAAATTGGGATAAATACTTGTCACTAGCAGAATTCTCTTACAACAATAGCTATCAGACAAGTATTAAAATGGCTCCCTTTGAAGCATTATACGGTCGCCGATGCCGAACTCCTTTGAGTTGGTCACAAACCGGCGAGCGTAAAATTTTTGGACCCGATCTAGTTGTAGAAGCAGAGGATAAAGTCAAACTTATCCAGGACAATCTAAAAGCCGCCCAATCTCGACAGAAAAGCTACGCGGATATACGAAGAAGACCATTACAGTTTTACGTTGGAGACTTCGTGTATCTTCGAGTATCTCCTATTCGAGGTGTTCAAAGATTCGGTGTAAAAGGGAAACTTGCTCCTCGATACATCGGACCCTTTGAAATTTCTGAAATTTGTGGACCTGTAGCTTATCGTCTCCAACTTCCTTCTCAATTAGCGGCCATCCATAGCATCTTTCATGTATCCCAACTCAGAAAGTGTGTTAAAATCCCCACCGAGATCATCGATTCCCAAGCTATCGAAATCGAACCAGATCTGACCTATACAGAACATCCATTCAGAGTCATTGACACTAAAGAGAGAAGTACCAGAAGAGAGACCACCAAAATGTACAAGATTCAATGGAACCATCACACAGAGGACGAGGCAACATGGGAAACTGAATCTTATCTCCAACGAAACTTTCCCGATTTCTTCCAAACCAATCTTCGAGCTTAATCTTTCTGTCCCATCCTGCTTCAGAATCTCGGGACGAGATTCTTTTTAGGGGGGGAAGGCTGTGACACTCAGGTAATTAGCTAGGTTATACCTTAGATTTTAAGCATGCTTGTATGTTCAAGGTTTGGCAAAAATGTACTTTATGTATGCAATGCTATGAAAGAAAGGATGTTTATGTAATTAATATTAACTAAAGGTCCTTTTATGCAAAATGGATGGGGAATGAGGGAAAAGTTTAAAAGCATAAGGGTTATTTTGCAAAAAGTAATATCAGTGGTTAAATTTCAAAAATATGTATGAATTTACCATAGGGTGTATGTGTAAAAGTAATTTTACTTAGGGATTTACATAAAATATGAAATTATTACTAAGTCTATTCTATTTCCAAAACTATTGCTCAAATGTAGATGAACCTTAAAGAGAAGTTGTAGAGTTTGAAAAACCATGCACTTTTGCTTTTTGAACCATCTTCATTTGAGCATTGGTTTAAAAGTTACAAGCCCTTTACAGTAAGGCCCCTGTCTTTCTCTGAAATTACAGATCAGTCCCTGAGTCAGTTCACCCCTTCTTCCTCCCTGCGTTCTGCCCCCCCTGCTCTGCCTTCTCTGTTTCCTCTGTCGCCGGAATTATGAGCCGCCCTGGCTCACCGCCGGCCATCTCCCCTGCCCTCCCCCATCCACGCGTTGCCTGCTGCGTGGCCCTCGCTCTACCCCCCCCCCCCCTTGCTGGCATCCTGCCCGCGCGCCACGGCGCCTGCGGCACTGCCGCACCGCCGCCGGCGCCTCTCCTGCCGCCGCCGCAAGACCCCGCGGCAAGCCTTATCCCCTCCTCTCTCTTCTGCCCTACGGCGCCAGTGAGCCGCCACCACCCCGTTCGGCTATAAAAGGACCGCCCAGGGCATCTTGCGCGCGTACAGAACCGCCGCTCCTCCATTGCCGCCGCCGTGAAGCTTGGGTCGCCGTGGAACTCCCTCCTCCGTTCCTTTCCTCCCCAAATTGACCGCACCGTGAGCTCCCCCGTGCCCTACAGAACCTTCCCAGCCAATCCTCTCCCACCTCCGCCCACCGGAAGCACCCCGCCGCCGTGCGCCTCCGGCCGCCGGTCCTGTCCTCCGCGGGCAGCCCTCCTCCGACCACCTTGACCCCCTCCAAGACAACCACTAGGTAGCCCGAAGTCCCCTCATGCTCCCCCTCTCTTTTCCCCTCACCGCCGGCGACATCCCCGGCCGGAATTTGGCCGGACATGTGCCTCCTCCCCGCCGGCCGAAGCCCCTGGACTTGATTGCTTGCTGCGTTTTCTTTTCAGGGGGTTAGCTGTAAAATACAGGGACTAGTTTGCAAAGAATACTTGTGGGAGCTTTACCTGTCTTGTAAAATTCATAACAATTCATAGAAAAATCTAAAAATAGTGAAACCAACTTTGTTAGAAAGTAGATTTCAAACTCTATGACTCTTGTTAATAGAGTTTAGTTTGAAATAAAATATTTCTACATGTAATTTTGAATTTAATGTTAAAGAGTAAAATACACTCAACCTTAATATTTCATGTTCTTTTGTTCTTCTTAAAGTATAATGTGAATAATTGATGAACTCTAGTTAACTTGTGTTAAGTTGCAAACTTAAACTTAATTTAAATTTAACTTCTCTTATTTGAACTTTCAAATTTGAATTATTAAATAAACTTATTATATAACCACTTCTAAATTAACACCATTACTAGTTTCTAATGTGATATTTTATAATCAAATTTCTATAATCTTTTATTTAAAAGTTTTTAATTCAAATTTGGGTTCATTTCAAATTTAATTTAAATGTTTTAGTCCTTTTTGCAATACACTCTACCATATCTTTATAAATAGTGTTTTAAATCTAAAACCTCCTTATTTTATGAATGTTTGCGTATTAAATGGATGAGTTATGATATTTGAAATATGAAATTCTAAATTTAAATTCCACCTTATTTACTTTATTGCATTTCATATAGAATCAACGACACTCGACGACGGGGATTACGAACTGGTCTTAGGACAAGACCAAGGTTTTTCAGAAGATCCAGCACAAGCCGTCGAGGGACTAACTGAAGTTCCGAACCCGAGTTTGGAAATCTCTGACTCTCCTGCCCCTACCCCTACTCCCGAAGGCAAGCCCCGGACATATCCCACTACTTTATTTACACTGCAATTTTATATCTATTTATCTATACTTATGCATTAAGTCTAGGAGTTGAAGTGAAACTCTAGATGCATGAATCCTAGGAATCCAATGTATTGCTTCCGAGTCCTTATCGGATAGATGCTCCGCTAATAGGACCGGTAGAAGTCGGGTGATTTCCTGTCACTCGCGCGATATAGGAGTTGCATGTTTACATTCCTGCAACCACTATAAGGATGACAGACAGGGTCATGTACTGTGTCATGATCTGAAAGTTTACCCTGTCTGTTTTGATAAAAGTTTTAAGGCCGAAATGTTTGGTAGTGGTGGCTAAGTTTTTGAAAGTACTAGCCACATGCCGCGAAATATGGTAAGCGGTAAGCCTAGTACCCGATTGGCCCGGCAAGTGGACTTGTCTCCACCACTCGACTTTTATTTTATGTTCACACGCACCGACGTGTGGGAGTACGTTCTGCAAGGCAGACAGGAATACAGGTTTTGTAGTCGCGCTACAGACGTATGTCCTGCACATATAGGGTGTGCGTACGGTCCTGTAGTCGCTTGTGGTGGCCCTGATCCACAACCCAGAATATGAGGGAAACGGTTGCTTGGTTCACCTTGTTGGTATTCCAGGCGTGTGTGTTAGGTTTACCTTGCAAGGTTAAATTCGATTCGAATCGTCCGCCTCTCACGAGGATTGAGACTGCTTATCCCTTCTGCCACATTGAGTAAGAAGTGGAACTAATGGTAGATAATCTTGTTGAATGATAAACACTACCTTGCTTGCTTAGTGTAGGTGCTAATCTAGAATAATTACTCAACTAGAAGATGAAAGCTAAAACTTGAAAAATAGTACATACTCTTTGTTACTTTTCAGCTGAAAATAAACCCAGAGCCTTACAAAGCCTGCATGGGTCTAGTTACGGGCTAAGTATACCCAGCCCCGGGTAAGCCTTGCTGAGTATTAGAATACTCAGCCTTGCTAATGTCATTTCAGGTATAACCTACGAGAACCCCACGGACAACCTTGGGTGGCCAACGTCCGTTCCGTATGGCTGGTCCGTGGAGTGGGACCCGTCCCCGGCCAGCACAGACCCTCCGGAGGGACACCAAGCCCTGGGCTAAGCTTGGCGTTCGCCTTCGCGACGTGTGTAGTCGCGTAAAACTTTGTCTTCCGCTGTGAGTTTAGACAAGCTGTTACGCTTGTCAGTTTGAACATGGTTGTATAAATTTACTTCTCTTGAACTCGTTTTGTAATAATACATATATATATGGCTGTAAATTAAAGTTGATGAGCTATTCTGTGATGTGAACTCGCCATCGTGCGAGGTAAACCTGCTTCGATCCTGCTGAACCGTGGTTGAATCGGGCGGAGACCCGACAGACCAAAGGATTGTTCCGTTTGAAGTGCGTTAAGTTGATTGCAGTTGTACGGCGATCAATAGCGCACTTGAGCCGGAATAATTCGAGCGGTTCTGCCACACGGTCACATAGAGCCAATCGATCCTTAGTTTCCCCATCCTTATCTACACCCTTCTATCAGTCGATTTATCGACTAAGAGGTCGGCTTTATACTTATCGGTCACATACCCTTAACCACACTCCAATCGGCTGTACGTCACTCAATAATTGTACTGACGAAATCGAATCGATACAACCACACCTAGTCATCTAGGATAACACTTAAGCACATCTTAGCTAAGACACAACTGCTTTAGGAATCACCCCTCTGCTGAGGTAATCGATGCTATCATCGATCATCTAGACCTCTGCTGTTTCCAATCGGCTCTGTTGTGATTTTCAACGAACCACCGATTCTAGTTAGTTGTCCCCCTAAAGCTCTGTTTAAGTTTAGCTTCAAATCTTTTTGGTTGTTATGTGAATAGTGTGTTATATGAGTATTGGATTGCAACTTTATTGTGAATTAAGATAGTTTTATGTGCACACTTTGAATGTAATGTTGCATTGCATATAGATACGACTACTTCAGCAACGGTACCTACGAGATCTCCCCGGAGTCTACGGAGGATGTTTCTGAAGACCAAGTGAACGTCACCAAGGAACTGACTGAAGCCCCAAACCAAAGTTCGAACGATATTGACATTTCTGACTTCAGCCCCACCGATAAAGGCAAGCCCCGGACATATCCCACTACTTTATTTACACTGCAATCTATGTCTATCTATATTATATCTTGCATCAAGTCTAGGAATTGAAGTGAAACCCTAGATGCATGAATCCTAGGAATCCAATGTATTGAACCTGAGTCCTTATCGCTTAGATGCTTCGCTGTAACACCCTAAGGTATTTTTCCTTAAATTTTAATGAATCTATTTGGGCTCAAATAAAATTTTCCAGAGTTTTCTCTAATTTACCTTGCATTTAAAGTAATTTTAAAACGTAAAGAATTAAAATTTATTTTAGGTTCAACATGTTTGTGCATTCATGCTGGTGCATAAGTTTTATTTGGTTGAGTGCATAGGAGTTGAATTCAAATAGAATTGAGTTGGGTTGTTAAAGAAAAGGGAAGAAGCAGGAAAGTAGGTCAGTCATTCCTTTCCTTTCTCAGTCATTCCTTTCCTTTCTCAGTAATTCCTTTCCTTTCTCAGTAATTCCTTTCCTTTCTCAGTCATTCCTTTCCTTTCTCAGTAATTCCTTTCCTTTCTCAGTCGTTCCCTCAGCCTGACCCCACCTGTCGGCCCTTCCCCCTCTCCTCCTTTCTTCTCCGGCGCAACCTCCCTCCCCGAGATCCCCGGCGAGCCCCTCCCTCGGGCCCGCGCGTCAATGGGACCGCTGCCACCCTACAAAGAGCCGCCCCAACCATCTGGACCCTAACCCTAGCCGTCACTCAAACCCCCGGCGCCGCCACCCTTTCCTCCGCCGCGCAAGCTCCCTCGGCCTCACCACCGCGCCGCCGTTCCGCCGCGGTCTAGGCCCCCACAGCCCCCGCAAGAGCTCCGCCGCGCCTCCTAGAAGCTTCCCGAGCCGTGCATTGGAGCTCTGGAATTCGGCATCACCGGAATCGAGCCTCGACGCCGCCGCCGGTGATCTGCTCTGCCGCCTTAATTGCCCGCCGTCGTTGCGTCCCGGCCTCTCTTAACCTCCTGGTTACCTCCGCAGGTACTTCCTCGACCAATCCGTGCGGCCAAGGGACCTCGAGCCTCTCTGCTGCCGCCTGTCCACGAGCGTCGCCCCATTTCTTCCGCCGGCCGTCGTCGTCTTCCTCACTCCGTCGCGTCTCCGGCCTCCACAGCCCTCGGTGAGCCTCGCCTCCTACCCCTGGTCCTTTTGCACCAGAAGTCGTAGGCATTAGCTAACCGTAGCGCCAGAACACCGCTCGCCGGCGTTGCCCTTTGCCCGAGCCGCCGTGCATAACCGCCGTCCCCGCGAGCCCATCAGATCGGACCAGTCCGATCCGGATCGGACCAGTCCGAACCGCACTGTCCAGATCGGACCAGTCCGAACTCCGCTGATCAGATCGGACCGTCCGAACCGGGGTGCTTCTGAACCGTTCGATTTAGATCCAACCACCCAGATTAGAAGCCGCGTACCCCTTCAGCTGTGGCAGTTTTGTTAAAGAACCCCTGGACTTCCTTGGAATCAACCCGCGGTCCACCTTCGTTCAGAAGAAATTCTAGCTAGGTCCTGTTTTTCGCACCGAAGCCCCTGAGCTTTCCAGTTTTTGAACCCGCCGTCCATGCCCTGTGTTTCACGTGCTAACCCCTAGTCTATGCTTTAATTGCGTTTAGGTCCTCAGTTTTCGCACAGAAACCCCCTGTAAGTCCTGTTTTCCTCGCAAATAGGTCCCTAGAACTTGTTTCGAGCGTAGTTTCGCGTTTTAGCTCCGTTTTAGGTGTTCTTTATATCCACGCGATCGTTGTAACGCGTAGAATAGTTCTAGGCCAGAATTATGTGCTGTTTCATTGTATTGGTGTACTGTTTCTTATAGTTTGCCATTGTTTGTGCATGTGTGTATGTATGGACTATGTTTTGATGATCGTGAGTAGACGTGGAGCCTTTAGACGAGTACCAGGAGCAGCCATCTTCCGAGTAGTTCGAGCAGCAGCCGGGAGAGTACGAGGAAGGCAAGTATAACATGAACCTCCTATCACTTTTTAATACAATTTCATACTGCATTTTAATACTGTATGCCTATAAGGACTTTCCTAGCCACTTTATATCCTATATATATATCCTTTGGGTTGCATTTTGGTTAGTTGTGCTAGGTTGCTGCGCTATAACACACTTGGTCCTTTTTAATTAAATTTGATTAATGGTTATATGCAACTTAACTCTGAGAGTGGCCCTCTGTGCTGTGTGCTTGAGTGGCTCACGTCTCCTTAAAAGATGTTTTGATAGAAACATGGTTTAGGGGGCCAGCACGGTGCTTAGTGCTTGGTTGGCCACTCTCCATAAGGACCGGTTCATAGAGCGACAACCTGGGACAACCGCGCAACCACAAGACTGGAATGGGACGGTCTTGACTTACTAATTAGGTCGTGTTGGTTCGGGAGTAACTTACCTGCGTGGGCAAGAGGGGTGGTAAGCTTCAATGGTCCCTGCTCCTCCGGCTTGGTCTGTGCTGTGTGTCTTGTACCCCCGGAGGTGGGCCCCATCGTCGCTGATCCAGAATCCTTAGCGGTTACACCTTACCAACGTGTCCTTTGTAACGGTCTCGTAGTGTGCTTGCTAGCCATCTCACCTAAGGAAGTGTGATGAATAACTAGCGTAGCTCACGACTTGTGGGTAAAGTTGTGCAACCTCTCGAGAGTGTAAAACTGATATATCAGCTGTGCTCACAGTCATGAGCGGCCCAGATCCTCCGTCTGATTAGTGGGGTTATCAACCTTTGGCGAGGGCGATTCCCCGGGTGGTTTTGGTTTGGATGGTTCTCAGTAGTTCTTAATTAATACTGATTAATTTATTATGCCATTGGGTTTATGGTAACTCGTCCACTTGTAGTAATTAGCTTAAATAAAATTTGCCAAGATTAAAAGCTAATGCAGTTGAGTCAGCTAGCCTAGAGCCTCATAGTTTGTGTTATACTTGTTGAGTACGAGTTTGTACTCACACTTGCCCCTCTACTCTTCTGTTCTATTTTCGGATATCTTTGACTGCTGCTCAGTGCCCGGCAACGTGGAGGATTACGTCAGTGGCTTCGACGACTTCTAGGCGTTTGTCTCCCAGTCGACGTCCCTGTGGCGCCCAGCTCTTCATGTATTCATTTTACGCTTCCGCATTCCTTGAACTGATTCTTGATTCAGTTGTAATAAAGATATTCATTTTATAATTTATACGTTTTTATTCGTGGCATGTGTTGTGATATCTTGATAATCTGTTGTATATATGCGTGACTTGATCCTGGCGCATATATGATTTGCTCGATTTATGTTCTTATAAATCGGGTGTGACATTCGCTAAATAGGACCGGTAAAAGTCGGGTGATTTCCTGTCACTCGCGCGATACAGGAGTTGCTTGTTTACAATTCTGCAACCACTATAAGGATGACGGACAGGGTCATGTGCTATGTCATGACCTGGAAGTTTACCCTGTCTGTTTTGATAAAAGTTTTAAGGTCGAAATGTGTGGTAGTGGTGGCTAAACGTTTGAAAGTACTAGCCACATGCCGCGAAATATGGTAAGCGGTAAGCCTAGTACCCAAATGGCCCGGCAAATGGACGCGCTTCCACCACTCGACTTTTATTTTATGTTTACACGCACCGACGTGTGGGAGTACGTTCTGCATGGCAGACAGGAATACGGGTTTTGTAGTCGCGCTACAGACGTATGTCCTGCACGAGTGATGTGCGTACGGTCCTGCAGTCGCTTGTGGTGGCCCTGATCCATAACCCGAAATATGAGGGAAACGGTTGCTTGGAATGCCCTATTGGTATTCCGAGTGTGTGAGTTAGGTTTACCTTGCAAGGTTAAATTCGATTCGGATCGTCCGCCTCTCACGAGGATTGAGACTGCTTATTCCTTCTGCCACATCGAGTAAAAAGTGTAATTGTTAATGGAATAATCTTGATGGATGATAATCTGTATCTTGCTTGTTTAGTATAGGTGCTTACCTAGAATGGCTAATCAAACTAGAATCTGAAAGCTAAAACTTGAAGGTAAGTTATACTCTCTGTTGCTTTTCAGCTGAAAATAAACCCAAAGCCTCTACAATGCCTTCATGAGTCTAGTTACGGGCTAAAGTATACCCAAACCCGGGTAAGCCTTGCTGAGTATTAGTATACTCAGCCTTTGCTAGTTATATGTTTTTCAGGTGATGTCTCTGAAGACCCTACTCTTCCCCTGCCTTGGCCCTGTGCTCTCCCAGATGGTTGGTCTGTGGAGTGGGATCCGTCCCCGGCCAACGCTGAGGATACCGAGTGATGTCGTGCCCGGGCTTAGCATGACATCCATCTTGACGGCGTGTTGTGAATCGTCGCGTATGTTTTCCGCTGCTAAAAACCATAACTTTAACAGTTTGTAATGTTTTCTCTAAATTCGAAACTTTGCACTATTATTGGAAACTCTTGTAACATAATTCTCTGTGATGTAAAATATGGTGGTGACTGTATCTCTTGACTCACCTTCGTGTGAGGTAACCATATTGATCCTGTGTTCGGTGGTTTATCGGGACGTTACCCGACAGGCCAAGGGATTATACCGTTTGAAGCACGTTGGAGCCCTCGGGAATGGACTCACGTACTTGAGCCGGTATAATTCAGGTTGGTTCTGCCACATTTGTGACCCAACAAATAATACCTTCATATCTTCAGAGCATGTATCACTCTGCTAACTCCAAGTCATGTGTAGGATAGTTCTGCTCATGCTTCCTCAACTGACGGGACGCATATGCAATCATGTGTCCCTCTTGCATCAACACACAGCCAAGATCCTGCTTGGAAGCGTCACAATAGATGTCAAAACTCTTGTGAACATCAGGCATAGCCAACACCGGTGTGGTTGTCAATCCTTTTCTCAACTCATCAAAGCTGTTCCGGCATGCCTCTAACCATACAAATTTCTTATCTTTCTCTAGTAGCGATGTAAGGGGTTTCACTATCTTAGAGAAGCCTTCTATAAATCTCGAGTAATATCCCGCGAGTCCTAAGAAACTCCGGATCTCCAACACTGTCGTTGGTGGTTCCCAATTCAGCACATCTCTAACCTTCCCTGGGTCCACTGCAATACCTCCTCTGGTGATAACATGACCAAGGAATGAGACCTCCTTCAACCAGAATTCACACTTGCTGAGCTTCACATACGACTGGTTATCCCTGATTTTCTGCAAAACAAGCCTCAGGTGTCCCTCATGTTCCTCCTCACTCCTGGAGTACAGCAAAATATCATCAATGAATACCACCACAAACTTGTCAAGATACTCCATGAAAACCTTATTCATCAGATACATGAAGTAAGCTGGAGCATTAGTCAACCCGAATGACATGACTGTGTATTCATAAAGCCCATATCTAGTAGTGAAAGCTGTCTTGGCAATATCTGAGGGTCGTATCCTCAGCTGATGATATCCTGACCTCAAATCAATCTTGGAGAATACTCTGGCTCCCTTCAATTGATCAAACAGATCTTCTATACGAGGCAGTGGGTACTTGTTATTAATGGTAACCTCATTCAAGGCCCTGTAATCAACACACATCTTCTGTGTACCATCTTTCTTTCCCACGAATATCACGGGTGCTCCCCAAGGTGAAGAACTAGGACAAATGAACTGTTTATCTAACAATTCTTTCAACTGTTTCTTAAGTTCTTCTAATTCACCAACTAACATTCTGTATGGCCTTTTAGCAATAGGTGCAGTACCAGGTAGAAGATCTATGATGAATTCAATGTTGTGTTCAGGGGGCATACCTAGCAAGTCATCAGGGAAGACGTCCAGTTATTCGCAGACAACTCTGATGTCCTCAATCAAATCTGCCTTCCACTGATTTACCGCACAATCTGTTGCCGACGGAAGTGTTGCAACGAACTCAAACCTTTCGCCCTCTGAGCTAATGAGAACCACAGATCTCTTGGAACAGTGAATCACTGCATCGTACTTCGTCAACCATCCCATTCCGAGAATAATATCAATACCACTTGATTGCAAGACTATCGGGTTTGCACAGAACTCCCTGCCCATGATCTGTATTTTTACCCCAGACACCGATACACAGCCCTCTTATTTCCCCTAGATGAATTTACTAGCATGGAACTAGGCATGGTGCATAGAGGAATAGAGTACTTAGCAACGTACTCAGCAGAGATGAATGTATGCGATGCTCCAGAATCAAATAGAACTGATGCAAGGGCTGAGTTGACGAGAAACATAACGAACACAATGTCCTAAGCCTCTTGAGCGGTCTCCGCGGCCACATGATTCACATGCCCACGGACGAAGTTCTGTTGACCCTTGTTGCTCTGCGGGGTCTGGTTGTTGTTACTGGGCTGTTGCTGCTGCGGGGTCTGCCTCTGTCCACTGTTGTTGAACTGGCCTGGAGTGTTCTGGCCATTTCCCTTGGGACAACAGTTGGCATAGTGTCCCACTTCACCACATCTGAAGCAAGTATAACCACCGGTGGGAGTAGGGGCGTTGTTCCTCATCGTGTGCCCATAGGAATGCCCTGGTGATTCTACGGAAAGTTGGGATGCTGCACTGACTGACCCGCATGCTAAGCTTGCTACTGCTGTTGACCCTGTTGGTTGAAACGTGGGTACTGACTCTGCTCGAAGTTGACATTCTATCCTCCTGGGTGGAAAGGTGTTCCTTGCGGGGGCGTGTAACTAGGGCAGGAATTGTTGCTGATCTGCCTCGAGGACTCGAACTTCCTTTTCTGCTCACCCATCTCCTGGCGAGCACGCTCCACCAGGATGGCATTGTCCACCATTTTCTGGAAATTCTAGAAAGTATGCACCATCAACTGATACTTGATAGGACCAATCAGACCCTTCCTGAAATGATCCTGCTTCTCTTCATCATCGGCTACATCTGCGGGAGTGTAGTGAGAAAATTGGATGAACTTGTCCCAGTACTCACTCACAGACATAGACCCTTGTTTCAGTGCAAGGAACTCCTTCTTGAGCTTCATCAGATCCTTTGGTATGTGGTGCTCCCGGAACCGATTCCTGAACTCTTGCCAGGTGATAGTGTTGGGAGTGTCGTGGGCTGTGGTGTAAGCATCCCACCAATCTATTGCGATCCCTTCCAATCTGCCTGATGCATAAAGTACCTTCTCCCTATCAGTACACTGGGCGATGTTAAGCATTTTCTCCACTGTCTTGATCCAGTCATCAGCTTCTAGAGGATCAGATGAGTGAGAGAACGAGGGAGGTTTGTAACTCATGAACTCCCTGTGCCTATCCCTTGCTGGTGGTGGTGGAGTAGGTGGAGCTTGGTTCATCTGAGCCTGCATGTCGGCGATAGTGTTTGCCATATTGGTAAGCAGCTGAGTCTGGGCGGCGAAAAACTGCTCCATCCCTGCAGGTGGCGCCTGGTGTGATTGACTTGGCTGCGGATCGGGGTTGGTGTTGTTGCTCATTCCCTGTCGCGGTACTGTAGGCTGATCAACTCCTGACCTGGAACTGGTGTTCACCATCTGATTGGTTAGAAAAATGAGACTCATGAAATTAATCATGGAAAAAGGGTATGAGCAAGGATAAGATAAAGATAGTAAAGAAAATAGATAACCCCAAGCTCTTACTAAACTATCAATTTGTATTAATAACTTGATATAATTGTGGTCATTACTCCACAATTTATCGCAAGCACCTATACTAAGCACCTATACTAAGCAAGCAAGGTTGAGCGTAACTTTCATCAAGATGATTCCATCAATAGTTACACTTCTTACTCTGTGTGGCAGAAGGAATAAGCAGTCTCAATTTCCGCAAGAGACGGACGATTCTGAATCGAGTTTCAAACCTTGCAAGGCAAACATAACTCACACGCTTGGAACATCCAGAGATCGTTCCGAAGCAAAAGTTTACCTTTCATTCCGGGTTGTGGAACAGGGCCACCACAAGGTCCTGTAGGACCATACGCACACCAATTGTGCAGGACATACGTCTGTAGTGCGACTACATGACCGTACTCCTGTCCGCTGTGCGGAACGCACTACCGCATGTAGGTGTGTGAGAAAAACCAAATTACGAGTGGTGGGAGGTATGTCCACTTGCCGGGCCGATCGGTTACTAGGCTTGCCGCTTTACCATATTTCGCGGCATGTGGCTAGTACTTTCAAATGCTTAGCCACCACTACCACACACTGCGACCTTAACAACTTTTGTCAAAACAGACAGGGTAAACCTGCAGGTCATGATACTGCACATGACCTTGTCCATTATCCTTATAGTAATTGCAGAATAGTAAACATGCAACTCCTATATCGCGCGAGAGACAGGAAATCACTCGACTTTTACCGGCCCTATTTAGCAGAGCGTCTATGCGATAAGGACTCGGGTACAATACATTGGATTCCTAAGATTTTATGCAACTAGGGTTTCATTTCAACTCCTAGACATAATGCAAGATATATAATATAATAATGAAATTGTAATAATTTGAAATACTGGTGTATGCATTGGGGCTTGCCTTCTTGAGTGGGGTTGGGGGCAGGAGTATCAGAGACTTCCGAACTTTGGTTCGGGGCTTCAGTTAGATTCTCGGCGACGTTTGTTGGGTCTTCAGAAAACCCTTGGTCTTGTCCCAAGACTAGCTCGTAGTCTCCGTCGTCGAGCGTCGTTGATTCTACATGATATGCAATAATTTAATTGAGATGATGCTTGAGTTAAGGATTTTATTTCATGATAAAGTTGCAATCCAACAATTAACACACCTGAATTCATGAAACAAGGGGGTTTTACTTTTAAATTACCATTTATACTTAAGTTATGGTTATAGTATAGGATTTGCTGAAAACAGAAACTTAAAATATTTGAATTTGAATTTAGACTTCAAGTTTAAATTCAAATCTTAGGTAAAGAGGATTATAAAATCTTGAAAATCTAATTATGAACTAATTATCAATATATTATATTATGGTAAAAAAAGATCTAATTAAACAAGCTTTACAATATGCTTAACTAAATTCAAATTATTTCAAATTGAATTGCCCAAATTCAAAAGAACTTAAACTACAAAATAATGCTAAGCTTGAAACTTTTACACTAGCTCACACATAACCTATAGAAGCTACATACCAAAAATCACAAGAAACCAAGCTAGTATGTAGAACTTATGCATCCTATACCCTTTTACCTTGAGTTTAAAATAGATTCAAAAATATTTAGTTTCAAACTAACCTTCATTAATAAAATTTGTAGATTTTGATTTCTAGTTTCTAACAAAACTGGGTTGACAATATTTGGAATTTCCTACAATTTCCTACGAATTTTGCAAGCCGGCAGCTTTGCACACATGAAATAACAAAGTAGTTCGCAGGGAGGCCCTCGGTTTCTTGCAGTTAGGCCCTTAGAACAGAGAAAGATATCACAGATATGCCCTTGCTGGCTCTCGACGGCGTCCAGCATCTCTGTCCCCGGCGTTCTCACCGGCGAAGAGGTCCTGGCCGGAGATGATCTAGTCCTACGTGACCTACCAGACCTACGGTGTCCACGGGTGGGTGATGTTCATCAAGATTAGCGACGGAGCACGGCCGGCGGAGAGGGGTGGTGGCGGCTGTGTCGGGGCGTCATTGTTCTCGGCGAGGGACCGGCGAACATGGGGAAGCAAGGCTCGCATGAGCATCGGGGGAGTGCGGGGATGCTTTCCCCCAACTTAATTTGGTTGGAGATAGGGCG
Organism: Panicum hallii; assembly: GCF_002211085.1. Lineage (NCBI taxonomy): Eukaryota > Viridiplantae > Streptophyta > Magnoliopsida > Poales > Poaceae > Panicum > Panicum hallii. The sequence goes on from NC_038044.1 coordinate 43,194,095, forward strand.
GAGGGTAGTGCTCGACGATGGAGTGGACGTCGGTTTCTTACCGGCGGCAATGGCGATCGGCATTCTTCGGGTTAGGGCGATGGAGGGTGGTGAAGAAGGTGCGGAATCGCTTCAGGGGGATGATGTGGTGTTGTTGACGCCTTGGGTCGGGGTGGAGAGGCTCTGCACCGGCTGGTCGGCGGAAGGCCGAGCGGCGGTGGAGGAAAGAGCTCGTCGGAGCTGCGGGGAATGGTGCTGGAATGCTGGAAACCGAAATTGGCGGGGTTAAGGAGCACCAGCAGACCACGGCAGAGCTCTGGCTGCACTGGATCAGGGTCTGGGGGTGATGTGGGCGGCTGTCGATGATGGCCAGAGACGGCGGCGGAGGCTGGGTGAAGGAAGGTGATCGGAGCAGAGAAAATTGAGTGGAAAAGTGTGTGTGCAACGTAAGAGAGAGGGTGCTAGGGACTCTAGGACGTGCTCGGGATCAAGAAGAAGACGTGACCGAGCAGAAGTAGGAGCTGGTGCATCGGTGGCGCGCGTGGCGGCACGGCGAGGCTCTGATGGCGGCAGTGCGACGTGGGGGATGCGGGGGCGAGACAGCACAAGGTCAGGAGGACGGCGGCGAGGCAGGGGAGTGACGCGTGGTGATAGAGTCGGAGTGCCCGATCTTTCGGTGAGTGGAGTTAATTTCGATCTGGTGGAAGATGACCCTCACGATCCGACTACGACGAGCGAGCCCGAAGCGCCAATGCAATCGCTGAACCAACTTCCTGTGGTTACCGACCTTGTTGATGCAAGATCAGCCTGATCACGAAGATCGTTTCCTGCACGCAATCGAAGAACGAACAAGAAAAAGATGCGAGCAATCACAATATCACTCGAAGGTGGAGTTCTGAATCTCACGAGGACAGCGCGTATTTGCGCGTGTTCGAGAGTAGCTAAAGCTAGATGTAAAACAAAACTCAAGTCTGGAAAACAATGATGACTCTATCTAAATAGAGGAAGAGAGGGGCGCAACCCTAGGAAAGGGCGGCCAGGAAGGGGGCGCAGCCCCTAGTGGTGGTCAGCCCTAGGCGCCCACGCAAAGGCCTCAGTTGGGCCAGCATCTATTCTTCTGGGCCTTCGTTCTTCAGTAGCATGACGAAGTTTAGTTCTCTTGCACGGGCCCGAGTGATTGGCCCAAAAGGAGGTGGCGCCTGGGGTGGAGGAGCATCTGGTGTCGCCGGAAAAGGTGCTGCTGGCGTAGACGTACTCGTGTTGTAGTTGATGTCCTCATCACGTGGGATCACCGGAAGCAGGAGGTGGTGCTGGAGTTGCTGCGACGGCGATCAGTGGCGAAGCACAGCTCGGGCAGACCGCGGACGACGTGGCGAGGGCAGGGGGTGGCCAGCGCGAGGTCGGGGAAGGCGGCGGTGGAGCGGGGAAGGGCACGTGGACGGGCACGGAGCGGCGCTGAGGCGGCAGAGGCGACGCACATGGCCGGAGCAGCGGCGGCGGCGCGCGACAGAGAAAACAGAGGAAAGGGAGAGAGAGGTAGATGAAGGAGGACCCAAATGCAATATCATAGAAATGCAGGGACCCTACTGTAATGCATAAATAACTTTCAAACTAGTGCTCAAATGGAGAGGGGCCCAAAAGCAAAAATGTATGGTTTTTCAAAATGTACAACTTTACTTTAAGGTTCATTCACAGAAGAGCTAAGGATTTGCAATTAATTTGAAACTTAACAATATTTCCAAACTTTACATAAATCCTATTTTAAAACTACGCTACATATATATCCTAGGTGTAGTTTCACCTACATTTGCGATTTAAACACAAGTTTTTGACTTTTGCAAAACAACCCTCATACATTTGAATTCTACCCTCCATGCTTACCCATTTAGCATTAAAGGACTTTTATTAAAATATAATAATATAAACAACCTTTTTCCCTTAGCTTGTAAATTTTTCCACACACTTTTACCACCTTTTGCACATAACATCATACTAAAATTTAGAATGTGACAACACCATTTACCTGAATGTCACAGGAGAGGGAAGGTAGACGAAGGGGGACCGAAATGTAAATTCCCAAAAACACAAGGACTCCACTGTAATGTCCAAGTAACATTCAAACGAGAGCTCAAATATGGATGGGCCCAAAAGCAAAAGTGTAGGATTTATCAAAATCTACAACTTTGCTTTAAGGTTCATTTGCAGAATAGCTAAGGATTTAAAAGTAATATAAAACTTAGCAAAGTTTCTAAACTTTATATAAATCCTATTTAAAAACTACACTACATTTACATCCTATGTGTAGTTTCACCTATATTTGCGATTTAAACACAAGTTTTTGACTTTTGCCAAAACAACCTTTATGTATTTGGATTCCACTTCCCATTCTCACTCATTTAACACTAAAGGACCTTTATTAATTTATAACTATATAAATACTCTTTTTCCTTATCATTTAAATTTTTAAACACACTTTCACCATATTTTACACACAACTTCATACTAAAATCTAGGGTGTGACAATACTAAGTACCTGAGTGTCACAGCCTTCCCCCCTAAAAACAATCTCGTCCCGAGATTCCAGAACAAGATGGAATTGGGCGATCAAGTTTAGAGGTTGGCTTGAAGGAAGTCTGGGAAATTGTGTTGAAGATAAGATTCGGTTTCCCATGTGGCTTCTTCTTCCGTGTGATGGTTCCACTGAATCTTGAACATCCTGATGGTTTCTCTTCTAGTGTTTCTTTCTTTAGTGTCTAATACTCTAATTGGATGTTCTGTATAGGTTAGATTAGGTTCGATTTCGATGGTTTGGGAATCGATGACCTCAGTAGGAACTTTGACACACTTTCTAAGTTGAGATACATGGAAGATCTCATGGATGGCCGCTAGTTGAGGAGGAAGTTGAAGATGATAAGCTACGGGTTCACAGATTTCGAGAATTTCAAAGGGTCCGATGTATCGAGGAGCAAGTTTCCCTTTTACGCCGAACCTTTGAACACCTCGGGTAGGAGATACTCGAAGGTATACAAAGTCTCTGACTTGAAACTGTAATGGTCTTTTTCGTATATCAGCGTAGCTTTTCTGTCGAGATTGGGCTGCCTTTAGATTAGTCTGTATAGTCTTCACTTTTCCTCTGCTTCAGTGATAATGTCCGGTCCAAAAATTTTACGTTCGCCGGTTTGTGACCAACTTAAGGGGGTTCGGCATCGACGACCGTACAATGCTTCGAACGGGGCCATCTTGAGACTGGTTTGATAGCTGTTGTTATAAGAGAATTCTGCCCATGATAAGCATCTGTCCAAATTCTTGTCATACTGAAGGACACAAGCTCTAAGCATATCTTCCAAAATCTGATTTACCCTTTCAGTTTGTCCGTCTGTCTGAGGGTGATATGCGGAGCTTCGAATTAACTTAGTTCCAAGAGCATGTTGAAGTTGCTCCCAAAACCGAGCGATGAATTGTGCTCCACGATCAGAAATTATGGTCTTCGGTACTCCATGAAGACGAACGATTTGATCTAAATAGATCTTGGCATACTTTTTGGCATTATATGTAGTATGCACGGGAAAGAAATGTGTAGTTTTGGTCAATTGATCAACGATTACCCAAATGGAGTCATGCCTTTGAGAAGTGTTGGGTAAGCCAATAATAAAGTCCATACTGATATCCTCCTATTTCCAAGAGGGAATAGATAGAGGTTGAAGAATACCAGCAGTTTTTAGGTGACTCGCTATGACTCTTTTGGCAGATATCACATTCTGAGACATATTTGGCAATTTCTCATTTCATACGAGTCCACCAGAAGTTCTGTTTCAGATCTTGGTACATCTTGGTACTGCCAGGGTGCATAGAGAATTTGGATAGGTGGGCTTCGTCCAATATCTATTTACGGAGCTTATGGTCCTTAGGTACAATGATACGTTCGTTGAACCATAAAACTCCTTCACGATCTACTCGAAAGCATTTATACTTTCCTTCTCCTTGTGTTATCTTCTGCTTAATGATTTTGACCCCTTTATTGCGCTGTTGAGCTAGAACAATGCTATCTCTAAGTGTGGCTTCAACTGAGAGATGGTTCAAGTCACCTTGGGGAATGATTTCTAGATTAAGCTTTCTCATTTCCCAACAAAGAGTCTCGTTGAAAGCTTCTACAGATAAGCAAGAACAATGTGCCTAGCGACTAAGTGCATCTGCGACGACATTGGCCTTGCCTGGATGGTAGTGTACTTCTAAATCATAGTCTTTGATCAGTTCTAACCAGCGTCTTTGCCTCATATTTAGATCAGCTTGTGTGAAGATGTACTTGAGGCTTTTGTGATCAGTATATATATGGCATTTCGTATCCATCAGATGATGTCTCCAGATCTTGAGTGCATGGATGACAGCCGCGAGTTCAAGATAATGGGTAGGGTAGTTCTGTTCATGAGCCCTGAGTGCTCGTGATGCATATGCAATTACTCAGTTGTCTTGCATAATCACACATCCAAGTCTAGTTCATGAAGCATCACAATAGATGTCGAAAGGTTTTGACACATCTGGTTGAGCTAGGACTTGGGTGGTCGTAAGATGGTCTCGGAGAGTGCGGAATGCATCTTCGCATTTTTGATCCCAGGAGAATTTAACACCTTTCTTTAGTAGCTCGGTCATAGGTTTGGCTATTCTGGAGAAGTCAGGAATGAAACGACGATAATAGCCAGCTAGACCAAGAAAACTACGGATCTGATGGACTGATGTTGGAGGTTTCCAATCCATCACTTCTGGTACTTTACTGGGGTCAACGGATATACCGTTACCGAAGATAGTATGGCCCAGAAACTTCACCGTATCTAACCAGAACTCGCATTTGGAGAATTTAGCGTATAAGTGATGGTCTCTTAATCGCTGAAGAGTAACATGAAGATGTTTTGCATGATCTTCTGAGTTTTTAGAGTAGATTAGGATGTCATCAATGAAGACCACAACAAATTTGTCGAGTTCTTGCATGAAGACAGAATTCATGAGATACATGAAATACGCTGGAGCATTGGTAAGACCAAATGACATGACCAGATATTCATAGAGTCCATATCTGGTGGAAAAGACTATTTTTGGAATGTCACTTGACCTGATCTTGATTTGATGATAATCGGAACGAAGATCAATTTTTGAGAATACTTTGGCTCCGGCTAACTGATCGAAGAGAATGTCAATGCGGGGCAGAGGATATTTGTTTTTGATAGTCACCGCATTGACAGGATGATAATCTACACATAGCCTTAGACTATTGTCTTTCTTCTTCATGAATAGAGCTGGACAACCCATGGTGAAGCACTTGGACGAATAAAACCCTTGTCAAGGAGGTCTTGGAGTTGGATTTTTAACTCGGCCAGCTCATTGGGTGGCATACGATAGGGTCTCTTAGAGATGGGGGCAGTGCCAGATTGGAGTTCTATGATAAACTCAATATCTCAGTCCGGGGGCATTCCAGACAAATCGTCTGGAAAGACATCTGGGTATTCATAAACGATAGGGATATCCATTAACTTGATCCTTGTTACAGCATAGGTGCAAGAATTGATGTACTCCCGTTTTGGAAGATAAAGAATGGTAGGTTCGTGCTCAGGTGAATCTATCTCCACAGTTCGAGAGGAGATATCTAATGACACTTGGTGCTGGGTCATCCAATTCATACCTAAGAGGACATCCATTCCTTCTAGGTCCAATAACAGTAAATCTGTCCTCATCAGATTTCTACCCATTTGAATTGGCATGCTTCTACAAACTTGGTTTGAGGAAATTTTACCGCCAGGAGTTGCTATCATATAGGCCCCATTAGTAGGATAAAGATCCAGGCTTAATTTAGTCCCACATTTTGTACTGATAAAACTATGGGTGGAACCAGGTCAAAAAGAACAATCACGGGTTGATGGTTGATAGAGAAAGTACCCATCATTATTGGTGTCCCCTCGGGGAGTTCGGAGAGAGTGGTGAGATTCACCCTTCCCTGGCGGACTTGGACCACTTGCTTCTTGCCCTTGCCCTTGCTGGTTGGGTTGGATGTTTGCACTTGGAAGGATCTTCTAGGTTGAGGGCAATCCTTGATGAAGTGGGACGGGCTGCCGCAGTTGAAACAACGATAGTTGTTGTTTCCTTGGTTGGCTGGCGGAAAGCTCGGTCGCGGACCCTGCTATTGTTGTTGCTGGGGTTGGGGTGTCGATGGCTGATTAAATCGTGCTTGCTGGGGTGGTCTGGCTACCCATCTGCCAGGCAAGTTGCTTCGAGGCGGTGCTCGGGTAGCGGTGTTCTGGACCAACCGATACCTTGATAGTTGCACTGTTGAGGGTCCAGTGGGTGTCTTCCGCTTCTTTTCTGCCCAGTGGGCTGAGATGCAGTCCTCTTGGTTGATGGCTATATTGACCAGCTCATTGAAATTGTTGGCCTTTACCAAATTCAATCGTTCCTTAAGTTTGGTGTTCAGGCCTCGACGGAAGCGGTCTCGTTTGCGGGCATCTATGTCTGCATGATAACCCGCGTACTGGCACAAGTGGTTGAAGACTTGTGCATATTGCATGATGGTGCAGGTTCCCTGAGTTAGATTCAGAAATTCATTGAGCTTTCGCTCAATGAGTCCTTTGGGGATGTGGTGCGCTCAAAAAGCGGTCCGAAATTCATCCCAGGTGACGATATGACCGGCAGGCTGCATGGCATGATAGTGATCCCACCAGATGCGGGCAGTGCCACGGAGTTGTTGGGCTGCAAAGAGTGCCTTGTTCTCATCTGAACATGGTGATGAGGACATCACTCCTATGAATATACAAGAGGTTCCTTCGCTGGACATTCAAACCATTCAAGCTCCAATCACAAGAGTTCAGGCGCGACAATTAAATTTAGAGGTGAGCTCGCTCCTAAGCGTTTCTGTTAATAATTGTGAGAATGGTTTGCTACCTAATTTTTACAATATGATTAGGAACCAAGGAGAGGTCCAGGGAACACATGGAGAGGAGCATGGAGGTGTGGAGGAACAGCAGGGCCGCCAAGCCACATGGAGACCCAATCCAATTTAACTTCGAGTCCACCTCTGTCACACCCGATTTATAAGAACATAAATCGAGCAATCATATATGCCCCAGGATCAAGTCACGCATATATACAACAGATTATCAAGATATCACAACACATGTCACGAATAAAAGCGTATAAATTATAAAATAAATATCTTTATTACAACTGAATCAAGAATTAGTTCAAGGAATGCGGAAGCGTAAAATGGATACATGAAGAGCTGGGCGCCACAGGGACGTCGACTGGGAGACAAATGCCTAGAAGTCGTCGAAGCCGCTGACGTAGTCCTCCACGTTGCTGGGCACTGAGCAGCAGTCGAAGATATCCGAAATAGAACAGAAGAGTAGAGAGGCAAGTGTGAGTACAAACTCGTACTCAACAAGTATAACACGAGCATGAGACTCTAAGGTTAGCTGACTCAACTGCATTAGCTTTTAGTCTTGGCAAATTTTATTAAAGCTAATTACTACAAATGGATGAATTACCATAACCCAAATTGCATAGGATTTAATCAATATTAATTAAGAACTACTGAGAACCATCCAAACCAAAACCACCCGGGGAATCTCCCTAATCAAAGGTTGATAACCCCACTAATCAGACGGAGGATCTGGGCCGCTCATGACTGTGAGCACAGCTGATATATCAGTTTTACACTCTCGAGAGGTTGCACAACTTTACCCACAAGTCGTGAGCTACGCTAGTTGTTCATCACACTTCCGTAGGTGAGATGACTAGCAAGCACACTACGAGACCGTTACAAAGGACACGTTGGTAAGGTGTAACTGCTAAGGATTCTGGATCAGCGACGATGGGGCCCACCTCCGGGGGTACAAGACACACAGCACAGACCAAGCCGGAGGAGCAGGGACCATTGAAGCTTACCACCCCTCTTGCCCACGCAGGTAAGTTACTCCCGAACCAAAATGACCTAATTAATAAGTCAAGACCATCCCATTCCAGTCTTGTGGTTCCGCGGTTGTCCCAGGTTGTCGCTCTATGAACCGGTCCTTAGGGAGAGTGGCCAACCAAGCACTAAGCACCGTGCTGGCCCCCTAAACCATGTTTCTAACAAAAACATCTTTTAAGGACGCACAAACCACTCAAGCACACAGCACAGAGGGTCGGCTCCAGAATTAAGTTGCATAAGACCATTAATCAAATTAATTAAAAAGGACCAAGATTTGTTATAGCGCAGCAACCTAGCACAACTAACCAAAATGCAACCCAAAGGATATATTTAAAGGGTAAATAAGTGGCTAGGAAAGTCCTTATAGGCATACAGGATTAAAATGCAGTATGAAATTGTATTTAAAAGTGATAGAAGGTTCATGTTATACTTGCCTTCCTCGTACTCTCCCGGTTGCTGCTCGAACTGCTCGGAAGATGGCTGCTCCTGGTACTGCTCCGGTGGCTCGACGTCTACTCACGATCGTAACAGCAACACATGGGCCACACATGCACACACATGCAAACAATAGCAAAATATAAGAAACAGTACACCAATACAATGGAACAGCATATAAAACTGGCCTAAAACTATTCTACGCGTTACAACGATCGCGTGGATATAAAGAACACATAAAACGGAGCTAAAACGCGAAAACTGCGCTCGAAACAAGGTCCAGGGACCTATCTGCGAGAAAAACTGGACTTCCAGGAGTTTCTGTGCAAAAGCTGAGGACCTAAACGTAATTAAAGGATAGACACAGGGGCTAGCACGTGAAAACACTGGATATGGACTGCGGGTTCTAATTCCAAAGAGCTCAGGGGGGTCCGCACAAGAAACAGGGCTAAACTGCAAATATTTTTGAACTACGGTGGACCACGGGTTGATTCTTGAAAAGCGTAGGGACTCTTTAGCAAAATCGCCAGCGCTGACCGGTACGCTGCCCTTTGACTCGCGCGCGGGACGGATCTGGGCCACTGGATCTGCATCGAACGGTTCAGGAGAAAGGGGGGTTCGGGCGGCGGCGCAGACCGCCGGAGCTGAGCCTCCGCGGCGGCGCTTCGCCGGGACTTCATCGGAGCAAGAGATCTGGGGCGACAGTGGGTCTTTTGGCCTGCGGTTTAGCCGTGGAGCACGAGCGTGGAATGGGTAAACCACTGGGGGGCTCAGGAAGGGGCGGCATCGGCCGGAGAGCGCGGCCCGCGGTGACCGGCGGCTCGGTTCGCCGGCGTAACGACGGCGCACGCGGTTCCAGCCCCTGGGGCGGCCTACGGCCTACGGCACTGGGCGCACAAGGAGCAGGGGAAGGGGGCGAAGCTCACCGAAGTGCCGTGGAGGCCGGGGTTGCAGCGGAACGGGGAAGTCGACGACGGCCGGCGGAAGAAACGGGGCGGCGCTCGTGGGCAGGCGGCAGCAGAGAGGCTCGGGCTCCCGTGGCCGCACGGATTGGTCGGGGAAGTTCCTGCGGAGGTGGCAGAGGGGACATGGAGGCGTGGGGCTCACCGGCGGCGAGGAATTTCGGCGGCGGAGGACTTACCCGCGGTGGAGCTCCGGGTGAAATTCGGACCAAGGAACGGCCCGAGGTCACGGGTGAAGGGCTCAGGAGCTCCGGGGTGACGAGGTGGTGCTAAAGCGCAAGCTCTCGAGGGTCGGGGTGCGGTGGAACGGCGTGCCCACGGTGGCGCAGGGGAGATGGTGCGGCGGAGGAAAAGGGGGCCGGCGGCGTTGGGGATCCTCGGGCGACGCAAGAGCTAGGGTTAGGGTTCGGAGGGGCGTGGGGCCGCTACTTGTAGGGCGGCGGAGCCACACTGGCGCGCGGGCCCGGGGAGAGAGGGTCGCCGGCGATCTCGCGGGGGCCGTTGCGCACGGGGAAGAAAGGGGAGAGGAAGAAGAGGGCGCTGACCAGTGGGACCGGCCGGGCAGAGAAGGAAAGGAGAGAAGGCGCGCGAGCGGGAGGGAAAAATGGCGCCGACGCGCGGGCCCGGGTAATCAGACAAAGAGAAGGGGAGGGAGCGTGGGGTGGCCGGCTGGGCGAAGTGGGCCGGGACGCGGCCCACGCGGGGGAGAAAGGAAGGGGGAGAGGGAAAGGAGATGGGCCGGGCTGAGAGGAGTAAATGGGCTGCTCTTTCCTTTCTTTTTCTTTTCTACACTCAAACATTCAAACAAACTCATTTGAATTCAAATAAATTTGAACTCAAACCCTATAAACTCAACACAAGAAAAATAATGCTCCAGCATGAATGCACAAACAATTTAATCCTATGATATATTTTATTTCCTTATGTTATAAATTGCTTTAAATGCCACAAAAATTAAGGAAAAGCCTAAAAAATTTATTTAAGCCCAAATAAATTCATTAAAATTTAAGGAAATTACCTTAGGGTGTTACAAACCTACCCCCCTTACAGGAATCTCGTCCCGAGATTCGAATAGGCTAGCTAGCAAAGAGATCGGGATATGTCTTCCTCAGCTCGTCTTCTCGCTCCCAAGTAGCCTTATCCTCCGTGTGATGACTCCACTGCACACGGCACATCTTGATCTTCTTGTTCCTGGTAACTCTCTCAGACGTCTCCAGAATCTTTACCGGATGCTCGACATAGGTCAGATCCTCCTGCACATCCAACCCTTCTATCGGTGCTTGCTCTTCTGGCACTCTCAAGCACTTCTTCAGATGAGACACATGGAACACATCGTGCACTCCTGAGAGATTGAGAGGCAACTCCAAATGATATGCCACCTCACCTTTCCGTTCCAACACCTTGAACGGACCAATGTATCGAGGGGCTAGCTTCCCTCTTACATTAAACCTGCGGATTCCTCTCATCGGTGAGACCTTCAGGTATACATGATCACCCACTGCGAAGGTAAAATCTCGGCGACGAACATCCGCATAGCTCTTCTGACGAGTCTGAGCGACCCTCAGATTCTCTCGCACCTACTGCACCAGCTGTTCAGCCTCCTCAACAATATCCGGACCAAACACCTGCCTCTCGCCAATCTGATCCCAATACAGCGGAGTCCTGCACTTTCGGCCATACAGGGCCTCGAAGGGTGATTTCTTCAGACTGGCCTGATAACTGTTGTTATAAGAAAACTCTGCATACGGCAGGCATTTATCCCAGCTGGTACCATACTGAATAGCACAGGCTCGAAGCATATCCTTCAACACTTGGTTGGTTCTCTCTGTCTGCCCATCTGTCTGAGGATGATAAGCAGTACTGAAGCGCAGCTTCGTATCCAACGAATCATGCAACTGCTCCCAGAACCGCGAAGTGAACTGAGATCCTCGATCAGATATAATCTTCTTTGGAACACCGTGTAGACAGACAATCCTGGAGATGTACAACTTTGCGAGCCTAGCACCGGAGTAAGTAGTGTTCACCGGAATGAAGTGAGCAACCTTCGTCAATCGATCCACTACTACCCATATGGAGTTGTACCCTTTCTGAGTACGAGGTAAGCCCACAATGAAGTCCATAGTGACTTCCTCCCATTTCCACTCTGGAATCTTCAATGGCTGCAATTGACCTGCTGGTCTCTGATGCTCTGCCTTGACATGCTGACAAGTGTCACAGATAGCCACGTACTCCGCAACGGAACGCTTCATTCCATACCACCAGAACTGTTCCTTCAGGTCGTAATACATCTTTGTGCTGCCAGGATGGATAGAATATGCTGTATCATGAGCCTCACTCAGAATCAACCTCCTGAGATCTGCTACATCCGGCACACATATACGACCCTTGTACCACAAGGTACCCTGATCATCCTCTCTGAAATGAGGAGCCTTGCCAATCTTGAGCAACTCACGGATCTCCTGCAGCTTCTGATCTTCCTTCAGATGCTGCCTGATCTCGGCCTCGAGAGTGGGTTCTGCCTCGAATGATGTACCCGAGGTGTGATGCAAGAAACCCAGACTCAACTGCTCAAACTCCTCGCATAACTCCTAAGGCATCTGAAAAGCCACGGCCATGTTAACATAGCTCTTCCTGCTCAGAGCATCTGCTACAACATTAGCCTTGCCCGGATGATAGTGAATCTCCAGGTCATAATCCTTGACCAATTCTAGCCATCTTCTCTGTCGCATGTTCAGCTCACTCTGAGTGAAAATATACTTGAGGCTCTTGTGATCGGTGTAAATATCACACCTCTGCCCAAACAAGTAATGCCTCCATATCTTCAGAGCATGCACAACTGCGGCTAACTCCAGATCATGAGTGGGATAATTCAGCTCGTGCCGGTGCAACTGCCGCGAAGCATAAGCTATCACTCTGCCCTCTTGCATCAGGACGCAACCAAGACCATCCCTCGAAGCATCACAATACACTGTGAACCTCTTGCTCTGGTCTGGCAGAGTAAGGACTGGCGCCGTAGTCAACCTCTTCTTCAGCTCCTCGAAGGCCTTCTGACGCTCATCAGTCCAAGAGAAATCCACACCCTTCTCTAGCAAGGAAGTCAAAGGCTTCGCAATCTTGGAGAAATTCTCGATGAACCTCCGATAATAACCTGCTAAGCCCAGAAAAGAGCGGACTTCCTTCACCGTCTGTGGTACAACCCAGTCAAGCACATCCTTCACCTTTCCGAGGTCCACAGCAACACCTCCCTTGGAGATAACATGACCGAGGAACGGAACCTCGTCAATTCAGAACTCGCACTTGCTGAGCTTGGCATACAGCTTGTGCTCTCTGAGCCTCTGCAACACAAGCCTCAGATGCTTTTCATGCTCTGCTTCTGACTTGGAATATATCAGGATATCATCAATGAATATCACCACAAAGGTGTCTAGATAATCCATGAAAACCTTGTTCATCAGATGCATGAAGAAAGCCGGAGCATTGGTCAAGCCAAAGGACATGACCGTATACTCGTATAGCCCATACTTGCAAGTGAATGCCGTCTTCGGGATATCCTCAGAACGAATCTTCAGCTGGTGATAACCCGAACGCAGATCAATCTTCGAGAATACACAAGCACCCTGAAGCTGATCAAAAAGATCCTCAATACGGGGCAACGGATGCTTGTTCTTGATAGTGACTGCATTCAGATCTCGATAATCGACGCACATCCTCTTCGCTCCATCCTTCTTCTCTACGAGCAAAACAGGAAAAGCCCAAGGAGAGAAACTATGACGGATATAACCCTTAGCCAGCAACTCGTCGATAGTCTTCTTAACCTCCTCATGCTCGACAGGAGCCATACGATAGGGCCGCTTAGCAATAGGAGCTGTGCCAGGCAAGAGATCAATAGAAAACTCAATGTCGCGATCAGGCGGCATACCTGGCAAATCATCCGGAAAGACATCCGGGAATTCAGACACCACGCGAATACCATCCGTGGGTCTAGCCTCCATCTGATGAAGAAATCCAGAAGGCTCTGTGGCACCGATAGTAACCTCCTGACCACCCGGTGCTGACAGAAGAACAGTCCTCTGAGCACAATCTATCCGGACTCCCCACTTAGCAAGAGTCTCCATCCCGAGGATCACATCAATGCCCTTGGAGTCTAGCACCATCAGATTCGCACTGAAATCTACCCCCCTTATGGCTACATTGACTCTGGGACAGAAGACATGAGACCTCAACTGCCCTCCCGGTGAAGATACTAACATGCACCTCTTTAACGTGCTAGTAGGAATGCCATGATGCTCAACAAAAGACCGGGTGTTGAAAGAATGCGTGGCACCAGTATCAAAAAGAACTGTAGCAGGGTGGGTGTTGACCATGAACGTACCAATCACCATGTTAGGAGCCTCAGCCGCTGACTCGGCCGTCACGTGGTTCACCCTGCCCTGAGCTGGGGCCTTGGGCGGTGCTGCACGCCCCTGCTGCCCTGCCTGCGCCTTCCGAGGGCAGACGTTGGTGTAGTGCCCCGGCTCGCCGCAGTGAAAGCACACTCGCGGAAATGCAGCGGCTTGCTGCCCAGGAGGAGGAGTGGGCACTCCCTGCCTCTGAGCTGGTGGAGCAGGAGGCGCTGGAAGCCTCTGACTCTGTCCCGCCTGCTGCTGCTGCTGAGGACGAGGCGGAAACTGCTACCGCTGCTGGTACTGCTGGGGCGGCCTCTGCTGCTGCTGTGGTGGATGCTGATAGCGGGGACGAGTGTTGCTGCCCGAAGAGGATGGAGCCATCTTCCTCTTCTTGTCCTCAATCTCCCGGCGCTTGCGCTCGGTGTTGAGAGCCGCATCAACCAGCTGGTTGAAGTTGTCGAAGCGGTGGTTCAGCAGCGCATACTGGATGTGATCATCCAGTCCCTCCTTGAAGTACTCCTGTTTGTCGCTATCACGAGCGATGTCAGCAAGGGCGTAGCAGGCAAGCTGAAGGAAACGGTCACGGTACTCCGTCACCGTCATCAATCCCTGAAACGACAACCACAGATAACAAGGATAGAAGTCGCTCGATATGGTCAGGTTTACGAAAGAGATCAAGGATAGATCAAGCTCAAAGAGATTGCGGAGAATTCCATTCAAATTTACCTGCTTAAGGGCACGGAACTCCTTCTGCTTCATCTTCATTATGCCCTCAGGAATGTGATGGTTCCTGAAACGCTCACGGAACTGGTCCCACGTGAGAGCATCACGATCCCGAGCTGGATAGGACTCCCACCAGTCAAGAGCGGAACCTCGCAGCTGCCCTGCTGCGTACAGAACCCGCTCTCGGTCGTCGCACTGCACAACAACCAACTGGCGCTCCACCGAACGAAGCCAGTCGTCCGCCTGGAGTGGGTCCGTTGCGTGAGAGAAGGTCGGAGGATGACCTCTCAGGAAATCCGCACGCCTATCACGGGGCTGGGGCGGCGGAGGAGGCGGTGGCTGAGCATGGATCTGCTGCAGAGCCTGAACAGTATTGTTCAGGGTAGCCATCATCTACATCTGGAGCTGGAAGAACTGCTCCGGGGTCAGTGGTGGCGGCATCGGTAGCGGCTGACCGGTACTCTGGTTGTTCTGCTCCTGCTGGTCAGAACCGGAACCGGTGCGCCTGGTGTTCACCATCTGATTGCAACAAACGAAATTTATGAGAATAAGATATCGCGCAGCTGCGGAAATGAAACTTCAGAAGGATACGACAGAAAGAAAGGAATATAGGTTTTACCCCCAACGTTCTAACTCAATTTTTTTTATTATTTAGTTCAAGTTGGGTTAGGGTCGATTTGCATGAACAAGTTTAACTACTAGACTATGCAATCAACCAAAAATCCAAATCAAACATTTGCACAATAACAAACATTCAATATTCACAACTTAGTCGAGTTTTCCACAGTACTCAACTAACACACTCGTTCTAGCGCATTTTCATCGGGACAATCTAAACTTTTAGCTTATAAGATTAGGCGACTCAGGCCAACGTCTACGGAAAGCTCAAGCTATTTCTTAGAAAAGACAGGAGAGATAGCAAATCAAGGACTTGAGACTCAAGGAATAGAAGCAAAAATAAAGGTTTGGGTTTTGCGGAAGCAGAGCAAGCGAAAAGAAGTCCTAAACTCGAACAGTTCTATCTAGGTTTCGTCCTACAGTCAACACGGCTCTGATACCAATCTGTCACACCCGATTTATAAGAACATAAATCGAGCAATCATATATGCGCCAGGATCAAGTCACGCATATATACAACAGATTATCAAGATATCACAACACATGTCACGAATAAAAGCGTATAAATTATAAAATGAATATCTTTATTACAACTGAATCAAGAATCAGTTCAAGGAATGCGGAAGCGTAAAATGGATACATGAAGAGCTGGGCACCACAGGGACGTCGACTGGGAGACAAACGCCTAGAAGTCGTCGAAGCCGCTGACGTAGTCCTCCACGTTGCCGGGCACTGAGCAGCAGTCGAAGATATCCGAAATAGAACAGAAGAGTAGAGAGGCAAGTGTGAGTACAAACTCGTACTCAACAAGTATAACACGAGCATGAGGATCTAAGGTTAGCTGACTCAACTGCATTAGCTTTTAGTCTTGGCAAATTTTATTAAAGCTAATTACTACAAATGGATGAATTACCATAACCCAAATTGCATAGGATTTAATCAATATTAATTAAGAACTACTGAGAACCATCCAAACCAAAACCACCCGGGGAATCTCCCTAATCAAAGGTTGATAACCCCACTAATCAGACGGAGCATCTGGGCCGCTCATGACTGTGAGCATAGCTGATATATCAGTTTTACACTCTCGAGAGGTTGCACAACTTTACCCACAAGTCGTGAGCTATGCTAGTTGTTCATCACACTTCCGTAGGTGAGATGACTAGCAAGCACACTACGAGACTGTTAAAAAGGACACGTTGGTAAGGTGTAACCGCTAAGGATTCTGGATCAGCGACGATGGGGCCCACCTCCGGGGGTACAAGACACACAGCACAGACCAAGCCGGAGGAGCAGGGACCATTGAAGCTTACCACCCCTCTTGCCCACGCAGGTAAGTTACTCCCGAACCAAAATGACCTAATTAATAAGTCAAGACCGTCCCGTTCCAGTCTTGTGGTTGTGCGGTTGTCCCAGGTTGTCGCTCTATGAACCGGTCCTTAGGGAGAGTGGCCAACCAAGCACTAAGCACCGTGCTGGCCCCCTAAACCATGTTTCTAACAAAAACATCTTTTAAGGACGCACAAACCACTCAAGCACACAGCACAGAGGGTCGGCTCCAGAATTAAGTTGCATAAGACCATTAATCAAATTAATTAAAAAGGACCAAGATTTGTTATAGCGCAGCAACCTAGCACAACTAACCAAAATGCAACCCAAAGGATATATTTAAAGGGTAAATAAGTGGCTAGGAAAGTCCTTATAGGCATACAGGATTAAAATGCAGTATGAAATTGTATTTAAAAGTGATAGGAGGTTCATGTTATACTTGCCTTCCTCGTACTCTCCCGGCTGCTGCTCGAACTGCTCGGAAGATGGCTGCTCCTGGTACTGCTCCGGTGGCTCGATGTCTACTCACGATCGTAACAGCAACACATGGGCCACACATGCACACACATGCAAACAATAGCAAAATATAAGAAACAGTACACCAATACAATGGAACAGCATATAAAACTGGCCTAAAACTATTCTACGCGTTACAACGATCGCGTGGATATAAAGAACACCTAAAACGGAGCTAAAACGCGAAAACTGCGCTCGAAACAAGGTCCAGGGACCTATCTGCGAGAAAAGCTGGACTTCCAGAGGTTTCTGTGCAAAAGCTGAGGACCTAAATGTAATTAAAGGATAGACACAGGGGCTAGCGCGTGAAAATACTGGATATGGACTGCGGGTTCTAATTCCAAAGAGCTCAGGGGGGTCCGCGCAAGAAACAGGGCTAAACTGCAAATATTTTTGAACTACGGTGGACCGCGGGTTGATTCTTGAAAAGCGCAGGGACTCTTTAGCAAAATCGCTAGCGCTGACCGGTACGCTGCCCTTTGACTCGCGCGCGGGACGGATCTGGGCCACTGGATCTGCATCGAACGGTTCAGGAGAAAGGGGGGTTCGGGCGGCGGCGCAGACCGCCGGAGCTGAGCCTCTGCGGCGGCGCTTCACCGGGACTTCATCGGAGCAAGAGATCTGGGGCGACAGTGGGTATTTTGGCCTGCGGTTTAGCCGTGGAGCACGAGCGTGGAATGGGTAAACCACTGGGGGGCTCAGGAAGGGGCGGCATCGGCCGGAGAGGGCGGCCCGCGGTGACCGGCGGCTCGGTTCGCCGGCGTAACGACGGCGCACGCGGTTCCAGCCCTGGGGCGGCCTACGGCCTACGGCACTGGGCGCACAAGGAGCAGGGGAAGGGGGTGAAGCTCACCGAAGTGCCGTGGAGGCCGGGGTTGCAGCGGAACGGGGAAGTCGACGACGGCCGGCGGAAGAAACGGGGCGGCGCTCGTGGGCAGGCGGCAGCAGAGAGGCTCGGGCTCCCCGTGGCCGCACGGATTGGTCGGGGAAGTTCCTGCAGAGGTGGCAGAGGGGTCATGGAAGCGTGGGGCTCACCGGCGGCGAGGAATTTCGGCGGCGGAGGACTTACCCGCGGCGGAGCTCCGGGTGAAATTCGGACCAAGGAACGGCCCGAGGTCACGGGTGAAGGGCTCAGGAGCTCCAGGGTGATGAGGTGGTGCTAAAGCGCAAGCTCTCGAGGGTCGGGGTGCGGTGGAACGGCGTGCCCACGGTGGCGCAGGGGAGATGGTGCGGCGGAGGAAAAGGGGGCCGGCGGCGTTGGGGATCCTCGGGCGACGCAAGAGCTAGGGTTAGGGTTCGGAGGGGCGTGGGGCCGCTACTTGTAGGGCGGCGGAGCCACACTGGCGCGCGGGCCCGGGGAGAGAGGGTCGCCGGCGATCTCGCGGGGGCCGTTGCGCACGGGGAAGAAAGGGGAGAGGAAGAAGAGGGCGCTGACCAGTGGGACCGGCCGGGTAGAGAAGGAAAGGAGAAGGCGCGCGAGCGGGAGGGAAAAATGGCGCCGACGCGCGGGCCCGGGTAATCAGACAGAGAGAAGGGGAGGGAGCGTGGGGTGGCCGGGTGGGCGAAGTGGGTCGGGACGCGGCCCACGCGGGGGAGAAAGGAAGGGGGAGAGGGAAAGGAGATGGGCCGGGCTGAGAGGAGTAAATGGGCTGCTCTTTCCTTTCTTTTTCTTTTCTACACTCAAACATTCAAACAAACTCATTTGAATTCAAATAAATTTGAACTCAAACCCTATAAAGTCAACACAAGAAAAATAATGCTCCAGCATGAATGCACAAACAATTTAATCCTATGATATATTTTATTTCCTTATGTTATAAATTGCTTTAAATGCCACAAAAATTAAGGAAAAGCCTGAAAAATTTATTTAAGCCCAAATAAATTCATTAAAATTTAAGGAAATTACCTTAGGGTGTTACAACCTCGGAGTCCAGGAGCAGCCTGATGTAAATTGGATGCCCAGGCCACATCCGAAGTCCGAATTCGACGATCCACATATGGACGGAAAGATAATTTCATGGAGCTTCTATTGGCGTTGGTTTGAGGTCCAAACTCCTTCTGAGTCGTCGGAAATTGTCCGAGGAAGTTGGCGTCCAGATTCTGTTCCGGTGCTGCGACAT
The DNA here is from genome assembly GCF_002211085.1 of Panicum hallii. Taxonomy (NCBI): domain Eukaryota; kingdom Viridiplantae; phylum Streptophyta; class Magnoliopsida; order Poales; family Poaceae; genus Panicum; species Panicum hallii. Next base: position 43,213,113 of record NC_038044.1, read on the forward strand.
CATATTTTGGCCATTGGGCCGTGTATCTTTGTTGAGCCCATTAGGGGCGCGTTCAGGGGGAAGCCACGCCCCTATTCCCTATATTTCAGTAGCCGCCACCCTCATTAGGGTTCAGGTTTTGCTTTAGATCAATCTGTCTTTGAACAGTCGCCGTCTTTCGGTTTGTAGAACCCCAACTTTCGAGCTTAATCAATCATCTGCAGTTGTCACTTCAATTTGAGAGCTGCGTTTCTTTCGAGTTCTTGCTTGTGTTCTTCATTTCGCAAATAGGGATTATCCTTCTCGGCGAGGTCAACCGGATTGTGACTACGGTTGATAACCAGAGGAGTTGTGGTGCTAAGATTGCGGGGTTCGAGTTGCTGACTTGAAGCCGGATCGGTGTGTCGCAATCCGACCAAAACGAGTTTTCCTTCACGTGACGGAAGATCGGGCACCCCCGTTCATATCAAGTGGTAATCAGAGACTCAGGTATTACCGTCAGGCTTACCCTAGTTTAGTTTGTTCTATCGTCCTATAACTCCAGAAAATTGCCATACAAAAAAAAAATATATTCCGCTGTCCTAGAACCCTTGTTGGCCTTTGCAATTTCGTTTTCAGACTCGCTTTGTTCAGTTAGTGTCCGTGGTCGAGTCGTGTTGCTGGTTTAGGGTTTGTCTTCGTCGTGGTTCAACCGCACCGTCACTGTGTTTTTGTTTCCGCCGCTATCCCATCCACCATTACCCAGATCCCAAGTCGATCCATCCCATTACTCGACTTGCCCTCGCTAGCCGCCTTGTGTGAACTCTCGCCGCGCCAGCCCTAGATAGGTTGCGAGCCGCCTTGTGCCTTCCACCTTGCACCGCAGCCCCCTTGGATTCATCTGGCGATTACCCATTGCGCATACCAGGGAGAATTTGTGCCCTAGCTACTGATCTATCTGCCGGGTTGTGTCTTCGAAAAAACATAACTTGAGATACCTTCCATAAAACAGGCATAACTTTTCGCTCGGTTCTCCGTTTTGGCTGAAATTTTTACAGGAGCTTGGCAACAAAAAGTTGCACATACAATTCACCTAGCTTTGCCGGTTAGGCCGATCTCAAAAAATTCAAAAAAAATCAGGAAGATAATTAAAAAATTCAGTTTGTGTCCAGCACGCTTTTTGGCATACCTATTTGATTTTCTGTAGACCACATCTGATCTTTGTTTCAGGTGAAACTTGGTGTGGTTCCTATTCTGGTGTTGCTTGTGCTGAGAAAAATATCAAAAAAATCATTGCAAAAAGAAAATCGAAATCAACTAGGCTTTGCACTAGTGCCTTTTTGGCATTGCTAGTACAATATTTACGGTACTGCCATTCTGATTGTTTTGTGAGTTACTTCCATTGTTCTTTGTTCTAACTTGTTGTGCTACACGTAGGACACGTCTTAGCTAGCAATTGTGACTTGTACTTTGGATATTTATTGAACTTTTCTCATCTGCACTCGATTTTGTTCCACATACACATACATATTGTGCCTATCCTACAGCTCCATATACATACACTTCGTCTCAGTGCAGCGAAGGACCCTTGCAATCTTGGTACCCTCTTTTCACAAGTTTTTCACCATCCACCGGTTGTACCATCCCACTGCTTGTGTTGGTAAGAACTTAGTAAGAACTTGGTAAGACACGTGTGAGGGTGTGATTCCACCAACAAACCCACCTAGTTCATAGGGTCTTTTTGTTTCACTAACCATGCCGGACGACAGGCCTGTTTTGTCTAGTGAATTGCAGGCCATGATGGATGAACTCAAGGAGTTTTTCGCTAAGGAGATAAATAAGGTGGCGCAAGACGTCCAAGGGGCCAATCATACGATTGAGGGGGTGAACAAACGCCTCTCTACACTGACGGACAGGGTTCAACATCTTGAAGTCAACCCTTCCAAGAGCAAAGACGACGATGATGACTGGCTTGAGGATGATGATGACATCATTTTTGGGTCTGATGGCGAGCCTGATATGGCTAAGACTCGTGCGGAGAAGGTCCGTCGTCAACGTCTTCGCAAGGATAAAACAGGTATGGGAGGAACCAAACATCGGCGCACTACAGGTAATGATGATCCTTATGCCAAAGTCAAATTTACCATACCTTCTTTCCATGGTCGTTATGATGCAGAGGAATACTTAGATTGGGAGATGACTGTTGAACAAAAATTTGCTTCCCATCTTGTTCCTGACCAACATAGGGTTAGACAAGCCACTGGTGAATTTAAAGATTTTGCTATAATCTGGTGGCAAGAATGTGCTCAATTAAATATACAACCTGGTTCATGGGACGCGCTTAAGATAGCAATGCGTGATCGTTTTGTTCCTGCATCTTATAAACGTGATATGCGTAAGAAATTACAACATTTAGATCAGGGTGATATGTCTGTTCAGGAGTATTACGCAGAGCTTCAAAAGGGCATGGTTCGATGTGGTGTAGTTGAGGATGCTGAGGATAAAGTGTGTCGTTTTTATGGTGGTTTGAAACGTGAAATTCAGGACATTGTTGACTATAAATCTTTTACTACCACCAACCAGTTGTTCCAGCTTGCTATGCTTGCAGAAAAAGAATTGCAGGGATGACAACAACAGCAGCCTCAGAGCAGGAGCACCTCCAACAGATCCTACATGCCCAAATCTTTTACTCCCAAAGGATCTTCCACGGCGGTGTCACCAGCTCCAGCAACCACGCCCGCCGATGGTAAGTCTCGTGTGCAGGAACAGACCAAGAGTGCTTCACCAGCAGCGCGCTCTTCCTTTGGCATTCAGTGCCATTGTTGTCAGGGCTTTGGCCATGTGATTCGAGAATGCCCAAGCAAGCGGACATACATTGCCACTGCTGATGGTGGCTACGTCAGTACTTCGGATGCTGAGGACGACACTGAAGATGTCCCACCTTCTAATGAGGGTCTTTCATTGAGTGCGGGTGATGCGGGTTCTCAGCGGATTTGTATTGTCCACCGTGTCCTCAGTACACAATTGGGATAGGCAGACAAGATGCAACACCATAATTTGTTCCAGATTTTATTTGTGATTCACGATCGGCGTGCATGTGTAATCATTGATGGAGGCAGCTGCAACAACCTAGTTAGTGCTGATTTGGTCCAGAAGTTGGGTTTAGCCACACGTCCTCATAAACATCCTTACCATGTTTAGTGGCTAAACGACTCGGGTAAGGTTAAGGTAAATCAAACTGCACGGGTGCATTTTTCTCTTGGTCCATATTCTGATTATGCAGATTGTGATGTGGTACCCATGGACGCATGTTCGCTTTTGTTGGGTCGTCCATGGGAATTTGATAATGATGCTGTCCACCATGGTAGAAGTAACACATACACACTTATGTATAAGGGCCAGAAAATCACTTTGCACCCAATGACCCCTGCTGAAATTGTACAAGCTGATAAAGAACGACTTGCTTCACCTGATGTTGCTGCCCCAGTTGCAACCCAGGCCGCTATTAAATTGAAAACTCATAATATGCTTGTAACCAAATCTGATCTATATGATATGGATGTTTCTACTGTGTGCTATGCTTTGATATGTAAGGATGCTTTATGTCCTATTCTTGATATAGCTAGCACTTTGCCTCCTGCGATCGCTGACATTTTGCAGGCATATGACGATGTGTTTCCAAATGAGCTCCCACCAGGGTTGCCACCTTTGAGAGGTATTGAGCACCAAATTGATTTGATTTCGGGAGCGTCTTTGCCCAACCGAGCAGCTTACAGGACCAATCCCGAGGAGACTAAAGAGATTCAGCGACAAGTCCAAGAGCTTTTGGACCGCGGGTATGTGCGTGAGAGCCTTAGTCCTTGTTCTGTACCTGTGCTTTTGGTTCCTAAGAAAGATGGTACATGGCGCATGTGTGTAGATTGTAGAGCCATTAACAACATAACTATTCGATACCGTCATCCTATACCTCGGTTAGATGATATGCTTGATGAGTTAAGTGGCGCTATAATTTTTACAAAGATTGATTTGCGTAGTGGATACCACCAGATTCGCATGAAGTTGGGTGATGAATGGAAAACTGCTTTTAAGACAAAATTTGGTTTATATGAGTGGTTAGTGATGCCTTTTGGTTTAACTAATGCACCTAGCACTTTCATGCGTTTGATGAATGAGGTTTTACGTGCTTTCATTGGTAAATTTGTGGTGGTTTATTTTGATGATATCTTGATATATAGCAAGTCACATGAGGAACATTTAGATCATCTACGTGCTGTTTTTGACGCCTTGAGAGCGGCGAGCTTGTATGCTAACCTTGAGAAGTGCATTTTTTGCACCGATCGAGTTGCTTTTCTTGGCTATGTTGTGACTCCTCAGGGCATTGAAGTGGATGGTGCAAAGATTGATGCCATTAGGAGCTGGCCTACTCCTCAGACTATTACACAGGTGCGAAGTTTTCTTGGTCTTGCAGGGTTCTATCGGCGTTTTGTGAGAGATTTCAGCACCATTGCTGCCCCACTACATGAGTTGACGAAGAAAGGTGTTTCTTTCCATTGGGGCCCAGCACAAGATAAAGCTTTTGATACTTTGAAAGCGCGGCTTACTTCGGCGCCTTTGCTGCAACTTCCTGACTTTGGTAAGACTTTTGAGCTTGAATGTGATGCCAGTGGCGTTGGCATTGGTGGCTTGTTGATGCAAGGAGGTAAACCTGTTGCTTATTTTAGTGAAATTGAATGGGCCTACTCTGAATTATTCCACGTATGATAAAGAATTTTATGCTCTTGTTCGTTCTCTAGAGACGTGGCAACATTATTTATGGCCTAAGGAATTCATTATTCATTCTGATCATGAATCACTTAAGTACCTTCGCATGCAAAATAAACTGAACCGTAGACATGCCAAGTGGGTTGAATTTATTGAATCTTTTCCATACATCATTAAACACAAGAAAGGGAAAGATAATGTTATTGCTGATGCCTTGTCTCGTCGTTACACCATGTTGTCTCAACTGGATTGTCGCATTTTTGGACTTGAGTCGATTAAGGGACAGTATGAACTTGATACTGCTTTTAAAGATGTGATCCTGCATTGTAAAGACGGTCGTGCTTGGAATAAATATGTGCTGAATGATGGGTATTTGTTTAGAGCTAACCGCCTATGCATTCCAGTTGGATCCGTTCGTCTTCTCTTGTTGCAGGAAGCACATGGTGGAGGTTTGATGGGCCACTTTGGGGCCACAAAGACGTTGGATGTGTTGGCCAACCATTTCTTTTGGCCACAGATGAGGCGAGATGTTCAGAGGTTCGTGAGTCGCTGCACTACATGTCAAAAGGCTAAGTCACACTTGAATCCACATGGTTTGTATATGCCTCTTCCTGTTCCTTCTATTCCTTGGTCAGATATTTCTATGGATTTTGTGTTAGGATTGCCTAGGACTAAGAGGGGGAGAGATAGCGTTTTTGTTGTGGTGGATCAGTTTTCTAAAATGGCACATTTTATACCATGTCATAAAAGTGATGATGCTGTTCATATTGCTGACCTCTTTTTCCAAGAGATTGTACGCTTGCATGGTATGCCTTCTACTATTGTTTCAGATCGTGATGCGAAGTTTTTGAGTCACTTCTGGCGTACTTTGTGGAACAAGTTGGGTACAAAATTGTTATTTTCTACCACTTGTCATCCGCAAACTGATGGACAAACGGAGGTGGTGAACCGTACCTTGGGGACCATGTTGAGGGCTGTTTTAAAGAAGAATTTGAAGATGTGGGAAGAATGTTTGCCTCATGTGGAGTTTGCATACAATAGAGCAACACATTCTACCACCAAGGTAAGTCCTTTTCAGGTAGTGTATGGTTTTAACCCCCGCGCTCCTGTTGATATTTTACCTTTGCCTACTAGTGAGTGAATTCATAGTGAGGCTAAAGAACGTGCTGAATTTATATTGAAAATACATGAAACAACTAAGCAAAATATTGAAAAGATGACTGAAAAATATAGAGTTGCTGGTAGCAAAGGTAAGAAAGAATTAAAGCTTGAACCGGGTGATCTTGTGTGGTTGCACTTGAGAAAAGAACGTTTTCCAGATTTGAGGAAGTCTAAGTTAATGCCAAGAGCTGATGGTCCATTCAAAATACTTGAGAAAATTAATGATAATGCATACAAACTTGAGTTGCCTCCCGAGTTTGGGGTTAGTCCCACCTTTAACATTTCAGATTTGAAACCTTACTTGGGAGAAGAGGATGTGCTTGAGTCGAGGACGACTCCGATTCAAGAGGGGGAGGATGATGAGGACATCACTCCTATGGATATACAAGAGGTTCCTTCGCTGGACATTCAAACCATTCAAGCTCCAATCACAAGAGCTCGGGCGCGACAATTAAATTTAGAGGTGAGCTCGCTCCTAAGCGTTTCTGTTAATAATTGTGAGAATGGTTTGCTACCTAATTTTTACAATATGATTAGGAACCAAGGAGAGGTCCAGGGAACACATGGAGAGGAGCATGGAGGTGTGGAGGAACAGCAAGGGCCGCCAAGCCACATGGAGACCCAATCCAATTTAACTTCGAGTCCACCTCGGAGTCCAGGAGCAGCCTGATGTAAATTGGAAGCCCAGGCCACATCCGAAGTCCGAATTCGACGATCCATATATGGATGGAAAGATAATTTTATGGAGCTTCTATTGGCGTTGGTGTCAGGTCCAAACTCCTTCTGAGTCGTCGGAAATTGTCTGAGGAAGTTGGCGTCCAGATTCTGTTCCGGTGCTGCGACATCGTATTTTGGCCTTTGGGCCGTGTATCTTTGTTGAGCCCATTAGGGGCGCGTTCAGGGGGAAGCCACGCCCCTATTCCCTATATTTCAGTAGCCGCCACCCTCATTAGGGTTCGGGTTTTGCTTTAGATCAATCTGTCTTTGAACAATCGCCGTCTTTCGGTTTGTAGAACCCCAACTTTCGAGCTTAATCAATCATCTGCAGTTGTCGCCGTCTTTCGTTTTGGAGAACCCCAACTTTCGAGCTTAATCAATCATCTGCAGTTGTCACTTCAATTTGAGTGCTGCATTTCTTTCGAGTTCTTGCTTGTGTTCTTCGTTTCGCAGGCAGGGATTAGCCTTCTCGGCGAGGTCAACCGGATTGTGACTACGGTTGATAACCAGAGGAGTTGTGGTGCTAAGATTGCGGGGTTCGAGTTGCTACTTGAAGCCGGATCGGTGTGTCGCATTCCGACCAAAACGAGTTTTCCTTCACCTGACGAAAGATCGGGCACCCCCGTTCATATCACATGGGGCAGACAATAAGGCGAACTTGGACTCGATGGTGTGGAGCCAAGCATCAGCGTCAAGGGGCTCGTCCGCCTTATGGAACAGTGGAGGCTGGGTACTGAGGAAGTCTTGATAACTGGCCGATGGGGGTTCATCTCGGCCTCGGGATTGGTGATGATATTGGCCATTTGAGCCTGCACAAGCTGGTTGAGGAGTTCAGTTTGTTGGGCCATGACCTCGGCTAGATTTGGCAGGGCTGGTGGCGGTTGCTGGGAACCGCTGGCTTGATCAGGCTGAAAGCCTTCCGGAGTTCCGTGAGTAGCTCCAACCATCTGAAATAAAGGAGATATCCATGGTTATCAACATATTCTTACTTCTAACTTCAGATGATATGCAGTTACCAAAAAGATATGTAATATGCTCCGTTCAATCAACTTATTTCGGATGCATGACATTGAGTAAGAGGGTAAAACATGAGGTTTAGATTACTACGCAAACACTGGTGGTCCTTACATCTTACATCAGGGCAATTCGATTACTACAAGTTATTTTACAAGTACACATGCCACAAATATTACAACAAGTGGCTCCAGATCTAGGTAGGCTACTCACTACCTATGTCACATCTTTCTACACTAATTACATCTAGACTATCGACGATTCTGATGAACTAAAAATCATCGAGATCGCCTACGGAGGACTGACTGCCAGACAAGGAGTGATTTGGCTGAGGATGAGGCTTCGGGTCTCCATGCTCGGAATCGAGGTCTGAAACTCCCTCGATTTCCTCTGGATCTTCTTCAACTTCGGGTGTTGGTACAGCAGGAGGTACTGGCTGTTGTTGGAGTTCGTTGATTTGAGCATGAGCATCATCAACCTCAAGGATGAGGTCGTGGATTTGTTCCTGGAGAAACTCAATGATCGTGTTGCGTTGGGTGATCATGGCATCACTCTCATTGATCTGGTCTTCCTGGTGAAGAATGGTCTCCTCACGTGCGGCGATGATTTCCTCCTTCTCTGTCACCAAAGCTTGAAGCTGCTCTATTTGGGTGACTTGTCGGTCAGCATTCCTGAAGTGACCTTGCGCGATACTGGTCAACTGACCCATACCGCGGTGTAGCAGAAGTTGATAGTGATGCTGAACATTCATGAACCTAATAGTACCTCGAAGCGTTTCTTCCATTGAGCTCCCCAACCTGTGACTATCTGGGGCTACCCTGAGATTCCACTTAGGATCGCTGGAACCTATTGCAGGGAGTAGACCAATAGGCTGTCCTGCAACATCCATTGGGTGCTGGTTGCAGAAGAGGTAAATGGCTTCGAGGGCTGCTGTCTCAATAGTGTCGGCTAAACGATAGCCCACCACGTCAACTTCGATGGGCTGCCATTGGGAGCGGAAGGGATGTTGAGGAATAGTCATTCTGACTCGACATCGACGAACACCTTCTTCCTGATATTCCACTCCATCATATTGTGGGGGCTCGGTGTAAAAGAACGATCTTAGTGATTCCCAGAGAAGACGAGGAAAACCCTCCCAGTGCAGGGCATTAGTGTGGAGTGGCCCTGCGGGATCCCAGAAGATGTTGGAAGGGGCTGCCATCTGCAACAAGAATGCAAATGGTGAGATTCATTTACCCTGCTGAGAACTCACCAGGTAAATGGAACAAGACAATCGATTCTGATAACAGCAAGAGCTAGAATCAGATGGATGCTTAAGGTAATCAACTAAAACTACCACAGAAATCCTATTAGAACCATACTAAGGATTAACAATACTTTACCTGTTCTTAAAGAATAATAAATTTAAACATTCATTTGTTTAATGATGAATTACGCATGCACGTACTATTCGATCTCACAACCAAAAAAACTACCGAATATCTTCGGACTTACGTGGTTAAATTTGGTGGCAAAACACATATGACTCTCACTAATAACTAGTCGATAAGTCCTATCCGTCCTAACCTCTTAATCATGGTTAGTGTACCTGCAGAAGACCACATATATAACATGAACCTTTCATGGCAGCATGAAATAAAAGCGTCCCCAAACAATACTGTTTACTATAGAAACAGCATCCGTACCATTACCGCCGTACGGACAACGTTAACATACGTCGTTAAAACAACGTATTCACGGGGGTACCGCAAAATGCGGGGGTATGAACAGCGATCGCCATACCCTGCACCAAACCATATACTCCCAATATAACCAACCTAAGTTGATATATTGGCAGCATCTCAAGTAGGCCACTGCTTGAGAAATAGCGTTCGATTTGCATCACCGACGGGAAGGCTAACTCCCTAGTTAGCTGAGGATCCTTACCTTCTTACCTTACCATCGATGGTGTCGTTACAGGTAGTAAAGTTGAGTTATGCATGAATTTAAATTTTGACAGAAAGTTGTGCTGCAAGTTAGAACTATCTATACATATATACATTAATAGCCACCTGATTACTCCCTTATAAATCCCTAGGGCTTTGCGTTCTAAGCACCTTCCTTAACGAATCCAACGTATGTTGCAAATTTGTTTGTTAAATGATTTTTATCCTGAAACATTTTTAAGAGTTGTTGTAGTTGTAAAAATAAACCTACAGCTCTGATACCAGCTGTGGCAGAACCGCCTGAATTATTCCGGCTCAAGTGCGCTAGTCATCGCTAAACAGACGATGCTAACTCAACGCACTTCAAACGGAACAACTCATTGGTCTGTCGGGTCTCCGCCCGATGCAACCACGGTTCAACAGGATCGAAGTAGGTATACCTCGCACGAAGGCGAGTTTACAGTCGCACAACAGCTCATCAACTTATGGAAGTGCGTTGAGTAATAAACATTATTACAAACCGGTTCAAACTTAAAGTAATAAACAAACATTGTTTAAAACGATAAGCTAAACATGCTTGTCAAGTGCTCAGCGGAAGAGAAATTAACACGCGACTACACACGTCGCGAAGGTTGACACCACACTCAGCCCGAAGAATGGCATCATTCAGGAGGGTCACTGCCAGCCGGGGACGGATCCCACTCCACGGACCAGCCGGGGACGGATCCCACTCCACGGACCACGCACTCCCACACGTCGGTGCGTGTGTACAACAGAAATCAATATAATCGAGTGGTAGAGACATGTCCATTTGCCCGGCCATTCAGGTACTAGGCTTACCGCTTTACCATATTTCACGGCATGTGGCTAGTACTTTCAAACGCTTAGCCACCACTACCACACACTGCGACCTTATCAACTTTTATCAACACAGACGGGGTAACCTTCCAAGTCATGATATTGCACATAACCCCGTCCATCATCCTTATAGTGACTGTAGAATAGTAAACATTCAACTCCTAAATTGCGCGAGTGACAGGAAATCACCCGACTTCTACCGGTCCTATTAGCAGAGCATCTATGCGTTAAGGACTCAGGCACAATACATTGGTTCCTAGGATTCAATGCATCTAGGGTTCCATTTCATCTCCTAGATTTAATGCAAGATATAATATATATATAAGTATGAAATTGTAGTAAATTAAATACTGGGTTATGCACCGGGGCTTGCCTTCTTGAGTGGGGTTGGGGGCAGGAGTGTCAAAGATTTCCGAACTTTGGTTCGGAGCTTCAGTTAGAGTCTCGGCGACGTTTATTAGGTCTTCAGAAAATCCATGGTCTTGTTCCAGGACTAGCTCATAGTCTCCGTCATCGAGCGTCGTTGATTCTACATGATATGCAATGATTGAAGTGAGATGGTGCTTGAGTTGTAGATTTTATTTCACGATAAAGTTGCAATCCAACCAATTAACCAATTTAAACTCATGAAGCAAGGGGGGGTTTGATCCCAAACTACTATTTACACTTAAGTCATGGAATTACTTTGAAATAATTGGACAAGTTTGATTTTTATTTTTAAGACCCACAAAGATTCTAACCTTGAATTCGTGTGGTTAAATTTATGTTCAATAGATAAGCTTATTGTGAATTTCTCTTAATTTTCTGTAAACAGAAACTAAAGCATTTGAATTGAATTCGAATTTCAAGTTTAAATTCAAATCTTGAGCAAACAGAATTATAAATTCTTAAAAATTTAATTATGAACTAATCATCAATATATTAGGTTATAATAAAAAGATCTAAACAAAAGAGTCTTAGGAATATGTTTAAATAAATTTAAACCTTTCCTAATTTGATTTGTAAAAGGTTAAAGGAACTTAATCTACAAAGCTATGCTAAGCATGAAATTTTTACACTAGCTTACACATGACCTAAGGAAGCTACATACCAAAAATCACAGGAAAATAAGCTAGTATGCAAAAGTTATGCATAAGATACCCTTTTATTTAAGTTTAACATAAATCAAAAAGCATTTAGTTTCAAACCAAACTTTATTAACAAAAGTTGTAGACTCATATTTTGAGATTCTAACAAAACTGGTTTGGTAATTTTTGGATTTTTCTACACATTCTTATGAATTTTACAAGTTGACAGCTAACACTAGCTAGGGTCTTGCAGAGAGGTCCTCGGTTTCTTGTACAGGGGACCCTAGAACAGAAAACTATATTGCAAATAGGCCCTTGACTGCCCACGACGGTGGCCGGCATGTTGGTCTGAGGCGTTCTCGCCGGCGGTGAGGGTTTCGCCGGGGAAGAGCTGGTCCTATACGACCTCGAGGACCTGCTGAGGCTTGGGGTGGGTGATGTGCTCGAGAAGCAGTGGCGGAGCATGGCCGACGACGATGAATGGCGGCGGCCGTGACAGCGTGCACACGTTCCCGGCGAGGGGCCGGCGAACAGGGACAGAGGGGGCGCGCATGAGCTTCGCGGGAGTGTGGGGATGCGTTTGTCGTACCCAATTTGGTTGGAGACAGGGCAGAAGCGGGTGATCGACAGTGGGGCGGCTTGGGTTCTCACCGGCGGCGATGGCGGCATGGCGTTCCGCAGGCTGGGGTGTCGGAGGGTGGCGGGAAAGTAGTCGAGGAGCTCCTACGTGACGATGTGGTGCTAACGGTGTGCTTGGCCGGGGTTAAGATGCTCTGTATGGGTGGGTCAACGGCGAGGCCGAGCGGGCGGCGGAACTGGAGCACGCCGGTGCTGTGGTCCGGCTATTCCAGTGGAAGAAATTGGAATCTGTTTGCTCGGTGAGCTTCGGTGGGTCGCGGGGGTGCTGTTTGTGCTTTGGATCGGAAATGGGGAGTAGCGGTGGCGGCTGTCGATGGTGACAAGGGATGGCGCCGATGGTCTGGTGAGGGGCTGAGCTCGGGAAGAGGAATTGCAGTGGACTGGAGGTGCTTGGTTGGGTAAAGAAGGTCACAGAGCAACAGCTGAGCATGTCTTAAGGCCAGGAGAGGCGTTGCGCGTGCGAGCAGGAGCTGGTGACGCCAGCGGCACGCGTGGCGGCTCGGCAGCGGCGGCGCAACGTGGGAGAAGCAGGAGCGGGCCAGCGCGAGGCCAGGAAAACGGCGGCAAGGCAGGGGAAGACGCGTGGCATGCCTCTGAGCGGCGGGGGCGCAACGTGGGAGAAGCAGGAGCGGGCCAGCGCGAGGCCAGGAAGACGGCGGCAAGGCAGGGGAAGACGCGTGGCATGCCTCTGAGCGGCTCTGGAGCGGTGGGGCATGGCACATGGCCGGTGCAGTGGCGGCGGGGCGGCGCAGCGAAGAAACAGAGGAGGGAGAAGGAAGGTAGACGAAGGGGGACTGAAATGTAAATTCCCAAAAACACAAGGACTCCACTGTAATGTCCAAGTAACTTTCAAACCAGAGCTCAAATAAGGATGGGCCCAAAAGCAAAAGTGTAGGGTTTATCAAAATCTACAACTTTGCTTTAAGGTTATTTGCCGAATAGCTAAGGATTTGAAAGTAATATAAAACTTATTATAGATCCTATTTAAAAACTACACTACATTTACATCCTATGTGTAGTTTCACCTATATTTGCGATTTAAACACAAGTTTTTGACTTTTGCCAAAACAACCTTTATGTATTTGGAGTCCACTTCCCATTCTCACTCATTTAACACTAAAGGACCTTTATTAATTTATAACTATATAAATACTCTTTTTCCTTATCATTTAAATTTTTAAACACACTTTCACCATATTTTGCACACAACTTCATACTAAAATCTAGGGTGTGACAATACTAAGTACCTGAGTGTCACACTAATACTCAGCAAGGCTTACCCAGAATTAGGGTATACTTAGCCCATAACTAAACCATGAAAGCTTTAATGGGGTTTAGGTTTTGTCTCACCTGAAAAGCATACCTCAGTATTACTCATCATAAGATTTCTCTTGTAACTCTATGTGGCGGAAGTATTAAGCAGTCTCAATCTCCGCGAGAAATGGACGATTCTGAATCGAATTTCAACCCTTGCAAGCGACCGTTTGCCTTTCATTCCGGGTCGTGGAACAAAGCCACCACAAGCGACTGCAGGACCATACGCACATCCAATGTGCAGGACATACGTGTACAGCGCGACCGTATGATCGTATTCCCGTCTGCTCTGCAGAACGTACTCCCACACGTTGATGCGTGTAAACATAAAATAAAAGTCGAGTGGTGGGGGACGAGTCCACTTGCCGGGCCGATTGGTTACTAGGCTTACCACTTACCATATTTCACGGCATGTGGTTAGTACTTTCAAACGCTTAACTGCCACTACCACACACTGCAACCTTAACCAAATTCATCAACACAGATGGGGTATCGTTTCTTTCCAAGATACTACACATAACCCCGTCCGTCATCCTTATAGCGATTGCAGTATTGTAAGCAACCAATTCCTATATCGCGCGAGTGACAGGAAATCACTCGACTTCTACCGGTCCTATTAGCATAGCACTAGTCGGACTCAGGTTCTAATATTCAGTACATCGGTTCCAAGGAATATGCAACTAGGGTTTCCAGACAATCCCTAAGAACTTAATGCACAAGTATATATATAAATGTAGATTGCAGTGTAAATTAGTGGGTTTATGTCCGGGGCTTGCCTTCACTGGCAAGGCTGGGGTCAGAAACGTTAACAAATTCTTCCAACTTGGGTTCGGGGCTTCAGTTAATTCTCCGACGACGTTTCCGGGGTCTTCAGAGATTTCCACTTCAGGTTCCGGGAGAATCTGATAGTCTCCGTCGACGAGAAGCGTCGAGTCTATATGTGATGTAAATAATGCAGTGTAGAAAATGCATAGACTTCTATTTTGTGTCACCATAAAGTTGCAATCCAACGAAATTAACATTACATACTAGCAAACAACATAATTTCCCTTTACTGGGCAGTCATTTATCGGGTATTAATTAAACTACTTAGTTACATTAAGTAACATGGTTAGTTACCCTAAATATTTAACTAACTGCATGAGGTAGCATGTTTGGTTATCTTAAACAATTAAACTAAATTACATTAATAGCTTTATTTATTTGACTAGCTAATTATCTTTAATAACTCTAGGTTATTATTTAATTATGGACTTACTTTGATCAATTAGGAATATAGCATTATTATATCATGTTCTATTTATTCTAGTGGTTCTACACTTGATCATAGGTTGAGAATTGGTGAACATATTACACTACTGAAGAATAACACCTCAAAATATTTTCATAATTTTTCATGAACTAGAGCTATTGTTCATGAATTTTCTTTGAATCTAAACTTAAACTCACTACTGGAGTTATACTAGGATTCTGACTCTCAAATTTTTATCTTGGATTAAGCATGCTAAAGCAAAGCTAAGTTAAAATTTTCAGCTTTAAACATGAAGGGATGCATCTTGAATTAAATCATAAAACTTCTATCAACATAAAGTAAATATATCTAAATATCATAGCTAGAAGGTTGGGTTGGGTCTCTAAAATTTACACAGCTCTACTTATAACACACACAACCCATGTTTCAAATTTGAGCCTTAGCACTGCTGTGGATCAAGAGATCTAATTAAAGTACCCCTTATCTACTAATTTAAACACAGCACAAAATAAACATTTTCATCTCATGATTATAATACAAAAGTGGTAGTATTTAACACAAGGATTCAAACCCAACTGACTTAACATTTTTCTGAATTTTCTACAATTTTCTACACATTTTTGAATTTCACAGCTATTGAATTGGGGGGTTCTGAAATCTTGCAGGAAGACCCTTAGAACTTTTGAAATCTTCACAAATATGCCCTTGGCTCGTCGGGGAAGAAGAGCAGGGAGATTGCCGGCCAAATTCCTGCGAGGGGGGTGGTGGGGGGGTGGAGAAGGGCTGGTATACGGGCACTAGGAGCTCACGACGCATCCATGGGTGGGCTTGGGAGGAAGAGGGGATGGCCAGAGGTGGGTTTCCCACGGCGGCCGAGGTGGCAGCGCGGAGGAGCTCGTTGGCGAGGGGCTTCCCGGCAAGGGAGGCGGCCAAGCACGGGTCTGATAGCTACAGCAGGAGGAGGGGAAGCTGTTGGGGTGGTAGGAAGGGGCGAAGGTAGGGCCTCGATGGCGACAGGAGCTTACGGGCGAGGAGGGGATCGACGGCGACCGGACTCCGGTGAAGGATTGGCATTGGGGTGGGGTCATAGAGCTTCAGCATGGAGCGGTGAAGCTTTCTAGTTGGTCGTCTGGGACAATGGGGGCTCGAGGTGGGAGCTCCGCGGCGACCAGGAGCTCGCCGGCGAAGAAGAAGAAGGCTGCGGTGGTGTTTCGGGCTCTTGGCGATTGGAGAGCAAAAGAGCGAGTGGAATGGGAGGTGAGGGAGCTAGTGCTTCTCTTGAACCCGAAAAGAGGGGGCGAGGGGGGCGTGCACGGGCGGCTGCTGCGGCGGCGAGGTGGTGGACGGTAGAGCCGCGGGGCGGCGTGGCTCGTGCTCGAGAGGGCTAGGGAGGAGGAGCTAGGGCGGTGCTCGGGCTGGGGGCGACGAGTGGAGGCGAGTGCAGCAGGAGGTGGCGCCGGGGAGGAGCTGGCGCGGCGGTGAGCAGCGCTGATGGCCGGCGGCAGAGAAGCAGAGCAGGGGAGCAAAGCAGGCGCCAGAGGAAGAAGAAGAGGGGAGGGGGTCTGAGGGACCTCGTTGGAATTTGCAAAAATCTCAAGGACTCCTCTGTAAATTTGATTTTCCCGCTGATCCAAAACTCTAATGAGGAAATGACCAAAGTAGAAGTTGTAGAGTTTTTCAAATCCTACAACTTTGCTTTAGGGTTCAAGTTCAAAAACCTAAAGCATAATGCTTTATTTTACCATTTTGCACTCAAATCAAACTTAAATAAGTTTTGTCCTTCTCAAGGTAAATTTCTTATAACTTTGGACCTAATTGCAAGTATTTATGATATTCATAAAAGGACTTGTATTTTCATAAATTTACACAAATACCCTTATTTTCATAACTTTGCCTAATTTTCACACAATTTAATCCACACCAAACATTCTTCCTATTGGCTTGCTCTATTTAACACCTAGGGTGTCACAACCTTCACCCCTAAAAGGAATCTCGTCCCGAGATTACAGGAATGATATAATAGGATGATAGATACCTAAGAATTCTTGAGGAAGTTTGGGAAGTTCTTCTGAAGATAGTCTTCGGTTTCCCAGGTAGCTTCTTCTTCCGTATGATGATGCCGCTGGATCTTAAACATCTTGATTGTTGCTCTTCTGGTACTTCTTTCCTTGGTGTCTAAGATTCTGATTGGATTCTCCTTATAGGAAAGATCAGGCTCGATGTCGATGCTTGGTGTATCAATGATTTCAGTAGGAACACTGATACACTTCTTGAGCTGAGATACGTGGAAGACATTATGAATAGCTGCTAGCTGAGGAGGAAGTTGATGTTGGTAGGCTACAGGTCCACAAATTTCAAGTATTTCTAAAGGACCAATGTAGCGAGGAGCAAGTTTGCCTTTGATACCAAATCGTTGAACACCTCAAGTAGGAGATACTCGCAGGTATATAAAATCACCTATTTCAAACTGTATTGGTTTCCTCCTTTTGTCTACATAACTCTTTTGTCTTGATTGAGCTGCTTCTAAATTATTCCGAATAATCTTTACCTTTTCTTCTGCCTCGGTGACAAGATCAGGTCCAAAGATTTCGCGTTAACCAGTCTGAGACCAATTTAAAGGAGTTCTGCATTGGCAACCATATAAGGCTTCAAAACGAGCCATTTTGATACTTGACTGATAACTGTTATTATAGGAGAATTCTGCCAGAGCTAAGCATTTGTCCCAATGCTCGTTGTACTGGATCACGCATGCTCAAAGCATATCTTCTAGAATTTGGTTGATCCTTTCTGTTTGCCCATCTGTTTGAGGATGATATGCGGAGCTTCGGATTAACTTGGTTCCAAGAGCTTGTTGAAGTTGCTCCCAGAAACAAGAAACAAACTGTGCTCCACGATCAGAGATGATTGTTTTAGGTATCCCATGGAGACGAACGATCTGGTCTAGATAGATTTCAGCATACTTCTTAGCATTGTAAGTGGTATGCACTGGGAGAAAATGAGCGGTCTTGGTTAATCTATCTACAATAACCCAAATGGAATCATGCCTCTGGGAAGTGCTGGGTAAACCTACGATAAAATCCATACTGATATCTTCCCATTTCCAAGAAGGAATAGGTAAAGGCTGCAGCGTACTAGAAGTCCTTAAGTGACTGGCTTTAACCCTCTGACAAATATCACATTCAGAGACGTACTTCGCTATTTCTCTTTTCATACAAGTCCACCAAAAATTCTATTTCAAGTCTTGGTACATCTTCGTACTGCCAGGGTGAAAAGCAAACTTAGATAGATGTGTTTCATCCATTATCTGCTTGCAAAGCTGATGGTTTTTGGGTACAACCATACGTCCCTTAAACCGTAGAATCCCTTTAGGATCCTCTTGGAAACATTTATACTTTTCTTCTCCTTGGGCTAATTGTTGCTTGATAATTTTGACTCCCTTATCATGTAGTTGTGCCATAATGATACTATCCTGGAGTATAGGTTCAACTGCTATATGATTTAGACTACCTTGAGGAATGATCTCCAGATTAATCTTTCTCATTTCCCAGCAGAGAGTGTTGCTGAAAACTTCTACTGATAAGCAATGACAATGTGATTTGCGGCTAAGTGCATCCGCGACCACATTGGCTTTGCCGGGATGGTAGTGGACTTCAAGATCATAATCCTTTATAAGCTCTAGCCAACGTCTTTGCCTCATATTCAAGTCCGCTTGTGTAAAGATGTATTTTAGACTCTTATGATCCGTATAAATATTGCACTTGGTACCCATAAGATGGTGTCTCCAAAGTTTAAGTGCATGTATAATGGCTGCAAGCTCAAGATTTTGAGTAGGATAGTTCTGCTCATGTGTCCGAAATGCTCCAGAGGCATATGCAATCACGTAGTTATCCTGCATAAGTACACACCCAAGTCCGGTGCCTGATGCATCACAATAAACATCAAAAGGTCTGGATGTATCTGGCTGAGCCAAAACTGGAGCAGTGGTAAGATGTGCTCTTAAAGTGTGGAAAGCCACTTCGCATTTCTCATTCCAGGAGAATTTCACTCCTTTCTTCAACAGCTCAGTCATGGGTTTGGCTATCCGGAAGAAATCTAGAATGAAACGACGGTAGTAGCCAGCAAGACTGAGAAAACTGCGGATCTGATGGACCGAAGTAGGGGGCTTCCAATCCATCACTTCCTGAACAACAGATATACCGTCCTTAGAGATGGTATGACCAAAAAATTTGACGGTATCAAGCCAGAATTCACATTTAGAGAATTTGGCATACAAGCGGTGATCTCGCAAACGTTGAAGAACAATATGAAGATGTTTAGCGTGATCTTCAAGATTTTTAGAATAGATCAAGATATCGTCGATAAAAACCATGACGAATTTATCGAGTTCCGGCATTAAATATCCTGGTGCATTGGTAAGACCAAAGGACATAACCAGATATTCATAGAGTCCATATCTGGTGGAGAAAGCTGTTTTTGGAATATCACTTGGCCTAATCTTTATCTGATGATATCCAGAGCGAAGGTCAATTTTGGAGAATATCTTGGCTCCGGCTAACTGATCAAACAAGATATCAATGCGGGGAAGAGGGTACTTATTCTTAATAGTAACCGCATTGAAGGGGCGGTAGTCAACACATAGTCTAAGACTGTTATCCTTTTTTTTAACAAACAAAGCAGGGCATCCCCAAGGTGAAGCACTTTGGCGAATATAACCTTTATCAAGGAGTTCCTGAAGTTGAATTTTCAACTCTGCCAGTTCATTAGGCGGCATACGATAGCGTCTCTTAGAAATGGGGGCTGTGCCAGATTGTAATTCTATGACAAATTCAACATCTCTATCTGGGGGCATTCCGGGTAATTCGTCCAGAAAAACATCTGGGTACTCACACACAATAGGAATATCCTCTAACTTGATCCCTTCTATAGCATATACACAAGAGCTGATATACTCTTGTTGTGGAAGATGAAGGATGGTATGTCCATATTCCGGGGAGTTTATCTCAACTATTCGAGAAAAGGTATCTAGAGATACCCGATGTCTGGTCATCCAATCCATACCTAGGAGAATATCCATTCCTTCTAGGTTTAATGAAATTAAGGCTGTTCTTATTAAAGTGCTACCCATCTAGATTGGTACATCTCTACAAATTTGATTTGATGCAATTCTACCTCCAGGGGTTGTTATCATATAAGTTCCATTAGTGGGATAGAAATCCAAACCTATTTTGGTCCCAAACCTTATACTGATAAAACTATGAGTTGCATCAGAATCAACAAGTATAATAGCAGGGTGATGGTGTAGAGTGAATGTACCCGTCATCACTAGTGCACCTTCCGGAAGTTCCGATAGAATAGTGAAATTTACTCTTCCTTGACGGACTTGCATAACCTGCCTCTTGCCTTTGTTTCTGGAGTTGGAGTTGGAGTTAGAGGCTTGTCCAGGGAATGTCTTCCTTTGTTGTGGGCAGTCTTTAACAAAATGCGTTGGACTACCACAGTTGAAACATCGATTGACATTATTTCCTTGATTAAACTACGGAGGGTTCGGCCTTGGACCAACTGGTCGTTGCTGCTGCTGAGGTTGGGGCACTGGTGGCTTGTTGAATCGGGGCTGCTGAGGAGGTGTGGCTACCCATCTGCCTTTTGGAAACATTTCTGGACGGAGCTTAGGAAACTGGGTTCTGAATCAACCGATATCTTGAAGGTTGTAATTTCGAGGGTCCAGGCAATACTTTCTGCCTTTTCTCAGCACGATGGGCTGAAATACAATCTTCTTGGGTAATGGCCATATTGACCAATTTGTTGAAGTTGTTAGCCCTGATCAGATTCAAGCGTTCCTTCAACTTGGTGTTTAGTCCACAACGGAATCGATCTCTTTTCTTGGCATCCATGTTAGCATGATAGCCCGCGTACTAGCACAGGTGATTGAAGGCCTGTGCGTATTGAAATACAGTGCGGTTTCCTTAGGTCAGTGCTAGAAATTCATTGAGCTTTTGGTCAATGAGTCCTCCCGGGATATGGTGCGCTCTAAAGGCGGTTTTGAATTCTTCCCAGTTGACAACATGTCCATCTGGTTTCATAGCATAGTAGTTGTCCCACCAAATGCGAGCATTACCACGGAACTGTTGGGCTGCAAAGAGAGTTTTGTTTGCTTCGGAGCATGGGACGGAGAGTAATGCAAACTTGGATTCGATGGTACGGAGCCATGCATCTGCATCAAGGGGTTCTTCAGTCTTATGGAAGAGCGGGGGCTGCGTACTAAAGAAATCCTGATAACTAGCCAATGGATGTTCTTCACGTCCACGTAGAGGAGAACGGAACTGATTTTGCTGGGCCTGCACTAGCATGTCCAGGAGTTCGGTCTGACGAGACATCACTTCCGCTAGATTTGGCGGTGGTGGAGGTGGTTGTTGTGAACCACTAGCCTGGTCTGATCTGAATCCCTCCGGGTTCCGCGCGTAGCGCCAACCATCTGAAATATAGAAGTTGTCCATTAGCATTCACCAATACTTGCTTCTATTTTCAGAAATCCTATGGTACCAAAATAACACATACTAAAACAGTGCTGGGTAATAAATCCAAGTCACAAGGTATTAACTCAACAATCAAAACACCAGCTCAGATTTACATTACCAACTAAAACTTATTCCATCTTACATCACGTTGTTCCAAACCAAACCGTACATAGGTTTGCCACATATATTACAACAAGTGGCTCGCAGGTCACTTAACTACTCACTCCCATGTCACACTATGTCACACTATCTACATCTAGGATGTCATTACTCAAACGAACTAAAAGTCATCCAGGTTGCCCATGGATAACTGACTACTGGAAGAGGAATGATGGGGACTAAGAACAGGATCTCCATGCTCAGAGTCGATCTTGGAGACTCCTTCGACTTCTTCAGGGTCTTCTTCTTCTTCTTCACTCTAAACTCATTAACAACGGGCTGCACTGGTTGCTCATGAAGCATGTTAATATGGTCAATAGCTTGGCAAAGATTAAGGTTGAGCTCGTGAACTTGTTCCTGGAGGAAGTCAATGATAGTGTCGCGCTGGACAATGAGAGCATCACTCTCAACAATCTATTCTTCTTGATGCTGAATGGTTTCTTCCCGCTGAGTAATAACCTCTTCCTTAGCCGTGACAGTGGCTTGGAGTTCCTCAATCTGCGTATTCTGCCGGCCAACCTGATTACGATACCTTTGGGCTATGTTAGTCAATCGGTATATACCATGCTGCTGAAGTGTCTGGTAGCGGTACTGTGCATTCATGAATCTGACCGCAGTGCGTAGAGTCTCTCCGACTACATTTCCTAATAAGTGGTCACAGTATGTCACCCTGAAAGTCCATTCTGGGTCACGAGAATCCATTGCAGGAAATAACCCGATATGATGTCCTGCAACTTTCTCAGGACGTTGATCGCAAAAGATGTGGATAGCTTCCATAGCTGCTGCTTCAAAAGTATCAGCAAGGCGATGCCAATCACATTAACTTCAATGGGTTGCCATAGAGATAAAGTAGGATGCGGAGGAACAGTCATCTTCACCCTACAATGAGGACACCTTCTTCATCATACTCTACTCCATCATAAGGTGGAGGCTCGGTGTAGCCAAACACCTGGAGGGACTCCCACAAAAGATGAGGAAAACCCTCCCAATGCAAGGCATTGGTATGAGCGTGTCCTGTAGAATCCCAAAAGAACCTTGGAAGCTCGGCCATCTGAAACAAGGATTCAAATGGTGAGATTACAAGTTTTCAACCATACACCTTGAGAAGACTGCGAAAAAATGTGAGTTAGACTTATGGAATTACTGGAATGCAGCTATCCGGCTAAGAACTCACAAGGTAAAAGAAACAAGATGACCTATTCTAATAGCAGCAGAATCTGAAAATCGGAAGATTATTCCAGATCTTGAGGATGAAATGATAAAGAACGAAACAGTTTACGCTAAAGCTACCGGTATAACCATTTCAAGACTATACTAAGGACTAACAACACTCTAGACATCCTTAAGACAACAAACCATGCCACTTGTTCAATCAAATCAAGGAATATGCATGCACGTGCTACGTGTCCTCACAACTCAAAATAATTGCCAAATATGTTTGGACTTACGTGATTAGTTTCGGTGGCACAATATGTTCGTCTCTCCCTATAATAGCTAGTCGGATATCCTTATTCATCTTAACCTATTTAACCGTGGTTATCGTACCTGCAGAAAACCATAATATAAATGAACCTTCCATGCCAGCACTCATGAAAGCGTCCTAAAACATTACTGTTCACTATAGAAACAGCATCTGTACAATTACCGCCGTACAGACAACGTTAGCATATGTTATCGAAACAACGTATTCACGGGGGTACCGCAAAATGCAGGGGGGGGGTATTGCCGTTCATACCCTGTGCCTAACCATATACTCCCAATATAGTCAACCGAAGTTGGTACATTGGCAGCATCTCAAGTACGCCACTGCTTGAGAAACAACGTTCGGTTCGCTGAGGATCCTTACCTTCTTACCTCACCGTCGAAGGTGTAGTTACAGAATGTAAAGTTGGGTTTTGCATGAATTTAGGTTTTGGATAGAAAAGTAATGCTGGTAGTTAGAGTTATATATATATACTATAGCCACCTCTAATTCCCTTAAATATCACCCTAGGGCTTTATGTACTAAGCACAATCCTTAACGAACCCAACGTAGTTTTACAAAATAAATTGTTGGTCCAATTTTTATACTAAAAGTATTTTTAAGGCAATTCATATCTCTGAGGTATCCTTGTTAGCTCTGATACCAGCTGTGGCAGAACCAACATGAATTACACCGGCTCAAGTACGCAAGTCCTCTCTCAAGGGCTCCAACGTACTTCAAACGGTGTAACCCCTTGGCCTGTCAGGTAACGTCCCGATAAACCACCGAATGCAGGATCAAATAAGGTACCTCGCACGAAGGCGAGTCTAGAGATATAGTCACCATCATATTTTACATCACAGCCACTTATATTACAAGGGTTTGCAGAGGTAACAAAGGTTCCAGGCTGATAGAAATTATTACAAGCTAGTTTAAGAGTTCAAGTTCACGACAGTGGAATTTTTTAAAGTATGACAACTGTATACATCACCATTATGGACATCATGCTAAGCCATGACATGACATCACTCGTTATGATCAGCGTTGGCCGGGGACGGGTCCCACTCCACGGACCAACCATCAGGCAAAGTATAAGGCCAAGGCATGGGGAGGGTAGAGTCTTCAGGGACATGACCTGAAATAAAATCATGTTGCAAGGCTGAGTACTCTAATACTCAGCAAGGCTTACCCGGAATTAGGGTATACTTAGCCCATAACTAAACCATGAAAGCTTTAATGGGGTTTAGGTTTTGTCTCAGCTGAAAAGCAACAAAGAGTAGATCCTTATTTTCATATTTTAGCTTTCAGTTTCTAGTTCCTTTAACCATTCTAGGTAAGCACCTATAACTACTCAAGCAGGGTAGAGTCTCTTTAAAGCATACCTCAGTATTACTCATCATAAGATTTCTCTTGTTACCCTATGTGGCAGAAGTATTAAGCAGTCTCAATCTCCGCGAGAAACAGATGATTCTGAATCGAATTTCAACCCTTCCAAGGTAAACCTAACTCACACGCTTGGAACACCAACAGGTCGTTCTGAAGCAACCGTTTGCCTTGCATTCCGAGTCATGGAACAAAGCCACCACAAGCGACTGCAGGACCATACGCACATCCAATGTACAGGACATACGTCTACAGCATGACTGTATGATCGTATTCCCATCTGCTCTGTAGAATGTACTCCCACACGTCGGTGCGTGTAAACATAAAATAAAAGTCGAGTGGTGGGGGACGAGTCCACTTGCCGGGCCGATTGGTTACTAGGCTTACCACTTACCATATTTCACGGCATGTGGCTAGTACTTTCAAATGCTTAACTGCCACTACCACACACTGCGTCCTTAACCAAATTCATCAACACAGACAGGGTATCGTTTCTTTCCAAGATACTACACATAACCCCGTCCGTCATCCTTATAGCGATTGCAGTATTGTAAGCAACCAATTCCTATATCGCGCGAGTGACAGGAAATCACTCGACTTCTACCGGTCCTATTAGCATAGCACTAGTCGGACTCAGGTTCTAATATTCAGTACATCGGTTCCTAGGAATATGCAACTAGGGTTTCCAGACAATCCCTAAGAACTTAATGCACAAGTATATATATAAATGTAGATTGCAGTGTAAATTAGTGGGTTTATGTCCGGGGCTTGCCTTCACTGGCGAGGCTGGGGTCAGAAACATTAACAAATTCTTTCGAACTTGGGTTCGGAGCTTTAGTTAATTCTCCGACGACGTTTCCGGGGACTTCAGAGATTTGCCCTTCAGGTTCCGGGAGAATCTGATAGTCTCCGTTGGCGAGAAGCGTCGAGTCTATATGTGATGTAAATAATGCAGTTTAGAAAATGCATAGACTTCTATTCTGTTTTATAATAAAGTTGCAATCCAACGAAATTAACATTATATAATAGCAAACAACATAATTTCCCTTTACTGGGCAGTCATTTATCGGGTATTAATTAAACTACTTAGTTACATTAAGTAACATGGTGAGTTACCCTAATTATTTAACTAACTGCATGAGGTAGCATGTTTGGTTATTTTAAATAATTAAACTAATTACATTAATAGCTTTATTTATTTGACTAAAAATTATCTTTAATAACCCTAGAGTTATTATTTAATTATGGACTTACTTTGATCAATTAGGAATATAGCATTATTATATCATGTTCTATTTATTCTGGTGGTTCTACACCTGAACATAGGTTGAGAATTGGTGAACATATTACACTACTCAAGAATAACACCTCAAAATATTTTCATAATTTTTCATGAACTAGAGCTATTGTTCATGAATTTTCTTTGAATCTAAACTTAAATTCACTACTGGAGTTACACTAGGATTCTGACTCTCAAATTTTTATCTTGGATTAAGCATGCTAAAGGAAAGCTAAGATAAAATTTTCAGCTTTAAACATGAAGGGATGCATCTTGAATTAAATCATAAATCTTCTATCAACATAAAGTAAATATATCTAAATATCATAGCTAGAAGATTGGGTTGGGTCTCTAAAATTTACACAGCTCTACTTATAGCACACACAACCCATGTTTCAAATTTGAGCTTTAGCACTGCTGTGGATCAAGAGATCTAATTAAAGTACCCCTTATCTACTAATTTAAACACAGCACAAAATACACATTTTCATCTTATGATTATAATACAAAAGTGGTAGTATTTAATACAAGGATTCAAACCCAACTAATTTGACATTTTTTTGAATTTTTTACAATTTTCTATACATTTTTAAAGTTCACAGCTATTGAATTGGGGGGGGGGGTTCTGAAATCTTGCAGGAAGACCCTTAGAACTTTTGAAATCTTCACAAATATGCTCTTGGCTCGTCAGGGAAGAAGAGCAGGGAGATTGCCGGCCAAATTCCGGCGAGGGGGGTGGCGGGGGGGGGGGTGGAGAAGGGCTGGTCTACGGGCACCAGGAGCTCACGGCGCATCCATGGGTGGGCTTGGGAGGAAGAGGGGATGGCTGGAGGTGGGTTTCCCACGGTGGCCGAGGCGGCGGCATGGAAGAGCTCGTCGGTGAGGGGCTTCCTGGCCAGGGAGGCGGCCAAGCACGGGTCTGATAGCTGCAGCAGGAGGAGGGGAAGCTGTTGGGGTGGTTGGATTGGGTGGAGAAGGGGCGAAGGTAGGGGCTCGACGGCGACTGGAGCTTTCCGGCGAGGAGGGGATCGACGGCGATCGGACTTCGGTGAAGGATTGGCGTCGGGGTGGG
Source organism: Panicum hallii (assembly GCF_002211085.1). Lineage (NCBI taxonomy): Eukaryota > Viridiplantae > Streptophyta > Magnoliopsida > Poales > Poaceae > Panicum > Panicum hallii. The sequence continues at coordinate 43,239,649 of NC_038044.1, forward strand.
GTCGTAGAGCTTCGGTGTGGAGCGGTGAAGCTTTCTAGGTGGTCGTCCAAGACAATGGGGGCTCGAGGTGGGAGCTCCGCGGGACCAGGGGCTCGCCGGCGAAGAAGAAGAAGGCGGCGGTGGTGTTTCGGGCTCTGGGCGATTGGAGAGCAAAAGAGCGAGTGGAATGGGAGGAGAGGGAGCTAGTGCTGCTCTTGAGCTAGAAATGAGGGGGCGAGGGGGGCGTGCACGGGCGGCTGCTACAGTGGCGAGGTGGCAGACGGCAGAGCCGCGGGACGGCATGGCACGCGCGCGAGAGGGCCAGGGAGAAGGAGCTAGGGCGGTGCTCGGGCTGGGGGCGCCGCTTGGAGGCGAGGGCAGCAGGAGGTGGCGCCGGGGAGGAGCTGGCGCGGCGGTGAGCGGCGCTGACGGCCGGCGGTAGAGAAGTAGAGCAGGGGAGCAGAGCAGGCGCGAGAGGAAGAAGAAGAGGGGAGGGGGTCCGAGGGACCTCGTTGGAATTTGCAAAAATCTCAGGGACTCCTCTGTAAATTGGATTTTCCCACTGATCCAAAGCTCTAATAAGGAAATGAACAAATTAGAAGTTGTAGAATTTTTCAAATCCTACAACTTTGCTTTAGGGTTCAATTCAAAAACCTAAAGCATAATGCTTTATTTTACCATTTTGCACTCAAATCAAACTTAAATAAGTTTTGTCCTTCTCAAGGTAAATTTCTTATAACTTTGGACCTAATTGCAAGTATTTATGATATGTCATGATGACTTATACTTTTTTACATTTTCACCCTTGGTAATTTTTGGATGTTACTTTTATACTTCAACTAATTTACATAAAAGGACTTGTATTTTCATAAATTTACACAAATACCCTTATTTTCATAACTTTGCCCAATTTTCACACAATTTAATCCCCACCAAACATTCTTCCTATTGGCTTGCTCTATTTAACACCTAGGGTGTCACAACCGCCCGCCCCTGTTCGCCGTCGAACCGCCGCCACAGTCCCTCTCTTCCCCAACATCGACCACCCCTCTGACCGCCATGAGCTCCTAAACCTTTCCCCTCACTTTCCCCTCGCTGCCGGTGAGCCCCCTCGCCGGAATTTGATTGCCACCGATTGGCATCCCTATGTAACCCGGCCAAGGACCCAATTGGAAAGATTCAAATCTTTTCAGGGGCCTTTCTATAGAAAATCAGTACCCCCCATCTCAAATCAGCCAACTTGGAAAGTCCATAGGAAATTGTAGAAAAATCCAAAAATTGCCAAACCAAATTTGTTGTACTCCAGAAGTTTAGCTCTACAATTTTTGTTACTGAAGTGCAGTGCGAAACAAAATATTTTTAGAGTTATTTTAAAGTTTAACAAAAGGGTATCTTGAGTATAACTTTTGCATGTTAGTTCTATTGCTTGTGAATTTTGGTGAGTAGTCTGCTTAGGGTATGAGTGAGCCTGTGTAAAATTTCCACCTGCATTACTGAACCGTAGATTGAATTAATTTAAACTTATGCAAATCAAGCTTGGGACGGTCTAAATTTATTCAAACATGTTACTAAGGTTTTCATGCTTAGATCTTTTGACCATATGATGTTTTGTAATAGAGTAGTTCATAATAAATTTTTCAAGAATTTATGACACTGCTCTGCCTAAGGTTTGAATTTAAACTTGAAATTTGAACTTAATTCAAATGCTTTAGTTTCTATTTTCAGAAAATTATGAAAAATTCATAGTAAGTTCATCTACTAGAAGTAAACTTACCCACAAGAAAATTCAAGGCCATAGCCTTTGTGAATATCAAAGTAAAAATCAAACATGTTAATCTAATTCAATTCATTCAATTAATCTTGATAATTGAACTAAGATAAAAATAATAGGTTTGAATTTAAAGTTCTTGTTTTATGAAGTTGCGTTTATCAATTTGTTAGATTGCAACTTTATCGTAAAGTAAAATTCTTAACTCGAGAACCACCTAATTCAAACCATTGCATATCATGTAGAGTCAGCGACACTCGATGACGGAGACTACGAGCTAGTCTCGGAACACGAGCAAGGGTTTTTTGAAGACCCAGTGAACGTCGTCGAGAATTTAACTGAAGCCCCGAACCAAGGTTCGGAAGTCTTTGACATCCCTGAACTCAGCCCCACTCAAGAAGGCAAGCCCCGATGCATAACCTAGTATTTTAAATTACTTCACTTATATAGTCTTATACTTATATATCTATATTATGCATTAAGTCTAGCAGTTGAAATGGAACACTAGATGCATGAATCCTAGGAAACTATGTATTGTACCTGAGTTGCCCCGCTGCCGCCCAAGCCGTTCCCCTGCGTCCCCACCGTCGGATCGAGATCCGACGGCCCAGATCCGGTCTACCCTCGAGTCAAATGATCTAGGTACCGGTCAACCGAGACATTTTTGCAGATTAGCCCTTAAGTTCTCTAGCAATCAACCCGCAGTCCATCGTAGTTCAAAAGTAATTGCGATTAGGTCCTGTTTCTTCTATTTAGACCCCTGTAGTTTTCCAAAATAGAACCCGCTGTCCAATATCCCTCTATTTTGCAGTCTAACCTCTATCTAGGGTTTAATTACAATATAGCCCTCGGTTTCTTCTGACAGAGCCCTTTTAGATTCAAAACTATCACAAATAGGCCCCTGGAACCATGTTTACGCCCTAATTTCTTCGTTTTAACTCCGATTTCACCGATTCTTACGCTTATACGATCCTTGCAGCATAAGCAGTAACTTTTTAAGGTTATTTTGTTCTATTTTTATTGATTGGTGTACTGTTCTTATTTTATTTTATTTGTTTGTTTGTATGTGCTTGCGTGTCGCGATAGACGGTGCGCAGTTTGAAGATCCGCAGGGCCAAGACTTTGAAGACGTACCCGAGCAGCATCAGTTCTTTGAAGAAGGCAAGTGGTCTTTGATCATGTTTCAATCCTATTAATATCACAATTACACCTTTACTTTATATGCAAGCATGTGTCTAGAATATGATGGATCCCAAGTTAAGGACATGCCTAGTTTCAATTTAACTTCCTTGATTAAACCTAGGTATTTACATTTATGTTGTAGCTACGCTTATTGCTCCTACATAGGTTTTGGTTGGATAACCTGGATATCATGGTAATGTTTTGCTTATTTTGGAATACTGTTTGGTGATAAATAAGATTATTGAATCAATTGGAACATGGAGAACCACCCAGGAAAACAGTACAACCACAATACTATATGGCTTTGGTCTTAGCTAATTAATTACAAACTCTCGCTTATGATGATCTTACCATAAGGGCAAGAGGGGTTTCATCATCGGGGTATAGCTTGGTCCTCTTGAGGGTGTGATATGGTCTTGGGTAAGGCGTCCGCCTCATTAGGGAGAGTTATGACCGCTTTGACTTGAAACCTTAGCAGATTGTCATAAGTTAGGGGATCTTTGTAAAGGCCTCGTAGTGAATCCCTGCCACTCACCTTGGAAGTGTTTAAGGGCTTTGCAAACCCGGGCATCAAGGGAAACACGAGTTGTGGGTAAAGTGTATAACCTCTACATAGTGAAAATTGATATATCAGCCGTGCTCACGGTTAAGAGCGGCTTGGACCCTCACATGATAATTAAACTCAAAGATGATCTAAATCGCTGGTTCTGTTTATTTATCTCTGTGTTATGGATTGATTCACCTCAGATAGTTTATTTAAGGGCTGGTATATACTTACATTTAGCTAATGCTTGCCTAATTAAAACTTGACCAACTAAAAATGCTTATCACAGTCAAACCTTGTCAGCTTTTCCTTGATTATAGCCTTGCATGTCATATAATTTACTCCACTTGCTGAGTACCAACCATAAGTGTACTCACGCTTGCTTTATTAAAACCAATGCTGCTCAGAACAAGATAATTGTCCGGAGTTTCCTGAAGATATTGGAGATTTCTAGGCGTATGTCTCCCAGTCAACTGCCTGTGAAGATGAAGTCCACTGCTAAAATAAACGTTTATTCATTCATTTAAGATTAAGACTGTCGGTCATGTAATAAAGTACTATTATACTCTATTTCATTATGACATTGATGCTGTAATCACTTGTGACGTCTATCATATGTGTGGAACTTGATCCTGGCGCACATATGAGATGCCTTCGGTTGTCCTTCTTAAACCGGGTGTGACAGAAGTGGTATCAGAGACGTGTTGACTGTAGAATGTTAGCCTAGTTAGTCATGGTCGAATTTTATGTCTTATCTTGCTTAGTAGCCAAGCTTCTGCCTGCTCATTTTTGAAAACTACTTATTTCTTGATTATATCACTATTTTTCTTTTTCCCCTTGAACTCATGCTTGTCTCTCAAGTGTGTTGATGTTTTACAAAAATGCCATCTTGCTTTAAGGTCACCCATAGCATTTTCTAAATGTCCTCTATCTTGCGTTGCCCTCACATTTGTTACAGATGGCCAGAAACAAGCAGACCGCCCGTAAGAGCACCCGTGGACCACCGCATCCGATTCATCACTCACAGGAGGTGTCTGACCCAGAGGACGACTACTACTACTACGATCATTCCAATGGGGGATGGGTGGACACCGACACTAAGGAGGAGCCCATGGAGTTGCCAGAGGACCATCCAGAGGTCTCAAGTGGTAGCAATGAGGGCCCTGCAGGAGGAGATGGTGGTGATTCAGGTGCCGCAGATGGAGATGAGGATGAGGGTGGTGATGATGACTCCGGTGCACCAAGAGATGACGACGATGATCCTGATGATGATCCAGAGCCAGTCGCTGCCACAAACCCACCACCACCTAAGCCTCACTATGAGAAGCAGATACTTCACTTGGACTCTGCAGAGGGTCCATTCCCCGCGCTTCTCTGGAGGGCCATGCAGAGGATCGGCTTTCCGCGGAAGCCGCATTATGAGGCCCACTTGTTCAGGAATGCACAGCAGGAGGAAGAGTGGTTGGTGGCAGTGTTGATCTGTGTCCCGGATGAGAGGCCTGGCTGCTAGGTGGTGTACTCCAAGCACATTGACGAGGTGCCCAGGAGGACCTTGGCCGCAGGGACTAGTGAAGCTGCCAGGAGAGCACTCTACTACCTCTGCCACGCTTACAAGGATGAGCTCCAGGGCACTGAGTTTCAGCAGTTTCCACGGCGCAAGAGGGGAGCTACTTGTGCGCAGATTCCTACCCCACCCCCTGGGAAAGGAAGCCTGCTCATGGACACTACGCAGGAGCTGGTCGCCACTCTCAGCACGGATCTAGACGCAGCCGGGGTAGAGAGTTCCATGCAAACTTTGTGGTGCTGGATTCCAAGGGAATCAATGTCAAACTCGGAATGGGATGGCTGAGCAAGGTTGATGCGGCAATTCAGTTGCCAAAAGATTAGTACTTCTCACTAGCCCAGAAGTGAAAGATTCGAGTTCATTGCAACACTCCCGTCAGCAGCAGATTGTGCAGTGAATCAGTTGAAGGCAAATTCGATTGAGGACATCAGAGTTGTCTGCGAGTACCCAGATGTCTTCCTTGATGATTTGCCAGGTATGCCACCTGAACGCGATATTGAGTTCATCATAGATCTTTTACCTGGTACTGCACCTATTGCTAAGAGGCCATATAGAATGTCAGTGGGTGAATTAGAAGAACTTAAGAAACAGCTAAAAGAATTGTTTGATAAACAGTTCATTCGTCCTAGTTCTTCACCTTGGGGAGCACCCGTAATACTCGTTGAAAAGAAGGATGGTACACAGCGGATGTGTGTTGACTACAGGGCCTTGAATGAGGTGACTATCAAGAACAAGTATCCATTGCCACGTATAGAAGACTTGTTTGATCAGTTGAAGGGAGCCAAGGTATTTTCCAAGATTGATTTGAGGTCAGGGTATCACCAGCTGAGGATACAACCTTTCGGATATTGCCAAGACAACTTTTACTACCAGATATGGGCTATATGAGTACACAGTCATGTCGTTTGGATTGACTAATGCTCCAGCTTACTTCATGTATCTGATGAATAAGGTGTTCATGGAGTATCTTGATAAGTTTGTGGTGGTATTCATTGATGATATTCTGGTGTACTCCAGGAATGAGGAGGAACATGAGGAGCATTTGAGACTTGTTTTGCAGAAACTCAGGGGCAATCAGTTGTATGCGAAGCTCAGCAAGTGTGAATTCTGATCGGAGGAGGTCTCATTCCTTGGCCATGTTATCACAAAGGGAGGTATTGCAGTAGACCCAGGGAAAGTCAGAGATGTGCTGAATTGGAAGCCACCTACGACCGTGTCGGAAATCTGAAGTTTCTTAGGACTCGCGGGATATTATCGGAGATTTATTGAAGGCTTCTCTAAGATAGTGAAACCTCTTACTTCGCTACTAGAGAAAGACAAGAAGTTTGAATGGTCAGAGGCATGCCAAAACAGTTTTCATGAGTTGAGAAAAAGGCTAACGACCGCACCGGTGTTGGCTATGCTCGATATTCACAAGAGCTTTGACATCTATTGCGATGCTTCTAAGCAGGGTCTTGGCTGTGTGTTGATGCAAGAGGGACATGTGATTGCATATGCATCCCATCAGTTGAGAAAACATGAACAGAACTATCCTACACATGACTTGGAGCTAGCAGCAGTGATACATGCTCTGAAGATATGGAGGCATTATTTGCTAGGTCACAAATGCCAGATATACACCGACCATAAGCCTGAAGTATATCTTCACTCAGAATGACCTCAACTTGAGACAGCGAAGATGGCTAGAGCTCATCAAGGATTATGATCTGGAGATACACTATCACCCAGGAAAGGCAAATGTGGTTGCTGATGCCTTGAGTCGCAAGAGTTATGTGAATGCAATCATGGTTAGCCAGATGCCTCGAGAATTGTGCGAAGAGTTTGAATGACTCAATCTGGGGTTCATCACTCATACGGAGGGGACCACTATAGAAGTGGAACTGACTCTAGAATCAGAAATACGGAAGGGTCAGCTTGAGGATCCTAAGATTCAGGGGATCAGGGATATGATAGAAGCAGGCAAGGCACCTGACTTCACTGAGGATGAATAGGGAACGGTGTGGTTCCGCAAGAGGATATGTGTGCCCGATGTGGATCACCTTCGTGAGAAAATTTTGCAGGAAGCTCATGACTCGGCTTATTCTATCCATCCTGACAGTACCAAGATGTATGAGGATTTAAAGGAGAAGTATTGGTGGTATGGTATGAAACGTGATGTTGCAGCTCATGTGGCGCTTTGTGATATGTGTCAGAGGCTCAAGGCAGAACATCAGAGACCAGCCGGTTTGTTACAACCATTGAAGGTGCCAGAATGGAAGTGGGAAGAAATCGGTATGGATTTCATCGTGGGATTGCCACGTACCCGAGATGGTTACAATTCTATATGGGTTATAATGGATTGATTGACCAAGGTGGCTCACTTTATACCAGTGAAGACTACCTATACTGGGGCATGATTAGCGGAGTTGTACATCTCCTGGATCATGTGTTTGCATGGGGTACCCAAGAAGATAGTGTCGGATAGAGGCACTCAGTTCACATCTCGGTTTTGGCAAAAGTTGCATGAGTCAATGGATACGAAGTTGAACTTCAGCTCCGCTTATCATCCATAAACTGATGGGCAGACAGAAAGGACCAATCAAGTGTTGGAAGATTTGCTTAGGGCTTGTGCCCTAAAACATGGAGGCAGTTGGGATAAAAGCTTACCGTTCGCAGAGTTCTCTTACAACAACAATTATCAGGCTAGTTTAAAGATGGCACCGTTCGAGGCATTGTATGGCAGGAAGTGCAAGACTCCGTTGTGTTGGAGTGAGACAGGTGAAAGTCAGTTGTTCGGGCTTGAGATCATTAAAGAGGCTGAAAGATAGGTACAGGTTGTTTGTGAGAACCTGAAGGTGGCTCAGTCGAGGCAGAAAAGCTATGCAGGTACTCGACGACGAGAGTTGACCTTTGAGGAAGGGGACTACGTGTATCTGAAGGTGTCACCTATCAGAGGTTTGCACGGGTTCAAGGTCAAAGGGAAGCTGTCGCCTCGTTAAATTGGTCCGTTCATGATCCTAGAACGAAAAGGCGAGGTGGCCAACCAACTAGAGTTACCTGCACAGTTGTCAGAGGTACACAGCGTGTTCCATATATCACAGTTGAAGAAGTGCTTGAGGGTACCAGAGGAACAGTTGCCACTTGAGGAGTTGGATGTGCAGGAAGACTTGACCTACACAGAGCACCCGGTCAAAATATTGGACACAATGGAAAGAATCACTCGGAGTAAGAGGATCTGGATGTGTAAGGTTCAGTGGAGTCACCATGCAGAGGATGAGGCTACCTGGGAACGAGAGGACGAGTTACAGGCAGAATATCCTCAGCTCTTTGCTAGCCCAGCCAAATCTCAAGGACGAGATTCCTTTTAAGGGGGGTAGGTTTGTAACACCCTAAATTTGCAAACTACAAAAGAATTAAATAAAATGTTAGGTTTAAAGGAGCCATAGGGCATTTGATAAACAATTTTCCTTAACTATAAAGAAATATAGGGAACCATAGGATTTGTACATTTCATGCTCTTTGCACTGTTATTTTGGTTGTCTTCCATTTGAATTCAAATTTCATTATCAAATTCAAAAGCATTTGTTCTGCTTTTTCTCTCTTTTCCCTCTCTCTTCTCTCCTTTGGGCCCAGCCCAGCCGGCCACCTTCCCTCTTCTCTTTCTTCCCTTCTCTCCCTCCCCAGCAGCCCGGCCCACGGCCTTCTTCCCTTCTCCTTTTCTCTTTCCCCCGAAAGCGGCCCAGCTCCCCGCACGGCCCAAGCCAGCCACGGCCTTCCCTCCTCCCTTTCTCTTCTTTCTCCTGCGCACGGCCCACGCGCTCCTGGCCTAGTCCGCCGCGCCTCCCTCTCCCTTCCCCCTTTCTCTCGCTGGCGGGTGGCCCCCACCCGTCGGGGTCGTCCCCGACCTCAAGCCAGGCTCGGGCTCGAGGCCGGGTCGGACGCGGCGCCCCCCCGGCCGCTCTCCGCCTCGGGCCCGCATGCCTAGGCGCTGCAGCCGCCGCTATAAAACCCTCCGAACCCTAGCTCTCTTTTCCCCAAGCGCAGCCGCCGCCTCCGCCGCAAACACTAGCCCGAAGCTTCCGCCGCCGTCGCCGCGCCACCGCTCCGCCGCCGTGCGCCGTTGAACGACCGCCCCTGGAGCACCACGTGGTGGTGAGAGCCCTCACCGGCCCTCTTTTTCCTCCCCCGCGGCTTCCCCATGACCGCACGAGCTCGCCGGAGTCCCCGAGCCGCCGCTCGCCGTCGCACCGCCGCCACGGCCAATTTGTTTGCCTCCAACCGCCCTAGATCAATTCCCCATGTCCCCCTCTATCTCCCAGTGCAGATCCAAGCTGTAGCCGTGGCTGGAAACGCGTTATCGCGTTTCCCCGGCGAAGTCCAGCCGAGCGCCGCCGTCCGAGCCGCCGGCGGCGTTGCCCCGCCGCTGCCCAAGCCGTTCCCCCGCATCCCCACTGTGGCAGAACCAACTTGAATTATACCGGCTCAAGTACGCGAGTCCACTCCCGAGGGCTCCAACGTGCTTCAAACGGTATAATCCCTTGGCCTGTCGGGTAACGTCCCGATAAACCATCGATACACAGGATCAAATAAGGTTACCTCACACGAAGGTGAGTCCAGAGATACAATCACCATCATATTTTACATCACAGAGGATTACATTACAAGAGTTTCCAAAAGAAGTACGAAGTTTCAAATCTAGAGAGAAGATTACAAGCTGTTAAAGCTATGGTTTTTGGCAGCGGAAAACATACGCGATGATTTACGATACGTCGTCAAGATGAATGTCATGCTAAGCCCGGGCACGACATCACTCGGTATCCTCAATGTTGGCCGAGACAGATCCCATTCCACGAACCAACCATCTGGAAGAGCACAGGGCCAAAACAGGGGAAGAGTAGAATCTTCAACGGCATTACCTGAAAAACATATAACTAGCAAGGCTGAGTATACTAATACTCAGCAAGGCTTACCTGGAATTGGGTATACTTAGCCCATAACCAGACTTATGAAAGCTTATAATGGTTCTGGGTTTAGTTTCAGCTGAAAAGCAACAAAGAGTAGATCCTTAATTTCAACTTTTAGCTTTCAGGTTCTAGTTGATTATCCATTCTAGGTAAGCAACTATCACTATTCAAGCATGATAATATCTTTAGCCAAACATCCTCTTTGATAATCTTAACATTGCTCTTGTTACTCTATGTGACAAAGGGATTAAGCAGTCTCGAACATCATGAGAAATGGACGATTCTGAATCGAATTTAACCTTGCAAGGTAAACCTAACTCACACGCTTGGAACATCCAACGATAGTTCCGAAGCAACCGTTTGCCTTTCATTCCGACTCGTGGACAGGTCCACCACAAGCGACTGCAGGAACATACGCACTTCCAAAGTGCAGGACATACGTCTGTAGCGCGACTACAAAACCCGTATTCCTGGTTGCCCTTGCAACACGTATTTCCCCAATCGAACATAAGTAACCAGAAGAAGCAAGACGAGTGGTGGGAGGTATGTCCACTCCTCGGGCCGATTGGTTACTAGGTTTACCGCTTACCATATTTTGCAGCATGTGGTTAGTACTTTCAAACGCTTAACCCCGATCACCACACGTTGCGACCTTATCAAGTTCAACAACACAGACGGGGTATCATTTCAACCATGATGCCTCATAAAACTCCCGTCTGTCATCCTTATAGTGATAACAGGAATGTAAACATTACAACTCCTATATCGCGCGAGTGACAGGAAATCACTCGACTTCTACCGGTCCTATTAGCATAGCAGCTAGTCGGACTCAAGTGCTAGTATCCATCACATTGGTTCCTAGGAGAATGCAACTAGGGTTTCAAGCAATCCCTAAGAACTTAATGCATAGAATACGTAAATAGATATAAGGTGCAGTGTAATTAAAATAGTGGGTTATGTCCGGGGCTTGCCTTTACTGGTAGTGCTGGGGTTAGTCAAGTTAATAACGTCCGAACTTTGGTTCGGGCCTTCAGAGAATCCCCTGACGAAGTCCTTAGGGTCTTCAGAACATCCTCCTTCTGGTTTCGGAATGAACTGGTAATTTTCGTCGGCGAAAGTGGTCGAGTCTATATGATATGCAAGATGGAGTTCAATGGATGCACACACTTTTATCTCAATTCACGGTAAAGTTGCAACCCAGAAGATTAACACTCAAGAACTTACGATACAAAAAGGAAATCTAAGCTTTGAATCATAAACAATCAACTCATGACTATAACATTGATTTAATTGAAAACAAGAATTAAAATACTTAAAATTAAATTCAAATTTGAATGTGAGGCTTGGATAATTAAAATTACAAAGGTTTGAAAATTTAAATATAGCTCTAATGCATACTTAAAAGATTTTGACTAAAAGATCTAATTAAATAAGCTTTACTGAAAAAGACTTTAGCTAATTCTATTATAAAACAAATTGAATTGATCAACTTAAAAGAATTTAAATTACAAACAAACTTAGGTTTGAAAATTCCACATCAATTCATACTTAATCTATGGAGATTGCATATCAAAAATCATAATCAATAAAGTTAACATGTAAGAACTATGGATATTACACTCTCTCTTATCTTAGATTTAACATAGATTCAAAACTATTTGGTTTCATATCAAACTCACTTAATAGGAGTTATAGAGTTCAAAATCTAGTTTTCAACAAAACTGATTTTGAAATTTTTGGAATTTCCTACCATTTTCTATTGAATTTACAAGTCAGAAATACCACCCACATGAAATAACAAGCATTCACTTACTTCTATTTTAAATACAGCACAGATCATACACTTTCATATCACGGTCACAAAACAAGAGTGATAGAGTTTGAAATAAGGATTCAGGCCCAACTGGTTTTACCTTTTTTTGAATTTTCTATGATTTCCTAGGAATTTCCAAAGTTCAGCACCTTGAAAAGGGAGAAAGGATTTGAAAACTTTCATATAGGCCCTCGGAAAGATTTGAGACCTTGCAATGTGGTCCCTATGGCAGGGAACAGGGCACCGGCGGTGGGTTAAGGCCAAATTCCGGCGAGGTGGGGCGTCAAGGGTGGAGAAGTGTTGGCCTATGGGCACTAGGAGCTTGAGGCGCACCGATTGGCGTACTTGGGAGGAGAGGGGACGGCCGGAGGAGGTCCGCCGTCGTGGAGGCTGAAGGGCAGCGGCGGGGTGGTGCTGGGAGCAACGCTCCGGCGAGGGAGAGGCACAAGGGGATGGGGAAAATGCTTCAGGAGGTCCCGAGGTAGCTTCTTATAGAGAGGAGAAGGGAAGGGAGGGGCGCATGGCCGGGCGCCACGGCGGCGTGGAGGTGGCAGAGCCGGCGGCGGCGCTGAGCGCGTGGGGGCACGAGGAGAGGCCACGAGGGCGGGCTAGGGTAAAGGGCAGGGCTAGGGCGGCGCCTAGGAGTGAGGGGGAAGCAAGGGGGGCTGCACTGCCGCGACCTGGAATCGAGGAACGGTGGCGAGCAGTAAAAACAGAGGAGCAGAGGAAAACGGCCAGAGGAAGAAGAAAGGTTGAGGGCGCCAAGGACTAGATTGCAAATTACGAAAACTTCAAGGGCCTGAAAGCAAAGCTAAATTACCCACTGTTACAGGGTTCTAATGGAGAAATGACCAAAATAGAAAATGTGTAACTTTTCAAGATCTACAATATTCCTTCAGGGTTTGAATTCAAAAACTCAAAGTATGAAACTTTATTTTAAAACTTTGGATTAACTTTAAATTTTATAAGATTTTGTCCTTGCTAAATATTTTACACATAACTTGGGCCTAAATGCAAGTTTTCAAAACTGTCATGATTACTTGCATTCTTATACTTTGGCCCTTAGTAACTTTTGAAAATTACTTTTGTAACTCATGCATCTTGCACAAAAGGACTCATATTCTTATAAAATTACACATGGGGTCTTATTTCTACAAATACATCCAACCTTATACATTTCAACACATGCATTACATCTTATACATATTATGGTACAATTTGACACCTAGGGTGTCACAGCCTTCCCCCCTAAAAAGAATCTCGTCCCGAGATTCGAAGGCAGAAAGAATCCGACGATTAGGTTTGGGGATTGACTTGAAGGAAGTTTGGGAAATTTTGTTGAAGATAAGATTCTGTTTCCCAAGTTGCTTCTTCTTCGGTGTGGTGATCCCATAAGATTTTATACATTTTAACCGTCCTTCTTCTAGTGATCCTTTCCTTAGTATCCAAGATTTTGATTGGTTGTTCAACATAGGATAGATTGGGCTCGATCTCAATGGCTGGGGTTTCAATGATCTCCGTAGGTACCTTGATACACTTTTTAAGCTGAGAGACATGGAAAATATCATGAATAGTACCCATTTGAGGTGGAAGAAGAAGTTTGTAAGCCACTGGGCCACAAATTTCAAGAATTTTGAAGGGTCCGATATATCGGGGTGCTAGTTTTCCTTTTATTCCGAAACGCTGGACGCCCTTGGTAGGAGATACTCGGAGATATACAAAATATCCTATTTGGAATTGCAAGGGTTTCCTCCTTCGATCCGCATAACTCTTTTGTCTAGATTGGGCTGTTTTAAGATTGGCTTGAATAATTCTGACCTTATCCTCGGCTTCCACAACTAAATCTGGTCCAAAAATCTTACGCTCACCGGTCTCAGACCAACTCAAAGGAGTTCGACATCTGCGACCATATAATGCTTCAAAAGGTGACATCTGAAGACTGGTCTGATAGCTGTTATTGTAAGAAAATTCAGCCAAGGCAATATATTTGTCCCAACTGGTTCCGTAATGAATGATACAAGCTCGGAGCATGTCTTCAAGTATTTGGTTAACTCGCTCAGTTTGTCCATCCGTTTGAGGATGATATGCAGAGCTTCGGATCAGTTTGGTGCCGAGAGCGGACTGTAATTGTCCCAGAAGCGTGCAACGAATGGTGCTCCTCGATCGGAGATGATGGTCTTAGGAACACTGTGTAGCCGAACAATTTGATCAAGATAGACTTCAGCATATTTCTTAGCAGAGTAAGTAATATGTACAGGAATAAAGTGAGCCATCTTTATGAGTCTATCGATAATTACCCATATGGAGTCATGTTTTTGAGATGTGCTAGGAAGACCAACAATAAAATCCATACTAATGTCTTTCCATTTCCACGACGGAATGGGTAATGGTTGGAGTGTACCAGAGGCCTTAAGGTGACTAGCTTTGACCCTCTGACATGTATCACACTCAGATACATACTTAGCAATTTCTCTTTTCATCCTGGTCCACCAAAAATGTTATCGTAGGTCTTGATACATTTTGGTGCTACCGGGATGAATAGAGAATTTGGACAGATGAGCTTCATCAAGAATTAGCTTCCGAAGCTGATGATCTTTTGGTACAACAAGGCGTTTATTAAACCACAAGACTCCTTGAGGATCAATATAGAAACACTTGTATTTAGTCTCTCCTTGAGATAGTTTTGATTTGATGATCTTGATACCCTTATTATTTAGTTGTGACATGATAATTTTATCCCGAAGGGTATTCTCGATGGATAGATTATTTAGACTGCCTTGAGGAATGATTTCTAGATTGAGTTTCCTCATCTGATTACAGAGAGTGTCATTGACAGCCATTATAGATGAACAGTGGCAATGTGCTTTGCGGCTAAGTGCATCCGCAACCACATTAGCTTTACCAGGATGGTAATATACCTCAAGGTTATAGTCTTTGATCAATTCTAGCCATCGTCTTTGCCTCATATTCAAATCCGCTTGGGTAAAGATATATTTGAGGCTTTTATGGTCAGTGTAAATGTTACACTTAGCACCCATAAGGTGATGCCTCCAAATCTTGAGAGCATGAATAACTGCTGCCAATTCAAGATCATGAGTTGGATAATTTTGCTCATGACTCCGAAGTGCTCGGGATGCATAAGCAATGACTCGGTTGTTTTGCATAAGAACACAACCAAGACCAGTTCCAGAGGCATCGCAATAGACATCAAAAGGTTGGGTATTATCTGGCTGAGCTAATACTGGGGCAGTTGTCAGAAGTCTTCTCAAAGTGTGGAATGCTTCATCACACTTATCATCCCAGTGGAACTTAACTTCTTTCTTAAGTAGCTCAGTCATAGGTTTGGCTATCTTGGAGAAGTCTGGAATGAATCGGCGATAGTATCCCGCCAATCCAAGGAAACTTCTAATTTGATGGACTGAAGTTGGAGATTTCCAATCCATAACTTCCTGGACTTTAGTTGGGTCAACCGATATGCCCTCACTAGAGATAGTGTGTCCCAAAAACTTCACACTATCCAGCCAGAATTCACATTTTGAGAATTTGGCATAAAGGCGCTGATCACGTAATCGTTGAAGAACGACACGTATATGATTTGCATGGTCTTTTTTAGTCTTGGAATATATCAGAATATCATCGATGAAGACCACGACGAATTTGTCGAGTTCCGGCATAAAGACTGAATTCATGAGATACATGAAATATGCCGGTGCGTTGGTAAGCCCAAATGACATAACCAGATATTCATATAATCCATATCTGGTCGAGAAAGCCTTTTTGGGATGTCACACGGCCTGATTTTAATTTGGTGATAACCAGAGCGTAAGTCAATTTTGGAGAATACCTTTGCTCCAGCTAGCTGATCGAACAGGATGTCAATGCGGGGAAGAGGATACTTGTTTTTGATAGTAACCGTATTGAGTGGTCGATAATCGACACATAGCCTTAGGCTATTGTCTTTCTTCTTTACAAAGAGAGCAGGACAACCCCAAGGTGAAGCGCTTGGGCGTATGAAACCTTTGTCAAGAAGATCTTGGAGTTGGATCTTTAGCTCGGCCAATTCATTTGGAGGCATGCGATATGGCCTCTTGGAAATAGGAGCGGTGCCAGGTTGAAGTTCAATAATGAACTCAATGTCTCTGTCCGGTGGCATTCCAGGTAAATCATCTGGAAAGACATCGGGGTACTCACAAACTACAGGAATATCTTTTACCTTGACATCTGTGATGGCATAAGTGCAAGAGTGCAGATACTCCTGCTGGGGCAGGTAGAGGGTAGTTGCTCCTTGATGTGGTGAGTCAATCTCAATAAGTCGGGAAGAGATGTCTAGCAGTACTCTATGTTCTGTCATCCAATTTGTCCCAAGTATAATATCAATACCCTCTAGGTTTAATAGAATCAAATCAGTTCTGATTTCCTTGCTACCCAATTGAATTGGCACCTTTTTGATCATTTGGCCAGATGTAATTTTTCCTCCAGGGGTAGAGATCACATATGACCCCTTAGTAGGGAAAAGATCAAGTCCTATTCGGGTACTGCAGTTGTTACTAATGAAACTATGAGTTGCTCCTGAATCGAATAATGTAACAACTGGTTTGTGGTGTACTGAAAATGTACCTGACATGATAGGAGCTCCATCCGGAAGTTCTGCAAGGGTAGTGAAGTTAATTTGCCCTTGCCGGACTTGCATCATCGGCCTCTTGCCCTTATTCTGGTTATTCTGACTGGAACTCTGCCCTTGATTAGATTTCTTGGGTTGCGGACACTTTCTGACGAAATGATCCACACTTTCGCGATTTAAACAGCAAGAAGTGCTGCTTTTCCGTTGGACTTGTTGAACATTTGGCCGTGGGTCAGATTGGTGTAGTTGTTGCGAAGATATGGGAGGTTGATACTCTCCTTGTTGTTGAGACGGCCTGAAAACCAGTCTACCATACGGAACATTCCATTGGGGTGCTCTAGGCAGTGCATTCTGAACAAACTGGTATTGCGAGGGTTGAACGCCCGCGGGTCCAGTGGAGATCTTTTGCTTCTTTTCGGCACGGTGTGCCGTGATACAATCCTCCTGAGTTAGGGCCATGTTAACCAGCTCACTGAAGGTATTTGCCTTAATAAGGTTCAGACATTCCTTGAGCTTAGTATTCAAACCTCGACGAAAACGATCTTGCTTCTTGGCATCATTATCAGCATGATAGCCCGCATACTGACACAGGTGATTAAAAGCCTGTGCATACTGCAATACGGTGCGGGTGCCTTGAGTAAGTGCCAAAAACTCATTCAATTTCCGCTCCATCAATCCCTCAGGTATATGATGTGCTCTGAAGGCATTACGGAATTACTCCCAGGAGATAACATGGCCATCAGTTTGCATAACACAATAACTATCCCACCAAATACGGGCAGCTCCGCGTAATTGTTGGGCAGCAAAATAAGCCTTGTTAGAGTCCGCACATGGAATCGTAAGAAGAGCAAACTTAGATTCAATGGTGCGGAACCAAGCATCGGCATCCAAGGGCTCCTCCGCTTTCCTGAACAGCGGGGGCTGAGTACTGAGGAAATCTTGATAGGTTGCTACCCGAGGTTCATCACGACTTCGTGACTGCTGGTGTTGTTGATTCTGCTGTGCTTGTACCAATAGATTGAGAAGTTCAGTTTGCCGAGCCATAACCTCGGCTAGATGTGAAAGTGATAGGGATGGTTGTTGGGAATTGCTGGATTGATCTGCCCGGAAACCTTCCGGGGTTCCACGTGTGGCTCCAACCATCTGAAACAAAAATTCAGATGATAAAATTTATTTACCCTGCTGAAGACTTACAGGGTAAATAGGACGAGACAACGGATTCTGATATAGCAAGGGTCGGAAAGCAGAAAGATACTTAAGATACTTGACCAATACTATCACAAGAATCCCGTTAACCCCACCAAAGATCAACATCCTACCACACATCCTTAGAAGAACCAAAACACACATTGTATGATGTATTTAATGATGAGTTATGCATGCACGTTCTACTCGTCCTGACAAACCAAAAACAACTGCCGAATATCTTCGGACTTACGTGGTTAGTCTCGGTGGCATAATACATACGTCTCTCACTATTAACTAGTCGATAAACCCTATCCGTCCTAGTTTCGTATTCGTGGTTAGTGTACCTGCAGAAAACCACAATATATACCCCAATGAACCTTTCATGCTAGCATGTCATGAAAGCGTTCCCATTCATTACTGCTCACTATAGAAACAGCATCTGTACAATTACCGCCGTACAGACAACGTTAGCATACGTTATCGAAACAACGTATTCACTGGGGGTACCGCAAAAATGCGGGGGTATGAACAGCGATCGCCATACCCTGCGCCGAACCATATACTCCCAATATAATCAACCGAGGTTGGTATATTGGCAGCATCTCAAGTAGGCCACTGCTTGAGAAACAGCGTTCGGTTCGCATCACCGACGGAAAGGCCAAGCTCCCTCAGTTGGCTGAGGATCCTTACCTTCTTACCTCACCATCGAAGATGTCGTTACAGAAAGTAAAGTTGGGTTGTGCATGAATTTAAGTTTTGACAGAAAGTAATGCTGGAGGTTAGATTTATATATATATAGTACAACCACCTCTATTTTCCCTTAAACATCACCCTAGGGCTTTACGTACTAGGTACAATCTTAACGAATCCAACGTAGTTTTGCCAAACATTTTGTTGGTCAAACTTTTATACTGAAAGTATTTTTAAGGTAAAATGTATCTCCAGAGTAACCTTATAGCTCTGATACCAGCTGTGGCAGAACCAACTTGAATTATACCGGCTCAAGTACGCGAGTCCACTCCCGAGGGCTCCAACGTGCTTCAAACGGTATAATCCCTTGGCCTGTCGGGTAACGTCCCGATAAACCACCGATACACAGGATCAAATAAGGCTCACACGAAGGTGAGTCCAGAGATACAATCACCATCATATTTTACATCACAGAGGATTACATTACAAGAGTTTCCAAAAGAAGTACGAAGTTTCAAATCTAGAGAGAAGATTACAAGCTGTTAAAGCTATGGTTTTTGGCAGCAGAAAACATACGCGATGATTTACGATACGTCGTCAAGATGAATGTCATGCTAAGCCTGGGCACGACATCACTCGGTATCCTCAATGTTGGCCGGGGACGGATCCCATTCCACAAACCAACCATCTGGAAGAGCACAGGGCCAAAACAGGGGAAGAGTAGAATCTTCAACGGCATTACCTGAAAAACATATAACTAGCAAGGCTGAGTATACTAATACTCAGCAAGGCTTACCCGGAATTGGGTATACTTAGCCCATAACTAGACTTATGAAAGCTTATAATGGTTCTGGGTTTAGTTTTAGCTGAAAAGCAACAAAGAGTAGATCCTTAATTTCAACTTTTAGCTTTCAGGTTCTAGTTGATTATCCATTCTAGGTAAGCACCTATCACTATTCAAGCATGATAATATCTTTAGCCAAACATCCTCTTTGATAATCTGAACATTGCTCTTGTTACTCTATGTGACAAAGGGATTAAGCAGTCTCAAACATCGTGAGAAACGGACGATTCTGAATCGAATTTAACCTTGCAAGGTAAACCTAACTCACACGCTTGGAACATCCAACGATAGTTCCGAAGCAACCGTTTGCCTTTCAT
Organism: Panicum hallii; assembly: GCF_002211085.1. Lineage (NCBI taxonomy): Eukaryota > Viridiplantae > Streptophyta > Magnoliopsida > Poales > Poaceae > Panicum > Panicum hallii. The sequence goes on from NC_038044.1 coordinate 43,259,102, forward strand.
TCCGACTCGTGGATAGGTCCACCACAAGCGACTGCAGGAACATACGCACTTCCAAAGTGCAGGACATACGTCTGTAGCGCGACTACAAAACCCGTATTCCTGGTTGCCCTTGCAACACGTATTTCCCCAATCGAACATAAGTAACCAGAAGAAGCAAGACGAGTGGTGGGAGGTATGTCCACTCCTCGGGCCGATTGGTTACTAGGTTTACCGCTTACCATATTTTGCAGCATGTGGTTAGTACTTTCAAACGCTTAACCCCGATCACCACACGCTGCGACCTTATCAAGTTCAACAACACAGACGGGGTATCATTTCAACCATGATGCCTCATAAAACTCCCGTCCGTCATCCTTATAGTGATAACAGGAATGTAAACATTACAACTCCTATATCGCGCGAGTGACAGGAAATCACTCGACTTCTACCGGTCCTATTAGCATAGCAGCTAGTCGGACTCAAGTGCTAGTATCCATCACATTGGTTCCTAGGAGAATGCAACTAGGGTTTCAAGCAATCCCTAAGAACTTAATGCATAGAATACGTAAATAGATATAAGGTGCAGTGTAATTAAAATAGTGGGTTATGTCCGGGGCTTGCCTTTACTGGTAGGGCTGGGGTTAGTCAAGTTAATAACGTCCAAACTTTGGTTCGGGCCTTCAGAGAATCCCCTGACGAAGTCCTTAGGGTCTTCAGAACATCCTCCTTCTGGTTTCGGAATGAACTGGTAATTTCCGTCGGCGAAAGTGGTCGAGTCTATATGATATGCAAGATGGAGTTCAATGGATGCACACACTTTTATCTCAATTCACGGTAAAGTTGCAACCCAGAAGATTAACACTCAAGAACTTACGATACAAAAAGGAAATCTAAGCTTTGAATCATAAACAATCAACTCATGACTATAACATTGATTTAATTGAAAACAAGAATTAAAATACTTAAAATTAAATTCAAATTTGAATGTGAGGCTTGGATAATTAAAATTACAAAGGTTTGAAAATTTAAATATAGCTCTAATGCATACTTAAAAGATTTTGACTAAAAGATCTAATTAAATAAGCTTTACTGAAAAAGACTTTAGCTAATTCTATTATAAAACAAATTGAATTGATCAACTTAAAAGAATTTAAATTACAAACAAACTTAGGTTTGAAAATTCCACATCAATTCATACTTAATCTATGGAGATTGCATATCAAAAATCATAATCAATAAAGTTAACATGTAAGAACTATGGATATTACACTCTCTCTTATCTTAGATTTAACATAGATTCAAAACTATTTGGTTTCATATAAACTCACTTAATAGGAGTTATAGAGTTCAAAATCTAGTTTTTAACAAAACTGATTTTGAAATTTTTGGAATTTCCTACCATTTTCTATTGAATTTACAAGTCAGAAATACCACCCACATGAAATAACAAGCATTCACTTACTTCTATTTTAAATACAGCACAGATCATACACTTTCATATCACGGTCACAAAACAAGAGTGATAGAGTTTGAAATAAGGATTCAGGCCCAACTGGTTTTACCTTTTTTTGAATTTTATATGATTTCCTAGGAATTTCCAAAGTTCAGCACCTTGAAAAGGGAGAAAGGATTTGAAAACTTTCATATAGGCCCTCGGAAAGATTTGAGACCTTGCAATGTGGTCCCTATGGCCGGGAACAGGGCACCGGCGGCGGGTTAAGGCCAAATTCCGGCGAGGTGGGGCGTCAAGGGTGGAGAAGTGTTGGCCTATGGGCACTAGGAGGTCCGCCGGCGTGGAGGCCGAAGGGCAGCGGCGGGGTGGTGCTGGGAGCAACGCTCCGGCGAGGGAGAGGCACAAGGGGATGGGGAAAATGCTTCAGGAGGTCCCGGGGTAGCTTCTTATAGAGAGGAGAAGGGAAGGGAGGGGCGCATGGCCGGGCGCCACGGCGGCGTGGAGGTGGCAGAGCCGGCGGCGGCGCTGAGCGCATGGGGGCGCGAGGAGAGGCCACGAGGGCGGGCTAGGGTAAAGGGCAGGGCTAGGGCGGCGCCTAGGAGTGAGGGGGAAGCAAGGGGGGCTGCACTGCCGCGACCTGGAATCGAGGAACGGCGGCGAGCAGTAAAAACAGAGGAGCAGAGGAAAACGGCCAGAGGAAGAAGAAAGGTTGAGGGCGCCAAGGACTAGATTGCAAATTACGAAAACTTCAAGGGCCTGAAAGCAAAGCTAAATTACCCACTGTTACAGGGTTCTAATGGAGAAATGACCAAAATAGAAAATATGTAACTTTTCAAGATCTACAATATTGCTTCAGGGTTTGAATTCAAAAACTCAAAGTATGAAACTTTATTTTAAAACTTTGGACTAACTTTAAATTTTATAAGATTTTGTCCTTGCTAAATATTTTACACATAACTTGGGCCTAAATGCAAGTTTTCAAAACTGTCATGATTACTGGCATTCTTATACTTTGGCCCTTAGTAACTTTTGAAAATTACTTTTGTAACTCATGCATCTTGCACAAAAGGACTCATATTCTTATAAAATTACACATGGGGTCTTATTTCTACAAATACATCCAACCTTATACATTTCAACACATGCATTAGATCTTATACATATTATGGTACAATTTGACACCTAGGGTGTCACACCCACCGTCAGATCGAGATCCGACGGCCCAAATCCGATCTACCCTCGAGTCAAAAGATCTAGGTACCGGTCAACCAAGATGTTTTTGCAGATTAGCCCTTAAGTTTTCTGGAAATCAACCCGCAGTCCATCGTAGTTCAAAAGTAATTGCGATTAGGTCCTGTTTCTTCTATTTAGACCCCTGTAGTTTTCCAAAATAGAACCTGCTGTCCAATATCCCTCTATTTTGCAGTCTAACCCCTCTATCTAGGGTTTAATTAACAGAGCCCTTTTAGATTCAGAACTATCACAAATAGGCCCCTGGAACCATGTTTAGGCCCTAATTTCTTCGTTTTAACTCCAATTTCACCGATTCTTGCGCTCATGCGATCCTTGCAGCATAAGCAGTAACTTTTTAAGGTTATTTTGTTCTGTTTTTATTGATTGGTGTACTGTTCTTATTTTATTTTATTTGTTTGTTTGTATGTGCTTGCGTGTCGTGATAGACGGTGCACAAATTGAAAATCCGCAGGGCCAGGACATTGAAGACGTTCCCGAGCAGCAGTAGTTCTTTGAAGAAGGCAAGTGGTCCTTGATCATATTTCAGTCCTATTAATATCACAATTACACCTTTACTTTATATGCATGCATGTGTCTAGAATATGATGGATCCTAAGTTAAGGACATGCCTAGTTTCAATTTAACTTCCTTGATTAAACCTGGGTATTTACATTTATGTTGTAGCTACGCTTATTGCTCCTACATAGGTTTTGGTTGGATAACCTGGATATCATGGTAATGTTTTGCTTATTTTGGAATACTTTTTGGTGATAAATAAGATTATTGAATCAATTGGAACATGGAGAACCACCCAGGAAAATAGTACAACCACAATACTATATGGCTCTGGTCTTGGCTAATTAATTATAGACTCTCGCTTATGATGATCTTACCGAAAGGGCAAGAGGGGTTGCATCTTCGGGGTATAGCTTTGTCCTCTTGATGGTGTGATATGGTCCTGGGTAAGGTGTCCGCCTCATTAGGGGGAGTTATGACCGCTTTGACTTAAAACCTTAGCAGATTGTCATAAGTTAGGGGATCTTTGTAAAGGCCTGGTAGTGAATCCCTACCACTCACCTTGGAAGTGTTTAAGGGCTTTGCAAACCCGGGCATCAAAGGAAACACGAGTTGTGGGTAAAGTGTACAACCTCTGCAGAGTGAAAACTGATATATCAACCGTGCTCACAGTTAAGAGCGGCTTGGACCCTCACATGATAATTAAACTTAAAGAAGATCTAAATCGCTGGTTCTGTTTATTTATCTCTATGTTATGGATTGATTCACCTCAGATAGTTTATTTAAGGGCTGGTATATACTTACATTTAGCTAATGCTTGCCTAATTAAAACTTGACCAACTAAAAATGCTTATCGTAGTCAAACCATGTCAGCTTTTCCTTGATTATAGCCTTGCATGTCATATAATTTACTCCACTTGCTGAGTACCAACCATAAGTGTACTCACGCTTGCTTTATTAAAACCAATGCTGCTCAGAACAAGATAATTGTCCGGAGTTTCCTGAAGATATTGGAAATTTCTAGGCGTATGTCTCCCAGTCAACTGCCTGTGAAGACGAAGTCCGGTGGTAGAATAAACGTTTATTCATTAGTTTAAGATTAAGACTGTCAGTCATGTAATAAAGCACTATTATACTCTATTTTGTTATGACATTGATGTTGTAATCACTTGTGACATCTATCATATATGTGGAACTTGATCCTGGCGCACATATGAGATGCATTCGGTTGTCCTTCTTAAACCGGGTGTGACACGCGATATAGGAATTGAATGTTTACTATTCTGCCATCAGTATAAGGATGATGGACGGGGTCATGTGCAGTATCATGACCTGGAAGGTTACCTCGTCTGTGTTGATAAAAGTTGATAAGGTCGCAGTGTGTGGTAGCTGTGGTTAAGCGTTTGAAAGTACTAGCCACATGCCGCGAAATATGAAAAGCGGTAAGCCTAGTAACCAATCGGCCCGAGGAGTGGACATACCTCCCACCACTCGTAATTTGGTTTTTCACATGCACCGACGTGCGGGAGTACGTTTTGCGCAGCGGACAGGAGTACGATCATGTAGTCACGCTACAAACGTATGTCCTGCACATTGGTTGTGCGTATGGTCCTACAGTCGCTTGTGGTGGCCCTGATCCACGAGTCGGAATGAAAGGCAAACGGTTGCTTTGGAACGATCATTGGATGTTCCAAGCGTGTGAGTTAGGTTTACCCTTGCAAGGTTATGAAACTCGATTCGGAATCATCCGTTTCTCGTGGAGATTGAGACTGCTTATTCCTTCTGCCACATAGAGTAAGAAAAGTAATTATTGTTGGAATAATCTTGATGGATGTTAATCTCTACCTTGTTTGTCTAGAATAGGAGCTCACATAGAATGGTTAATGCAACTAGAAACTAAAAGCTAAAACATGAAATTTAGATCATACTCTTTGTTGCTTTTCAGCTGAAATTAAATCCAGAACCATTACAAGCCTTCATAAGTCTACTTACATGACAAAGTATACTATGAATCGGGTAAGTCTTGCTGAGTATTAGCATACTCAGTCTTGCTACTCTGCTTTTCAGGTATGGTCGGTGAAAACCAAACAGATAATCTAGCCTGTGTGACACCCTAGGTGTCAAAAGTTTAAAACACTAGGAAGGAATGTGTAATGTGTGTATTGAATTGTGTGCAATTGTGTGAAAAAGTGAATATAAGGACTTATGTGTAATTTTTCAAAAATAGGAGTCCTTTTATGCAAAATATTTGAATTACAGATGTAACTTCCAATTTTGACTAGGGTTCAAAGCGTAAAAGTGTTAGTCATCATTACATTACCAAAACTTGCAATTCAGTCCAAAAGTATATGGAATTTACTTAACTAAGGACAAAAACTTTGAAAAGTTTAAATTGAGTCCAAAGTTTTTAAATAATGCTTTATTCTTTGAGTTTTTGAATTTGAACCCTAAATAGAAGTTGTAGGGTTTGAAAAGTTCTACAACTTTTATTTTGACCATTTTCTCATTTGAGGTATAAAATAGTGAGGAAAACTGGCTTTACAGTGAGGTCCCTAAAGTTTTTAAAGCTTACAGTGTACTCCCTGGCGCCCCCCCCCCCCATCTTCTTCCTGCTCTGCCACCTCCTCTGCCGCGCGACAGCGCTGCCGTAGGCCCTCGTGCCGCACCACCCGAGGCTCTCTCCTGCTCCAGCGCCACTCCACGCATCGACCCCGAGCTCGCCCACCGCCTCACCTCTCTCCTGCTGGCCCTCTCCGAGCACGCCACGACGCTCTGCCGTCCGCCCGAGGTCCTCCCTCTCTGCCGCCGCAGACCGACGCCGCTCACCATTGCTGCAATCCTACCGGTGCCACCTCCTGCTCTGGTAGCTCCTATGCGTTACCTCCAGGCCGGTCGCCACCCTAGCTTCCCTCTGCTGGCTCTCTTCCGCGCGCGCCACGCCGTTCGGTCTCTGACCGAGCTCTGCCCGGCCGCTACGCCGCGCCTCTGCCTAGTTTAACAGCATGACCAGGAGCTCCCCTTCGACTACTTATATCCACTCGCACGGCCGCCATCCGCTTTCTCGACTTCTTCTTCCACTGGACTACCGCCGCGCTCACCTTCTGCCGCCGACCACCGCGCCGTCGTCAGCTCGCCCCGCCCCTTCTCAAGCCACACCGTCACCTCCAGTAGCTCTACCATGATTCCGTGAAGCTCACCAGCCCCTCCATCACCACCCTTAAACACTGCATCCACCTTGCCGACGAGCTCCCCCTTCACCGCCGTTCCGAATCGACGTGGGAACCCATCCCTCCGGCCGTCCTAGCTCTCGCCAAGGTGATTAACCGAGCCGCCTTACTCTCCTGGAGCTTTTCCCCCACCTCTGATCCACGACCGGTGAGCCATCACGTCGGAACACCGCCGCCGTGGTTGAGCTCCACCACCGCCGCCTTGGTTCAGCGCCGTTCTACCCCTCTGGTCCACTCCGACCATCACATCACCCCTAGCAAGGACCGCCTTAGTCCCCTAATCCTCCCTGGCCTGTTCCCCCTCGCCGCCGGCGACCGCCATCACTGGAATTTGCATCTCGGTTTCTCTTCCCCGACGAGCCAAGGACCAAATTGCTTTGATTCAATTCTTTCTGAGGGCCTGACTGCAAGATTTCAGTCCCTCCCCTCAATTCAAAAGCAGTGATCTTTAGAAATTTGTAGAAATTTTTTAAAAATTCAGAAAAATGCCAAACCAGTTTTTTTGAATCCTTGAAGTAAACTCTACAACTTTTGTTACTAGAGTTTGGACGGAAACCAAATACTTTTTGAGTTATTTTAAAACTTAACAAAAGGGTATCTTGAGCATAACTTGTGCATGCTAGCTCTAGTGTTTGTGATTTTTGATGTGTAGCCTGTTTAGGGTATGAGTAAGCTTGTGTGTAAATTTCAAGTACAGTACTGAACTCCAGTTTAAATTAAATTAAACTTATGCAAATCAAGTTTAAAATGGTTTAAATTTATTCAAGCCTGCTACTAAGGTTTTCATGCTTAGATCTTTTTACCATAGGATGTGCTGTATTTGGATGGTTCCTAGTAAATCTTTCAAGAATTTATAGCACTGTTTTGCCTAGGATTTGAATTTAAACTTGAAAGTTAAACTTAATTCAAATACCTTAGTGTCTATTTTTAGAAAATTATGAAAAATTCCTAGTAAGCTCATTTGTTACAAATAAGCTTACCCACAAAAATTCAAGACCATAGCTTTTGTGAATTTCAAAATAAAAATTAAACTTGTTAACCTAATTCAATTAATCCAAGTAATTATTAACTAAGATACAATAGTAGGTTTGAATTATAATTTCTTGCCTTATGAAAATTGTGTGTATCCAATTGTTGGATTACAACTCTATCGTGAAGTAGAGTTCTTAAATCAATACCTATTGTGTAACACCCTAAGGTAATTTTTCCTAATTTTAATAAATTTATGTTGGGCTTAAATAAATTCTCCAGCATTTTTCCTAATTTACCTCGCATTTAAAGTAATTTTATAACGCAAGTAAATAAAATTTATCATAGGATTAAAATGTTTGTGCATTCATGCTGCAGCATTGTTTTATTTGTGTGGGGTTTATGGGTTTGAATTCAAATTGTATTTTGAATTCAAATAGTTTGTTTGAATAGATTGAGTAAAGGAAAAAGGAAAGGAATAAAACCAGGCAGCCCGGCCCACTCTCCTTTTCTCCCTTGGGCTCCTTTCCCTCCCCCCCCATTCTCTCCCGAGGCCCAGCACACCCTCTCCCTCTCCCCATCCCCGCATGGGCCACGTCGGCCCACTCTTTTCCCCACCAGCCCATCGGCCGCCCGCTCTTTCCCCCTTCTCTCTCTCGCTGCCAGCTCGGGCCCGCCTGTCGGCGCCTTCCCCTTTCTCCTTCCTCCCAGCGCCCGATCCCTTCTCCTCTGTTTCCTCCCCCGCCGGCCGTGCCTCTGAACCTCGGGTCCCCTCCTCTGCCCCGCACCCAAGCCCGCGCCACGGCCCGCGACCGAGCCTTCCCCCTCCTCTCTAGAACCTTCGCCACCCGAGCCAGTACCGCGCGGAGCCGTTGAGCCGATCCGGTTCCTCCGCACGCCACGGTCCTCGCCGTGCTTTCCGCGCCTGCCGCGGGCACGCATGACCAGCTGCCGCCCGGCCCTTAATTAGCTCCCGAACACACCCCTGGACCCTAACCCTCTGGAGCACGCGAGCCCCAGCCACCGCCGTCTTTGCAGCTGCCCTTCCGCCGCTCGGGTTCCGGTAAGCCGCACGCCGCCGCGGGCATTAGCTCACCGCCGGTAGACCATGGGCCGAGCTGACCCCCTGCACGCCTTCACAGGACCCCTACGCGTTGGTTTCCGGTGAACAGGAGCTTGGAGACTCTCGGCAACCGCTCCTCCCACGAACCCCGATCGCCTCCACCGCCGGTCCGCCGTTGAAGTCATCACGCCGCCGCGTTCCAGCCCGTTCCGCACCTTGGTGAGCACCCCATCTTCTCCCCGAACCTCTAGCGCTAGCCGACGTGGATCGTAGGCCACCGTAGGCACGGGAACGCGTGCATGCCGGCGAGCTCTGTCGACCCGAGCCGCCCATGCCATGGCGTGAGCTGTTGCGACCCCCGTAGACCCGCGCCATCTGTCCAGGTGGATTACGCATGTCGTGAGCGTTCTTCGGGGCCTGACCCCATCCGAAATAGAGCCCGGATGGCCGAGATCGGCCATCTCCGGCGAAACGCCGCCGCGGAAGCCGCCTCCGGCGAGCAGTAGCCACCGCCGGCCCCTGTTTCTTTTCCCCTTTTGTCCTGGCCGCCCGATCCACGATCAACGGATCAGAATAGAACCCGCATGCCCCTTCGACCAGGGCCCTCTGATCGCGATCCAACGGCCGAGCATCACCCATACCGGTTCGGCCTGGCAATCTTTCTAAAGAACCCCTGAGGTTTTCTCGAATCAACCCGCAGTACCCCTTTAGTTCAAAAGTATTTATGTTTTAGTCCTGTTTTATTCGTTTAAGCCCCTGAGTTTCCTGGAATTTGAACCCGCCGTCCAGCCTGAGGCTTTTTAACCAGCTAGCCCTTGCGTCTAGGGTTTATTTACGTTTAGACCCTCGGTTTTCGCGCAGAAAACCCTGGAAGCTCCAGTTTTCTTACAAATAGGTCCCTGGATCTTGTTTTAAGCGCAGTTTACGCGTTTTAGCTCCGTTTTAGGTGTTCTTTATATCCACGCGATCGTTGTAACGCGTAGAATAGTTCTAGGCCAGTTTTATGTGCTGTTTCATTGTCTTGGTGTACTGTTTCTTATAGTTTGCCATTGTTTGTGCATGTGTGTATGTATGGACTATGTTTGATGATCGTGAGTAGACGTGGAGCCTTTGGACGAGTACCAGGAGCAGCCATTTTCCGAGCAGTTCGAGCAGCAGCCAGGAGAGTACGAGGAAGGCAAGTATAATATGAACCTCCTATCACTTTTAAATACAATTTCATACTGCATTTTAATTCTGCATACCTATAAGGACTTCCTAGCCACCTTTATATCCTTATATATATCCTATGGGTTGCATTTTGGTTAGTTGTGCTAGGTTGATGCACTATAACAAATCTTGGTCCTTTTTAATTAATTTGATTAATGGTCTTATGCAACTTAATTCTGGAGCCGACCCTCTGTGCTGTGTGCTTGAGTGGTTTGTGCGTCCTTAAAAGATGTTTTTGTTAGAAACATGGTTTAGGGGGCCAGCACGGTGCTTAGTGCTTGGTTGGCCACTCTCCATAAGGATCGGTTCATAGAGCGACAACCTGGGACAACCGCGCAACCACAAGACTGGAATGGGACGGTCTTGACTTACTAATTAGGTCGTGTTGGTTCGGGAGTAACTTACCTGCGTGGGCAAGAGGGGTGGTAAGCTTCAATGGTCCCTGCTACTCCGGCTTGGTCTGTGCTGTGTGTCTTGTACCCCCGGAGATGGGCCCCATCGTCGCTGATCCAGAATCCTTAGCGGTTACACCTTACCAACGTGTCCTTTGTAACGGTCTCGTAGTGTGCTTGCTAGCCATCTCACCTAAGGAAGTGTGATGAACAACTAGCGTAGCTCACGACTTGTGGGTAAAGTTGTGCAACCTCTCGAGAGTGTAAAACTGATATATCAGCTGTGCTCACAGTCATGAGCGGCCCAGATCCTCCGTCTGATTAGTGGGGTTATCAACCTTTGGTTAGGGAGATTCCCCGGGTGGTTTTGGTTTGGATGGTTCTTAGTAGTTCTTAATTAATATTGATTAATTCTTATGCAATTTGGGTTATGGTAACTCATCCACTTGTAGTAATTAGCTTTAATAAAATTTGCCAAGATTAAAAGCTAATGCAGTTGAGTCAGCTAACCTTAGAGCCTCATACTCGTGTTATACTTGTTGAGTACTAGTTTGTACTCACACTTGCCTCTATACTCTTCTGTTCTATTTTGGATATCTTCGACTGCTGCTCAGTGCCCGGCAACATGGAGGATTACGTCAGCGGCTTCGACGACTTCTAGGCGTTTTTCTCCCAGTCGACGTCCCTGTGGCGCCCAGCTCTTTATGTATCTCTTTTACGCTTCCGCACTCTTGAACCGATTCTTGATTCGGTTGTAATAAAATAACTCATTTATGATTCATTTACGATTTATATTAATGTTATTCCTGACATGTGTTGTGATATCTTGATAATCTGTTGTATATATGCGTGACTTGATCCTGGCGCATATATGATTGCTCGGTTTATGTTCTTATAAATCGGGTGTGACAGATTGGTATCAGAGCCATGTCGACTGTAGGACGAAGCCTAGGTAGAATTGGTCGAGTTTAGGACTTCTTTCCTCTTGCTTTGCCCCCGCAAATCCTCAACCGTCATGTTCCTGCTTCTATTCCTTGAGTCTTAAGCCCTAGATTTGCTATTTCCCCCGTCTTTTCTGAGAAATAGCTTGAGCTTTCCGTAGACGTTGGCCTGAGTCGCCTAATCCTGTAATTTATAAGTTTAGGTTGTCCCGATAAAAATACGCTAGAACGAGTGTGTTAGTCGAGTAGTGTGGAAAACTCGACTAAATTGTGAATATTGAATGTTTGTTATTGTGCAAATGTTTGATTTGGATTTTTGGTTGATTGCATAGTCTAGTAGTTAAACTTGTTCATGCAAATCGACCCTAACCCAACTTGAACTAAATACTAAAATTGAGTTAGAACGTTGGGGGTAAAACCTATATTCCTTTCTTCCTGTCATATCCTTCTGAAGTTTCATTTCCGTAGCTGCACGATATCTTATTCTCATAAATTTCGTTTGTTGCAATCAGATGGTGAACACCAGGCGCACCGGTTCCGGTTCTGACCAGCAGGAGCAGAACAACCAGGGTACTGGTCAGCCGCTGCCGATGCCGCCACCACTGACCCCGGAGCAGTTCTTCCAGCTCCAGATGCAGATGATGGCGACCCTGAACAACACCGTTCAGGCTCTGCAGCAGATCCATGCTCAGCCACCGCCTCCACTGCCGCCTCAGCCCCGTGACAAGCGTGCGGATTTCCTGAGAGGTCATCCTCCGACCTTCTCTCACGCCACGGACCCACTCCAGGCAGACGACTGGCTTCGCTCGGTGGAGCGCCAGTTGGTTGTTGCGCAGTGCGACGACCGGGAGCGAGTCCTTTACGCAGCAGGGCAGCTGCGAGGCTCCGCTCTTGACTGGTGGGAGTCCTACCCAGCTCGGGATCGTGATGCTCTCACGTGGGACCAGTTCCGTGAGCGTTTCAGGAACCATCACATTCCTGAGGGCATTATGAAGATGAAGCAGAAGGAGTTCCGTGCCCTCAAGCAGGGATCTATGTCGGTGACGGAGTACCGTGACCGTTTCCTCCAGCTTGCCCGCTACGCCCCTGCTGACGTCGCTCGTGATAGCGACAAGCAGGAGTACTTCAAGGAGGGACTAGATGATCACATCAAGTATGCGCTGCTGAACCACCGCTTCGACAACTTCAACCAGCTGGTTGATGCTGCTCTCAACACCGAGCGCAAGCGCCGGGAGATTGAGGATAAGAAGAGGAAGATGGCTCCATCCTCTTTGGGCAACAACACTCGTCCCCGCTATCAGCATCCACCACCGCCGCAGCAGCAGAGGCCGCCCCAGCAGTACCAGCAGCGGCAGCAGTACCCGCCTCGTCCTCAGCAGCAGCAGCAGGCGGGACAGGGTCAGAGGCTTCCAGTGCCTCCGGCTCCACCAGCTCAGAGGCAGGGAGCGCCCACTCCTTCTCCTGGGCAGCAGGCTCCAGCACTTCCACGAGTGTGCTTCCACTGCGGCGAGCCAGGGCACTACGCCAACGTCTGCCCTCGGAAGGCGCAGGCAGGACAGCAGGGGCGTGCAGCACCGCCCAAGGCCCCAGCTCAGGGCAGGGTGAACCACGTGACGGCCGAGTCAGCGGCCGAGGCTCCTAACGTGGTGATTGGTACGTTCATGGTCAACACCCACCCTGCTACAGTTCTTTTTGATACTGGTGCCACGCATTCTTTCATCACCCGGTCTTTTGTTGAGCATCATGGCATTCCTACTAGCAAGTTAAAGAGGTGCATGTTAGTATCTTCACCGGGAGGGCAGTTGAGGTCTCATGTCTTCTGTCCCAGAGTCAGTGTGGCCATAAGGGGGGTAGATTTCAGTGCGAATCTTATGGTGCTAGACTCCAAGGGCATTGATGTGATCCTCGGGATGGAGACTCTCGCCAAGTGGGGAGTCCGAATAGATTGTGCTCAGAGGACGGTTCTTCTGTCAGCACCGGATGGTCAGGAGGTTACTGTTGGTGCCACAGAGCCTTCTGGATTTCTTCATCAGATGGAGGCTAGACCCACGGATGGTATTCGCGTGGTGTCTGAATTCCCGGATGTCTTTCCGGATGATTTGCCAGGTATGCCGCCTGATCGCGACATTGAGTTTTCTATTGATCTCTTGCCTGGCACAGCTCCTATTGCTAAGCGGCCCTATCGTATGGCTCCTGTCGAGCATGAGGAGGTTAAGAAGACTGTCGACGAGTTGCTAGCTAAGGGTTATATCCGCCGCAGTTTCTCTCCTTGGGCTTTTCCTGTATTGCTTGTAGAGAAGAAGGATGGCGCGAAGAGGATGTGCGTTGATTACCGGGATCTGAATGCAGTCACTATCAAGAACAAGCATCCAGTGCCCCGTATTGAGGATCTTTTCGATCAGCTTCAGGGTGCTTGTGTATTCTCGAAGATTGATCTTCGTTCGGGTTATCATCAGCTGAAGATTCGTCTTGAGGATATTCAGAAGACGGCATTCACTTGCAAGTATGGGCTATACGAGTATACGGTCATGTCTTTTGGCTTGACCAATGCTCCGGCTTTCTTCATGCATCTGATGAACAAGGTTTTCATGGATTATCTGGACACCTTTGTGGTGATATTCATTGATGATATCCTGATATATTCCAAGTCAGAAGCAGAGCATGAGAAACATCTGAGGCTTGTGTTGCAGAGGCTCAGAGAGCACAAGCTGTACGCCAAGCTCAGCAAGTGCGAGTTCTGGATTGACGAGGTTCCATTCCTCGGTCATGTTATCTCCAAGGGAGGTATTGCTGTGGACCCCGAAAAAGTGAAGGATGTGCTTGACTGGGTTGTACCGCAGACGGTGAAGGAAGTCCGCTCTTTCTTGGGCTTAGCAGGTTATTATCGGAGGTTCATTGAGAATTTCTCCAAGATTGCGAAGCCTTTGACTTCCTTGCTGGAGAAGGGTGTGGATTTCTTTTGGACTGATGAGCGTCAGAGTGCCTTCGAGGAGCTGAAGAAGAGGTTGACTATGGCGCCAATCCTTACTCTGCCAGACCAGAGCAAGGGGTTCACAGTGTATTGTGATGCTTCGAGGGATAGTCTTGGTTGCGTCCTGATGCAGGAGGGCAGAGTGATAGCTTATGCCTCACGGCAGTTACGCCGGCACGAGCTGAATTATCCCACTCATGATCTGGAGTTAGCCGCAGTTGTGCATGCTCTGAAGATATGGAGGCATTACTTGTTTGGGCAGAGGTGTGATATTTACACCGATCACAAGAGCCTCAAGTATATTTTCACTCAGAGTGAGCTAAATATGCGGCAGAGAAGATGGCTAGAGTTGGTCAAGGATTATGACCTGGAGATTCACTATCATCCGGGCAAGGCTAATGTTGTAGCAGATGCTCTGAGCAGGAAGAGCTATGTTAACATGGCCGTGGCTTTTCAGATGCCTCAGGAGTTATGTGAGGAGTTTGAGCAGTTGAGTCTGGGTTTCCTGCATCATACCTCGGGTACATCGTTCGAGGTGGAACCCACTCTAGAGGCAGAGATCAGGCAGCATCAGAAGGAAGATCAGAAGCTGCAGGAGATTCGTGAGTTGCTCAAGATTGGCAAGGCTCCTCATTTCAGAGAGGATGATCAGGGTACCTTGTGGTACAAGGGTCGTATATGTGTGCCAGATGTGAATGACCTCAGGAAGTTGATTCTGAGTGAGGCTCATGATACAGCATATTCTATCCATCCAGGCAGCACGAAGATGCATTACGATCTGAAGGAACGATTCTGGTGGTATGGAATGAAGCGTTCCGTTGCGGAGTACGTGGCTATCTATGACACTTGTCAGCGTGTCAAGGCAGAGCATCAGAGGCCAGCAGGATTATTGCAGCCGTTGAAGATTCCAGAGTGGAAAGGGAGGAAATCACTATGGACTTCATCGTTGGCTTGCCTCGTACTCAGAAAGGATACAATTCCATATGGGTAGTGGTGGACCGGTTGACGAAGGTTGCTCACTTCATTCCGGTGAACACTACCTACTCCGGTGCTAGACTCGCGGAGTTGTACATCTCCAGGATTGTCTGTCTGCACGGTGTTCCAAAGAAGATCATATCTGATCGAGGATCTCAGTTCACTTCACGGTTCTGGGAGCAGTTGCATGATTCGTTGGATACGAAGCTGCGCTTCAGTACCGCTTATCATCCTCAGACAGATGGGCAGACAGAAAGAACCAACCAAGTGTTGGAGGATATGCTTCGAGCCTGTGCTATTCAGTATGGTACCAGCTGGGATAAATGCCTGCCGTATGCAGAGTTTTCGTATAACAACAGCTATCAGGCCAGTCTGAAGAAATCTCCTTTCGAGGCCCTGTATGGTCGGAAATGCAGGACTCCGCTGTATTGGGATCAGATTGGTGAGAGGCAGGCATTTGGCCCGGAGATTGTTGAGGAGGCCGAACAGCTGGTGCAGCATGTGCGAGAGAATCTGAGGGTCGCTCAGACTCGTCAGAAGAGCTATGCGGATGTTCGTCGCCGAGATTTGACCTTCGCAGTGGGGGATCATGTGTATTTGAAGGTCTCGCCGATGAGAGGAATCCGCAGGTTTAATTGTAACACCCTAAGGTAATTTCCTTGAATTTTAATGAATTTATTTGGGCTTAAATAAATTTCCCAGGCTTTTCTTTAATTTTTGGTGGCATTTAAAGTAATTTATAAGGCAAGAAAATAAAATTTATCATAGGATTAAAGTGTTTGTGCATTCATGCCGCAGCATTGTTTTAATTGTGTGGAATTTATAGATTTGAATTCAAATTGTATTTTGAATTCGATTAGATTTGTTTGAATTAGTGGAGTATAGAAAAAGAAAAGGAAAGGGAAAAGAGCAAAAGTAGGCAGCCCAAACCCTCTGCTTGGCCCAGCCCAGGTCCCCTCTCCCTTCTCTCTTTCCCCGCGGGCCCTCTCTCCCTCTCTTTCTTCCCACGGCCCAAAGCCGCCCGAGGCCCAGCTCTCTTCCCTTTTTCCTCTCTTCCCCCGCGTGGGCCGCGCCCCGGCCCACCTTTTCCTCCCAGCCCGAGCACCCCTTCCCTCCTCTTCTCTCTCTGCCAGGCCGGCCCCACCGGTCAGACGCTCCTTCTTCCCAGCGCCCGATCCCCCCTCCTCTGTTTTTCCCCCGCCGGCCGGCTGCTCGGTCACTGGCCGTGGCCCCGCCCCGCTGCACTCCTGGGCCCTCCCCCCGAGCTGCACTTTGATCCCGTCCGCGCCTAGGAGCTTCTAGAAGGGCGCCCGCGCACGGATTTGGACGACGCCGCAACGGCCCGTGAAAGGCGGCCGCTCGGTTGCTCGGTTGACCCGCACGCCGAGGACCGCTCCGCTCTTCTTAGCCGCAGCTCTCTCGCGCTCCTCCTCAGCCGCATCCACCTCTCCCACTTTTCCCCTCCCTGGCCTTGCACCGCTGCACCGCCCTCGGATTGGAGCCGCCGCCCTCGACCGAGCTTCTGCACCACCGCGACTTCCCCCGACGCCCTCGATCCCCGGCCTCCAATTGCTGTTGCGGTACCCCGGAGCGGTAAGGAACACGCCGCGCTCGTTCCTGTCTCCTCTTCCCCCCTCTGCGTGCGCCGCCCCCTTGACCCAGTGACCCCGAGCCGCCCTCGCCGTGGGAATCAGTGACCCGAGCCCCGATCCGCCACGCTGATAGCCCAGGTGGATTACCTGTACCGCCAGCGTCCTCCAGAGCTTGACCCCATCCCAAATGGAGGCCGGACGGCCGAGATCGGCCTAAGCTGGCGAGGCGCCGCCGCGGAGACGAGCTCCGGCGAGCAATCGCCGCCGGCCGAGCCCCAATTCCCACGGGCCGTCGGATCAATAGCCAGCGTCCCTGATTAGATCGGGGCCTCAGGGAACCGTGACCTTTGGATCCAGATCTAACGGATCAAAACCAACGATACCGGTTCACCCTTGCTTTGAATCTGAGCCGTCCATTCCTGATCCGGCGTGTGGGATTTGATTTCCATTATGATAGGCCCTGGCGCGTTAGATCCCGATCGGACGGACGAAAACCGCGCATACCCCTTCGCGTAGCAGATCTAATCTGAGCCGCCCGATCTTGATCCAACGATCCAGATTAAAACGTACCCTTTCAGCCTTGTCTTTTTGCTAAAGAGCCCTCGGGTTTTCGGGAAATCAACCCGCAGTCCACCCCTAGTTCAAAAATAATTACGGTTAAGTCCTGTTGTATGCTTTTAGGCCCCTGAGCTCTTTAGATTTAGGACCCGCCGTCCAAGCCTCGGGTTTTTGCGGGTTAGACCCCAGATCTAGGGTTTAATTATGTTTAAGTCCCCGGTTTTTGTCCAGAACCCCCTGTAAGTCATGTTTTTCTTACAAATAAGTCCCTGGATTTTGTTTCGAGCGCAGTTTTCGCGTTTTAGCTCTGTTTTAGGTGTTCTTTATATCCACGCGATCGTTGTAACGCGTAGAATAGTTTTAGGCCAGTTTTGTATGCTGTTTCTATGTAATGTTGTACTATTTTTCTTATATTTTTGCTATTGTTTGCGTGTGTGTGCATGTGTGGCCCATGTATTGCTGTTACGATCGTGAATAGACGTCGAGCCACCGGAGCAGTACCAGGAGCAGCCGTCTTCCAGGCAGTTCGAGCAGCAGCCGGGAGAGTACGAGGAAGGCAAGTATAACATGAACCCCCTATCACTTTTAAATACAATTTCATACTGCATTTTAATACTGTATACCTATAAGGACTTCCTAGCCACCTTTATATCCTTACATATATCCTTTGGGTTGCATTTTGGGTTAAGTTGTGCTAGGTTGCTGCGCTATAACAAATCTTGGTCCTTTTTAATTAATTTGGTTAATGGTCTTATGCAACTTAATTCTGGAGCTGGCCCTCTGTACTGTGTGCTTGAGTGGTTTGTGCGTCCTTAAAAGATGTTTTTGTTAGAAACATGGTGTAGGGGCCAGCACGGTGCTTAGTGCTTGGTTGGCCACTCTCCATAAGGACCGGTTCATAGAGCGACAACCTGGGACAACCGCGCAACCACAAGACTGGAATGGGACGGTCTTGACTTACTAATTAGGTCGTGTTGGTTCGGGAGTAACTTACCTGCGTGGGCAAGAGGGGTGGTAAGCTTCAATGGTCCCTGCTCCTCCGGCTTGGTCTGTGCTGTGTGTCTTGTACCCCCGGAGGTGGGCCCCATCGTTGCTGATCCAGAATCCTTAGCGGTTACACCTTACCAACGTGATCCTTTGTAACGGTCTCGTAGTGTGCTTGCTAGCCATCTCACCTAAGAAAGTGTGATGAAGCACTAGCGTAGCTCACGACTTGTGGGTAAAGTTGTGCAACCTCTCAAGAGTGTAAAACTGATATATCAGCTGTGCTCACAGTCATGAGCGGCCCAGATCCTCCGTCTGATTAGTGGGGTTATCAACCTTTGACGAGGGAGATTCCCCGGGTGGTTTTGGTTTGGATGGTTCCTAGTAGTTCCTAATTAATACTGATTAATTTCTTATGCAATTTGGGTTATGGTAATTCATCCACTTGTAGCAATTAGCTTTAATAAAATTTGCCAAGACTAAAAGCTAATGCAGTTGAGTCAGCTAACCTTAGAGCCTCATGCTCGTGTTATACTTGTTGAGTACGAGTTTGTACTCACACTTGCCTCTCTACTTTTCTGTTCTATTTCGGATATCTTCGACTGCTGCTCAGTGCCCGGCAACGTGGAGGACTACGTCAGCAGCTTCGACGCCTTCTAGGCGTTTGTCTCCCAGTCGACGTCCCTGTGGCGTCCAGCTCTTCATGTATTCATTTTACGCTTCCGCATTTCCTTGAACTGATTCTTGATTCAGTTGTAATAAAGATATTCATTTTATAATTTATGCGCTTTTATTCGTGACATGTGTTGTGATATCTTGATAATCTGTTGTATATATGCGTGACTTGATCCTAGCGCATATATGATTGCTCGATTTATGTTCTTATAAATCGGGTGTGACATTAATGTAAGAGGGAAGCTAGCCCCTCGATACATTGGTCCGTTCAAGGTGTTGGAACGGAAAGGTGAGGTGGCATATCGTTTGGAGTTGCCTCTCAATCTCTCAGGGGTGCACGATGTGTTTCATGTGTCTCAGCTGAAGAAGTGCTTGAGAGTGCCGGAAGAGCAAGAACCGATAGAAGGGTTAGATGTGCAGGAGGATCTGACCTATATCGAGCATCCGGTGAAGATTCTGGAGACATCTGAGAGAGTTACCAGAAATAAGAAGATCAAGATGTGCCGTGTGCAGTGGAGTCATCACACGGAGGATGAGGCTACTTGGGAGCGAGAAGACGAGCTGAGGAAGACATATCCCAATCTCTTTGCTAGCTAGCCTATCCGAATCTCGGGACGAGATTCCTGTAAGGGGGGTAGGTTTGTAACACCCTAAGGTAATTTTTCCTAATTTTAATAAATTTATGTTGGGCTTAAATAAATTCTCCAGCATTTTTCCTAATTTACCTCGCATTTAAAGTAATTTTATAACGCAAGTAAATAAAATTTATCATAGGATTAAAATGTTTGTGCATTCATGCTGCAGCATTGTTTTATTTGTGTGGGGTTTATGGGTTTGAATTCAAATTGTATTTTGAATTCAAATAGTTTGTTTGAATAGATTGAGTAAAGGAAAAAGGAAAGGAATAAAACCAGGCAGCCCGACCAAATCTCCTTTTCTCCCTTGGGCTCCTTTCCCTCCCCCCCTTCTCTCCCGAGGCCCAGCACACCCTCTCCCTCTCCCCTTCCCCGCATGGGCCACGTCGGCCCACTCTTTTCCCCACCAGCCCATCGGCCGCCCGCTCTTTCCCCCTTCTCTCTCTCGCTGCCAGCTCGGGCCCGCCTGTCGGCGCCTTCCCCTTTCTCCTTCCTCCCAGCGCCCGATCCCCTCTCCTCTGTTTCCTCCCCCGCCGGCCGTGCCTCTGAACCTTGGGTCCCCTCCTCTGCCCCGCACCCAAGCCCGCGCCACGGCCCGGGTGGTTTTGGTTTGGATGGTTCTTAGTAGTTCTTAATTAATATTGATTAATTCTTATGCAATTTGGGTTATGGTAACTCATCCACTTGTAGTAATTAGCTTTAATAAAATTTGCCAAGATTAAAAGCTAATGCAGTTGAGTCAGCTAACCTTAGAGCCTCATACTCGTGTTATACTTGTTGAGTACTAGTTTGTACTCACACTTGCCTCTATACTCTTCTGTTCTATTTTGGATATCTTCGACTGCTGCTCACTGCCCGGCAACGTGGAGGATTACGTCAGCGGCTTCGACGACTTCTAGGCGTTTGTCTCCCAGTCGACGTCCCTGTGGCGCCCAGCTCTTTATGTATCTCTTTTACGCTTCCGCACTCTTGAACCGATTCTTGATTCGGTTGTAATAAAATAACTCATTTATGATTCATTTACGATTTATATTAATGTTATTCCTGACATGTGTTGTGATATCTTGATAATCTGTTGTATATATGCGTGACTTGATCCTGGCGCATATATGATTGCTCGGTTTATGTTCTTATAAATCGGGTGTGACAGATTGCTTCAAATCGCTGACGGAGACTACCAGCTGATCCCGGAACGAGAAGGGGATATTTCTGAAGACCCCGGAAATATCATCGGAGATATAACTGAAGCCTCGAATCCCAGTTCGGAAAATTTTAGTATTGACATTTCTGACCCCAGCCCCACCAACGAAGGCAAGCCCCGGACATAAACCGCTATTTTACTACACTGCAATTTATATATCTATATATATATATATCTACTTTTGTATTTAAGTTTCTAGGAATTGCAATGAAACCCTAGTTGCATAATCCTAGGAACCTATGTATTGAATACGAGAACCTAAGTCCGACTAGTTGCTAAGCTAATAGGACTGGTAGAAGTCGAGTGATTTTCTATCACTCGCGAGCTTTATAGGAGTTGCAATGTTTACATTCCTGCAACCACTATTAGGATGATGGACGGGGTTGTGATTATGATTATGATTCATGAGCTTGGTAAAAACCCCGTCTGTGTTGATAAAAGTTGCTAAGGTCACAGTGTGTGGTAGCGGTGGTTAAGCGTTTGAAAGTACTAGCCACATGCCGTGAAATATGGTAAGCGGTAAGCCTAGTAACCAATCAGCCCGAGGAGTGGACATACCCCCCACCACTCGTAATTTGGTTTTTTGCACACGCACCGACGTGCGGGAGTACGTTCCGCAGCGGATGAGATTATGTCCTACAGTCATGCACACTGTAGGAGTATGTTTCGCACAGGCGGACAGGAGTACGATCATGTAGTCGCGTTACAGACTTACGTCCTACACATTGGATGTGCGTATGGTCCTACAGTTGCTTGTGGTGGCACTGATCCACGAGTCGGAATGAAAGGCAAACGGTTGCTTCGGAACAATCGTTGGACGTTCCAAGCGTGTGAGTTAGGTTTGCCTTGCAAGGTTGTGAAATTCGATTCAGAATCGTCCGTTTCTCGCGGAGATTGAGACTGCTTGATTTCTTTGCCACATAGAGTAACAAGAGCAAACTTATGGTTATCAAAGATGATGTTTGTTTAAAAGATTCTACCATGCTTGAATAGTTATAGTTGCTTACCTAGAATGGATGATCAACTAGAACATGAAAGCTAAAATTTGAAAGTAAGGATCTACTCTTTGTTGCTTTTCAGCTGAAAACTATACCCAGAACCATTAAAAGCCTTCATAGTCTAGTTACATGGCTAAGTATACCATAAAACGGGTAAGCCTTGCTGAGTATTAGCATACTCAGCCTTGCATTGTGACTTTTGTTCTAGGTAATGACCCTGAGGACTCTACTCTGCCTGTGCCATGGCCCTATGCTCTTCCCGATGGTTGGTCCGTGGAGTGGGATCCGTCCCCGGCCAACACGGGACCCTCCGAGTGATGTTGAGCTTGGGCTTAGCTCCACATCTGTTCCGTGACGTTTGGTAGTATCGCGTCTTAAATTCCGCTGCAGATTCCCAAAACTTTGAACAGTTTGTATAAATTCATACTAGTTAGGTTTCGCTACTTTATAAATTGAAATACTTATGTAATATTATGCTTATGATGTAAAAATTGTTGGCGCTTGTATCTCTAGACTCGCCTTCGTGCGAGGTACCTTGTTTTGATCCCGAGTTAGGTGGTTTATCAGGACTTTACCCGACAGACCATGGGATTATACCGTTTGAAGTGCAGTCGAGCCCTTACTGATTTCCGAGAAAGGACCAATGCACTTGAACCGGTGTAATTCAGGTTGGTTCTGCCACAGCTGGTATTAGAGCTAACAAGTGTACACTGGAGATATAAATTGCCTTAGAAATGTTTTTAGTATAAAATTTGACCAATAAAGTATTTGGCAAAGCTACGTTGGTTTCGTTAAGGATTGTGCTTAGTACGTAAAGCCCTAGGGTAATGTTTATTAAGGGAATTATAGGTGGCTATAGTATATAACTCTAACTACCAGCATTACTTTTCTATCAAAACTTAAATTTATGCACA
Source organism: Panicum hallii (assembly GCF_002211085.1). Classification (NCBI taxonomy): domain Eukaryota; kingdom Viridiplantae; phylum Streptophyta; class Magnoliopsida; order Poales; family Poaceae; genus Panicum; species Panicum hallii. The sequence goes on from NC_038044.1 coordinate 43,281,587, forward strand.
ACCCAACTTTATATTCTGTAACGACACTCCGACGATGAGGTAAGAAGGTAAGGATCCTCAGCTAACTGGGGAGTTAGCCTTCCCGGTGGTGATGCGAGTCGAACGCTGTTTCTCAAGCAGTGGCCTACTTAGGTTGAATATATTGGGAGTGTATGTTTTGGCGCAGGGTGTGGCGATCGCTGTTCATACCCCCGCATTTTGCGGTACCCCTGTGAATACGTCATTTCGATAACGTATGTTAACGTTGTCTGTACGGTGGTAATTGTACAGATGCTGTTTCTATAGTGAACATAAATGTTTGGGGACGCTTTCATGGCATGCTGCATGAAAGGTTCATGATATATATTGTGGTTTTCTGCAGGTACGCTAACCATGAATCGATAGGTTCTGAATGGTTAGGATTATTGACTAGATATTATAAGGAGATACGTATCAATTATGCCACCGTAATTAACTACGTAAGACCCAGATTAATGGGCAGTTATTTTTTGTTTGTGAGGATGTTAGTGCGTGCATGCATCTTTGAATTGATTGAAAATTAAAACTCATGTTTATGTTGTGATAAGGATATTTAGAGTGTGGTTATCTATAAGTGCAGTCTAGAAATGATCATACAACCATAGCGTTTAGTATCTCGGTATCTTTGGTTCATCCGCCAAATCCATCGTAACTATCAAATCTCTAGTTCTTGCTATGACCAGAATCCAATATCTTGTTCCATTTACCTTGTGAGTTCTGAGTTGGAAGTCTATCTTGGTGCATTCCAGCATTTCCATAAGTCTAATTCACATCTTTCCACAACCCTTATCAAACTTCAGGAAATTTACATCCTATCTAACATTTGAATCCTTTTGATTCAGATGGTAGATGTTCAGAGGATTTATTAGGATGCTGAGGGATATGCTCACACCGCTTGTTTACATTGGGAAGGGTTTCCGAAAATCTTGTGGGATACACTTCGTATATTTCACTACCAGTACCCACCCCAGTATAAGGGTCGTGAGTTTGTTGAGGTTGGAGTCCCTCGATGCCGTGCCACTGTCACTGTTCCCCAACATCCTATCCTTGGGAGGCAATCTCTTGAGATAGAGGTTATCGGATATCATCTTGTGGACACCTTTGAAGCAGCAGCCCTTAAAGCTATTACTACCTTTTGTGAACAGCATCCGGAGGAAGTTGCAGCATATCCCATTGGACTGTTTCCGACAGTTTTCGCACATGATGCTAAGTGGAACTACAGAACAAACTATTTCGGACATTTAGTTGGAAATTTCGCCGAAGAGACTCTCAAGGCAGTAATCAGGTATATGAATGCTCAGTATCGCTTCCAGTCACTTACACAGAAGTGTACGGATGAAAGGGTGAATCTGGCCCAGGATTTTCATAGGCATCTTACTCTGAAGGATGACCAGATTCATTCGCTTGGTCAGGGAATTGCCGGAAGTGATACTACCATTGGACATTTGGAGGTGCAAATCTTGGAGGGTGATGCTCAAATTCTCCAGCGCAACACCGTAATTGACTTTTTGCAGGAACAAGTCCATGACTTGAACCAAGAGTTAGGTGATGCCCTTGGACATATTGAGATGCTCCAAGAACAACAAATGCCTCCTCTTGTGCTGAATGAGTTAGAAGAAGAAGAAGAGGATTCTGAAGAAGAACCTGAGGAGATTGAAGGTGTGTTTGAGATAGATTCGGAACATGGAGATCCAGAACTAAATCCTCAGCTCAACCATTCTTCATCCGGCAGCCATTCTTCATCTGGCAGCCAGTCCTCTGTGGGCAACCTCGATGATTTCTAATTCATCTTTGTCATCGATATCCTAGATGTGTTTAGTGTACCATGGTGTGACATAGGAAGTGTGTAAACTAGCTTGACCTAAGGGCCACTTGTTGTACTATAGGTGGCAGGGGTAGGTATGGTTGAATGGTAATGGGTAGATTACCAAGCTGTAATATACAGAACACCAGTTATGATTTATAAACTCAAGTTTCTATTCAGTCATCTATCGATCTATCAGTCTGTTGTGCTATCTTCATATGTTTTCTCTCTGTGCGGTATATTCTGAAAATGGAAGCAAGGATAATCTGATGTGATGGACATTTTCCATATTTTTTAGATGGTTGGCGCTACGCGTGGAACTCCTAAAGGTTTCAGGCCAGACCAGACTAGCGGTTCCCAACAACCGCCACCACCACCCCCAAATCTCGCCAAGGTTATGGCTCGGCAGACCGAGCTTCTCAATCTGCTAGTGCAGGCACAACAGAACCAACATCGTCAGCAATCACGAGGAAGTCATGATGACCTCAACCCCCAAGTGGCAAGTTATCAGGATTTCCTTAGTACTCAGCCCCCATTTTTCAGTAAGGCTGAAGAACCTTTGGATGCCGACGCCTGGCTTCATACCATGGAATCAAAGTTCGCCCTTCTCATTATACCATGTGCGGACTCGAGCAAAGCTCACTTCGCCGCCCAGCAACTTCGTGGTGTTGCCCGTATTTGGTGGGATAACTATTGCGCCATGCAGCCTAATGGCCATGTTGTCTCCTGGGAAGAATTTCGGAATGCCTTCAGGGCACATCATATTCTTGAAGGACTGATGGACCAAAAGTTGAATGAATTCTTGGCACTCACCCAAGGCACTCGCACGGTACTGCAGTATGTACAGACTTTTAATCGTTTGTGCCAATATGCAGGCTATCATGCGGACAATGAGACCAAGAAACAGGATCATTTCCGTCGTGGCCTCAGTACCAAACTCAAGGAACGCCTGAACCTTGTTAAGGCTAATAACTTCAGTGAGTTGGTTAATATGGCCCTAACTCAGGAGGATTGCATCACGGCACATCGTGCCGAGAAGAAACAGAAAACTCCCACTGGACCCTCGAGTGCTCAGTCACCAAAGTATCGTGTTGTTCCCAACACACAGTTCAGAGCACCGCAATGGAATGCCCCACCTGGCAGATTTGTTTTCCGCCCGCCCCAACAGCAAGGAGGATATAGACCTCCCGTGCCTCCTCAACAGCCGCAATAGTTTGGCCCACGGCCAAATAATCAACAATTTCAGCAAAGAAGCAACACTTATCGTTGTTTCAATTGCGGGAGTGCGGATCATTTTATTAAGGATTGTCCTCGGCCCAAGAAGCCTCTTCAAGGGCAGAATTCTAATCAGAATAACCAGGGTAAGGGAAAGAAGTGAGTAATCCAAGTTCGACAAGGGCGAGTTAACTTCACCACCCTTGCGGAACTTCCAGAAGGAGCCCCCATAATGACGGGTACATTTTCTATCGATTATAAACCTGTTATTATTTTGTTTGATTCTGGTGCAACTCATAGCTTCATTAGTAACAAATGTGTTGCCCGAGTGGGATTTGATCCTTGTCAAGCCCAGGGATCGTATATGATCTCTACCCCTGGGGGAAAGGTTGGTTCCAATCAATTGATTAGATTTGTGCCAATACAATTGGGTAGTAAGGTAATCAAAACTGATTTAGTTTTACTCCCTTTAGAGGGTATGGATATCATACTTGGGATGGATTGGATGACAAAACATAAGGTGTTGTTAGATATCGCCTCCCGAGTTATTGAGATTGATTCACCATATGATGGAGCCACTACCCTCTATCTACCCCAACAAGAGTATTTTCACTCTTGCATTTATGCAACCATAGACATCAAATTAGAAGACATAACTATAGTCTGTGAGTATCCCGATGTCTTTCCAGACGATATGCCTGGAATGCCACCAGATCGGGATATCGAGTTCATTATTGAGCTCCAACTCGGCACAGCTCCTATTTCCAAGAGACCATATCGAATGCCGCCTAATGAATTGGCCGAGCTAAAAATCCAACTTCAAGATCTTCTGGACAAGGGTTTCATACACCCAAGTGCTTCACCTTGGGGATGCCCCGCTCTCTTTGTAAAGAAAAAGGACAATAGCTTAAGGCTATGTGTCGACTATCTTCCACTCAATGCGGTCACTATCAAGAATAAATATCCTCTTCCCCGCATTGACATTTTGTTCGACCAACTAGCTGGAGCCAAAGTCTTCTCTAAGATTGATCTACGCTCTGGTTATCATCAAATCAAAATCAAGCCTAGTGATATTCCAAAAACAGCTTTCTCAACCAGATATGGACTTTATTAATCTCTGGTTATGTCTTTTGGACTCACTAATGCACCGGCATACTTTATGTATCTCATGAATTCAGTCTTCATATCGGAGCTTGATAAATTCATCGTGGTTTTCATCGATGATATTATGATATACTCTAAGACTGAAGAAGATCATGCTAATCATATACGTGTCGTTCTTCAATGACTACGTGATCATCGCCTTTATGCTAAATTCTCTAAATGTGAATTCTAGCTTGATAGTGTGAAATTTTTGGGACATACTATCTCCAGTGAAGGCATATCAGTTGATCCAACCAAAGTTCAGGAAGTTATGGATTGGAAGCCTCCAACTTCAGTTCATCAAATTCGTAGTTTCCTTGGATTGGCAGGATATTATCACCCATTCATTCCAGACTTCTCCAAAATAGCCAAACTCATGACTGAACTACTTAAGAAAGAGATTAAATTCCATTGGAATGACAAGTGTGAAGAAGCATTTCACACATTGAGAAAACTTCTAACCACTGCTCCAGTACTAGCTCAGCCAGATAGTACCAAGCCTTTTGATGTCTATTGTGATGCTTCCGGAACCGTACTTGGTTGTGTGCTTATGCAAAACAACCGGGTTATTGCTTATGCTTCCAGAGCACTCCAGAATCATGAACAAAACTATCCAACCCATGATCTTGAGTTAGCAGCTGTTATTTACGCTCTCCAGATTTGGAGACATCATCTTATGGGCGCCAAGTGTAATATTTACACTGACCATAAGAGCCTCAAATACATCTTTACTCTAGCTGACCTAAATATGAGGCAAAGGCGTTGGTTAGAACGAATCAAGGACTACGATCTTGAGGTGCACTACCATCCCGGCAGAGCTAATGTGGTTGCGGATGCACTAAGCCGCAAGGCACATTGTCATTGCTCATCAGTAGAAATCTTCAGCAAAACTCTCTGTTATCAGATGAAAAATCTCAATATGGAGATTATTCCTCAAGGTAGTCTGAATCTCCTATCTATTGAACCTACTCTTCAAGATAGAATCATCGTATCGCAAATGCATGATGAAGGCATCAAAATTATCAAACAAAAACTATCTCAAGGAGAAGCAAAATATAGGTGTTTCCACACGGATCATCAAGGAGTTCTATGGTTCAACAATCGTATTGTTGTACCTAAGAATCATCAACTTCGTAAATAAATCCTTGATGAAGCACATCTGTCCAAATTTTCTATTCATCCTGGTAGTACTAAAATGTATCAAGATCTTAGGCAAAACTTTTGGTGGACCAAGATGAAAAGGGAAATTGCTAAGTATGTGTCTGAATGTGATACATGCCAAAGAATCAAGGCCAGTCATCTAAAGGTATCTGGTACACTTCAACCACTACCTATTCCCTCATGGAAATGGGAAGACATCAGTATGGATTTCATCATTGGTCTTCCCAACACATCTCAGAAACATGACTCTATCTAGGTAATCATTGATAGACTCACCAAAACTGCGCACTTCATTCTTGTGCATACAACTTATGCTATCAAAAAGTATGCCGAAGTCTATCTCGATCAAATTATTCATCTACATGGTGTCCCTAAGACAATCATTTCTGATCGAGGGGCACAATTCATTGCACGCTTCTGGGAGCAATTGCAGTCTTCTCTCGAAACCAAGCTGATTCGAAGCTCTGCATACCATCCACAAACTGACGGACAGACTGAGCGAGTTAATTAGATTATTGAAGATATGCTCCGAGCTTGTATCATTCATTATGGTACAAACTGGCACAAATGTCTCGCCTTTGCTGAATTTTCTTACAACAACAGCTACCAGTCCAGTATCCAAATGGCTCCATTTGAAGCGTTGTACAGTCGAAGATGTCGAACTCCTTTGAGTTGATCTGAGACCGGTGAACGCCAAATCTTCGGACCAGATCTAGTTACTGAAGTTGAAGATAAAGTCAAACTTATCCAAACCAATCTTAAGGCAGCTTAGTCTAGACAGAAGAGTTATGCAAACCGAAGGAGAAGACCATTACAATTCCAAGTAGTAGATTATGTCTATCTTCGAGTATCTCCTACTAAAGGTGTTCAACGTTTCGGTATAAAAGGAAAATTAGCACCCCGATACATCGGACCTTTCGAAATCACCGAAGCCTATGGCCTAGTGGCTTACAGACTTCATCTTCCTACTCAGTTGGCCACCATTCATGATGTTTTTCATATATCCCAACACAGGAAATGCATCAAAGTGCCTACTGAGATCATTGAACAACAAGCCATCGAGATCGAGCCTGATCTATCTTATATCGAACAACCCCTTCAAATTCTAGATACCAAGGAGAGAAGCACTAGAAGAAAGAAGATTAAAATGTATAAGATATTGTGGGACCACCATACTGTAGAAGAAGCCACCTGGGAAACTGAAGACTATCTTCAGAAAAATTTCCCCGATTTCCTTAAGAATCCTTAGGTAACTACCTTCCAATATATCACTCTGGTAATCTCGGGACGAGATTCCTTTTTGGGGGGAAGGTTGTGACACCCTAGGTGTCAAAATTTTAAAACACTAGCAAAGAATGTGTAATGTGTGTATTGAATTGTGTGCAATTGTGTGAAAAAGTGAATATAAGGACTTATGTGTAATTTTTCAAAAATAGGAGTCCATTTATGCAAAATATTTGAATTACACATGTAACTTCCAATTTTGACTAGGGTTCAAAGTGTAAAAGTGTTAGTCATCAATACATAACCTAAACTTGCAATTCAGTCCAAAAGTATATGGAATTTACTTAACTAAGGACAAAAACTTTGAAAAGTTTAAATTGAGCCCAAAGTTTTTAAATAAAGCTTTATTCTTTGAGTTTATGAATTAGAACCCTAAATTGAAGTTGTAGGGTTTGAAAAGTTCTACAACTTTTATTTTGACTATTTTCTCATTTGAGGTATAAAACAGTGAGGAAACCGAGCTTTACAGTGAGGTCCCTAAAGTTTTTAAAGCTTACAATCTAGTCCCTGGCACCCCCCTTCTTCTTCCTCCTTCGCCTCCTCCTCTACCGCGCGACAGCGCCGCCGCAGGCCCTCATGCCGCGCCGCCCGAGGCTCTCTCCTGCTCCAGCGACGCTCCATGCGTCAACCCCGAGCTCGCCCACCTCCTCACCTCCCTCCTGCTGGCCCTCCCCGAGCACGCCACGACGCTCTGCCATCCGCCCGAGGTGCTCCCTCTCTGCCCCGCATACCGCCGCCGCTCACCATCACTGCAGTCCTGCCGGCACCACCTCCTGCTCTGGTAGCTCCTATGCATTACCTCCAAGCCGGCCGCCGCCCTAGCTTCCCTCTGCTGGCTCTCTTCCGCGCGTGCCACGCCGCTCGGTCTCTGCCCGAGCTCCGCCCGGCAGCTACGCCACGCCACCGACCGCTAGCAGTAGCTACTGCTCGCTGTGCCTCTTCCTAGTTTCACAGCATGACCAGGAGCTCCCCTTCGACTACTTATATCCGCTTGCACGGCCGCCATCCACTTTCTCAACTTCTTCTTCCACCAGACTACCGCCGCGCTCACCTTCTGCCGCCGACCACCGCGCCGTCATCAGCTCGCCCCGCCCCTTGTCAAGCCACACCGTCACCTCCAGTAGCTCTGCCATGATTCCGTGAAGCTCACCAGCCCCTCCATCGCTGCCCTTAAGCACTGCATCCACCTTGCCGACGAGCTGCCCCTTCGCCCCCGTTCCGGATCACCATGGGAACCCATCCCTCCAGCCGTCCTAGCTCTCGCCAAGGTGATTAACCGAGCTGCCTTACTCTCCTGGAGCTTTTCCCCCACCTCTGATCCACCACCGGTGAGCCATCACACCAGAACGCCGCCGCCGTGGTTGAGCTCCACCGCCGCCGCCTCGGTTCACCGCCGTTCTACCCCCTCCGGTCAACTCCGACCGTCACATCACCCCTAGTAAGGACTGTCTTAGTCCCCTGATCCTCCCTGGCCTATTCCCCCTCGCTGCCGGCGACTGCCATCGCCGGAATTTGGCCGGCGCATCTTGGTTTCTCTTCCCCGACGAGCCAAGGACCCAATTGCTTTGATTTAATTCTTTCTGAGGGCCTGACTGCAAGATTTTAGTCCCTCCCCTTAATTCAAAATCAGTGATCTTTAGAAATTTCTAGAAATTTGTAGAAAACTCAAAAAAATGCCAAACCAGTTTTTTTTGAATCCTTGAAGTAAATTCTACAACTTTTGTTACTAGAGTTTGGTTTGAAACCAAATACTTTTTGAGTTATTTTAAAACTTAACAAAAGGGTATCTTGAGCATAACTTGTGCATGCTAGCTCTAGTGTTTGTGATTTTTGATGTGTAGCCTGTTTAGGGTATGAGTAAGCTTGTGTGTAAATTTCAAGTACAGTACTGAACTCTTGTTTAAATTAAATTAAACTTATGCAAATCAAGTTTAAAATGGTTTAAATTCATTCAAGCCTGCTACTAAGGTTTTTATGCTTAGATCTTTTTACCATAGGATGTGCTATATGTGGATGGTTCATAGTAAATCTTTCAAGAATTTATAGCACTATTTTGCCTAGGATTTGAATTTAAACTTGAAAGTTAAACTTAATTCAAATATCTTAGTGTCTATTTTCAGAAAATTATGAAAAATTCCTAGTAAGCTCATTTGTTAGAAATAGGCTTACCCACAAAAATTCAAGACCAAATCTTTTGTGAATTTCAAAATAAAAATCAAACTTGTTAACCTAATTCAATTAATCCAAGTAATTATTAACTAAGATACAATAGTAGGTTTGAATTATAATTTCTTGTCTTATGAAAATTGTGTGTATCCAATTGTTGGATTGCAACTTTATCATGAAGTAGACTTCTTAAATGAATACCTATTGCTTCAAATCGCTGCATATCATGTAGATTCGACTATACTCGCTGACGGAGACTACCAGCTGATCCCGGAACCAGAAGGGGATAATTCTGAAGACCCCGGAAATATCATCAGAGATATAACTGAAGCCCCGAACCCCGGTTCGGAAAATTTTAGCACTGACATCTCTGACCCCAGCCCCACCAATGAAGGCAAGCCCCTGACATAAACCGCTATTTTACTACACTGCAATTTATATATCTATATATATATATCTACTTTTGCATTTAAGTTTTTAGGAATTGCAATGAAACCCTAGTTGCATAATCCTAGGAACCTATGTATTGAATACTAGAACCTAAGTCCGACTAGTTGCTAAGCTAATAGGACCGGTAGAAGTTGAGTGATTTCCTGTCACTCGCGAGCTTTATAGGAGTTGCAATGTTTACATTCCTGCAACCACTATAAGGATAACGGACGGGGTTGTGATTATGATTATGATTCATGACCTTGGTAAAAACCCTGTCTGTGTTGATAAAAGTTGCTAAAGTCGCAGTGTGTGGTAGCGGTAGTTAAGCGTTTGAAAGTACTAGCCACATGCCGTGAAATATGGTAAGTGGTAAGCCTAGTAACCAATCAGCTAGAGGGGTGGACATACCCCCCACCACTCATAATTTGGTTTTTTGCACACGCACCAACGTGCGGGAGTACGTTCCGCAGCGGATGAGAGTACGTCCTACAGTCACGCACACTGTAGGAGTACGTTTCGCACAGGCGGACAGGAGTACGATCATGTAGTCGCGCAACAGACGTACATCCTGCACATTGGATGTGCGTATGGTCCTACAGTCGCTTGTGGTGGCACTGATCCACGAGTTGGAATGAAAGGCAAACGGTTGCTTCGGAACAATCGTTGGACATTCCAAGTGTGCGAGTTAGGCTTGCCTTGTAAGGTTGTGTAATTCGATTCAGAATCGTCCATTTCTCGCGGAGATTGAGACTGCTTGATTCCTTTGCCACATAGAGTAACAAGAGCAAACTTATGGTTATCAAAGATGATGTTTATTTAAAAGATTCTACCATGCTTGAATAGTTATAGTTGCTTACCTAGAATGGATGATCAACTAGAACCTGAAAGCTAAAATTTGAAAGTAAGGATCTACTCTTTGTTGCTTTTCAGCTGAAAACTATACCCAGAACCATTAAAAGCCTTCATAGTCTAGTTACATGGCTAAGTATACCATGAAACGGGTAAGCCTTGCTGAATATTAGCATACTCAGCCTTGCATTATGACTTTTGTTCCAGGTAATCCCCCTGAGGACTCTACTCTGCCTGTGCCATGGCCCTATGCTCTTCCCGATGGTTGGTTCGTGGAGTGGGATCCGTCCCTGGCCAACACAGGTCCCTCCGAGTGATGTTGAGCTTGGGCTTAGCTCCACATCCGTTCCGCGACGTCTGGTAGTATCGCGTCTTAAATTCCACTGCAGATTACCAAAACTTTGAACAGTTTGTATAAATTCATACTAGTTAGGTTTCGCTACTTTATAAATTGAAATACTTATGTAATATTATGCTTATGATGTAAAAATTGTTGGCGCTTGTTTCTCTAGACTCGCCTTCATGCGAGGTACCTTGTTTTGATCCTGAGTTAGGTGGTTTATCGGGACTTTACCCGACAGACCATGGGATTATACCATTTGAAGTGCAGTCGAGCCCTTACTGATTTCCGAGAAAGGACCAATGCACTTGAACCGGTGTAATTCAGGTTGGTTCTGCCACAGCCTGGCCGTTCTCTGTTCCGTTTGGCTGGTCCGTGGAGTGGGATCCGTCCCCGGCCGGCAGTGACCCTCCGGAATGACGCCATGTTTCGGGCTGAGTGTGGTGTCAACCTTCACGATGTATGTAGTCGTGTGTGAATTTCTTCCGCTACAACTCTGAACAAGCTGTTTAGCTTGTTGTTTTAAACAATGCCTGTATAAGTTTACTTAAGATTGAAACAGATTGTAATAATATTTAATATTTCTATAAATTAAAAGTTGATAAGCTGAGGTGTGATTGTAAACTCGCCTTTCATGCAAGGTAAACCTACTTTGATCCTGTTGAACCGTGGTTGTATCAGGCGGAGACCCGACAGACCAACAGGTTGTTCCGTTTGAAGTGCGTTGAGTCTGTATCGTCTGTATAGCGATGACTAACGCACTTGAGCTAGAATAATTCAGGCGGTTCTGCCACAGTGGTGTGCTCTGAAAGCAGTCCGGAATTCGTCCCATGTGACAACATGACCAGCCGGCTGCATGGTGTAGTACTGGTCCCACCATATGCGGGTGGTGCCGCGAAGTTGTTGAGCCGCGAAGAGTGCCTTGGTCGTGTCTGAGCATGGTGCAGACAACAATGCGAACTTGGACTCTATAGTGCAGAGCCATGCGTCAGCATCGAGGGGCTCATCTGTTTTATGGAACAATGGGGGCTGGGTGCTGAGAAAGTCTTGGTAGCCAGCCGATGGATGTTCATCACAGCCTCGGGACGGGTGATAAAACTGGTTCATCTGGGCCTGTACTAATTGGTTAAGAAGTTCCGTTTGCCGTGCCATAACTTTCGCTAGATTTGGCGGTGCTGGTGGTGGTTGTTGGGAACCGCTAGCTTGGTCTGGCCGGAAACCTTCAGGGTTCCACTTGTAGCTCCAACCATCTGAAACAAAGGAGATGTCCATAATTAACAACACAATTCTTGCTCCCCTTTTTAGAAGATATTCTGCAGCTAAATAGATATGTAAATCACATATTCTATTTAACCAACATATTCCAGGTGCAAGGATTTTGAAACAAAACAACGGAACACAAGGCTTAGATTACAAAGCAGACACTGGTTGTCCTTAACATATTACATCAGGGTGGTCCGATTGCTACGGTCAAGTCATACGTACACATGCCACATATATTACAGCAAGTGGCCCTGGGTCCAGGTAGACTACTCACTACCTATGTCACAACATTCTATACTAGTTACATCTGAAAGATCGACGATTTGGATGGACTAGAAATCGCCGAGGTCGCCTACGGAGGACTGGCTGCCGGAAGAGGAGTGATCTGGCTGAGGGTTAGGCTCTGGGTTTCCGTGCTCGGAGTCGAGATCAGAAACTCCTTCAATTTCCTCCGGTTCTTCTTCTTCACCTTCAGATGCTTCAGGTATAGCAGGAGGTGCTGGCTGCTGCTGAAGTTCATTGATGTGAGCGAGGGCATCGTCAACCTCAAGGATGAGGTCGTCGACTTGTTCCTAGAGGAACTCGATAACAGTGTTGCGTTGAGTGATTATTGTATCACTCTCATTGATCTGATCCTCCCGGTGGACAATGATCTCATTTCGCTCTGTGATAATTTCCTCCTTTTTCGTGACCAATGCTTGAAGCTCTTCTATCTGAGTGACCCGTCGATCTGCATTTCTGTAGTGACCTTGAGCTATACCGGTCAACAGACTCATACCGTGGTGCAGCACAATCTGATAGTGGTGCTGGGCATTCATGAACATGATGGTACCACGGAGCGTCTCTTCGGCTAAATCTCCCAACATGTGGCCATAATGAGCTATCCAGAAATTCCACTCGGGATCACTGGAATCTATTGCAGGGAATAGGCCGATAGGATGCCCGGCAACTTCTGCGGGATGCTGGTCGCAGAAAGTATGGATGGCCTCAAGAGCTGCGGTCTCAATGGTGTCGACGAGACGATAGCCAACCACATCAACCTCGATGGGCTGCCACTGAGAGAGAAAAGGGTGCTGAGGAATGGTCATCTTAACTCTGCACCGAGGAACACCTTCCTCCCTATATTCCACTCCATCATACTGTGGGGGCTTGGTGTAGAAGAATAACCTAAGTGACTCCCACAAGAGACAGGGAAAACCCTCCCAGTGCAAGGCATTGGTATGGAGATGCCCTGCATGATCCCAAAAGACGTTTGAAGGAGCCACCATCTGAAGCAAGAATTCAAATGGTGAGATTTTGAAGGATGCCAAAATCTCAACTAAGGCTGCCACAAGAATCCTATTGAAACCACACTAGAGATAGACAACACTCTATACGTCCTTAAAACAACAACACATTTAATGCACTTACTTTGCTTGATGATGGATTATGCATACACGTACTATTTAACCTCACAACTAGAAAATTGCCAAATATCTTTGGACTTACGTGGTTAGTCTCGGTGGCACAATATTTACATCTCTCTCTAATAACTAGTCGATAAGTCCCATCCGTCTTAACCTCTTAATCGTGGTTAGTGTACCTGCAGAAAACCATATTTATATAACATGAACCTTTCATGGTAGCACGACATGAAACCGTCCCCAAATAGTACTGTTCACTATAGAAACAATATCCGTATAATTTCCACTGTACGGACGACGTTAGCATACATTACATCTGTAATGTATTCACAGGGGTACCGTATAAAACGGGGGTATGAACAGCGATCACCATACCCTGTGCCGAACCATATACTCCCAATATGATCAACTAATTGTTTACATATTGGCAGCATCTCAAGTAAGCCACTTCTTGAGAAACAGCGTTCGGTTCGCATCACCGACGGGAAGGCCAATCTCCCTCAGTTGGCTGAGGATCCTTACCTTCTTACCTTCTTGTCTCCACGTTGAAGAACAAGACATGTAATATACTTCTAAGGATTGTTGTGCTCGAAAGTAAATTTTTACAGAAAGTAGTGCTGCAAGTTAGAGCTGAACTATTTACATATATATGTTAGTAGCCACCTGATTACTCCCATATAAAACCCTAGGGCTTTACGATCTAAGCACCAACCTTAATGAATCCAACGCACTTTACAAATTCTTTTGTTAAGCAAATTTTATCCTGAAAAGATTTTTAAGAGCTGCTGCAGTTTTTGTGCCGATTGTAAGAGTAAACCTACAGCTCTGATACCAGCTGTGGCAGAATCAATCCACTTGAATTATTCCGGTTCAAGTGCGCTAGTCATCACTATACCGGTGATACTAACTCAACGCACTACAAACGGAACAACCCATTGGTCTGTCGGGTCACCGCCCGATTCAACCACGGTTACACAGGATCGAGGTAGGTTTACCTCGCACGAAGGTGAGTTTACAATCACACAACAACTCACCAACTTTTAATTCATAGAAATATTAAATATTATTACAATTTGTTTCAAACTTAAATTAAACTTATACACACATTGTTTAAAAACCACAAGTTATGCAAGCTTGTTCAGAGTCACATCGGAAGAATTTAACATGCGAGTACACACATCGTGAAAGTTGACACCACACTCAGCCTGAAACATGGCATCATTTCGGAGGGTCATTGCCAGCTGGAGACAGATCACATTCCACGGACCAGCCAAACGGAATAGAGAATGGCCAGGCTGGACTATCCGTTTGGTTCTCACAGGCCATACCTGAAAGACAGACTAGCAAGACTGAGTATGCTAATACTCAGCAAGACTTAATCGAGATTGGGTATACTTAGCCCGGAGTTAGACCATGGAGGATTGAGGGGTTCTGGTTTTCTTTTTGCTGAAAAGCAACAAAGAGTATGATCTAACTTTCATGTTTTAGCTTTCAGATTCTAGTTTCATTAACCATTCTAGGTAAGCATCTATACTAGACAAGCAAGGTAGAGATTAGCATTCATGAAGATTATTCCCACAATAGTTACTATTCTTTCTCTATGTGGCAGAAGGAGCAAGCAGTCTCAATCTCCGCAAGAAATGGACGATTCTGAATCGAATTTCATAACCTTGCAAGGGTAAACCTAACTCACACGCTTGGAACATCCAATGATCATTCCGAAAAAACCGTTTGCCTTTCATTCCGACTCGTGGATCAGTGCCACCACAAGCGACTGTAGGACCGTACGCACACAAATGTGCAAGATGTACATCTGTAGCGCGACTACATGACCGTACTCCTGTCCATTGTGCGGAACGTACTCCTGCACGTCAGTACGTGTGCGAAAAACTAAATTACGAGTGGTGGAGGGGTATGTCCACTCCTCGGGCTGATCGGTTACTAGGCTTACCACTTACCATAATTCGCGGCATGTGGCTAGTACTTTCAAACACTTGACCACAGCTACCGCACACTGCGAGCTTATCAACTTTTATCCACACAGACGGGGTAACCTTCCAAGTCTTGATACTGCACATGACCCCGTCCGTCATCCTTATAGTGATTGCAGAATAGTAAACATTCAACTCCTATATCACGCGAGTGATAGGAAATCACTCGACTTCTGCCTATCCTATTAGCAGAGCATCTATTCGATAAGGACTCAGGCACAATACATAGGTTCCTAGGATTCATGCATCTAGGGTTCCATTTCAACTCCTAGACTTAATGCATAATATAGATATATAAGTATAAAACTGTATAAGTGTAGTAATTTAAAATACTGGGTTATGCATTGGGACTTGCCTTATTGAGCGGGGCTGGGGTCAGGGATGTCAAAGACTTCCAAACCTTGGTTCGGGGCTTCAGTTAAATCCTCGGCGACGTTCACGTGGTCTTCAAAAAACCCTTGCTCGGGCTCCTGAATTAATTCGTAGACTCCGTCGTCGAGTGTAGCTGACTCTACATGAGATGCAATGATTTGTATTAGGTGGTTTTTATGAGTTAAGAATTTCACTTCATGATAAAGTTGCAATCTAACAAATTGATAAACACAACTTCATAAAACAAGAAATTTAAATTCAAACCTACCATTTGTATCTTAATTCAATTATCATAATTGATTGGATTAATTGAATTAGGTTAACAAGTTTGATTTTTATTTTGAAATCCACAAAGGCTATGGCGTTGAATTTTTGTGGGTAAGCTTACTTCTAGCAGATAAGCTTACCATGAAGTTTTCATAAATTTCTGAAAACAGAAACTAAAGCAATTGAATTAAGTTCAAATTTTAAGTTTAAATTCAAACCTTAGGCAAAATAGTGCCATAAATTCTTGAAAGATTTACTATAAACTACTCAATTACAGAAAATCACATGGTAAAAAGATCTAAGCATGAAAACCTTAGTAACAGGCTTGAATAAATTTTTACCATTTCAAGCTTGATTTGCATAAGTTTAAATTAGTTCAAGCTAGGGTCCAGTACTACAAGTGAAGTTTTTACACAAGCTTACTTATAACTTAACCAGGCTACACACCAAAAATTACAAGCAATAGAGCTAGCATGCAAAAGTTATACTCAAGATACCCTTTTGCTAAACTTTAAAATAACTCTAAAAATATTTTGTTTCAAACTGAACTCCAATAACAAAAGTTGTAGAGCTAGACTTCTGGAGTACAACAAAACTGGTTTCGTAATTTTTGGATTTTTCTAGAAATTCCTATGAATGTTCAAAATTGGCTGATTTGAAATGGGGGATACTAATTTTCCACAGAAAGGCCCCTGGAAAGATTTGAATTCTTGCAATTGGATCCTTGGCCGGGTTAAACAGAGAAGGCGATCGACGGCGATCGAATTCCGGCGAGGGGGCTCACCGGCGGCGAGGGGAAAGTGCAGGAAAAGGTTCAGGAGCTCACGGTGGTCACGGGGTGGCCGGTGTTGAGGAAGAGAGGGGCTGAAACGGCGGGTCGACGGCGAACAGGGGCGGGCGGCGGGGCTCCGAGGGACGACGATGGTGTTCCGATGGCTGGAGTGCCGGAGAACGGCGGGGAAGTGGCTAGAAAGCTTCCACGTGATGATGTGGTGCTGGTGGTGTGCTTGGCAGGGGCTGAGAGGCGGCGGAGCGGCGGGACGACGGCGAGACCGAGTGGTCGCGGAGCTCGAGCTCACCAGCGTTGTGGTCTGGGCTGCTCGAGTATGGGAAAATGAAATTGGAGGGGTCTGTGAGCTTCAGTGGGTTGCGGTGGTGCTACTGGAGCACTGAATCGCGGGTGGGAGGCGGCGGAGGCGGCTGACGACGGCGGGCAGGAGCTGCGGCGGAGCTCCGGCGAGGCGTGGCGCTCGGAAAGAAGGAAGAGAAGTAGAATGGGCGTGCGTGAGTGCAAGAGTGAGTCCGTGGGGAGCTCAGGGACGTGCTTCAAGTCGAGGAGGAGACACGGCGAGCGAGAGCTGCTGCTGGCAAGCCGGCGGGCGCGTGGCACTCAGGGCGACGGCGGCGCGACGTGGAGCGGCGAGGAGAGGGCTAGCGCGTGTCGGGTGAGCGGCGGGCGCGGCGCTGGACGGGCACGTGGCGCGGAGAAGAGCGGCGCGGGGCAGCTGGGGCTCGGGAAAGCAGCCAGCGAAGGCGGCGGTCAGGCGCAGAGAGAAGCAGAGAGAGGGAGGGGCTGGAGGTTGAAGACAGGGACCTGTCTGCAGTTTTTCAAAAATGCAGGGACTCCACTGTAAAGCCAAATTAACTTTCAAACCATAGCTCAAATTAAAATGTGCCCAAAAGTAAAAGTGTAGAGCTTAGTAGGATCTACAACTTTGCTTTAAGGTTTAGTTTCGAAAGAGTTAAGAATTTGAATCTATTTTAAAACTTGGCAAAATTTTAAACTTCGGAGAAATCCTATTTAAAATCTACACTCCACTTGAATCTTTAGGGTAGTTTCACTTCTCACAGAGGTTTAAAAGTAAATACTTGCTTCTTGCAAAACAACCCTTTACATATTTTGATTTTTCCTACCATTCTCACACATTTTGCACCAAAAGACCTAAATTTTCCAGAATTACTAAAAGACCCTTTTGCCTTTGCATTAAAGTTTTTAACACAAATACAAAAGATCAAATGCACAAACTCATACTAGAATCTAGTGTGTTTTCTTCCTAAGTACCTGAATGTCACATACTGTATGTGCGGAACTTGATCCTGGAGCACATATGGGATGCATTCAGTTACCTTTTCCAAACCGGGTGTGACAATAATGGGAATGCTACGCTAGCGCAAATTCATAATTCTACCGAGTTCAACAAGGATCTCATGTAAGCATATGATCATGGATCGTTACCACTAGATGCGCAGTGCCGGAAGTAGAGTTAAGGAAGCTTGCCCCAATGTAGTCGTGTGTCGGTGAAGAGGAAGCAGATCGCAGCTTGCAGCTCCTCCTTGTTCCGCCGATCAGCACCCCAAGAATGCAGTAGCGTCTCCTCAAAATTCACACGTACAGGGCGGGAACGCTAGTTACCGGTGTGCTAGCACCGCGTGCTCGGCTAGGGTTTCGTGGAGAAGAGAGGCTATGACAGCTAGGGTTTGTGGCGCAAGAGCATTGGCCACCATAGCTCCGCCCCTCATTATATTCATTATATAGACCCCACTAACAGGCTGTCACACCGGAAGCCCATTGGGGTTCTAATCCTTCTTGGATCAATATCCGGTCCACACCTGATTGCCTCTTGGGCATATCACCAACAACACCCCCGCGTGCAGCCATGGTTCGATGGTGAAGCTTGGGTGCATCGCCATGGTGGCCCGATGACCACCGCAAGGAGGTCCGGCCTGTGGGTCGAAGTCGGCGATGCCTGCTATCATCGTCGCAGCAAAAGGACAACGTACATGGTGATCATGGAAGTGATTACCACGGCCATGGTGTATACAGAAACGACGTCGAGTGTTCCATTGCTGGCCGTGGAGAGGAAAACCAAGGAATCCTCCTTGAGTTGTTAACAAACAAAGATGAACATAGTCCATTCTTACTTGTTGAAGTTTAGGCCTCGTGGCCTCGTTCCTCTTACTCATAGTTAGTAGAAAGCAAAGTGCATGATAATGTGCTGTAAGTGAAAAAGTAGAAGAGAGAATGATTGGTAAAAGTGAACTGTGTTGTATTCCATTGATGGGGACCACTGTTTATATACATGCCCAAGGGACCAAGGGCTGAAGGGACACACCCCTTCGGGTCAACTCTTCAGTGATTAGTAAGCAACTAATATGATGTCATTAATCACTAGTTAAGTAATTCTAATTTCTTCGTAACAGAATCCAAAAGTTAAGGAAGTAAATTTCTAATACGAAAGTGATATGGACATCAAATGTCACTACGACTGTTGACTTTTAGTTATGCATTCCACTATGTGTGTGGAACGTGTTCTGAGGTACAATATGAATAAAGCAAATTGGGGACTCAATGGGGCACGAAAGCTGGGTTTCAGTGAGTAGATCGACCCGCTTGCACACTACCCAAGACTACGTTCACATTAGAAATATTCTACTTTCGCCTACTTTGCTTCTTGTTTAGTATCGAAATTAAAGCACACATAAGAGCTGATTGAAAAGGATAATTCAACTATATGTATATCTATCTCCTATCATGGACATTATTAAGACCATTTGCAATCAATTCCTCCTGTCCACTGCAAACTAAGGTACTGATGGACAAGTAATCAAACATTATTTTGACTAAATCTATAACGTAAAGGTAAAACAGCCTTCATTACCACCACAGTTGTTTTCCAAAGGTGGTAGGTTTGTAGATATATATAAATCATGGCTTAACTCCGTAGAGAATAATGTTACATTTCTTATGACCAATTAGGCTACTGGTCAACAACAATTTTATTCCAAACCATCATACATAGAAACACATAGCACCTTAAAGATATAAGACAAGCCCCTAAAAGAAGGCCTTCATCTCATCCTTGAAGTCCATGAGATGCTTCTCCTCCACACACTGTGTCATAATTCGAGTTCCCTTCTTCGGTGAAGGTGGAGCCCCAAGAACCGCCACTGCCATGTAGTCTGCATAAGTGAATGGTACGATATGGTTTGGTGCACCCCACCCATAGTCAACCTCAAAGAACCCAAGTCTCGTCCAATCAGACACAAACAACACATTGTGCTCAAATGTCAATTGGTATGGATCTACATTCACATCCCCTGCTGCCCATTTGGAAAACTCTAGGGGAAGCCTAGCCTTCCCATTCCGTATCATCCTAATCACATCAAGCAATCCAGCAGTGGTAACATCCTCAGCAGTAGCCGTCACAGAAACTGGATAGAAGCAATTACCATAGAAGCCCCTATTCTTAGGTAGCACCTGAGTGAGGAGGTGGCGGGTGTTGGCAAAGAAGCAAACATGAACTTCAGACTCCAAGTTGTACTTCATTGCCTTGGTTCTTGCTTGCCAAACCTTGGCAATGGCAACATCAAAGGTGGAACAGTACTGTCCAGTGGCCTGATAATACTGGGCCTTAACATAGGCAATGCGGTCAGACGTCACATCCACAGTGAAGTGTTGGAACCCAAAGGACTTGAAGGACGGTGGTGTCCCAGGAAGCAGTTTAGGTGGGTTCGGTATTAAAGCCCGACCCCATATGGGTGCTACTGTAGGCTTTTCCATTCCACGAGCAAACTCAGAAATTGTGTTGATGAATTGGGCTGCGCCGAGCCCATCAGCAAGGGTGTGGACTGCTACCAGCCCGACCACAAATCCTCCACAAGCAAATTCTGTCACCTACATAGTTAAGATTTAATTATTACTAGTAGTTCTAATAGCATGGGTCGAGCAAACAAACATCCACCCTTAGATTATTTTCATGCTTAAATAAATGGTTGTATTCAGTTGGAATTATGTAAGGCTAATGACTGATGAACGGAAAAGTTGGGAAAATGCGACATACCACTTGATGAAGCGGAGATATGGATACGGTAATTCATCATTGTCTGGATGTAGTGGTCGTGGATTTTGACTAGAGAGAACAGGAGACAGTAGTGCCTAAAGCAATGGCTTTACATTTTAGTGCTTCAGTTGTTGAAAATATGGGGTTCTGGCTCGTACTTTCCAGCTACCACTATCAGGCGTGCACCATTGTGCATTTTTCTAACCTCTGGAATTGTCTCGTACTTCCTGTCCGTTTAGGCTAATAGTTAGCTGTGCGAAATTCCGGATAAATAAAGAAGTAAAGTTGTTCAGGATAAAAGATATACTATACCTATTCTTGTTCAACCACTTCAATCTGATTTAGGTCAATGGTGGCTACCTCCGCAATATTTGATGTATAAGTAATGTGAGTTTTGTGCGAAATCATGAAAAGTCGGATAAACAAATCTCATATGGATTTATGATACTTTTTTTTTGTAAAGATGGTTGAATCACTTGCTCATGGCAGCATCAAGAAGGCTAAAGTTTGACAAAGGTTGGACTAGCCACAAGACAAGTAACGTTATAGCAATGTCGGTCGGTATAGCAATGTCAGTTGGTATAACGTTATATCGACGACATTTACAGCAACAGTTATATAGAGTCGGCGTAACTCTATACCGACTGATGGTTAGAGTCGGCTTATACCGACTCCAATATAGTTGGTACTGTAGGGTTGTGATATAGTTAGTTTATTACCTTATATGGAGGCAGAATGAAACACGTCGCATTCTAATTCTTACAACTTTTCTTCGAATATAGTAGGTGTATGGATCTGTGGCATTTCTTTGTAACTTATGTTAAATTTATTTATAGTTCGAGTACTTTGTTAATCATGGATTTTTTGGACCCTATTATGTCATCTAAATTTCAATTAAATTTTATCAGTGGTCAACATGATTTTCTCTCTGAATCTATTTTTAAGAGATCTCTAGTGGTAGTTTACAAAGGAACCCATGGAACCTCACAAAAGAGGGAGTGACGTGTAGAAAATACCGTCACTTTTCCCTTGGGTGGAGTTAGTACCACCAATGATAATGTAGAGATGAGCATTACTTTCGATTAACTAGGGTGAGCAGTTGTATGTTATATATGTCTCTCACTGCCATCACTTGACTTCAAAACATTGTCCACTTATTAGGAAAATGGTACAATACATAGCCATTTAAAAGATTATTTAAAAAAATAAAAACGGTGGTCAAGTAGCTTGGAATGCATGATAGGAAGAAATACCTGCATCATGATCGGGATACTTGTAGGGTCAACGCCTTCCTCTGGAGCGGGCAGCAGCTCTTCCTCGGAGACCATGAGCGGGTAATCGAGGCCGTTCACGTCCTCGAGGCTGCAGTCGACGATGGCCTCCACGAACCACGCGCCATCGTCGGTGCACTCGATGCAGGCCTCCCCTGCCACCACCGAGCCGACGAAGCGGCCGGCGAACGGGCGGTAATCCACCAGCGCCCGGGACAACGCCGCACGGATCACCTCCGCCGGCCTGGCAGCATCGTCCCGGCGGGTGGTGGAGTCCTTGTTGCGGAACACGTGCAGCGACCGCACCGTGTGGCGAAGGCCCGGCACGCGGTCGATCGCCGACAGCTCGAGCGTCTCGGCCGACGACGCCGGCTCGGACGACGGCACGACGAAGGACTGGGATATCCTTGCCACGGTGATGTTCACCATGGTGGCTTTGGCTACGTGCAGACACAGCTTTTGCTAACTGCGTTGGCTGCTTACAGATCTGAATAGCAACTTGTGTCTGTGCTTTATGTGCGCTGTGCAGGCGGCATATTGAGGTTGTACAAGATGAGTATTTATAGACAGGAGGACGCTCAAGATTCTTTAATTTTTTGTGACGATTTTATTTTTCTATATATACTTGTCTCTGTGACTTTAGAATGAAGACTAAATAATGGACAGGCATGGTTTATTAGGTGATTCATACCCAGCAATTCTCTAGCAAATAAACTTTAGCAAAAGGGAAGATGTATTGATAATAGCTATGACGTACGATACGAAAACGATAAATAAGAAGTATGCAGGACACTAGCAATTTATAAAGGTTCGGCCCTTCGAAGGGTTGCTCATGCCCTATATCATGTTGGAGCTATATTATATCATCTCACAAATGGTCCGTTTATGTCTATATAAACTACTCAAAGAATGTCCTGTGCTTGAGGATGGGCTTTTGTCTCTCTTCATTCTCCTACATGTTCTGTTTTAGAGGTACATCCTACGTTGCCTATACAGTCAATTGTAGGGAGCCGGGTATCACGTCGACGTCGTCCTATAAAAGCTTTTGCAGGATCCTCCACAGAACCTTCTTGATTAGGTTGATTGTGGTGGAATCTGTCCACTGGACTTAGCATGTGTGCTTGTCTTTTAAACATTTATTCTTAGAATTAACTATGGTATTTTGTATTGCTAGGCGATGTGTCTGCCGACAGCAAGACGTATATGACTAATGACTTCCTAAAATTTTTTCGTTCCAACCTTTTAGAGGTGCTTATAAAGGTAACTATGCGTGCTTGCGTTCATAAGGATGAATGTGTGTGCATCTATGTAAGTTTATGCCTGTATACCGTGTTTGCAAAGCAAATACTAATGCATACGCTTCCAAAACAAGGACATCAAATAAACTAATGAGATAGGTTCTCTTTTTTCTTGTTTCGTCCTAAACTTTTTCAGACCAGATAATATAATGATCGCGAGATGTGTAGACTAGAGATGTTTGTTTACACGTAGTAGTTCTGGAGTTCTGATTAGTAACAATGCAAGTGCTCATCATATTAGTAGAGACTAGCTACCACACCAGACATCTTATATGGCTTTCGGTTGTTAATTTGGAAGAGACGGATAGACTGCATACCATATGTAGGCTTTGCACACGTAGTCTTTCTAGCTTTACGCTTACGCTTCTGACGTGAAGAAAGGTCCCACTACAAATCAAAACCGGTGAAACTAATCTGCATATTGCAACAAAATTTGGTTTGGTAGTTCATTTGCTCGCTGGTCGTATGTGTTTGTATATACATCCACCAAAGAGAAGTCTGATATAGGTCGTACGACGTTTAGCTGTGTGAAGAATATGATCGATTTAGCACTAATAAAGCTATGATTTTAGGCGCAACCACCGTGCGTTTAAAGTACATCCAATGGAAAATATATGTAAGCAGCTATATATAGTTTACCTGTCGACCCTATTCAACCAATTCATTTTATCTACATGGATTGGCAACATGATAATTGACGTCAGTATGTAGTCAGAGATTTCCAACTATATTATTCATGGTTCCATATATATGCATGAGTACTTACTATATACAAAAAATTTTGGCGTGAAATGTTTTGGCACCATGGGTTGTGTCCCTTTCATAGTCAGAAAACTACGGCTATGGCTACACTACTACAGAACGGCTCATTAATCCCGGTTGAAAAACCTTAGCTGTCCTGGTTAGGAAACCTTAGTTGTCCTGGTTGGACCGCCAATCCGGGACTAGCAGTGCTATGCGAGTAATTTGGACACACAGATGAGATATTTTTGTTTGTGTGGACGCACAGACTCCAACATTTGAGCATCTTAGTTCCCAGGATCACTGCTTATGGCCTACCGAACCTTGCCTCGAAATAATGTCGTCATGTGATTTACAAGAGGTCAAGCCTTTATTTGCCGGGCAAACTTGCGCACACAAGGAAGAAATAGCTTTCCATTAGTTCTCTCAATTGGGTATGGCTTCACAGCTCAATTTTCTAGAAAAGTTTGGAGTTCAGAAGTTCAGTAGATCTGTTAGTAAAAATAAATCTTGATTATTTTAAATTTATATTGCTATATTTTCTATGCTCTATATGTTGCTTATAAAAATATGATAAATTTATAGAAGATTAAATATAGGATAATAAACACTCTGTAAAATCTTGAGCACCAGGACTTGCATATTGGGATTGCATAAAAGAGTATGGGTTCCAGCAGTAGCTGTTTATTTTATTTTTAGTGTTTAATATATAGCATAAAAAAAAAGCTGCAAATTTTATATTAACTTGTCCACTGAGAAATGTGCTCTGCATAAAATGTTCAAGAACAGAACCTATGTCTTACTTTATTTAAAGTGTGCCACATGTTGCCTTGTGTTGGGTAGAGAAGAAGAAAAATGGCTTCATGTTAATAACTTATTAAAACACCCCTTTTACCTAATGAAGCAAGTAAAGTTAATTAATACTCTATAAATGTCTGACCAAGGAAATGTAAATAAAATGCTTTACAACTTTATAATGAAATATTTATTTAATCTTTACCATCAAAATAACTCATGCATATGCATTACATGTAGACAATGCCGCTCTCGCCGACGGAACATACAAGCCGGTGCCCGAGTCCAAGAGTGAGCAGCGCGAAGCTCAAGTTAATCTAACTGAAGTTGCTGAAGACCTGAACCAAAGTTTGGAAGAGCCCAAGGCTAGCTTTGCTCAAGCAGGCAAGCCCCGGAGCATAACCCCTATTTTTAAACTTATGCAACTTTTACATATGGTATTGTGCATTAAGTTTGTAGGAGTGGATTGAAACCCTAGATGCATGATCTTAGGCACCTATGATATGAATACTAATCTGTGTCGGTTGCTAGATTGCCATGCTAATAGGACTCCAGTAAAAGTCGAGTGATTTTCTGTCACTCGCAAGATATAGGAGTTGCTTATTTTACATATGTTGGAATCATAAGGTCGACGGATGGTGCTATGTTACGATATTCCTGTTGATGACTGAGATAGGAGGCCCTGTCTGTTTAGCAAAAATATTAAGATCGCGGTGTGTGTTATTGGTGGTTAAGTTTTTGAACGTACTAACCACATGCTAAGAATATGATAATCGGTAAACTTAAGTACTTGATTCAATAGAGGCGTGTAACATACCACCCCACCATCTTGACTTCGTTCCCATGCGGCCACATGGTGAGTGCAGAGCATGGCTCTGTACTCGAGGGTGGTGGCCCTGTTCCATGAAACGGGAATAAAGGGGAAAAGTTGCACGTGTGACTCTGGGAGTAACCACGTGACGTGTGTTTAGCTTTGCCTTGCAAGGTTAAGAAATTCAATTCGAGTCATCCGTTTCTCGCGGCCATTGAGACTGCTTGACCCTTTTATCACATAGAGGAAGAAGAGGAACAATGATGACGATTAACCTGGTTGGATGCTCAATTAATTATTTCCAACATGCATAATTTGGATAGTTGCTTACTTAGAATGGTTAATCAACTAGAACTTAATGCTAAAACTTGAAAGCAAGGACTCACTCTTAGATGCTTTTTGACAAAAACAACCCTCAGCTAAAAGCCTTGCATGTCTAGGAGTCAGCTAAGTATATTCTACTAGTTGGGTAAACCTTGCTGAGTATTAGTATATTCAGCCTTGCTTCTGGCTTTGTTTTCAGGTGAGACCTTTGACGACATGGTTGCTAGTTTGACTTGGCCATGTACTCTTCTTCCTGTTTGGTCGGTGGAATAGGATGCGTCCCCGACCAACAATGATAACACTGAATGATGTCATGTACGGGCTTCATCATGATATCTTATATCGTCATTAGAACTTTCGCTTATTTTCTGCTGCACTATTAAACTTTAAAAGTACCTTATATTATGAACTCAAACTTGGTTTGTAATAAGAATTCCTGTTGAACTCTATGATGTAAAAATTTATAGATTGTTGTAATCTCTAGGCTCACCTTTGTGTGGGTTATATGTATGCATTGTTTCGATTGAAACTCCAGTGGTTGCATTGGGATGTTACTTGACATACTGTCGTTTTACTCCGTTTTAAGTGCGTGTTAGCTTGGATTGCCTCTATGGTGATGGTTAGCGCACTTAAGCCGGATTAATTCAGGCGGTTCTGCCACAGGTATCGCCATGAACCTAGCAAGGGCAGGCCACCCGAGGATTGTATGGTATGATGTTTCGAACAAAGCCACCTTGAAGTGGATGTACTCCATCCTGTAATTCTCCCGGGTTCCGAAGGCGGGTAGAGTTACTTGGCCGACCGGAGTCGTGCCTGATCTGAGGATGATTTCGAGGAATGCCTCCTCAATGGGGACCAAGGAGGTCATGTCGTGCCCCATGCTCTCCAGCGTCTTGGAGAAGATGATGTTGAGGCCGCTGCCTCCATTGAGCACCTTGGTGAGGCGAGCCTAGCTGACCACCGGGCTGACCACAAGTGGATAAGTGCCTGGGTTCGGGAGGTGAACCCAGTGGTCGCGTCGGTTTAAGGTGATAGGGACCTTGGACCAGCGTAAGGGCTCTACCGGGTGCTAAAACACCGAGTTGACCTTGCGCTGATCAAGCCTGAGCCGGTGGCGACATTTTGGGGCTTTGGTGCCCCCGTAGATGAAATTGACGGCGCGGTCGGCTTCTTGGAAGTCTCTTCGAGACTTGTTGAATGGATCTTCACGATCACTCCTGGCAAGTCGTTTCTGCATCCACGGCTGCGAGAGCCTTTGGAGCCGCTGGCCTTGTCACGGTCGTCGTAGCAGGGCCACTTGGAGTCGTCCTGGGCCACACTATCGCGGAGTGCGTGACACTCATGCACGGTGTGGTTGGCATCCTTGTGCCAAGGGTTCTTGCCATCGAGGAAGCCGATCCAAGTCCTCCTGGTTGAGGGAAGTGCATCGTCGGGGTCGATCTGCTACGGCGACGGTGTTCTCAGGGCCGCGCTTGCGATCCATGTTCTTGGATGACTTCGGGCGGTCGTGGTTCTTGTCGAAGTTGTGCCAGGGAGGTCGGCCGTCGGTGCGCTGACGATCATCGTGATGTGGCTTGGGATGGTCATCGGAGTTGCGGCGGTCCTTGTGGTGGTGGTGGGCTTTCTCGGTGTCCTCCATGTCGGCGTGCTTGTTGACCACCGCCATCATGTTGGAGACCATCTTAGGGTTGCTCTCGAACATCTTGCACTAGAGCTCGATGTTGTGCAGCCCTTGGTGGAAGTAGTGGATGATGTCCCTATCATCAACCTCCGTAATCATGTTACGGTTAGCGAGGTACCTCTTGTTGTAGTCGCAGAGGGATTCATTGGGCTGTTGGGTGACACTGTCTTGATCCCATCTGGTTTTGGGACCCGGGCAGGACGCTTGGAAGTGATTGATGAAGGCGGTGCAAAGATCTTGCAAGCTATTGATGGAGTCAGGTCGAAGTTCCTCTAGCTAGTTAAAAGCTTGGCGGCTCATTATCACCAAGAAGTACGCCACCATGATGTCGTTGTTGCCATTGGCAGCGCACACGGCGATGGAGTAGGTGCGGATCCATGTCATGGGGTCGGAGTCGCCGTCAAATTTGTCAATGCCGACCGGCTTGAACATGGCGGGCCATGAGATACCTTAGAGTCCGTTGGAGAAGGCCGAGATGCCATCGAGGTCACCGCCAGTGTCATCGTCGAGGATGATGGGTGCTGGCGGTGGCAGTCAAGGTGGTGGTTTCTGGTCGTCGTGGCTGCGTCGGCCCTGATTGCCGCGATTGGCGCCTAGGGGGCATAGTCCTCGTCGTACATGCACCGACGCTCCCGCTTGACCTCATCATGCTCCCTGTGGCAGTTGTTGATGGCATGCCGGAGATCTCGGTTGTTGATGTTGGCCTGAAGAGCCTACTGGTCGACCTCGTCATCGAGTGGCAAAAATGGCTGGACTGGGCTCGAAGGGCTGAGTAGTCTTTCCTCAAGCATTGGACTTGTGCAGCAGTGACATGGAGACATGTCCAAGCTCGTTCAAGATTGGCCGAAGGTGTGGCGAATGGGGGAGAGTTTCGAGTACCTCAATTGTGGTGGCCAAATTGGCCGAAGGTGTGGCGAAGATGTTTTGGCCATCGCACTCTAGGATGAAGTCATCGCCGAGGTTCCGTGAAGTTGGTGCAGCTGGTCAAGGTGCACGAGCCTAGGGTGGGGACCTTCTACGGTACGTAGATCCGCATGGGCTTGAGCGATGGTTTCCTCATTTCGGCGCCTTTGACAATCAAGGTTGTCATTACGTCGAAGGTTTTGGACCTCCGGGCCCTCTCCCTCGACAGAGTCTTCATCGGAGGAGACAACCGAGATCTTACGATTGTCGACTGGATCTGAAGTGCTAATGTGATTGGGTGGGAGGGTGAAGAGGGCCTCTTGGTAGCTGGCAACTGGTCCTGGGACCACTACAGATTTGATTTTGTCGGTACATACAGACAGGGGTACCTCCTCCTACTGAATCTAGCCCGAGGGGTGCGAGGTTATCCGTAACCTCGCACTAAGCTTCTGGGCGACAGGGCGTAAGGCCCGGGCCTGACAACTGGGGGCACGGTCTCCGGATCTCCCACCACGTACTAGCAGGTCCGGTGCCTCCATGTGCCCGCAAAGACGAAGTGCTCAGGAACAGCTACCACGGGCCCGGACCACCGCAGGATAGTCTTGGGCTCCCATGTGTGGAAGCCGGACCCACAGGGGGCCTGAGCGCCTAGGCCAGCAAGGGGGGCCCGGACCTCCCATCCCACCTGGGAGGAGGTCCGGTGCTGCCACGTGCCCTTGAGGAAGCGGCCGCTAAACTAGCACCGCCACGTGTCCGATGGATACCAGCCTTCTGCGAGAAGCCAGCCCAACTACCGCATTAAATGCGGGTGGTTGGGGTGCGCACACCCAAGACAGGGCATGGGCTGCCCTTTAACATGTTGGGCAGGTATGGGTGACATCACAGTAAGCCCACCAGTTACCGAGGTGGCGCGTCACATCACAGTGCCGTGTGCGTGGGCGAAGGACGTATGGTCACATCACAGCGCCGCGCATGTGGGCGAAGATTTATTATGACCTGCTGCAGGAAGGCCAGAATGTGCACTGCTACAGTGCGCAAAGGTACAGCACGGCAGGTCAGTATAACCCCTTCGCCTGTTAGCAGGAGCTGACTCTACATCGATAGCACGACTCCCTCTACGCATGTCAGCGACAGGAGACTCTATGCTAGCAAGACAGCACAAGATCATATTGTTGTCGGTCAAAACCCACCGGCGAGCAGCGACAGGCAACACGAGAAGCCGGGAGGCTTCCGGGCCTGCTGGTGGGCCCCGGTCCCTCGGTCAACGGCCCAGCGATCTGGCGCACACCCTGGCTTGGTGAAGTGCTAGGCGTGCTACCTGACCTATACCTGATCAGGAAGGTGTAGAAATCACTTGTCAGCTATCTTCCTGCATACACAGACACGTTAAACATTAGTCCGAGCCGTGATCGGCTCTTACAATGACTCCCAAGACCAGCTAAAGAAGCCGACGGAGTCATTGCACTAGATCGGACCCATCTTGACAATGGGTCGGACCTTCGGGTACTTATCAAAATCGGCTAGAAGTAGCCGATTGCCATGTTTAGTAGATCGAATCTATTAAACATATGATCATTCACGCAAATCTGACGAAAAGATGGAAACATGCTCTGTAATTACCAAGCTAATTCAATCTACGATGGTAAAAGCTTTCACTGTATAACCAGAACATCCTACGCGTGGTTAAGCCTAACGTACATGAAAGATTACCATACGCTAACCTGAAAAGAGGCCTAAAAACCAACTAACAAGTCGATTCCCGAAACAATCCCTCGTCAGATTATCGTAAGGCACCAAACATGCAGCCGGAACATTCAACCCATTTGAATTGCCTAATCATACAGATATTAAACCAATTGTTCGTAATACAAAGAACTACCATAACGGATTGGATCTACCAGGCAACGACAGAGCAAGGCGCTACCACTGCGCCCGAGATCGGACACAAGGACGGCTAAACGATTACAAGCAACAAACAAAGCATAGATTTATTATTCAGAATCATTGCAGCTTCATGATCGTTTAAGATAACTAGTGCTACTCGCCATCAAAAATGCTTCAGTACGAGCAACACAGAGATAAACAGATAAACGTGACGCTGCTCCGACCATGCAGGACATGATCGGAGCAACATGCCGATTACCTGGAAAATGCCCTTGGAAAGGGGTGGCGATGCGCCGAGAATTTGTTGTGGATGATTGATTCTGTT
The DNA here is from genome assembly GCF_002211085.1 of Panicum hallii. NCBI lineage: Eukaryota > Viridiplantae > Streptophyta > Magnoliopsida > Poales > Poaceae > Panicum > Panicum hallii. The sequence goes on from NC_038044.1 coordinate 43,312,169, forward strand.
TTATTGATTCTCACGATACATATTTATAGTCTGGAGACTTTGATCTTAACTAACCCTAGCTGATTACGATTCAATCTCTAACTTACTATATTTAAACTATCCTGAGATACACGGCCATCCTGGCCCCTGACACGTTTGCATAGAGGCCGATTCGCAGACCATTACGATAATTTCCTTTAGCCCATGTTGCTCTCGGCCCATCCTTTGGTCCAGTCAAATTATGGGGATAACACATGCCCCCCTGGTTTTGGCAATGATAATTCCAAAACCATTGTTTCTTCGACTTCTTGGACTTGTGTACGCACATACTGCTCCCAATGCCGCCAGACGCGGCCCTTCGACTTCCAAGGCCTGTACACACGCACTACCTTCCAATCTTATTGGGCGCGACCCTTCGTCTTCTCCCTCGGGAAACGCGGTACTGCCGCTTCACCTTCCACCTTTGCCTTTATAAACCGGTATCAATGGATTCACTTCCACCCATCTTCTTTCCCCGTGCATTAGCCGTGCTAGCTCACTTTGCATCCCCCGATAATGGCTTCTTCTTCCTCCGTCTCTTCCAACTCCCCTTCGTCTTCTTTCATCATTTCCATCACTTCTCCTGACTCTGAAACCATCTCCATTACCTCTCCTGACTCTAAAACCTCCAGAGAGGCAACGCCGGAATTCGATCCAATGGCTTCATATGAAGATCTCGCCCCTCTGCATTGGGACGCAGAGGAGTGGGACTACAGTACCTGGTCAGAGGACGATGAGCCCCTGACCGACGATGAAGACCTCCAGATCCTTCTTCACGGGGCTCTGGACGAAGACGACGACGACTCCTGGGATGGCGACTTCTTTTCTTCCTCAGAAGAGGATTCCCAGATTACTTCTTCGGATGGCGATTCGGCAGCAAGAGGATACCTTTGTGGCAGATCATCGTCTTCAGAGGATGATGAGGACTCCAGGAACGACGCCAGTCGTAGCAGCGATGATGGCGACGACAGCAGCAACACTGGTGATGGCGATGGTGACAGCGACGACGACACCAGCATTCCTCCCCCGTACAAGCGCCGCAAAACCCTAGGGACTTACTGGTGGTAGTTCATAGGGTCTTCCGCCATTGCGCACAGAGCTGGTAGATCGGCTTCTTTTGTAATCACCTTTTTGTAAATAAATCCTTTGTTTTCGGCAAGTCCGATGGCATCGCATCGGTCTTTTCCCTTGGATTGTCCGGTCTAATCACGAGTTTTCTTTTATTCCGGGTTGAAAAGATTTCAAGAACTCGAGTACCTCTTGAAATGTTCCTGCTAATAACAAGAGTACTCTGCAGTCGGCTCCTTTCCTTATTATTGGATCCCATCCCTCAGTTGGATCAAACAACATGAATATCAGGAAAACCTCGCGAAGAAGTCGAACTTATTCTTTTAAGATTAAGGGACTCCTGCAATCGTCCTATCTGTTTTTATCAAGACCCAAAATTGGCAAGACCCAATTACTGCTTCTGAAGTCGATGGTTTAACATCGGCTATTCAACTTTTCATCCTGTGTATGGACCGGCAAAGTACCCGACTTCCAAAGTACTCGAAGAATGCTGTCTTGCAACTTACCAAGTACCCGACTAGATCAACTCTATGCGCTGCAGAGTACTCGATTATATCCTTTGCAAATACCCTGATCATATTAGTCCATAGCCTGATGCGTTACACCGGCTTCATCACTCTTCTTCCCACATGCTCGGGAAATACTTCTTGAGATGTTGACCGTTGACGGCCACTGGAAATTTAACACCATTTAATTCTTCAAGCATGTATGCGTTCCCCGGCAGAACTTGATCAACTCTATAAGGCCCATGCCAATTCGGAGACCATTTACCATATGCCGTATCCTTAGTCCCCAATGGTAGCACCGCCTCCCAAACTAAATCCCCAACTCGGAATTCTTTCGGTTTAACCTTCTTGTTGTAGGCGCGGGCTACCTTGGCCTTATTTTCTTTGATCTTTTCCAGCGACCAAAGCCTGAGTTCTGTGATGTCTTCCACATTGTCGCTCATTAGCGCTGCATACTCTTCAGCAGTCAACTCATTCTGGAACTCTATTCTTCTTGAACCGGCCGTAATCTCCCATGGCAATATGGCCTCCTGTCCATATACCAGATGGTATGGTGAAGTTCTTGTCGCCCCGTGGCATGAAATATGATAAGCCCATAACGCTTCTGATAATACTTCATGCCAGCGCCGTGGATATTCATCAATCTTCCTTTTGATCAGCTTGATCAAGCTCTGATTGGACGCCTCGGCTTGTCCGTTTGCTTGAGCATAGTACGGAGATGACCTGATCAATTTAATCCCCATGTCGGCAGCGAACTTTTTGAATTCATCTGATATGAATACTGATCCTCCATCTATTGTAATGGTCTGAGGAATCCCAAACCTATGAATAATGTGTTCCTTGACAAAATTGATGACGTCCCTCGACGTTACTGACTTCATGGGAACAGCCTCTCCCTATTTGGTAAAATAATCTATGATGGCCAAAATAAACTGATGGCCTTTACTAGATGGAGGATTGATCTTACCAATCATGTCCATGCCCCAGCCTCTGAATGGCCAAGGCTTGATGATAGGGTTCATGGCTGATGCTGGTACTATTTGTATCCGTCCAAACCTCTGACAGGCCTGGCATCCTTTGTAGTACTTGAAGCAATCTTCCAGCATATTAGGCCAATAATATCCCGAGCGCCTGATCAACCACTTCATTTTGTGGGCTAATTGATGAGTCCCACACGTACCTTCATGGACTTCATGTAAAAGCAAATTGGATTCAATCGGCCCTAAGCACTTAAGCAATAATCCTTCCAGAGTCTTGTAGAACAAGTCGTCCCCTATCAGGACGTACTTCATAGCTCTGTAGCGTATCTTCTTAGGTGCCCCCCGAGCCGGATCCTTCAAGTAATTGAAGATATCGGCTCTCCAATCTCCCTGATCCAACAGGTGTATTGGAAAATCAGCTCCATCCGCTGTGTCCTTGTAACTGGAAGCCATCTGAGCAAGATCATTAGCCTCAGAATTCTGCGTCCTTGGTATCCAGTAGAAGTTTATATATCTGAACTAGGCCATTAGCTCCTGCATTGTCCCCACAAAGGAAATAACAACTCGCTCTCATATCGGTATGTCTCCGTAAGCTGAGAGATGACCAATTTAGAATCCCCAAAAACTTCTACTGCCTCTGCTCCAGCTACGAGGAGTAATTTCATACCTTTATGCACTGCTTCATACTTGGCTAGATTATTGGTGCAAGGCGCTGGCAATCTGATCGAAAAGCAATATGTTGCCCCCCGAGGCGAGACGAGCAAGATGCCTATACCGAAACCATCTCCACAGACGGACCCATCAAAATACATCGCCCATGCGTGGATGGAAATCGCTGCTATGTCTATGCTGGTCCTTTCTACAACGAGGTCAGCCAGCGCCTACCCTTTGACTGCTTTCGCCGGTTGGTACCGGATATCAAATTCTGATAGAGCGAACATCCATTTACCCAGTCGGCCTTTCAACACTGGGGCCAACAGCATATGCTTGATCACATCTGATTTGCAGATGACAATTGTCTCGGCTGAAAGCAGGATGTGGCGGAGCTTTGTACAGGTAAAGAATAGGCAAAGGCATAGTTTCTCAATTTCAGGATACCTTGTCTCCGCATCCAGCATCCTTCTGCTGAGATAAAAAACAACCCTCTCCTTGTCATCCTGCACCTGTACGATAACCGAAGCAATGGAAGTGTCACCTACCGACAAATAAACATAGAATGGCTTACCCTGCTGGGGTGGGACTAACACAGGCGGTTTGGATAAATATCCCTTGATATTTTCGAACGCCTGTTGCTGTTCTGCCCCCCAGCGGAACTCATCATTGGCTTTAATTTTTACCAACTCCATGAATGGTTCAATCCTTCCCGACAGATTAGAAATGAACCTCCTAACAAAATTAATCTTGCCAATGAGTTGTTGGAGTTCCTTTTTTGTAGTAGGTGGCACCATTGTTTTTACAGCTTCTTGACTCTTTAGGCCGATCTCGATTCCCCGTTCATGAACCAGAAAACCCAGGAACTGACCGGCCGATACACCAAATGCACACTTCTTAGGATTCATCCTAAGCCCGAACTTTCTAGTTCGTTCCAGAACTCGCTGTAGATCTCCCAGATGCCCCTCAGCCGATGCAGATTTCATCATCACATCATCAATATAAATTTCCACCAGCTTGCCAATCAGATCATGAAACATGTAGTTCATAGCCCGCTGATATGTAGCACCGGCATTTTTGAGGCCGAAGGTCATGACCACGTACTCGAATAATCCCACCACACCTGGTACTCTGAATGCAGTCTTATGAATATCTTCTGAAGCCATGAAAATCTGGTTATAACCAGCATTGCCGTCCATGAAACTCAACATCTTGTGACTAGCAGCTGCATTAATCAGTGTTTCCACAACCGGCATGGGGTACTCATCTTTTGGTGTGGCCCTGTTGAGATCTCTAAAGTCTACACAGACTCTCCACCGTCCATCCTTTTTCTGTACAGGTACAACATTGGAAATCCATTCGGCATACCTGCAAGTCCTAATGAAGCCGGCTTCTATCATTTTTTCGACTTCTTTCTTGACTTCCTCCAAGACTTCGGCCTTCATTTGTCGTGCTCGTTGCTGGAACAGCCGAAATCCTAGCTTGAGAGGGAGTCGATGCTCGACGATATTTCTATCCAACCCAGGCATCTCTATGTAATCCCAGGCAAAACAATCTGCATATTCTTTTAGCAATAATATTATCGCCTCTCGTAATCCTGGATTTAACTTCTTACTGATAAATGTTGGCCGTGGCTTATCCCCAGGACGAATATCGACTTCTTCCAGCTCATCAGCAGATGTAAACCCGTATCCTAGCTTTCCTTCATCCATCAAGTCGACATTGCAAATAGATAATGAATGTGATGTAAAAGGATTTGGCCGATCGCAGGGATCGGCCGACTTGTTCTTTTCATTAACTTGTGCTTTTTTACAATTAACATATGGCCGGCTGCTCGAGCGGGCCTCCCTGTGAACCAAATAAAAATGTAGCATGGATGACAAAAACCACTCGAGTCCTATTTTTTGGGGCCGATCGCGGGGATCGGCCTCTCCTGTTCCTCTGGTGCAGAATGACTTGGGCACCCTATCTACTCTGTAAGGCCAGTGGATAAGACCAGCCTCACCCCATTTTTTGTAGCCTCCACATGGTCACAGCCCTCCAAGCTGATCCCAGAGATTGGTTCCTGGTCTTCTGCGTCCCAGACACTCATGGTGGCGTGCGAAACTTCGGTAGAATCATCCGCGTGGACTACTTCGACTTCATCTCCATCCCATTGAATTAGACATTGGTGCATCGTAGAAGAGATACAGAAATTGGCATGAATCCAATCTCTCCCAAGCAGAACGGTGTATGAACCCTTGCTGTTGATGACAAAAAATGATGTAGGGACAGTTTTACCTCCTACCGTCAGATCCACGCTGAGAACTCCTTGTGCTTCTGATGTTTGTCCATTGAAGTCACTTAGCGTGATGTTGGTCTTGATTAGGTCTCCAACAAAATGCCCTAACTTACGCAGCACTGAGTACGGCATTATATTGACTGCTGCTCCTGTATCGACTAGCATCCTGCTAACGGGTTGGCCGTTGATGTACCCTTTGAGATATAACGCTTTCAGGTGCCTGTAATTCTTTTCCCGAGGTTTCTCGAATATAACTGGTCATGGCCCCAAGTCAAGCTGAGCCACTGGCACTCCCTCACGGCCTGGTGCATGGAACTCTGCAGGGAGAACAAACACCATGTGTGTGTCAGCCGATGTGTTCACATTGGCTTTCGACTTCTTGGGCCGCCATACCTTCTTGGGAGTACTCTCTACTCGTCGAGGATCGTGGACCTTTTCTACCAAATCCGGCCGCGCTTTCCTTAATGTTTCCAAGTACTAGGCTTCGGCTTCTTCCAGGCTGCGCAGCCGCTGTACCCTCCGCTTCTGGGACCGGTTGAGCCCATCAGGGCACCAGCGCGGCCGGTGACACTTGTCCTCCTCATTTTCTGAATTGCCGCCTGTGCGTGAAGGCTCGACCTGCTCATGATGAGGCCATTCTGGTCCCAAACGCTGAAAGACTGAGGCGCTTCTCGTATCTTGCTTCTGAGAGTTGCATTCTGGACAATCTTCAAGAGTAGGTAGTCTTTTCATACCAGAATTCCAACAGTATATGAAGAAAAAGCAATGCCAATGATCCCGTGTATCTTCTCGCCTCCTGAGGCGTTTCCCAGTGCGTCGTTGTATTCTTCTTCTTCTATTTCATGTTGGAGACGCTGTTGATATTGATACTGGTACTTCCTCAGAAGATGAGAAGAAACTGGCCGCTGGTTCCTGACATGCCTCACTTGCTCTTCGGTGATATAATCCCTTTCCTCTTTTTGGGGCCGATTGCGGGAATTGGCCTTTTGCCCCCTTAAATGTGAACGTGATATATGTCCTGCCATATTGATACCAAGCGTGAAATCCAACTGCCGTCACGTAGATCGGTCGTACCCTTCTACCATATTTACATTTGGGAACGGCTGAGTATCAACCTTCATGGCGTACTGCCCCAGGATTAATTGGCCTTGCTCAATGGCCGATTGTATTTGCCGTCGGAGTTCTTTGCAGTCGCTTGTACTATGGGTGAAGGAATTATGCCACTTGCAGTATAACCTCCCCTGAAGCTCCTGGGCTGTTGGGACCTTGAAACCTTCAGGGAACTTTAATTGCTTCTCTTTCAGGAGCAAGTCGAATATCTGTTCAACTTTGTTCACATCAAAATCGAATCCTTTTAAAGGACCCTGCTGCTTCACCCACTTGCAGGACACAGGTTTTGCCCCCCGAGCCCATTCCACGACTGCAATTTCTTGGTCATCCTCGGAGTCTTCAGAATCTTCGGCGTCAACCATTACCACCTCACGCTTGAACTTATCTTGGTACAACTCTGGATGGCGTTGCTCGTATACCGTCATCTTCTGTACCAGGTGTGCCAAAGAGTTGAACTCCAACTGGAAAACCAAATCCTTGACTGGTTTTACCAATCCCAAGATTGCTAACTCAACAGCTTCTTTCTCCGAAATTCGAATCGAGTAGCATCGATTCTTGACTTCCCTGAAGCGCTGAATGTACTCCGCCACTGTTTCTCCTCGTTTTTGGCGGACCTGTGCCAAATCAGCAATCCCAGCTTCTGCAGCTTCTGAATGATATTGGATATGGAATTGTTCCTCTAGCTGCTTCCAAGTGCGGATAGAATCAGGACCCAATGATGTATACCATCCGAAAGCCGGTCCTGTGAGAGACTGCGAGAAGAACCTTACTCGCAATGGATCTGAAACCGAAATCATCCCCAATTGCGCTAGATATCGGCTTATGTGTTCTACGGAGCTAGCTCCTTCTGCTCCACTAAATTTGGTGAACTCAGGTAGCCGATACTTGGGCGGTAGGGGAATCAAGTCGAAGTCACTTGGATACGGCTTGGTGTAGCCGATCGCTCGCTTTCTTGGGAGGATGCCAAATTGATCCCTCAAAATAGCACTGATTTGATCTACAGAATGAACTCCTGGGGCCGAGTGCGTACCTTCATGACTCGGCCTCGATGTGTAAGCATCCAGCCATGCCTGTTTGTTGGCATCGACTACAGATGTTCCTCCAGTTGCTTTCTGCGGAAGTCGTGCCGGGTGACCACCATCTGGTATGTATGCACAAATATATCCATGCGGCACCTCCTTGGGGGGTTCGCTGAAGAATTGGTGATCAGCAGGATCACCTCCCACCTTGTATATGACATATGCTGGAGAATTCTGTTGCTCTGGGCAGCAAATGCATAAGACAATGGCGGCCTGGCTTGAGAAGGCAACTCCCCTCTGTGACTCCCTAAAGCAGGTCCTGTTGGAGAGTACTGGTGCTTCATAATTTCCGGCACCACGCGCAGCGCAATGCGCTCAAGTGTATTCACCAGACTCTCAGAATGGCGATGCAACGAGTGAGCCACCATATAATTGACCTCCTGACGGAGAGCCCGAGTACGTTCTTCCGTAGGGGTAGATAGATCCACTTCATCGAGTGCCCCTTCAGCTGAAAAACCCTTCCACCTGATGCCGTTGTGACGGGTCCTCTCAAACGAACCGAGGAGATCGGCCTCAAAAGCAGCCTTTATTTCATCATATTTCTGCTTATGCTCCTCTGACAACTCCTCATAAGTGATCGGGTTCTCGTTCGGCATCTTGACAATAGAAGTTGATGAAGCCAAAGAAGATGATGCACTTGGCTGCAGTCGATGTAGTCAAAATAGTCACGTAAGTAGTTGATGTAGTTGACGCAATATTTGATGTAGTCGATGCAGTAGTCGATGTAGTCGACGCAGTGGTCCCACTGGGCGTGCCAGAATGTGTTGTCGGTCAAAACCCACCGGCGAGCAGCGACAGGCAACACGAGGAGCCGGGAGGCTTCCAGGACTGCTGGTGGGCCCCGGTCCCTCGGTCAACGGCCCAGCGATCTGGCGCACACCATGGCTTGGTGAAGTGCTAGGCGTGCCACCTGACCTATACCTGATCAGGAAGGTGTAGAAATCACTTGTCAGCTATCTTCCTGCATACACAGACACGTTAAACATTAGTCCGAGCCGTGATCGGCTCTTACAATGACTCCCAAGACCAGCTAAAGAAGCCGACGGAGTCATTGCACTAGATCGGACCCATCTTGACAACGGGTCGGACCTTCGGGTACTTATCAGAATCGGCTAGAAGTAGCCGATTGCCATATTTATCAGATCGAATCTATTAAACATATGATCATTCACGCAAATCTGACGAAAAGATGGAAACATGCTCTGTAATTACCAAGCTAATTCAATCTACGATGGTAAAAGCTTTCACTGTATAACCGGAACATCCTACGCGTGGTTAAGCCTAACGTACATGAAAGATTACCATATGCTAACCTGAAAAGAGGCCTAAAAACCAACTAACAAGTCGATTCCCGGAACAATCCCTCGTCAGGTTATCGTAAGGCACCAAACATCCAGCCGGAACATTCAACCCGTTTGAAGGGACTAATCATACAGATATTAAACCAATTGTTCGTAATACAAAGAACTACCATAATGGATTGGATCTACCAGGCAACGACAGAGCAAGGCGCTGCCCCTGCGCCCGAGATCGGACACAAGGACGGCTAAACGATTACAAGCAACAAACAAAGCATAGATTTATTATTCAGAATCATTGCAGCTTCATGATCGTTTAAGATAACTAGTGCTACTCGCCATCAAAAATGCTTCAGTACGAGCAACACAGAGATAAACAGATAAACGTGATGCTGCTCCGACCATGCAGGACATGATCGGAGCAACATGCCGATTACCTGGAAAATGCCCTTGGAAAGGGGTGGCGATGCGCCGAGAATTTGTTGTGGATGATTGATTCTGTTTTATTGATTCTCACGATACATATTTATAGTCCGGAGAATTTGATCTTAACTAACCCTAGCTGATTACAATTCAATCTCTAACTTACTATATTTAAACTATCCTTAGATACACGGCCATCCTGGCCCCTGACACGTTTGCATAGAGGCTGATTGGCAGACCATTACGATGATTTTCTTTAGCCCATGTTGCTCTCGGCCCATCCTTTGGCCCAGTCAAATTATGGCGATAACACATATCCAGACGGAGGATACGCACGGAGGTTGATGAGGAAGATCTCCGGATCTCAGGCATTTAAGGCTCCAATGCGTATGTTATTAAATATGTCGCCAGGTCAACCTGTCAGGACCCCTCTAGATCGAGCATTCCTTGACTACCCCCAAACTCATACTAAGCTAGGATTAGGCAGGTGCACTCTACCACTCGACTGGAGAAATCCTCCGACATTTGGCGCGCCAGGTAGGGACAAGTCTGGTTTGCACTTGATCAAGGCTCAAGACCACAATGCCACAGGTAGTCCAGCACCATGATCACCCGATAGGGGAGGAGATGGCGTCATTTGCGCCACATGCCTCTCACCGTCTTCCATTGAGGACTGTGGCACGCGTTGCACCGCAACATGCTGCAGAGCAGGCCTCCAAGGCCCAAACGCAGCCCACACCAAATGGGCCATTGGTGGCGGCCAGGGAGTTGCTCCGCATCCTGCCGGATCCGGCGGCCTCGCCTGACGTGCTGAGGCAATGACGTGACGACGTTGACTGCCTCCTCAAATTGGCGCAGGTCACCCCAGGCTCAACGGGGGGATCTGCGTCCAGGCAGCGTCGCTGTCAGGGCGGCGCATCCGGCTCTATGCAATCCCCAACAGTGAGGAGTGTACGGACCGAAGACCTGCGGGCGGAACTCAACCATAGGTGTGCGGGAGAGGACGCCCGCGTCACCATGGAGCGAGCACGTGAGTGTCAGACCCGGGGCTACAGGGCTGTGTACATAACGTAGTTTAAACAGGGTTAAGAGATAAAGCCCGTCTTATCTCTTATTTATGTTTTTTCTACTCATTTGAGTAGGAGATAAAGCTAGTCGTTACAGAAGGGAACTACTCGAGTTATACCCGGGTATGATTCCTTGACTAGTATTGACTAGATCCATGTAACCCTGACCTCCTGGATATATAATGGGGGGCAGGGACCCATTCAAAACACAACATCAACACCCTAAGGGAATACAAACCACCATACAGGATGTAGGGTATTACGCACCTCGCGGCCTGAACCTGTGTAAATCTTGTGTTCCTTGCACCTTCGAGTTCCTGATCTTGGCGTCTCCTCACCTAAACTTACCACCTCGGATATACCTCTCGGTGGGCAGCCGGTAAAACACCAACAGCTGGCGCGCCAGGTAGGGGAGCGTGTCGAAGATCCACCGGCAAACTCGATGGCATCTTTCCGATTCACCAGGTCAGTATCTTCTCAGGGTACAACGTTTGTTTTTGGCTCGTGGGTCTGCATCACAGATGGTGTGGGCAGTTTCTGTTGGTTCCTCAACGACATGAAGCCAAAAACCCCCACAGCGGGTTCTCAAAGTGACCTCGACAAGTTCGTTGATGATCTTGACGATTTGTCAATTCATGGGTCCACTACGAGGATCGAGGAGGAGTTTGCTTCCAGCGCGACTTCATTTGGCGCTGCAACAACCTTCCTTGGGTTGGACTCGTTGCAATTTGAGGGCTCGTGTAGCCAATCGCAACTCAGTCTATGCAATTTGGTCACTGATCTCCAGGAGGCCAACATCTCCGAGTCCCTCTCCACATTGGAGAAGGACTTGGACTCTCTACTCCAACACGGAAAGCCCGAAGCCACCGCTCGTCGGGGGGCTTCAGGTTATTTTGGTGCCAACGGTCTGATGATCACCTCCACCCCGGAGGGGCGTTTCGTGCATTGGAAGGGCATGAAACTTTCTGAGCTACTCGAGGCCGAAGATCGACTTGTGGCACACCTCGAGCCTTTGCCTTTTCAGGAGGGCAGGCCGTTAGCCACTATGGTGGAGGGGTCAACCAAGCTAGTCGACGTGAGCTCTGACGAGCTCATCTCACGCCAGGTGCTGATGGCGGAAGAAGGCAAGGACGATGGCGACTTGCCCATCATCGAATACAATACGGTATCTGAAGATGAGGCCACAGCCAACGCCGGCGACGAGAATGATGCCGATCGTGAGGCACGGAGGACCCGGAACAGGGCTCGTGCAGCTCGCCGAAGGAGGGTCAATGAGCGCATGCGATCCATGCATCGTGAGCTTGATGCCAAATTCACTACCGTAAGCGAGCAGGGCTTCAGGACTTCGGTGGCCAACATCACCAGGGTCACGGCCATATTCGAGTGCAGTAACGATCCGAACGTGCGTCAAGCACTTCATTATGCGCAGAGGGCCTGGATTCAGCTTGATCAGCAAAACCCGGCGTTTACCCTCAGGGAGGAGCGTGTGGGTGAAGCCGAAGCTAGGTTCATAGCCGAACGACAAGCGGCCATCCTCGACCTCAGCGCAGCAACAACGACAACGCTCGCGGGAGTCAGGTCCTTGGCGGGAGGCAGCAGCCACCTCCAGGAGGCAGCCCGCAACAGACCAATGATCGGCCTCCTCCAGAAGATCTGCGCCAGCGCATCAATGAAGGCTGCGATGTGCGGTCCATGATCGATTCCAGACGCAAAGTGCGTGAAGAAGTGGAGACAGAAGGTACTGACTGTAGCGACCCTTTCCTAGCTTTCTCCGCACGGTTCAGTAGTTACAAGTACCCTGAGGGCTTCAAGCCGATCGGCATCACCAAGTATGATGGCAAGCAAGCTCCTCAGCATGGTTACATTGCTACTCCACCTCCATTGAAGTCACAGGGGGTTCCAACATCACCAAGGTCGTCTACTTCCCGATGGCCTTGGACCCTGCGCTGCTCACGTGGTTGGAGAGCCTCAGCAACAACTTCCAGGGGATGATCGCTTGTGCAGGTACTCGTCACGATCTTGCTCAATCTAAACAGGAACGTAACAAGCTCCTCCAGTCCTATACACGTCGTTTCTTCGATGTTCGCGCCACCATTGCGAATATCTCGGAGGAGGACATCATCGACTGCTTCTACAATGGCATCACCGATCCAGGCATCTACAGAGACTTCGGGCAGAACAAGCCGAAGACTTTTGCGGGACTTCATGACATGATGCATGACTGGTCTGAGTAGGAAGAGAAGATGTGGGAGCGGTTCCCGAGGTGCAATGATAGCATTCTGAGGCATTCTCATGACAACCGCAACGACAAGAGCTAGCAGGACTATTTGGATCCATCCCGAAAACGCAAGCCAGATGATCTCATTGCGGCTGTGGATCGTCCCTTGCGAGGCAAGAAGTCGACGACACAGGAGGAGTTTGAGAAGCTCCTGCAGAAGTAATGCTCATGGCATCCAGGTTCCAATCATGCGGCAATCGATTGTTATCATCTCCGGAGGACATTCAGCAATTCCAGTGGTGGCAAGAAGAACAAGAAGCCAATGAACAAAGAACCCGAAGATGACGACCAAGGGGACCAAGGGTGCAATGCGAAGTTCCAGGATGCTTCAAAGACCGTCAATGACATCTTTGGGGGAGATGGAGATCTCAGTTCCAAGCGGGAACAAAAACTGCTTCTCCGGGAGATCATGTCCGTCGAGCCGGCAGCACCACGACCACTCTGCTGGTCAGAGGTGCCCATCTCATTCTCCCGCGATGATCAGTGGAAAAGCTTTTCGGAGCCCAGTAAGTTCCCCCTGGTCCTGGACCCGGTGGTGGCAGAAGTCAGGCTCACCAAGGTGCTCATCGATGGTGGGAGTGGTCTCAACCTCATCTTCGCCAACACTTTGAGAAAGATGGGTCTGGACTTCACGGACATGCTGGTTCCAAGCAAGTCTCCTTTCTACGGCATTGTTCCAGGTAACGCGGTGCACCCACTTGGCACGGTGGTTCTTCCAGTCACTTTCGGCACGAGGGAGAACTACCGCACCGAGTTCATTAAATTCAAAATTGCTAACTTCGAATCTTCTTATCATGCTATACTAGGTCGTCCGGCACTCGCCAAATTCATGGCAGTGCTGCATTATGTGTATCTGCTTCTTAAGATACCAGGTCAAAGTTGGGTACTCACTCTCCAAGGCAACTTGAAGAAGTCATATGATTGCAAGGCGATCCAATATGCTTTGACTATGCGTGTGCCAGATGCTTTAGGGGAAGTACTCACGGCCGCGCAGCAGGTCTCCCAAGCCGGGTTGGAGATCCCTTCGAGAAAGGCCAGCAAGTCGAGCATCCAGATGACTGGTGACGTGGCCCTCAAGTCGATCCTGCTCTAGGAGGGTGACTCATCTAAGACCGCCGTCATCGGTGCGAGCTTGGATGAGAAATAGGAACTCACGCTCGTCAGTTTCCTTTAGGCTAACCGAGACATATTCGCGTGGAAACCAGCGGATATGCTAGGGGTGCCTAGGGAACTGATCGAGCATAGTCTCAATGTACACCCACAGGCTGTGCCCAAAAAGCAATGCCTTCGAAGATTTGCTCACGACAAGCGTGAGGCAATTAAATGGGAAATAGCTAAACTTCTCACGGCTGGCTTCATCAAAGAAGTGATTCATCCAGACTGGGTAGCTAATCCTATCCTTGTAAAGAAAAAGAATAATGAATGAAGAATGTGTGTTGACTACACCGATCTCAACAAGCATTGCCCAAAGGATCACTTCGGGCTACCGCGCATTGATCAAGTCGTTGACTCGACGGCGGGTTGTGTACTCCTCTACTTCCTTGATTGTTATTCAGGGTACCACCAGATTGCACTCAAGGAGGAAGATCAAATCAAAACTGCATTCATCACTACGTTTGGGACGTACGTCTACAAAACTATGTCCTTCAGGTTGAAAAACGCAGGAGCAACCTATCAGCGCGCAATTCAGATGTGCTTTGCTGATTAGCTGCATCGGAACGTTGAAGCCTACGTGGATGATGTGGTCATCAAGACCAAGAATCCCGATGGCCTGATTACAGACTTGAAAGAGACGTTCAATAGCCTACGCAGGTTTTGGTGGAAGCTCTACCCAACTAAATGCGTTTTTGGAGTACCATCAGGGAAATTGCTCGGGTTCATCATCAGAAACTGGGGAATTGAAGCCAACCCTGTGAAGATTTCGGCCATCACTGATATGGGGGCTCCGGCCACAATCAAAGATGGGCAGAAGCTGACAAGCTGTATGGTAGCCCAGAACAGGTTCATCTCCCGGCTCGAGGAGAGAGGACTACCCTTCTTCAAGCTCCTGAAGCGCCAAGACAAGTTCTAGTGGACGGAGGAGGCCGAGCGAGTCTTGCAGGACCTGAAGCATCACCTTCAGTCTCCTCCAGTCCTTACAGCACCATTGCCGGGAGAAGATCTACTACTCTACATTGTGGCAACAACTCATGTTGTCAGCAGTGTTATTGTAGTCGAGCGCAGCGAGGAAGGCCATGCATTTGGGGTGCAGAGGCCTGTGTACTTCGTCAGTGAGGTACTCTCCAAATCCAAGGTATGATACTCGGCAGTTCAGAAACTTTTATATACAATTCTGATTATATCAAGAAAGTTGCGCCATTATTTCAACGAGTACAAGATCACTATGATTACGGATTTTTCGTTAGCGGATATTCTCCATAATCAAGATGCCACGGGGCGTATATCAAAGTGGGCAGTGGAACTGGGGGCTTTGTCTATCAATTTCAAGCCACGCACTGCAATCAAGTCTCAAGCTCTAGTCGATTTTATGGCTGAGTGGAGGGAGAATCAAATCCCAACTCCAGTCGACAAGCCAGAGCACTGGACCATGTACTTTGATGGGTCTCTCAAGCTTGATGGTGGCGGTGCTGGAGTTCTATTTATTTCTCTAAGAGGCGAATAATTGAAGTATGTCCTCCAGATCCTTTGGGAGGTATCCAATAACGAAGCCGAGTATGAAGCACTCCTTCACAGGCTACGTTTGGCGATATCACTAGGCATCAAGCGACTTCTTGTATATGGTGATTCACTTCTAGTCATTCAGCAAGTCAACAAAGAGTGGGACTGCAACAAGGAGACGATGGACGCTTATGTATAATAAGTGCGCAAGCTGGAAAACAAGTTTTCTAGCTTGGAGGTTCATCATGTGGTACGGGAGCATAATGTTGGTGCAGATATACTATCCAAATTAGGGTCTACTCGTGCACAGGTTCCAGTGGGAGTCTTCGTCCAGGAGTTAAAGCAGCCATCCATCAAGATCTCACCACAGGTAACCACTGATGCGGGCCTTCACCAACCTGATCGGGAGGTTATGATGCTTGGTGAGGACTAGAGAAAGGCTTATATTGATTTCATCCGGGATCAAAGACTGCCAGCAGGGATGGATGCAAGAAGCACAGAGGCAGCTCGTGTCATACGCAGAAGTAAGGGGTTCGTCCTCGTCGACAGCAAGCTTTACCGGCGTGGCGCACATTCAGGCATCCTCATGAAGTGCGTCACGAAAGAAGATGGCTACGACATACTGCGGGAGATACATGAGGGCATTTGTGGCAACCATGCAGCTTCATGAAGGCTGGTGGGGAAAGCATACAGAGCTAGTTTCTGGTGGCCCACCGCAATGTCCGATGCGGAGGACCTTGTGCGGAAATGCCAAAACTGCCAATTCTTTGGCAAGCAATCTCACGTCCCAGCTCACAGCCTTATCACCATACCGCCATCCTGGCCATTTGCTTGCTGGAGCCTTGATATGATTGGGCCCTTCACAACTGCGCTAGGCGGTTTCGCCCATGTATTAGTGGCTATCGACAAGTTTACCAAATGGATCGAGTACAAGCCGATAGCCAAGCTCACACCAGATCGAGTTGTTGATTTCATCTCTGATATCTTGCATCGCTTCAGCTTCTTGAATACCATCATCACGGACTTGGGATCAAACTTGACGGCCAACCAGTTCTGGGAGTTCTGTTAAAATGCGTGCATCAAGATCAAATATGTCTCCGTTGCACACCCAAGGGCCAATGGTCAAGTCGAGAGGGCGAACAGCATGATAATTGATGGCCTTAAGAAACAACTTTATGATGAAAACAGCAAGAAAGGAGGAAAGTGGGTACACGAATTGCCACATGTCGTCTGGGGGCTCCGGACTCAGCAGTCCAAAGCCACAGGACAAACACCATTCTTCCTCGTCTATGGCTCTGAAGCTATCTTGCCGGACGACCTCATGGGTTGAAATGTATAATGAAGGCAAGGCGCATGAAGCAAGGCAATTAGAGCTCGATTCTGTCGAAGAGGCTCGCTGCACCGCTCTTGTTCAGTCAGCTCGATACCTGCAAGGGATCTGGCGATATCACGATCACAACATGAGGGAACGATCGTTCAATATAGGTGATCTGGTCCTACTCCGCATCCAAGACGAGTCCGGCTTACACAAGCTCAACTCAAGGTGGGAATGTTCGTTCGTCATCAAGCAGGTTACAAGACCGGGGTCGTATTGACTACAATACCCCGAGGGCCAAGAAGTCCCGAATTCTTGGAACATTCAGAACCTGCGCAAGTTCTACCCATGAGGAAGCGCGCGGGGATACCTTTTCTCCGGACGCCTAGGCGGCCCTTTTCTTTCGAATCAATTTGGAGGCTACGTGTCACGAAATTTGGAATGTAAATTTTTCTGTTGACAGATGGAGGCTCCGGCCACGTTCATATTTTATAAATCGACCTCTTGTCATGAGTTGTGACAGTGGCTATGGCCACGTTCATGTTGTATCGACTTCGTATTATAAGTCTTGACGGAGGCTTCGGCCACGTTCATGCTTTGTATGAGTCGACTTTCACTGTGACCTTTGATGGTAGCTTGCGACGATGATCACATTTTTCCCAACAAGTTCGATCCGTTCGATTGGTTTATACCTACCTTGTTGGATGGGCTCACACGAGGAGCTATTTTGACTACACCCAGAGTTGATGCACTCGGGTAGTTTCGATTTCCTGCCATAAGCACGGCAGTCATGCGATGGTGCTCGCGTTCTTTCCTAATGAGTTTGATCCGTTCGATTGGTTTATACCTAACTTGTTGGACGCGCTCACATGAGGAGCGATTTCGACTACACCAAGAGTCGTTGCACTCGGGGTAGCTTCATTTTTCTTGCCATAAGAATGGCAGTCTCGCAACGATGCTCGCGTTCTTTCCTAACTGGTTAGACCTGCTCGATCAGGTTGTATCTAACTTGTTGGATGGGTTCCTACCCGGAGCTGCTACGGATACTTCCAGGGTCACTGCACCCGGGGTAGTGTCTACTACTTAGCCTTTAAATCTGGATGACAATTCAGTTGAGGCACATACAAGTAGAGACATCAAATAAGAATATATATACAAGGAAATGACTACTTGTTTTTACATCTTAATCCTGCAGTACACTTTTTACTATTTGTTCTGCTACAGGTTGGGCTTCTTGGAGGTACTCGTTGAATTGTTCTTCAGTACACTCCGCAGCCACTCCCTGCGCAAACGTTTCTAGTTGAGCTTCCGGCCAAAAGGATTTCACAAAGGCAAGAGCGTAGCTGACACACGCGACCTGGGCTTCAGTGAGGAACTTGACGACCTTCTGTGGAGCTCCGAGAAGTCGCTCCAGCAAGGGCCACTCGCCTGCTTCGCCATCGTCTTGTGGGTCCACAATGTCCACAAGCTTCTTGGTGGCTCCCCTGAGGTCCTCAGCTCCTTTTGCCGCTGCTCCTTCTCTTCGTCCAGCGTCTTGATCTGCTGAAGGCTGCCGGCAAACTGTTGTTCGATGTCGGCAATGACCTTCTGCAGCCTCTCGATGTCATATGTACACGATACAGCATATTCTTCACGTCAGTAAGCAGCTCTTCTTTATATGTTAAGATTTTCCTAAGCTCTGCGGTGAAGATATTTTCAGAATCCAAGATAAATTGTTAAGTGGAAGTACTCGAGGGAAGTAAGGGCTTGCCTTGGTGCGCCTTCTTTTGTTCCTTGAGTTGTTCCTCAAGATTGCATAGATCGTTCTTGAGGAGCCATGTCTCTCGAGTCCGCTCTTGCTTCAGCTGCTCAAGTTCTCTCTGAAGATAGCAGTTCTTCGTCCGCTCTTCGGATAGGCGTTTTTCCTTGGCAGTGAGCTCCTGGTGGCCACTCATGACTACTTTCAGTTTCTCGGTCTTCTTTTGCAAGTGCTTGATCACATTCTGCATAAGGAGGGAGATTAAGGCAAGCAACTCGACAGCGTACACTTGCAGAAGAGTAATTATGTCTTACCAGGGCAAAATCGTACAACTCTTTGTAGGCCTTCTTAAAGGTTTTTATGTTGTCATCCGTCAGCATTGGATCATCCACCAGATCTGTGGTGATGATGTTCTAGTATCCGCGTCCGGCCATCAGCAGATCTCCAAGGCTCCTTGAGATCCCTGCGGTTTCTTCAGAAGGTGGTTGCTAGGCACCTACGAGTCAAGATGCATTTAGTACATAATACCTGTGGTCTAAGCAGCTAGCCGTGGGCAGTCAGACACTCACCTGTGCCATCTGCAGGAGCGGCTGCAGGGGCCTCGACTTGTTCCTCACCACTAGCTCTAGCTTCGGCTTGCTGGGGCTCGGGAAGTGGCAGGTCGGACAGTGTCGTGTCCGTCTCGGGGGCTGGTCCCTTGGGCATGGGCCCTTCTAGGGCTGGTGGCTCGGGGGGCTGGAGTAGCCGACACAGGCTTTGGTTTAAACCCCCTGGCAGTCACAGACCTAATGAAGTAGAATTAGTTATATCATTACACAAGTTGAAGAGAACAGAATGATCATTATGCAACAATACATAAACTTACAGCGAAGACTTCTTCATGACAGCTTTCTTCACCCTCATAGCCTGTAGCGTCTCAACCACGGTACCTGTTGCTGGTAGCGGGGTCACACCAGCTGCTGGCGTGGTGCCTGCCACGGCAATGGTTACTGCTCCAGTCGCAGAAGCTGATGGACCCGCTCCTGTCGCAGAAGCTGATGGATCCGTTCCCACCTCTTCGTGCTTGGGCTCGGGAGAAGCAGATGGACTGCAAATGGATACTGTTAGCATGCAACAATACTGATATTTGACGACTCAACAAAGCAGCATATTCATACCTGTTAAGACTCGACTTCTTGCGCTTTCCGTTTGCGCACAACCCGACGACTCTGCGGGACCGAAGGCATAGTTTCGGTCAACTCCACGGATGGTCCGGGGGAGTTGTCCCTTCTCACCTCCCCCTCGGCTTCCCTCTCCACCAGGGGGCTCCTACCTTCAGTGGACTCGCTACCGGGCAGAGCCTCGGCTACTCGAGCCCTCTTCGCTTCGGCTGTGGCGCTGGGGAGAAGGTGGTCCAGTCGAGGGATGTCGGGTTGTGGAGGGTAGCTCCGGTACAATTCGGTGTGTCCCGGCAGAAGGATTTCAGTTAGTAGTGGCAGAGCAGCTAAACTTATTTTCAACAAAGAGTAGTCGAATACTTATTGGTTTTGGAGGATTTTGCACATAAAATAGCTGCGGGACGTAGGGAACCGCATCCACGTCCAGCAGCACTCGCCTGACCTGGGTGAGTGCGGCATCATCAGTCAGTTCTTCTGCACACATCCGAGAGGAATCTTCAGTGCCTATGTACTCGAAGCCTAAGGTGTGGCATTGTTGGAGTGGCTGGATCCGGCGCTTGAAGAAAGAGAACATTACAGATGCTCCGGTCACCCCTATTTCTTTGTGAGCTGCTATGATGGCCAGCAACTCATCAACTTGGTCAAGGTCTCCTCTAGAGAGCTCGGTGTTCCACTCTGGCCTCACGACTGGGGGTTTGCCGGATTTTTCAGGAAGTTGGGGGGCATGGTTTTCGATGTAGAACCAGTGGTTCTTCCATCCAGGAATGTTGGAGGGGAATTTATTTGAGAGGTACCTATCGCCGGCTTGCTGTCTAAGCTGGATGCCGGCGCCCCCTACAATGGATAGGTTTTTGGATGTGGGTTGTTGTTTTACCCGAAAAAGGAAGCGGAAAAGATCCCAATGGGGTTCGATTCTGAGGAAGGCTTCACAGAAATGGATGAAGATTGCGATATGGCAAATGGAATTCGGGTTGAGATGATGGAGCTTAAGCCCATAGAAATAAAGAAAGCCACGGAAAAAAGAGCAAGAGGGGAGGGCTAGACCCCGTTCGGCAAAATAGTAAAATGTGACGATTTCATCTACATTTTCCATGGAAAAGAGGGGCGCTAGTTGACAAGACTCTTGTCTTGGAGCAATCCCTCGAAAATAAGTTTATTGAGATCGTTGACCGAGCACTTACTGTGTGTCCACTCCTCTGTCGGCGGCTGCGCCTCCTTCTTCTTCCCATCCTTCTCAGGTCTCTTGGGCGCCATTTCCAGATCCACTCACCATGAGTTGCTCAGGAGCTGCGGGGAAAGGGGCAGGGAGATTTTGGTTTGATTGGGGCTCTCCAAGAGGGTGAAGGCAGAGTGCGGCTCTATTTGGGAGTTTTGGGAAGTTCTTGGCGGATTACAGATTGGAAGCACAGTTTTAACTTGGCATTACCGCGGGGTTAAATAACCAGTGGCTGGATACAGTTTTACTGTTTCGAAGTTGAACAGTCGTTTCAGGGAATATTCGGAAGATGAGGGGTCATTTGGTGGATTGTTTAGATAAAATATTCGATTAATCATTTTTCAGGGTTAACTGTCCTGAAAAAAGAGCTTTTCTGAATTCTAGATCTAACTTTCATCATTTGTACCATCACACCAATTATTTATTATGGGGGCATTTTTACACTGCATGCCACGACTTTTGGATCCTTATTTCCAAACCTGAGAGATTTGGATTCAAGGCTCGGGGGCTGCGGGATATGTGGCATCGACTACTTATTTTTTTTGAATTTATTTGAAAAGTAAGCAAGGAAGATTCAAGACTAATGCGACCCTCAGCCTGATTCTCTGATTCAAGCTCAGGCTTAGGGGCTACTCCATATGTAGTGCGATTTTTCAATCGCACACCAAATCAAGTAATTCAGGGCATGTGCACCTCATAGCTTCGATGCAGCTAAGAAAGTACTCGAAGAAGAACTTCAAGACGGAGCTTCAAGAGAAGCCGAAGACTGCTTCGAAAGTACTCGAGAAATCTGCAGTACTCAGCTACGAAGAGCTCGCGGGCTTGTCAGACCTGGGGCTACAGGGCTGTGTACATAACGTAGTTTAAACAGGGTTAAGAGATAAAGCCCGTCTTATCTCTTATTTATGTTGTTTTCTACTCGTTTGAGTAGAAGATAAAGCTAGTCGGTACAGAAGGAACTACTCGAGTTATACCTGGGTATGATTCCTTGGCTAGTATTGACTAGATCCATGTAACCCTGACCTCCCGGATATATAAGGGGGGGCAGGGACCCATTCAAAACACAACATCAACACCCAAGGGAATACAAACCACCATACAGGACGTAGGGTATTACGCACCTCGCGTCCCGAACCTGTCTATGTCTACATCTTGTGTTTGTTGCACCTTCGAGTTCCTGATCTCGGCATCTCCTCACCTAAACTTACCACCTCGGGTATACCTCTCGGTGGGCAGCCGGTAAAACACCGACAATGAGCACCGGCTCAACATCGAGGGTCGGAACCTCAAGGCCGAGCTCGACGCGGCTGTACCGAAGCTGTAGGGACATGTCCAGGCCCCGGTGGCTGGGGTGGGCTGTGCAGAGCTTGTAGACCACCTCCAAGTGGTGGGTGGGCTGCACAGCACTCGCAGACCACCTCTAAGCGGTGGCCTGGCCATCCAAGTTTTGGCCCCACCTGCCGGAAAAGTATGACGGATCTACCAACCCGTTAGAATTCCTACAGGTCTATATCACCGCCATCACGGCGGCTGGGGGTAACGACGCTGTAATGGCAAGTTACTTCCACGTGGCCTTGACCGGGCCAACCCGGACTTGGCTCATGAATCCCACCCCAGGATCCATCCGATCCTGGGGGAACTCTGTGTGCTGTTCTCCGTGAACTTCGCCAGCGCATACCAGCAACATGGCATGGAGGCCCACCTCCATGCTATGAGGTAGCAACCCGGGGAAACCCTCCGGGCCTTCATCTCCTGCTTCACCAAGGTACGTGGAACCATTCCATGTATTTTCGATGCATCTATTATCATAGCTTTCCGACAGGGGGTCCATGACGAGAAATGCTGGAGAAGCTGGCGACCCATCAGGTAGACACCGTCACCACCTTATTTGCCTTGGCGGATGTTATCGCCATAATTTAGGTGGGCCAGAAAGGTGGGCCGTGGAGCAAGATTGGTTTGAAGGATAGTTATAATGGGCTTGTGAATCGGACCCTTTGCAGATGTTTTGGGCCAAGGTTGGCCGTGTATCTAGGTAAGTATGTATGTTTAAACAGTTTAGATGTAGATAGTTAAGATTCGTGTCATGTTTGGTTAGGATTGGTTAGGAGAGGCAAGTCTATGGACTATAAATATGTATCTTGGGTAAACAATAAAGAGAATCAAATCATTCACCAACAACTCTCGGCGCATTGCCACCCATGTTCTAGGGTTTCTCGGGTAAGCGCCGTGCGGCCCCGATCACGCCCTGCGTGATCGAGGCAGCATCGTCCTTACTTATTTACTTTTCATGTTTCTCGTTCTGAAGAGTTGTTGATGGCTAGTAACACCAGTTAACTTGGCGTTTATAGGGTAGCATCGGCTCTTTCATGTGTTAATTATGATTTGCTTGTTTCGTGTAAACGTTTGGCTATCCATGTACTCGATCTCGGGTATGAGGGCAGTACCTTGCTTTGTACCAGTTTAGTAGATCTAATCTGTTACAATTAGCCTTCATTAATCGAGGGTTTAGTTTAATATCTGCATGATTAGGCCCTTCAAATGGATTGAATGTTCCGGCAGTGTTCTAGGTATCTTATAACAGCTTGAAAAGGGATTGTCTTGGGAATCGGCTTTTGGTTGATTTTTAGGCTTCTGTTTAGGTTGTTGTCTTGTTACCTTCAGCATTTGTTAGGCTCAGTTACCTGTAGGATGTTCCGATTACGTAGTTAAAGCTTTAATCATCATAGATTGGCTTAGCTTAATGATTACAGAGCAAGATTTGTATTACCATCAGATATATTTTCTTTATTTATAGATCTGATCCGATACCCAACATAATCGGCTCTTTACAGCCGATACTAGGAATCATACGATGAGCCGATCACGGCTCGAACTAATGTTTACACGTGTCTGTGCATGCAGGAAACTAACACATAACACCTTCCTGATCAGGTACAAGGTCAGGTGGCACGCCTAGCAACTTAGAAGCTAGGGCGTGTGCCGGATCTCAGGCCGTTGACCGAGGGACCGGGGCCCACCAGCAGTCCTGGGAGCCTCCCGGCTCCTCGTGTTGCCTATCGCTGCTCGCTGGTGGGTTTTGACCGACAATACATTCTGGCACGCCCAGTGGGACCATCGTCGCCATCATCTTCATCGACTTCTCCGACTCCGTCGACTGCTATTGACGGGATGGCGAGGGATGAACCGATCACCTACGAGCAGCTGCCTGCTGAACATAAGCAGAGATATGATGAGATTAAGGCTCAATTCGAAGCTGATCTCATCGGCTCTTTCGAAGGACCCGCCACCACGGTGTCAAGTGGAAGGGTTTTCACCCGAAGGCGCCCTTGATGGAGTGGATCTGTCTACCCCATTGGAGGACCTTACCAGAGCTCTACGGCAAGAAGTAAACTATGCGGTGGCCCACTCGCTACACCGACACTCTGAGAGCTTGGTTAACACTTTCGAGTGTGTTGCCCTGCGTGTGGTCTAGGAAATTATGAAGCATCAATACTCTCAAACGGGACCTACCTTGGGGAGCCACAAAGGGGAATTGCCATTCCAAGCTAGGCCACCACTGCCTTATGTGCTCGCGGCTGCGGAGTCACATGGCTCTCTGGCCTACGTGGTTTACAAGGTGGGAGGCGCTCCCGTGGATCACCAATTCTTCAGCGAGCCGCCCAAGGAGATCCCGCATGGATATATGTGTGCTTATATACTGGATAGCAGTAATCCGGTACAGTCAGTACAGAGGGTAGCTGGAGGAGTCCCTGGAATGGATGCAGACAAACAAGCGTGGCTAGCAGCCTATGCCACTACGCCGAGTCACGATAGTGCGCACTCGGCCCCAGGATCATAGACGGCGGAATGGATTAGTACCATTCTAAGAGAACAGTTTGGTATTCTACCAAAGAGGTGGGCAATCGGCTATACTAAGCTGTATCCCAGTGATTATGACTTAATTCCCCTACCGCCTAAGTATCGGCTTCCTGAGTTCACTAAATTCAGTGGAGCAGAAGGATCTAGTTCTATTGAACATGTGAGCTGATACTTAGCGCAATTAGTGATGATCTCGGTTTTGGATCCCTTGCGAGTAAGGTTTTTCTCGCAATCTCTCACAGGGCTAGCTTTCGGGTGGTATACATCATTAGGCCCTGATTCGATTCGCACCTGGAAGCAGCTTGAGGAGCAATTCCATATTCAGTATCATTCGGAAGCTGTAGAAGCAGGAATCACCGACTTGGCGCAAGTGTGGCAGAAGCGTGGGGAAACTGTGGCGGAATATGTCCGGCGCTTCAGAGAAGTGAAGAACTGATGTTACTCGACATGGATTTTAGAGAAAGAGGCGGTCAAGTTGGCATCTCTGGGATTACTAAAGCCGATCAGGGATCTGGCTTTTCAATTGGAGTTTACCTCTTTGGCGCATTTGGTGCAGAAGCTAACAACGCATGAGCAGCGCCACCAGAGCTATATCAAGATAAGTTCAAACGTCAAGTGGCATTGGTTGACACAGAAGAAGCTGAAGACTCTGAGGATGAGCAGGAGGTGGCAGTTGCAGAATGGACTCGTGGGGCAAACCCCGTGCTCTGCAAATGGGTGAAACAGAATGGGCGTGCGAAGGGCTTCGACTTTGATGTAGGCAAAGTTGAACAGATATTCAATCTGTTATTGAAAGAAAAGCAGTTGAAGTTTCCTGAAGGTTATAAGCCTCCTACAGCGTAGGAACTGAAGGGGAGATCATATTGCAAGTGGCATGACTCTTTCACCCACAGCACGAGCAACTGCAAGGAGCTCCGTCGGCAGATCCAATCGGCTATCGAGCAAGGCCGATTGATCTTGGGCCAAACTGCTATGAAGGTCGATACCCAACCTTTCCCGAGTGTAAACATGGTAGAGGGTTGCGATCGGTCTGCGAGGTGGCAATTGGATTTCGTGCTCGACATTAATATGGCAAGGTTTGCACCACACCGCTAAACCAAGAATAAAGAGGCTGATCCTAGCGATCGGCCCCACAAAGAAGAAAAAGAATATGTCATAGAAGAACAGGTGAGGCATGTCAGGAATTAGTGACCAACCTCTTCTGATCTCCTCAGAAAGTATGAGTACAAGTATCAACAGTGTCTCCGGCGTGAGATAAAAGAAGAGGAGTATGAGCGCCGTACTGGAAAGCGTTTGAAGAAATAAGAAGATGCGTGTGATCATTGGCATAGCCCTTTTTTAGGTACTGTTGGGATTCTGGCACGAGTCGATTGCCTACTACCAGAGACTGCCCAGTGTGCGGACCTGTGAAACCAGATGCAAAGGGGGTCTTGGTTTTCCGGCATTTGGGACCTGTTCCAACTCAACAAGCGCAGTTTCGGAGGGTGGACTTTGAGGAAGAAAAAGATAAGTATCATCATCCGCGGTGGTGCCCTGATGGACTCAATCATTCTCAGAAACGCAGGGTTCAATGGTTGCGCAGCCTGGAAGAAGCTGAATCCAGATATCTCGAGTCACTAAGGAAGGCGCGCCCGGATTTGGCGGATAAGGTCCACCATGTGCAGAAAAGGGAGTCACGTTCTTCCAGGAAGGAGTGGCGACCAAAGTCGACAAGAGCCGATGTGAGGACATCGGCTGATACGCATATGGTATTTGTGCTTCCTACAGAATTCCACGCTCGAGCTCATGAGGAGTCAGTAGCTCAGCTGGATTTGGGACCTCGGCCGATAATATTTGAGAAGCCACAAGCAAAGAATTACAAGCATTTGAAGGCTTTATATCTCAAGAGTTACATAAACGGCCAGCCCGTTTATAAGATGTTGGTGGACACAGGAGCGGCAGTTAACATAATACCATATTCAGTTCTACGCCGCTTGGGGCGATCCACCAGAGACCTGATTAAGACCAATGTCACACTAAGTGACTTCAACGGACAGACTTCAGAAGCTCAAGGCATCCTCAGTGTGGATCTGACCATCGGAAACAAGACCGTCCTGACCTGTTTCTTCATCGTCAATAGCAAGAGCACATACAACGTTCTACATGGCAGGGATTGGATTCATACAAACTGCTACATCCCTTCCACAATGCATCAGTGTTTAATCCAGTGGGATGGAGATCAGGTAGAGGTGGTTCACGCAGATGACTCGAACGAGATCTCGCATGCTGCTATGAACATTTAGGCGGAGGACCAGGAGCCAATATCAGGGATCAGTTTGGAGGGCTGCGACCACATTGAAGCTAAAAAAAAGGGGTGAGACTGGTCTTATCCACTGGCCTTACAGAGTAGATGAGTCATGGAGAACAAGCTGCTCCGACCCACTTAATGAGGCTGATTCTTGCAATCGGCCCCAAAAAATAAAGTATAAATTTTTGATGTCAAGTGTTGTGCATAGTCATAGCAGTTACAGGAAGGCCCACTTTGACAGCCGGCCTTACCCTTTTTGTAAAGTTTCAAAAAGCAATGAAAGACATGGAGCGGCCGATCTCGACGATCGGCAAAAATTCTTTTTATTATCTTCTTTGTCCATCTGCAGTATTGATTTAACAGATGATGGGAAACTAGGATATGGGTTTACATCGGCTGACGAGCTTGAAGAAATAGATATTGGTCCTAGGGATAAGCCACAACCAACATTTGTTAGCAAAAAGTTACGCCCATGTTTACAAGAGCCGATGATAGCCTTGCTAAAGGAATACGCAGATTACTTCGCATGGGATTACACAGAAATGCCTGGGTTGGACAGAAGCATAGTCGAGCATCGGCTCCCTCTCAAGAATGGATTTTGGCCATTTCAGCAGCGGGCTTGACAGATGAAGGCTGAGGTCCTGGTTCAAGTTAAAAAGGAAGTGGAGAAGATGCTAGAAGCAGGATTTATCAGGCCTTGCAGGTATGCTGAGTGGATTTCAAGTGTCGTACCTGTGCAGAAGAAGGATGGTCGATGGTGAGTCTGCGTGGACTTCAGAGACCTCAACAAGGCTACTCCAAAGGATGAATATCCGATACCTGTTGCGGAGACATTAGTTAACATGGCTGCCGGTCATAAGATCTTGAGTTTCATGGATGGCAACGCCGGTTATAACCAGATCTTCATGGCTCCCGAGGATATAAACAAAACTGCATTCAGAGTACCTAGGGCAGTAGGTCTGTTTGAATATGTGGTTATGACTTTTGTGTTGAAGAATGCTGGCGCTACATATCAACGTGCTATGAACTACATTTTTCATGACTTGATTGGCAAGCTGGTGGAAATCTATATTGATGATGTCGTGGTGAAGTCTGCATCAGTTGAAGGACATTTGGAAGACTTACGACAGGTTCTGGAATAAACTAGAAGGTTCGGGCTTAGAATGAATCCGAGGAAGTGCGCTTTTGGCGTGTCGGCCAGTCAGTTTTTGGGTTTTTTTGGTTCATGAAAGGGGAATTGAGATCGGCTTAAAAAGTCAAGAAGCGGTGCGCACCATGGTGCCACCTACTACGAAGAGGGAGCTCCGGCAGCTCATTGGTAAGATTAACTTTGTTAGAAGGTTTATTTCCAATCTCTCCGGGCGGATTGAGCCTTTCATCGAGCTGGTAAAAATTAAAGCCAATGAAGAGTTTCGCTGGGGGGGCAGAGCAGCAACGGGCATTTGAAGAGATCAAGGAGTATCTGTCGAAGCCACCTATGCTTGTCCCACCCCAACAAGATAGGCCATTTTATGTGTACCTATCAGTAGGTGACACCTCCATCGCATCAGTAGTGATTCAAGTGCATGACAACAAAGAAAGGGTTGTGTTCTACCTCAGCAGAAGGATGCTAGACGTGGAGACAAGGTACCCTGATATTGAAAATTTATGCCTTTGTTTATTTTTTACATGCACCAAGCTTCGTCATATCCTGCTATCGGCCGAGGTAATTATCATCTGCAAATCGGATGTCATAAAACATATGCTATCGGCTCCTATGTTGAAAGGCCGATTGGGAAAATGGATGTTTGCATTGTCAAAATTCGATATCCAATATCAACCCGCAAAGACGGTAAAAGGGCAAGCATTGGCGGATCTTATTGCAGAGAGGGTTAGTACTAATATAGCCGTACTTTCCATACGCGCATGGGCCATGTACCTTGACGGGTCAGCTTGCGGAGATGGATGTGGCATCGGTATCTTGCTGGTATCGCCTCGAGGGGCAACGTATTCTTTTTCAATCAGATTGCATACCGCTTGCACCAATAACCTGGCAAAATATGAAGCGGTGCGTAGAGGTATGGAATTGCTCCAGGAGGCCGGGGCCGAAGCAGTGGAAATTTTTGGGGACTCGAAATTGGTAATCTCACAGCTCACAGAAGATTACAGATGTGAGAGCGAGTTGCTTTTCCCTCTATGGGTACAATGCCAAGAGCTGATGACCCAGTTCAGGTACATAAATTTCTACTGGATACCTAGGGCGCGAAACTCTGAAGCTAATGATTTAGCACAGATGGCTTCAAGGTACAAGGCTGTGGCAGATGGAACCGACCTTCAGGTGCACCTCCTGGACCAAGGCGATTGGAGAGCTGATATCTTCAATTATTTGAAGGATTCAGCTTGGGGGGGCACCCAAGAGGATACGCTACAAGGCTATGAGATATGTCCTGATTGAAGACGACATGTTCTATAGGACTTTGGAAGGATTACTACTCAAGTGCCTAGGGCCGATTGAGTCCAATCGGCTCTTACATGAAGTCCATGAAGGAACCTGTGGGACTCACTAATCGGCTCACAAGATGAAGTGGCTGATTAGGCGATCTGGGTATTACTGGCCCACCATGCTTGAAGACTGCTTCAAATATTATAAAGAATGTCAAGCGTGTCAGAGATTCAGAAAGATTCAGATGGTACCAGTGTCAGTGATGAATCCCATTATCAAACCGTGGCCGTTCAATGGCTAGGGGATGGACATGATCGGCAAAATTATTCCTCCATCCAGCAGAGGCCACTAATTTATTTTAGCCATCACGGACTACTTTACCAAGTGGATAGAGGTGGTTCCCATGAAGTCAATGGCATCCAAAGATGTTATCAATTTTATCAAGGAACATGTCATTCATAGGTTCAGGATCCCTCAGACCATCACAACAGATCGAGGCTCGGTCTTTATTTCAGAAGAATTCAAGAAATTTGCCGCTGACATGGGCATCAAATTGATCAGGTCATCTCCATATTATGACCAAGCAAATGGACAAGCTGAGGCATCCAATCAGAGCCTCATCAAGTTGATCAAGAGAAAGATTGATGAGTATCCTAGGCATTGGCACGAAGTTTTATCAGAGGCGTTTTGGGCATACCGTATATCTTGCCATGGAGCAATGAAAACTTCTCCTTATCACTTGGTGTATGGACAAGAGGCTGTTTTACCATGGGAAATTACGGCCGGCTCAAGGTGCGTAGAATTCCAGAATGACTTAACAGCTGAAGAGTATGCTACGCTGATGAATGATAATGTAGAAGACCTCACGGAACTCAGGCTTTGGTCACTTGAATAGATCAAGGAAAATAAGGCCAAAGTAGCCCGCGCATACAACAAGAAAGTCAAGCCGAAGGAATTCCAAGTTGGAGATCTGGTTTGGGAAGCAGTGCTACCATTAGGGACTAAAGATGCAGCATATGGCAAGTGGTCTCCAAATTGGCATGGGCCTTATAGGGTTGACCAAGTCCTATCTGTGAATGCATATATGCTTGAAGAATTAGATGGCGTCAAGTTCCCGGTGGCGGTCAACGGTCAGCATCTCAAAAGATACTTCCCGAGCATGTGGGATGGTGAGCGGTGAAGCTGATGTTGTACATCAGGCTGTAAGCCGATGTGACCAATGGGCCTGAATAAGGGAGTGCCGAAGCTGTGTGGAAGGGTTCAAACCGATAGAGCTCGATGGTCCGTATATGCGAAACTGGTAACATGTGCCAAAATAAGAACAAGGAAAGAAGGCCGATGCGTGCAGTCGGTCCACATATATAAAAGAAAAAGAGAAGCATTTCGTGCCCAGCACACTAAGTTGATAGAATAGCCGATGTACAACCATCGACTCTAGGGTTTTGAAGTGCCCAGCACATTGGGACCATCGAACAGCCGATGTGTGACCATCGACTTTAGAGTTTAAAATACACATATACAAGTTTATCTGTTAAAGAAGCAAGCCTACTGAAGAAATTCATCGATGGTAGCGATGGCCTCGAGATGGACACGATTAGCTTCAGCAATCACTACTTCGTCTTCCTCGTCCACTCCTGGCACCACCTGCTTACTCAGAGCACTCAGCTCGGCCAAATCCACCTTTAGTTGAGCAGTCAGGGCTTCTACTTCCCATTTGGAGCTTGCAATAAGGTCTTTTTCTTCCTGGATACGTTTCTTGAGATCTTCTAATTCCTTCTCCAGAAGAAGAAGCCGTTGAGTGTGCACAGACGTGTCAGCCTTGGCGTCCAGAACAACTTTCTTCTTGTTAACCGACCGGTACCTCTCGGCAATGTTGACCTTCAAAGGGGTTTGAGAGCGACGGGTCTCAATCCTGTGACGGGCTTGTGCTACTCTTGCCCAAAAGAAAGGGAGGTGCCCGGTCGGCCAGAGCTTGATTTGAAGAGACACGGGAAGCTGAGAGTTGATCTCCTCAAGGATCTGCCTTACCGCACTGGAGTCCAGGACCAGGGCGTCGATCGGAGCTGACAGAAGGTCCTTCACACAAAGAAGCTGACCGGTGACTCTGGTCGAATCCGGTTGAGGATCATCGGCTTCTAATATGGCCGATCCAACAGATGCAGGATCAAACACGATCAATTCCGAGAGGTTCAGGCCCTGAAGGGAGGCATGTGAGTAGAGCAGCACAGAAAAGAATGAAAATGATCTAGTGGTAAAACATACCTGTGCTAGGGGGGAGTAGCGACAGCCGATGAAGTGATGATCGGCTCCTGAGGACGCGTCTTTTCTAGAGGAGGAACGGTGACAGCGGGGGAAGCGATGGTCGACTCTTGGGGTCTCATCCTTTCAGAAGGAGGGGTGACAGCCGATGAAGCAGCCGTCAGCTCTTGCAGGTGCGCCCCTTCCGAGGAAAGACTGGCAGACGATAAAGCGACAGCTGGCCCTTACGGAAAGGAGCTAACGACCGATGCAGCAACAATCGGCTCATGCAGACCTTGAACGGGGACCGGAGCATCAACCGGCGTGGCAGGGCCTTCCAGGGCTTTTGGGTTGAGATCTTGAAGGGCAACCAAAGTGCTGACTGGTGCCAGGAAATCATCTGGAGCTTCTGGAGCTGAGTCTTTTTGGCATGCAGGTTCCTCCCCACTGGAAATATCCACAACGACGGACTGCAAGAAAGGGGAGCGTAATAAAGATAAAATGTGCATGTGCAGAAGGCCAACTACGAGAGGGGTGATCCAAACCTGGCTAGCAATCGGAGCTTCTTGACTGGTGGAAGATGGCCCAGCTGCCTTCCGGATTTTCCTGACAAGCACCTTCCTCGTCTTAGCATGAGCCCGGGGGGCAACAATGTCAGAGGATTCTCCGCTTGGGAGTCAGCTTTGCAGTGCTGGGCTGGATCTGCATGATGCTTTTTGAAGGGGGAGCTGCGTTTTTGCCAAAGAGAACCACAGGGGCAATTGACGAGAACTGGAAGTTAGATCCATCTTTGTTCTTGGGCTCCGGGCCCCTGTTGTAAAAAAGTAAATGGAATCAGAAAAGGATTCAGCGAAGTCAAAAGGAGAAATGATGGGCAAATGGTAATACCTCTTCTTCAGGGATTTCATACTCAGCATGAATCTTCTGTAGCATCGGCCCCAGGGCTTTCCGGAAAACATGAGTCTTCCACATCAACCACCAGTCCTCGAAGCCGACAGCCGAAGAAATGAAGGCGAGGTCAACAGGAATTGGGATGAAAAGGTCTGAACACAAACTATAGCATCTTTGGGTGGTGACGGCGTCAGGAAGGTCTACCCTGATTGATGTCAAATGATGAAGGAGGAAGTGTGGAGGAACTTGCCCAAGACCAAATTGCCGGGCTGCTACAACTGGCTGGTAAAACACGTATCCTGGTTTGATGATCAGGTTGGAAGTGCTCATGCAACTGGGAGGAGGCAAGGGCGAATCATGATAGAGTACAGGTGCCGGGTATCGATATCATTGGAGAAGTCAGCCAATCTGTGACAGTTCGTGTACTTGTAATGTTAGACATATATTTTGTTAGTGTGAAATGTGTATTTGTTAGTATAAAGCTTATGTGTGTTTGTGTGAAGCTTTTGAAAATTTAAAGTGCAAGTAAAAAGGGGTATTTTTGTAATTACAGAAAAACCTAGGGTTGTTTTTGCAAAATGTATTTGGAGAAGGATAATTTCGAAATAAGTGAAAGGTGGTTTTGTAAACATGTTTTTCTTATGTTATCCCTTGTAAAAAATATATGTTTATTTGAAAGTTGTATTTGAAATGTGTGTGTTGAAGTGTGTAAAAATTTTGGGTAAAATGGTAAAAATAAGGGTATTTATGTGATTTTATAAAAGTACAAGTCCTTTTATGCAAATGTTTGATTTACAAAAGTAACTTTCAAAATTTACTTAGGGCTAAAGTGTAAAAAGTGCAAGTCATCATGACATGTCTATCCAATCATAATGACGAGTCTATCCCGTCATCATGACGTGTCATAAATGCTTGCATTTAGGTCCTGAATTTTATAAAGTTTTATTCTTTAGGACAAAAGCAATTCAAATCCGACTTTTGTTCAAAGATTCACGTGTAAAAATATAAGTTTTGAATTTTTGAACTTGGGCCCTAAAGCAATGTTGTAGAGTTTGAAAAACTCTCCAACTCTCGTTTTGGGCATTTCTTCATTTGGGTTTTAAATCAACGGGAAATTTTGTTTTACAGACAGGCCCTTGCAGTTTTCTGTATTTACGCATAGGTCCTGGTGGCGCAGCAGGTGCGAAGCAGAGCGGGTTGTGTAGGTGAAACACTGGTGCGGCGCGAACGGAGGCGAACGGCCCGGAGCAAGCAGTGGTGCGCAGGGCGGATTCAGACGCGTGAGCAGCAGCGCGATGCGGGCCAATAACGCGCGCGGTTCGGGCGTGCGCGGGAATGATTCGGCAAGGCCGGAGCAAGCGCGTGTCCGACAACAGGAGAAGAGGAGTAACTGTGTAGGGCAACGATGTACCGAGCGACGACGTGCAGGGTGGCGGCATGCAACGCATGGCGGTGTTCCCGCTGGGCGAGCTTAGGCCACGACCGAGTTGGGTGCAGGAGGGTCGCGCGTGATGGACATTAGAG
This sequence comes from Panicum hallii, assembly GCF_002211085.1. Classification (NCBI taxonomy): domain Eukaryota; kingdom Viridiplantae; phylum Streptophyta; class Magnoliopsida; order Poales; family Poaceae; genus Panicum; species Panicum hallii. The sequence goes on from NC_038044.1 coordinate 43,346,232, forward strand.
GCCGTCGAGGAGAAGGCAACAGGCGAAGTCCGGCGGCACTGCGGACTGCTCGTGGAGAGTTTGGAGGTGGCCAGGTGCGAGCAAACCTCGATCCTAGCGGAGGCGGAGAAGCGCTTATGGCACGGCAAGTCGGAAGGAGAAGTTGCGGAGCGAAGGCAGCGGTCGGGCGTGACGAGCTCGGAGGAGCCTTGATGCAACCAAGCACGGCAGTCCTGCAGGATGCTACGCGGGTGTGCCGACCGTGTTTCAGTGGCACACGTGCGTGAGCAAAAGAAGGCTTAGCTCGTGAGCAGTTGGACCCTGGAGGTTTGCGGAGGAGTTGTCCCAGCAAACGAATCCGGCTCTGTCGTTTCGCCCCAGGGATCCACGACATCCAGCAGTTCCTACCCTCATTGATCACTCAACCAACCACCATCACCACAAATCACCGCAGGGATTACCTATTCGGCCATTCTCTACCCACTACAATCCCCGACAAGCTTCTTCGTCAACCACGGAATCTCGTCATCGTCGAGCTCATCTTATCGCCGATTCTGTTCATCGCGGGAGTTCACTTTCCGTCTGTTCTTCTTCATAACCAAGGCCACCCCAAGGTTTGCCCCGTTTCACTGAATCTTCTTAATGCTGGCGATTCCTTTGCCGGAATATCGTCGTTATCTTTCTGTTATCTATTTTCCCGGACCAGGGACTTAATTGCTTTGATTTAGAAAGTTCTAGGGTGTTCTCTGTAAAATTTCCAAAACTTTCTTTATTTCAAATCAATGAACTACATTTTATAGGTTTTCGTAAGGAGTTCATAAAAGTACAAAATCAACTTTGTTTAAAACCCTAGGTCAAAACCTACAAGTTGTATGTTAGGATCATGAGTTAAAAGTCTTTAATGTGTGGTCTAGGTCAAGTGTTAGGGAATGAGTGTTTTATTGTGCTTTATATTGTATGCTTGTGTTATAACTGAAAAGTAAGCCATAGAATATATGTCTTAATTAGAGATATGTGATGTTTAGTTAATCCTTTCATATGAGTGCTCATGTCCCTGCCATCAAGACGTCATCCTTGTCTTAATTGCCGTTTCCTTAAGATCCTTTTCGTAAAAGGATCCTTGTTAGTTCGTGTGTATCTGCTGCTTAGCCACTACATCTCGGCAGCTGTGCTTCAGTGTCAGGCTATCAGCTCAGCCACTAAGCATCAGTTTTCTTTGAGTCTATGGTGTTTCTGTGTAACAGCTGTCAGCCGATGCATTTCTTTTGATATGTTTCTACCCTCGGCTGGTTAGCTGATACGGTTGTTATCTTTCTAATGTCGGCTACTGCCGATACAGTTCTTTTGTTCTATCCTACATCGACTGCATATAGTCGATATATCAAAGGTGTATACACAATCTTAGGACTCTTGCTATCGGCCGATCCAAGCCGATTCTAGTTGTTGTCCATATCGGTTATGGCCGATCAACCCTTAGTTTTCCTATCCTTATCCACACACTTCTATCAGCCGATTTATCGGCTGAGAGATCGGCTATATATCTATCGGTCACATATCCTCAACCACACTCCAATCGGCTGTACGTCACCCAATAGTTGTGCTGACGTAATCGAGCCGATACAACCACACCTAGTTACCTAGGATAACACTTAAGCACATCTCAGTTAAGACATAGTTGCTTTAGGAAACACCTCTCTGCTGAAGTAATCGATGCTTTCATCGATCAATTAGGAACCGATGCACCTTTCAATCGACTAAACCCCCGTTGTTTCCAGTCGGCTCTGTTGTAACCCTCAATAAGTAGTCGATTCTAATTAGTTGTCCACCTAGAGCTCGATCTAAGTTTAGTTTCAGATCTTTTTGGTTGTGATGTGAATAGTGTGTTATATGAGTGCTGGATTGCAACTGTATTGTGAAGTAAGGTAGTTCTATGTGCACACTTTGAATGAAATGTTGCGTTGCATGTAGATACGACTACTTCTGCAACGGTACCTACGAGGTCTCCCCGAAGTCTGCAGAGGATGTTTCTAAAGACCAGGTGAATGTCACCAGGGGATATCTCAAGCTCCGAAACAAAGTTCGGAAGATCTTAACTTTACTGACTTCAGCCCCACCAGTAAAGGCAAGCCCCGGACATAACCCCTACTTTATTTACACTGCAACCTATATTATCTATATTTATCTATGCATTAGGTTTTTAGGAATTGTATGAGAAACCCTAGTTGCATTTTCCTAGGAACCAATGTATTGAATGTTAGCACTTGAGTCCGACTAGCTGCTATGCTAATAGGACCGGTAGAAGTCGGGTGATTTCCTGTCACTCGCACGATATAGGAGTTGTAATGTTTACATTCCTGCAATCACTATAAGGACGACGGACGGGAAGAATGTAAGGTATCATGGTTGAGGTGATACCCCGTCTATGTTGTTGAAATTGATAAGGTCGCGGTGTGTGCCGATCGGGGTTAAGCGTTTGAAAGTACTAACCACATGCCGTGAGTTTTGGGTAAGCGGTAAGCCTAGTAGCCAATCGGCCCGAGGAGTGGACATACCTCCACCACTCGTCTTGCTTCTTCTAGTTACTTATGTTTGACGTGTGGAAATACGTGTTGCAAGGGCAACCAGGAGTACGGGTTTTGTAGTCGCGCTACAGACGTACGTCCTGCACTTTGGAAGTGCGTATGGTCCTGCAGTCGCTTGTGGTGGACCTGTCCACGAGTCGGAATGAAAGGCAAACGGTTGCTTCGGAATCATCGTTGGATGTTCCAAGCGTGTGAGTTAGGTTTACCTTGCAAGGTTAAATTCGATTCAGAATCGTCCGTTTCTCACGAAGATTGAGACTGCTTGATCCCTTTATCACACAGAGTAACAAGAGCAACTATATGATGAGTAATACTGATGGTTGAGATAAAGAGCTCTACCTTGCTTGCTTAGTTATAAGTGCTTATCTAGAATGGATAATCACATAGAACTTGAAAGCTAAAAGTCGAAAATAAGGATCTACTCTTAGTTGCTTTTCAGCTGAAACTAAACCCAGAACTATTATAAGCCTTCATAAGTCTAGTTATGGGCTAAAGTATACCCAATCCCGGGTAAGCCTTGCTGAGTATTAGTATACTCAGCCTTGCTAGCTATATGTTTTGCAGGTAATGTCTGGAAAACCCTACTCTTCCTTGCCTTGGCCCTGTGCTCTTCTAGAAGGTTGGTCCATGGAATGGGATCCGTTCCCCCTACTCTTCCTTGCCTTGGCCCTGTGCTCTTCCAGAAGGTTGGTCCATGGAATGGGATCCGTTCCCGACCAACATTGGTGATACCGAGTGATGTCGTGCCCGGGCTTGGCATGACATCCGTCTTGACGACGTGCTGTAAATCATCGCGTATGTTTTCCGTTGCCAAAAACCACAACTTTAATAGTTTGTAATGTTTTCTCTAAGTTTGAAACTTCGTACTGCTTTTAGAAACTCTTGTAATGTAATTCCTCATGATGTAAAATTTGATGGTGACTGTATCTCTGGACTCACCTTCGTGTGAGGTAACCTTATTCGATCCTGTATCGGTGGTTTGTCGGGACGTTACCCGACAAGCCAAGGGATTATACCGTTTGAAGTACGCTGGAGCCCTCTGGAGTGGACTTGCGTACTTGAACCGGTATAATTCAGGTTGGTTCTGCCACAGATGGTATCAGAGCTATAAGGTTACTCTGGAGATACATTTTACCTTAAAAATACTTTCAGTATAAAAGTTTGACCAACAAAATGTTTGGTAAAGCCGCGTTGGATTCGTTAAGGATTGTGCTTAGTACGTAAAGCCCTAGGGTATTGCTTATGAGGGAACTAGAGGTGGCTATAATATATATATATATAACCCTAACTATCAGCATTATTTTTCTGTCAAAACTTAAATTTATGCACAACCCAACCTTACATTCTGTAACGACACCTTCGATGATGAGGTAAGGAGGTAAGGATCCTCAGCTAACTGGGGAGTTAGCCTTCCCGTCGGTGATGCAAACCGAACGCTGTTTCTCAAGCAGTGGCCTACTTGAGATGCTGCCAATATACCAACTTCAGTTGACTATATTGGGAGTATATAGTTAGGTATGGGGTATGAACAGCGACACCCCCACATTTTGTGGTACCCCCGTGAATACGTTATCTCGATAACGTATGTTAACATTGTCTATACGACGGTAATTGTACAGATGCTATTTCTATAGTGAACAGTAATGATTGGGGACGCTTTCATGACATGCTGGCATGAAAGGTTCGGTATACATATATCTTGTGATTTTCTGCAGGTATACTAACCACGATTCGATAGGTTCTGAACGGTTAGGATTATCGACTAGATATTACAGGGAGAGACGTATTTATATTGTGCCACCGTACCTAACCACGTAAGACCAAGATTACTTGGCAGTTATTTTTGTTTGTGAGGACGTGTAGAACGTGCATACATCATGACATCTTGGATTGACCTGATTGCCTTGGTTGTTACGTTGATGTACTAAAATATGTGCTTGTATCTGAATGTCTGCCTAAACTTTGTGTTGTAAGAGCCAACGTAATCTGCTAGGCTAACTTAGAGTTTGGAAAGTCTTTTGTGAATCAAGCGGATTGGGTCATGTTTGGACCTTATCACCGATCTTAGCCTAACAGCTAAATCAAACCCTTGGTCTTGTCCTGAATCAGTTTCGACAGAATTTTTGAGCTTTTCCTTTGATGGTTAACCTTTGATAACTATCATCAAACCCTTCAATCCATCATTCAGTAATTCATCTGTCCTCTCTTGATGTTGTATCTTATATTGTTGACTATTCTGGTTACAACATCTGAAAGTTGCACCTTCAATTTTTGCTCAGATGATTTTGGATAAATTAAAAAGGATTTATGGCAATAATTACTTTTTGAATACAATTCTCCCAGCAAAAGTCATGCATCATAACATATTCCATCTTTGGTCAGTGCATGGTTTTGCATCATCATCGAAAACCCGTAGACTAACTAACGGGTGTGTCTCCAGTACAACTTTGGGTTGCCTTCGGTTTCCTAAGTCTTTCTTGTTGCTGTTGGCACTACAGGGTTGCTATTCCTCTTTTGTGGTGGTGTTTAATCACATGACCATGATGCCGTGTCGGAACCTAAGGCCTCATGTGCACTGCAGTCACATGATTGAGCCATTAGGGGTGCACTGGTGACTAGGTATATGTGACGTAACCCCACTGCAATCTCTTCTTATGCAACCTTACTAGTGTCCTAACTTTTGATCTTCGTTCAAGGATATAGAGCTACCCAGATGTTAGTTACGCGCGAATGGTTGCAGGGTGCGAGTCGTGTGCATCATTAACTCATGAGGGTGTGCATCATACTTCATGCATTTCATACGTGCATACATTGCAAGTATCATCATCCTTGCATCATAGTGTATGCATCATTTGGTCAACATCATGGTAATTGCGTTGTGTCATATGCATCATCTCGGTCGTGCATGGGATCCCTCATCCTCATGTTGCACCATCATTGTAATCATACATCTCAACAGTGCATCACGATCATGGTTGGAGCATTTTGTCATTATTCCTTGATTGCATCGGTATAAATAGGCATATTTTGCAATCAATATCATCTAAATCATTCAGATAATAAACTCTGAGCAAAAATGTTTCAAACATCACTTAGTAATCTCTTATGTTATCCTCACTTGCTATCCATGAGCTTTGGGATGAATGTCGCCAACATTTATCGTCCTCATGTTGTGATCTTAGCTCTATGAGAATTTGATCACCTTTTCCTCTCTTATCCTGTCAAACACATCTGTGTACAATCTCTTCATGCTCTCGTTATACTCATCTCGTCATGCTCTCATCATCAACCTCAATCTTCTCTGGTATGATTGTTTCCTGTTACTTTTGATGGGTGATTTGCTTCTCTTCCCTTCAGAGCCTTTCGTCCGAATCTCGGGACGAGATTCTTTTTAGGGGGGAGGCTGTGACAGTTCGTGTACTTGTAATGTTAGACATATATTTTGTTAGTGTGAAATGTGTATTTGTTAGTATAAAGCTTGTGCGTGTTTGTGTGAAGCTTTTGAAAATTTAAAGTGCAAGTAAAAAGGGGTATTTTTGTAATTACAGAAAAACCTAGGGTTGTTTTTGCAAAATGTATTTGGAGAAGGATAATTTCGAAATAAGTGAAAGGTGGTTTTGTAAACATGTTTTTCTTATGTTATCCCTTGTAAAAAATATATGTTTATTTGAAAGTTGTATTTGAAATGTGTGTGTTGAAGTGTGTAAAAATTTTGGGTAAAATGGTAAAAATAAGGGTATTTATGTGATTTTATAAAAGTACAAGTCCTTTTGTGCAAATGTTTGATTTACAAAAGTAACTTTCAAAATTTACTTAGGGCTAAAGTGTAAAAAGTGCAAGTCATCATGACATGTCTATCCAATCATAATGACGAGTCTATCCCGTCATCATGACGTGTCATAAATGCCTGCATTTAGGTCCTGAATTTTATAAAGTTTTATTCTTTAGGACAAAAGCAATTCAAATCCGACTTTTGTTCAAAGATTCACGTGTAAAAATATAAGTTTTGAGTTTTTGAACTTGGGCCCTAAAGCAATGTTGTAGAGTTTGAAAAACTCTCCAACTCTCGTTTTGGGCATTTCTTCATTTGGGTTTTAAATCAACGGGAAATTTTGTTTTACAGACAGGCCCATGCAGTTTTCTGTATTTACGCATAGGTCCTTGGGGAAATCTGTTCATCCTTCTCCTCTATTTCTTTTCTCCCCTAGCGTCTCTGTCTTATCCTTTTCCACCGGCGGCTCCATCCAAATACTCCTTTTCCTCCCTCTCTCCTTGCTTTTTCCCCTCCCTCTCTCTCCCCTCCGCTGGCATAGGATGTTGGCCGGAGCAGGCGCTCGGGCGGCTGCGGCCGGGCTTGAGCGCGCGCAGGCGGCAGCGCCAGAGCGAGGGGGCCCGAGCGGCGAGCGGAGGCGCTGCGCTAGGCGGGCCCAGGTGGGGTGCGCGGGCTCGGGTGGCGCGCGAGCGCGCGGCAGCAGGTGCTGGCGGCGGCTGGCGCAGGTCCAGGTGCACGGGCATTGGGGCGAGCGGAGGCAGGCCGGCGGCGCGCGGACGCGTGGCCCAGGAGCGCGGGGGCGGCGCGGTTGGTGCGGAGGCAGCGGCTGGGCGCGCAGGCGGCGTGGAGCGAGCGCCGGGCGAGTGTGGGCTGGCGGCACGCAGCGTGCTGGCACCGGTGACGGTTGCAGCGCGGCGCAAGCGAGCCCAGGAGCGGAGCACAGGTAGCAGGGGCGCACTGGCTCAGACGGCAGACGGGCTGTGCAAGCGCGGGAGCTGGGCGCCAACGATGCAGGGCAGTTCAAGTGGAGCGCGGGCATAGCGAGTCGGCGCGAGGGCTGTTCGGGTGGCGTTGAAGCATGGACTCGTGAACGCGGGCGCTGCGCAGGCGCGCAGGAGCTGGTGGCTGACTAGAGCAGAGCCGGTGAGCGCGAACGCAGGGAGTGGGCGCGCCGTGGCCGGTGCCAGAGCAGGAGCAGTGCGAGCTAGCGGCGTAGAGCAAGAGCGTGGAGGTGCTGGTGGCGCGGCGTGGCCGGTGCCAGAGCAGGAGCAGTATGAGCTGGTGGTGTAGCGCAAGAGCGTGGAGGTGCTGGTGGCGCGGCAGGTGCGAAGCAGAGCGGGTTGTGCAGGTGAAACACTGGTGCGGCGCGAACGGAGGCGAACGGCCCGGAGCAAGCAATGGTGCGCAGGGCGGATTCAGACGCGTGAGCAGCAGCGCGATGCGGGCCAATAACGCTCGCGGTTTGGGTGTGCGCGGGAATGATTCGGCAAGGCCAGAGCAAGCGCGGGTCCGACAACAGGAGAAGAGGAGTAACTGTGTAGGGCAACGATGTACCGAGCGACGACGTGCAGGGTGGCGGCATGCAACGCATGGCGGTGTTCCCGCTGGGCGAGCTTAGGCCACGACCGAGTTGGGTGCAGGAGGGTCGCGTGTGATGGACATTAGAGGCCGTCGAGGAGAAGGCAACGAGCGAAGTCCGGCGGCACTGCGGACTGCTTGTGGAGAGTTTGGAGGTGGCCAGGTGGGAGCAAACCTCGATCATAGCGGAGGCGGAGAAGCGCTTATGGCGCGGCAAGTCGGAAGGAGAAGTTGCGGAGCAAAGGCAGCGGTCGGGCGTGACGAGCTCGGAGGAGCCTTGATGCAACCAAGCACGGCAGTCCTGCAGGATGCTACGTGGGTGTGCCGACCGTGTTTCAGTGGCACACGTGCGTGAGCAAAAGAAGGCTTAGCTCGTGAGCAGTTGGACCCTGGAGGTTTGCGGAGGAGTTGTCCCAGCAAACCAATCCGGCTCTGTCGTTTCGCCCCAGGGATCCACGACATCCAGCAGTTCCTACCCTCGTTGATCACTCAACCAACCACCATCACCACAAATCACCGCGGGGATTACCTCTTCGGCCATTCTCTACCCACTACAATCCCCGACAAGCTTCTTCATCAACCACGGAATCTCGTCATCGTCGAGCTCATCTTATCGCCGATTCTGTTCATCGCGGGAGTTCACTTTCCGTCTGTTCTTCTTCATAACCAAGGCTACCCCAAGGTTTGCCCCATTTCACTGAATCTTCTTAACGCCGGCGATTCCTTTGCCGGAATATCGTCGTTATCTTCCTGTTATCTGTTTTCCCGGACCAGGGACTTAATTGCTTTGATTTAGAAAGTTCTAGGGTGTTCTCTGTAAAATTTCCAAAACTTTCTTTATTTCAAATCAATGAACTTCTACATTTTATAGGTTTTCGTAAGGAGTTCATAAAAGTATAAAATCAACTTTGTTTGAAACCCTAGGTCAAAACCTACAAGTTGTATGTTAGGATCATGAGTTAAAAGTCTTAAATGTGTGGTCTAGGTCAAGTGTTAGGGAATGAGTGTTTTATTGTGCTTTATATTGTATGCTTGTGTTATAACTGAAAAGTAAGCCATAGAATATATGTCTTAATTAGAGATGTGTGATGTTTAGTTAATCCTTTCATATGAGTGCTCATGTCCCTGCCATCAAGATGTCATCCTTGTCTTAATTGCCGTTTCCTTAAGATCCTTTTCGTAAAAGGATCCTTGTTAGTTCGTGTGTATCTGCTGCTTAGCCACTACATCTCGACAGCTGTGCTTCAGTGTCAGGCTATCAGCTCAGCCACTAAGCATCAGTTTTCTTTGAGTCTATGGTGTTTCTGTGTAACAGCTATCAGCCGATGCATTTCTTTTCATATGTTTCTACGCTCGGCTGGTTAGCTGATACGGTTGTTATCTTTCTAATGTCGGCTACTGCCGATACAGTTCTTTTGTTCTATCCTACATCGACTGCATATAGTCGATATATCAAAGGTGTATACACAATCTTAGGACTCTTGCTATCGGCCGATCCAAGCCGATTCTAGTTGTTGTGCATATCGGTTATGGCCGATCAACCCTTAGTTTTCCTATCCTTATCCACACACTTCTATCAGCCGATTTATCTGAGAGATCGGCTATATATCTATCGGTCACATATCCTCAACCACACTCCAATCAGCTGTACGTCACCCAATAGTTGTGCTGACGTAATCGAGCCGATACAACCATACCTAGTTACCTAGGATAACACTTAAGCACATCTCAGTTAAGACATAGTTGCTTTAGGAAACACCTCTCTGCTAAAGTAATCGATGCTTTCATCGATCAATTAGGAACCGATGCACCTTTCAATCGACTAAACCCCCGTTGTTTCCAGTCGGCTCTGTTGTAACCCTCAACAAGTAGCCGATTCTAATTAGTTATCCACCTAGAGCTCGATCTAAGTTTAGTTTCAGATCTTTTTGGTTGTGATGTGAATAGTGTGTTATATGAGTGCTGGATTGCAACTGTATTGTGAAGTAAGGTAGTTTTATGTGCACACTTTGAATGAAATATTGCGTTGCATGTAGATACGACTACTTCTGCAACGGTACCTACGAGGTCTCCCCGAAGTCTGCAGAGGATGTTTCTAAAGACCAGGTGAATGTCACCAAGGGATATCGCAAGCCCCGAACCAAAGTTCGGAAGATCTTAACTTTACTGACTTCAGCCCCACCAGTAAAGGCAAGCCCCGGACATAACCCCTACTTTATTTACACTGCAACCTATATTATCTATATTTATCTATGCATTAGGTTTTTAGGAATTGTATGAGAAACCCTAGTTGCATTTTCCTAGGAACCAATGTATTGAATGTTAGCACTTGAGTCCGACTAGCTGCTATGCTAATAGGACCGGTAGAAGTCGGGTGATTTCCTGTCACTCGCACGATATAGGAGTTGTAATGTTTACATTCCTGCAATCACTATAAGGATGACGGACGGGAAGAATGTAAGGTATCATGGTTGAGGTGATACACCGTCTGTGTTGTTGAAATTGATAAGGTCGCGGTGTGTGCCGATCGGGGTTAAGCGTTTGAAAGTACTAACCACATGCCATGAGTTTTGGGTAAGCGGTAAGCCTAGTAGCCAATCGGCCCGAGGAGTGGACATACCTCCCACCACTCGTCTTGCTTCTTCTGGTTACTTATGTTCGACGTGTGGGAATACGTGTTGCAAGGGCAACCAGGAGTACGGGTTTTGGAGTTGCACTACAGACGTACGTCCTGCACTTTGGAAGTGTGTATGGTCCTGCAGTCGCTTGTGGTGGACCTGTCCACGAGTCGGAATGAAAGGCAAACGGTTGCTTCGGAATCATCGTTGGATGTTCCAAGCGTGTGAGTTAGGTTTACCTTGCAAGGTTAAATTCGATTCAGAATCGTCTTTTTCTCACGAAGATTGAGACTGCTTGATCCCTTTATCACACAGAGTAACAAGAGCAACTATATGATGAGTAATACTGATGGTTGAGATAAAGAGCTCTACCTTGCTTGCTTAGTTATAAGTGCTTATCTAGAATGGATAATCACATAGAACTTGAAAGCTAAAAGTCGAAAATAAGGATCTACTCTTAGTTGCTTTTCAGCTGAAACTAAACCCAGAACTATTATAAGCCTTCATAAGTCTAGTTATGGGCTAAAGTATACCCAATCCCGGGTAAGCCTTGCTGAGTATTAGTATACTCAGCCTTGCTAGCTATATGTTTTGCAGGTAATGTCTGGAAAACCCTACTCTTCCTTGCCTTGGCCCTGTGCTCTTCCAGAAGGTTGGTCCGTGGAATGGGATCCGTTCCCGACCAACATTGAGGATACCGAGTGATGTCGTGCCCGGGCTTAGCATGACATCCGTCTTGACGACGTATCGTAAATCATCGCGTATGTTTTCCGCTGCCAAAAACCACAACTTTAACAGTTTGTAATGTTTTCTCTAAGTTTGAAACTTCGTACTTCTTTTAGAAACTCTTGTAATGTAATTCCTCGTGATGTAAAATTTGATGGTGACTGTATCTCTGGACTCACCTTCGTGTGAGGTAACCTTATTCGATCCTGTATCGGTGGTTTATCGGGACGTTACCCAACAGGCCAATGGATTATACCGTTTGAAGTACGTTGGAGCCCTCTGGAGTGGACTTGCGTACTTGAACCGGTATAATTCAGGTTGGTTCTGCCACACAATCGGAACGTGGCTGGGCTCTCAAAGATTTCAGACTCAGCATAGGGGAGGAAGATTGGGTTGTCCAGGCCCTTGTAGAAAATCCTAAACCATTATGAGGCGTCTAAAGGATTCAAATTGCCGCCAGGGAGACTGTACAAGGTCTGGACGAAGCTGGTGCATCGGATCTGCCTCCCACTTTGGTCCAGAAAAGAATTGTTGGCCAGAGGGGAGAAGTTTGGGATGAAATCTTGAAAATTAAGATGAACCCACAGCTGGATGAACCACCAGGGACCACCAGTCCTAAGTTTTTTCTAGGAGAGAAGGCTCAAGGACATCAGGTAAAGATATCTGTAAATTTCTCCAAGGAACAATTTACCAAGGCCAACAGTGCAACCTTTGGCCAGCTCGTACACTAGAGGAAGGTAATTTTTGGTTGGAGCAAGGGAAGGTCCACAGAAGAGGAAGTGCTCTAGCCAAAGGTAATTTTTGGTTGGAGCAACAGATGATGGAAGTTAGATTTGGAATTCGAAAAACCACTTTTTTCGGGACAATTAACCCTAAAAAAATGGTTAATCGAATAATTTATCTAAAAAATCCACCAAATGACCCCTCATCTTCCAAATATTCCCTGTGATGACTCTTCAACTTCAACCACTAGTTATTTAACCCCATGGTAACCGAAAGTGAAGACCCGTGCATTTAATCTTCAATCCACCAAGAAATTTTTGAATCCCCAATCAGATCCATGCTCCACCTTCACCCCCTTTGACAAGCCCTAAACTAGCCGAATCTCTCTGCCCCTTCTCTGCAGCCCCCGAGCAACTCGTGGCAAACAAATCTAGAAATGGCGGCCAAGAGATCCAACGAGAAGGATAGGAAGGGGATGGAGTCGCAACCGCCTACTGGGGAGTGGACTTACAGTAAGTGCTCCAATAACGAATTCCTGAATCTTGTTTCTGAGGGTTTGCTTTAGGAGAAAAATCTTATCAACTAGCGCCCCTCTTTTTGCCAACTTCTTCCCATGGAAAATGTGGACAAAATCATCTCATTTTACCATTTCTCTGAACGGGGTTTGGCTCTCCCCACCTGTTCTTTCTTCCGTGGCCTTCTTTATTTCTATGGGCTTGAGCTCCATCACCTCAACCCAAACTCAATCTGCCATATTGCTATTTTCATCCACTTTTGCGAAGCTTTCCTTGGAATTGAACCCCACTGGGATCTTTTCCGCTTTCTTTTCCGGGTAAAACCACAACCCACCTCCAAAAATCCATCCATTGTAGGGGGCGCCAGCATCCAGCTTAGGCAACAAGCCGGCGACACATACCTATCCTACAAATTCCCCTCTAATATTTCTGGATGGAAAATCCATTAGTTTTACATCAGAAACCATGTCCCCCAACTTCTTGAAAGATTTGGTAAAACCCCTATCGTGAGGCCGGAGTGGAACACTAAACTCTCCATAGGGGATATTGATGAGGACATCTCTCCTTTGCATACAATGCAAGGACCGATCACTAGAGCACGTGCGCGACAGTTGGATCTCCAGGTACGTTCTAACCTTGTCAATTGTTTTTTAGAACTTACGCTTGGTTCCATGGATGTATTATTGATTAGAAATAATGGAGAGGACCAGCAAGGACTTGGAGAAGGCAAAGGACTCAAGGAGGAGGAGCTAGGACGTCCACACCAAGGAGGAGTCCACGTCCAACTCGACTTCGACTCCACTTCGGATTCCAGAACCTTACTTCACCAAAACTGACGCCCTGGCCACATACAGAGTCGAATTTAGACATTCTATATATGGTTGGAACCAGAATTTCATAGAGCTTCCAATAGAACTAGTCCCACCTCAAAATCTGACAGGCTGTTGTGTCATCGTCTTTTGGGCTGTTGGCACGTGTACCGTGTTGAAGCCCGTTAAGGTTGCGTCCAGGGGACTTGCATGCCTCTAACTCGCTTTCATTCAGTAGCCATCACCATCTTAGGGTTTGGGTTTTGCTTAGATTCATTCTGTCATCAAACAGTGTCGCCGTTCATCGGTTTGTGAGACCCCCATCTCGTAATCAAGTCTATTTGATTGCATCTCCTGTTCTTGCTTGTGTTCTTGATTGTGCTTGCAGGGATAAGCCTTCATGGTGAGGTCATTCGTGTGACATGGGTGATAACCAACGGAGCAGTGGTGTAGTGATTGCGGGGTTCTGTTCGTTCGGAGCCTTGGATCATCAACGTCGAGTTCTCCACCAATCAAGTTTACCGTACCTCTCGGAAGATCGGGACTCAACCTCCTATCAAGTGGTATCAGTTATCAGGTTGCCCGTGAGGTATACTCGTGTGCCTTTAGATTTGTTTTGTTTTCGTCCTATAGTCCACAAAAAGCCAAAAAATTGTTACTCGTTCCGACCTACAACCCTCGCTCCCGCCTTTTGCACAATTTAGTTTCGGAGTCCGTAGTTCTAAGTTCGTGTCCTAGGTTGAGTTTGGTTGCTGGTTTAGATTTGTTTTAGTTCAGTTTTGTTTATTCCATCCGCTGCCATCCACAAAAAGAAAAATCAATCTATAGAAACTTTTCAATCCACCACCGATCCATCTATTGGTATCCAAATCAGTTTCCACCGCCACAAACCCTAATTCGGAGAGTCTCCTTAAATCGGGCATAATTTTTTGCTCGGAACTCCAATTAAGGTGATTTTTCTCCCGGAAAGCTCTCAAAAAGTTGCACATATGATTCCCCCGCTACGCTGGGTTTGGCATTCTCAAAAAAATTGAAAAAAATCAGGAAGGCACTTGATTCGGGCTACGAAGTTCCAGCACGAGTTTTCCCAAACGCTCCTGAAATTGTACCGATCATATCTTTCATCAGTTTGAGCTGATATTTGGTGCTGTTCACTCTCTTGTGCCCCTGGTTGAGCAAAAATATAAAAAACGAAAGCAAAAAAAATAAAAATTTGATTCCTACTGGTGCTAAAAGACAAAACAGGGGGACTTTGCTGTTTTCTATGTGCATTGTTGGATACCTGCTGGTACTGTCTTTGTGGCTCATCATCTTTGATCCTTGTTCCTTGCTTGCTGCCACAACTATTCTAATACATTTTTAGGCCAGCAACTAGGTCAGGTTCTTTGGACACTTATTCAGCATTGCTATCTGTTACTAACTTGTGTGCCACATACATATACTGCACTTGAACCTTCCCAAGCTCTACCTTCTCCCGAGCAGAATAGGTACCCTGTGCAATCACACCCACTCTCTTTGTGTTATCATACCGGTCACCGTTTGCCACCCGCAATCCTAGTAGGACACTGGTAAGAGCGGGGTAAGACGCATCTTACTACTTGTTTTCCACTTCCACTTCAGAGAGTGTAGTCGTAGGGTTCACAACCTTTTGCCTTCCATTTCTATTTTGTTCTAACCATGACAGGAAAGGCGCCGATGGACGAGACCTCTCCTTCTACACTTCCGGACAATACTGAGTGCGTGTCACATATGGAACTAAAAGACATGATGCGGGCGATGACTGATGCTTTCAACAAGTACCAGACCACTACAACAGCCACCTTTCAGAGGATTCATACAAGTATTGATGGTCTTGCCACACGGCTGGACATAGTGGAGGCTCATTTTCCACACCATGATCCACCCCCCATCATCCCTGCTGCCGGCGGACTTGCCCACAATGACACAGAGGACAAGTTCGATGATGGCGAGGTTGATGCACAGCAGCGCCGTCGCCTTCTGCGTAATTGTCAAGGTATGGGAGGTAATGGTAGACGTCGTCCTCATGCTCCTAAGCAAGATAATGATCCTTATGCTAAGATTAAGTTTTCTATTCCACCATTTTATGGATCTTATGATGCTGAGACTTACTTGGATTGGGAGATGATGGTAGAACAGAAATTTAGTTCCCATCTAGTTCCTAAGCGTCATAGAGTTAGAAAAGCCACTAGTGAGTTTAAAGATTTTGCTATCATTTGGTGGAATGAACTTGTCACTGCACGTAATGCCCCATAGACATGGACTGCATTAAAAGAAGAGATGCGCGCTAGGTTTGTTCCTCCATCATATAGACGTGATCTTCGTAAGAAATTACAACGCTTTGATCAGGGTAACATGTCTGTCCAAGAGTACTACCAAGAGTTGCAGAAGGGTATGCTTCGTTGTGGGGTAGTTGAGGATCACGAAGACCAGATTGTTAGGTTTTATGGGGGCTTGCGGCGTGAGATCCAGGACATAGTTGATTATAAGGAATATCATTCTATACAACGTTTGTTTCAACTTGCTATGTTGGCAGAAAAAGAACTGCAGGGTCACCAACAGCGGCGGAACAACACCTTCACGCCACGACAGTTTTCGGCGCCAGCCAAAGCGGTGCCCTCTGCGGCCACACCTCCCTCCACCGGTGTCGTACGCGGCACCGCACCTCCAACTTCAAAGGGACAAGATAGCAGCAAGTCCTAGACGCCTCCAAGTGTTGCAGCAAAGGCTCACACTTCCACTGGTCGCACATCCAACATCAAGTGCCATCACTGCCAGGGATTTGGCCATATGCAGTGAGATTGCCCTAGCAAACGGACCATCATTGCTACTGCCGACGGTGGGTATGCTAGTGCTTCTGATATTGAAGATGAACATATTATTGCAGCTAACATTTCAGGTTCCGATGATGGTGCTGAGGAGCTTCTTGGTACATCTGCGACCAACAACTACAGGACCTTAATCGTGCACCGAGCTTTGAGCGCCACGGTGGGAGAGGATGAACAACGCCAACGTCACAACCTTTTCAACATGTTTCTTATCATCAAGGACTGCCGTGTGCATACAATCATTGATGGAGGTAGCTGCAACAATTTGGTGAATGTTGAGGTGGTCAAGAAGCTTGGCTTGACCATGCGGGAGCATCCACTGTGGCAGAACCGCCTGAATTATTCCGGCTCAAGTGCGTTAGTCATCGCTATACGGACGATACTAACTCAACGCACTTCAATCGGAACAACCCATTGGTCTGTCGGGTCTCTGCCCGATACAACCACGGTTCAACAGGATCGAAGCAGGTTTACCTCGCACGAAAGCGAATTTACAATCACACAACAGCTCACCAACTTTTAGTCCACAGAATAAGTAAACATTATTACAAACTGTTTTGAAACTGAAAGTAACTTATACAGACATTGTTTAAAACAACAAGCTAAACAGCTTGTCCAGAGTCACAGCGGAAGAGAGAGTTATTAACATCACGACTACACATCATAAAAGTTGGCACCATGCTTCGCCCTAAACATGGCGTCATTCCGGAGGGTCATTGCCAGCCGGGGACGGATCCCATTCTATGGACCAGCCAAACAGAATAGAGGATGGCCAGGCTGGACAATCCGTTTGGTTCTCACAGGCCATACCTGAAAGACAGACTAGCAAGACTGAGATTGCTAATACTCAGCAAGACTTACCCGTTTCATGGTATACTTTGCCATGTAACTAGACTTATGAAGGCTTGTAATGGTTCTGGATTTAATTTCAGCTGAAAAGCAACAAAGAGTATGATCTAACTTTCATGTTTTAGCTTTCAGCTTCTAGTTGCATTAACCATTCTAGGTAAGCACCTATTCTAGACAAACAAGGTAGAGATTAACATCCATCAAGATTATTCTCACAATAGTTACTGTTCTTACTCTATGTGGCAGAAGGAATAAGTAGTCTCAATCTCCGCGAGAAATGGATGATTCTGAATCAAGTTTCATAACCTTGCAAGGGTAAACCTAACTCACACGCTTGGAACATCCAATGATCATTCCAAAGCAACCGTTTGCCTTTCATTCCGACTCGTGGATCAGGGCCACCACAAGCGACTGTAGGACCATACGCACATCCAATGTGCAGGACGTATGTCTGTAGCGCGACTACATGACCATACTCCTATCCGCTGAGCGGAACGTATTCCCGCATGTCGGTGCATGTGAAAAACCAAATTACGAGTGGTGGGAGGTATGTCCACTCCTCGGGCCGATTGGTTACTAGGCTTACCGCTTTCCATATTTCACAGCATGTGGCTAGTACTTTCAAACACTCAACCACAGCTACCACACACTGCGACCTTATCAACTTTTATCAACACAGATGGGGTAACCTTCCAAATCATGATACTGCACATGACCCCGTCCATCATCCTTATAGTGATTGCAGAGTAGTAAACATTCAATTCCTACATTCAACCCAGTGAACTTCTTGAGCGGGGCTAGGGTCAGGGATGTCATAGACTTCCGAACTTTGGTTCGGGGCTTTAGTTAAATTCTTGATGGTGTTCACTGGGTCTTCAGAAAACCCTTGCTCGTGTTCCGAGACTAGCTCGTAGTCTCCGTCGTCGAGTGTCGCTGACTCTACATCATATGCAATGGTTTGAATTATGTGGTTCTTGAGTTAAGAGTTTTATTTCATGATAAAGTTGCAATCTAACAAATTGATAAACACAACTTCATAAAACAAGAACCTTAAATTCAAACCTATTATTTGTATCTTAGTTCAATTATCAAGAATAATTGAATGATTTGAATTAGATTAACACGTTTGATTTTTACTTTTAAGATTCACAAAGGCTATGGCCTTGAATTTTTGTGGGTAAGTTTACTTG
The DNA here is from genome assembly GCF_002211085.1 of Panicum hallii. Taxonomy (NCBI): domain Eukaryota; kingdom Viridiplantae; phylum Streptophyta; class Magnoliopsida; order Poales; family Poaceae; genus Panicum; species Panicum hallii. The sequence continues at coordinate 43,364,419 of NC_038044.1, forward strand.
TAGCAGATGAACTTACTATGAATTTTTTATAATTTTCTGAAAATAGAAGTTAAAGCATTTGAATTAAGTTCCAATTTCAATTTTAAATTCAAACCTTATGCAGAGCAGTGTTATAAATTCTTGAAAACTTTATTATGAACTACTCTATTATAGAACATCATATGGTAAAAAGATCTAAGCATGAAAACCTTAGTAACATGTTTGAATAAATTTAAACTATCCCAAGCTTAATTTGCATAAGTTTAAATTAATTTAATCTAGGGTTCAGTACTACAGGTGAAATGTTTACACAGGCTCACTCATGCCCTAAATAGACTACTCACCAAAATTCACAAGCAATAGAGCCAACATGCAAACGTTATACTCAAGATACCCTTTTGCTAAACTTTAAAATAACTTTAAAAATATTTTGTTTCACACTGCACTTTAATAAGAAAAGTTGTATAGCTAAACTTCTATAGTGCAAAAAAATTGGTTTGGTAATTTTTGGATTTTTCTACAATTTCCTATGGATTTTCTAAGTTGACTGATTTGAATTGGGGGGTTCTGATTTTCTACAGAACCCTGGAAAGATTTAAATCTTTGCAATCGGGTCCTTGGCTGGGCTACACAGGGATGCCGATCAGTGGCGATCAAATTCCGGAGAGAGCGCTCACCAACGGCGAGGGGGAAGTGGGGGAAAAGGTTCAGGGGCTCACGGCGGTCACGGGGGTGGCTGGTGTTGGGGAAGAGAGGGACCGAGGCGGCAGGTCGACGGCGAACAAGGGTGGGCGGTGGTGCTCCGAGGGGCGGCGACGGTGTTTCGGTGGCCGGAGGGTAGGAGGGCAGTGGGGAAGTAGCTAGGAAGCGTCCTCGTGATGATGTGGTGCTGATGGTGTGGTTGGCCGGGGCTAAGGGGCGACGGAGCGTCGGGACGACGGCGAGGCCGAGCAGCGGCGGAAGCTCGAGCTCACTGGCATAGTGCTCCGGTCGTTCTGGTGCAGGAGAGCGAAATTGGGCAGGCTTGCGAGCATCAGTGGGTGGTAGGGGTGCTGCTGGAGCACTGGATCGATGATGGGAAGCGGCGGAGGTGGCTGTCGATGGCGAGCCGAGGTAGCGGCGGGGCTCCGGCGAGGTGTGAAGCTCGGGAAAGAGAAAGGCAGTAGAAATGCAAGTGCATGAAGGCAAGAGTGAGTTCGTGGGGAGCTCCAGGACATGTTTCAAGTTGAGAAAGAGACATGGCGGGCGAGAGCAGGTGCTGGCAAGCTCGGCGGCGTGCGTGGAGGCTCGGGCGACGGCGGCACGACGTGGAGGAGCGCGGAGAGGGCCAGCGCGGGCCGGGAAGCGGCGGGCAGGGTGCTGGAGCGGCACATGGCGCGAAGAGAGGCAGCGTGGGGGCAGCTGAGGCTCGGCACATGGCCGGTGGGGGCGGCGGGGTCGGGCAGAGAGAAAATAGAGAGAGGAGGGAGCTGGAGGTAGACGAGGGGCACTAATCTGTAATTCTCTAAAAGTGTAGGGACTCCAATGTAAAGCCGAGTTAACTTTTAAACCATAGCTCAAATGAAAATGTGCCCAAAAGCAAAAGTGTAGAGCTTAGCAAGATCTACAACTTTGCTTTAAGATTCAGTTTCAAAAGAGTTAAGGATTCAAATCTAATTTAAAACTTGGCAAAATTTTAAACTTCGGAGAAATCCTATTTAAAATCTACACTCCACTTAAATCCTTAGAGTAGTTTCACCTCTGTTTGTGGTTTATAAGTAAGTTCTTGCCTTTTTGCAAAACAACCTTCACATGTTTTTATTTTACCTCCCATTCTCACCCATTTTGCACCAAAGGACCTAAATTTTCCAAAATTACACAAATACCCTTTTCCCTTTGCATTCAAGTTTTAGCACACATACATAAGATCAAACATACACACTTTATACTAGAATCTAGTGTCTTTTAATCCTAAGTACCTGAACGTCACAGCCTTCCCCCCTAAAAAGAATCTCTCCCGAGATTCCAGAATAGAATGAAATTGGACGGTCAGATTTGGGAGTTGGCTTGAAGGAAGTCTGGAAAGTTTCGCTGAAGATATGACTCAGTTTCCCTAGTCGCTTCTTCTTCAGTATGATGATCCCACTGAATTTTAAACATCTTGATGGTTTCTCTTCTAGTACTTCTCTCTTTGGTATCTAACACTCGGATCGGATGTTCGGTATAAGTTAGATCAGGTTCGATTTTGATGGCTTGGGGATCGATGATCTCGATAGGAATTTTGACACACTTCCTAAGTTGAGATACATGGAAGATATCATGAATGGCCGCTAGTTGAGGAGGAAGTTGAAGACAATATGCTACGGGTCCACAGATTTATATAATGTCAAAGGGTCCGACATATCTAGGGGCAAGTTTTCCTTTTACGCCGAACCGTTGAATACTTCGAGTAGGAGATACTCGAAGATATACGAAGTCTCTAGTTTGGAACTGTAATGGTCTCCTTCTATGTTAGCGTAGCTTTCCTGTCGAGATTGGGCTGCTTTTAGATTGTTCTGAATAGTCTTCACCTTTTCCTCTGCTTCAGTGACAAGGTCGGGTCCAAAGATTTTACGCTCGCCGGTTTGTGACCAACTCAAAGGAGTTCGGCATCGGCGACCGTATAATCCTTCGAACGGGGCCATCTTGAGACTTGTCTGATAACTATTGTAGTAGGAAAATTCTACCAGCGACGAGCATTTATCCCAATTCTTGTCATACTATAGTACACAGGCTCTAAGCATATCTTCTAGAATCTGATTTATCCTTTCCGTTTGCCCGTCTATCTGAGGATGATATGCAGAGCTTCGGATTAGCTTAGTTCCAAGAGCATATTGAAATTGCTCCCAGAACCGAGCGATGAATTGTGCTCCACGATTAGAAATGATCATCTTAGGAACGCCATGGAGATGAACGATTTGATCAAGATAGATCTCAGCATACTTTTTGGCATTGTAAGTAGTATGAACGGGAAGGAAATGGGCAGTCTTGGTTAATCGATCAACGATTACCCAAATAGAGTCATGCCTCAGGGAGGTGTTGGGTAAGCCAACAATGAAATCCATGCTGATATCCTCCCACTTCCAGGAAGGAATGGGTAGAGGTTGAAGAATACCAGCAGTTTTGAGATGACTAGCCTTAACTCTTTGGCAAATATCACACTCCGAGACATACTTTGCAATTTGACGCTTCATACGAGTCCACCAAAAGTTCTGCTTCAAATCCTGGTACATTTTGGTACTGCCGGGGTGCATAGAGAATTTGGATAGATGGGCCTCGTCCAATATTTGCTTATGAAGCTTAAGGTCCTTAGGTACAACGATACGCTCGTTGAACCATAGAACCCCTTCGTGATCTACTCGAAAGCACTTGTACTTTCCCTTTCCTTGTGCTAATTCCTCCTTTAGGATTCTGACCCCTTGGTCATGCTGTTACGCCAGAACGATGTTATCCTCAAGCGTAGTTTCAACAGAAAGATGGTTCAAGCTACCTTGAGGAATCATCTCTAGATTGAGCTTCCTCATTTCCCAACAAAGAGTCTCATTGAAAGCCTCTACTGACAAGCAAGAGCAATGTGCCTTGCGGCTAAGTGCATTTGCAACGATGTTGGCCTTGCCTGGATGATAGTGTACTTCTAGATCATAATCCTTGATAAGCTCTAGCTAGCGTCTTTGCCTCATGTTTAGATCTGCTTGCGTGAAGATGTACTTGAGGCTTTTATGGTTGGTATAGATATGGCACTTTGTAACCATCAGATGATGTCTCCAAATCTTAAGTGCATGGATAACAGCTGCGAGTTCAAGATCATGAGTAGGATAGTTCTGTTCATGAGTTCTGAGTGCTCGCGATGCATAAGCAATCACTCGGTTGTCTTGCATAAGCACGCAACCAAGTCCGATTCCCGAAGCATCACAATAGATGTCAAAAGGTTTGGAAACATCCGGTTGAGCCAGGACTGGGGCAGTAATGAGATGTGCTCTGAGGGTGTGAAATGCATCCTCACATTTCTAATCCCAGGAGAATTTAACTCCTTTCTTTAGCAGTTCGGTCATAGGTTTGGCTATTCTTGAGAAGTCAGGAATAAACCGATGATAATAGCCAGCTAGACCAAGAAAACTGAGGATCTGATGGACTGACGTAGGAGGTTTCCAGTCCATCACTTCTTGGACTTTACTTGGATCAACGGATATACCGTCACTAGAGATGGTATGTCCTAGAAATTTAATGGTATCCAGCCAAAATTCGCATTTGGAGAATTTGGCATACAAGTGGTGGTCTCTCAATCTTTGAAGAAGAACATGAAGATGTTTCGCATGATCTTCTTGATTTTTAGAGTAGATTAGAATATCATCAATGAAGACCACTATGAATTTGTCGAGTTCTTGCATGAAGACAGAGTTCATGAGATACATGAAGTATGCTAGTGCATTGGTAAGACCAAACGACATGACCAGATATTCATAGAGTCCATATCTGGTGGAAAAGTCTGTTTTTGGAATGTCACTTGGCCTAATCTTGATTTGATGATATCTGGAGCGAAGGTCAATCTTAGAGAATACTTTAGCTTCGGCTAACTGATCAAATAGAATGTCAATGCGGGGCAAAGGATACTTGTTTTTTATGGTTACCGCATTGAGGGGACGATAATCTACACATAACCTTAGGCTATTGTCCTTCTTTTTCATGAACACGGCTGGACAACCCCATGGTGAAGCACTCGGACGAATGTAACCCTTATCAAGGAGGTCTTGTAGTTGGATTTTTAACTCTGTCAGCTCATTGGGTGGCATACGATAGGGTCTTTTAGAGATGGGGGCTGTGCCGAGTTGTAGTTTTATGATAAACTCAATATCCCTATCCGGGGGCATTCCAGGCAAATCATCTGGAAAAATATCTGGGTATTCGCAAACAATAGGGATGTCCTTTAACTTAATCCCTTCTACAGCATAGGCACAAGAGTTATTGCACTCCCGTTGAGGAAGATAGAGAATAGTAGTGTCATTGTCTGGTGAATCTATCTCCACGGCTCGGAAAGACATATCCAATGACACTCAGTGCCTAGTCATCCAATCCATGCCTAGGAGGACTGGCTGCCGAAAGAGGAGTGATCTGGCTGAGGGTTAGGCTCTGCATTTCCGTGCTCGGAGTCAAGATCAGAAACTCCCTCAATCTCCTCGGGTTCTTCTTCTTCGCCTTCAGGTGCTACAGGTACAACAGGAGGTGCTGGCTGCTGCTGGAGTTCGTCGATGTGAGTGAGGGCATCGTCAACCTCAAGGATAAGGTCATGGACTTGCTCCTGGAGGAACTCAATAATCGTGTTACGTTGAGTGATTATTGCATCACTCTCATTGATCTGATCCTCCCGTTGGAGAATAGTCTCGTTTCGCCTGCGATAATTTCCTCCTTTTTCGTGACCAATGCTTGAAGCTCCTCTATCTGAGTGACTTGTCGATCAACATTTCTGTAGTGTCCTTAAGCTATACTGGTCAACTGACTCATACGGCGGCACAGCACAATCTGATAGTGGTGCTGGGCATTCATAAACCTGATGGTACCATGGAGTGTCTCTTCAGCTAAATCTCCCAGCATATGACCATACTAAGCTATCCAGAAGTTTCACTCGGGATCACTGGAATTTATTGTAGGGAATAGGATGATAGGATGCCCTGCAACTTCCATGGGATGCTGGTTGCAGAAAATGTGGATGGCCTCAAGAGCTGCGGTCTCAATGGTGTCGACGAGATGATAGCCAACCACATCGACTTCAATGGGCTGCCAGTGAGAATGAAAAGGATGTTGAGGAATGGTCATCTTAACTCTGCACCGAGGAACACCTCCCTCTCTATACTCCACTCCATCATACTTTGGGGGCTCGGTGTAGAAGAATAGCCTAAGTGATTCCTATAAGAGATGGGGAAAACCCTCCCAGTGCAAGGCATTGGTATGGAGATGCCCTGCATGATCCCAAAAGACATTTGAAGGAGCCGCCATCTGAAATAAGAATTCAGATGGTGAGATTTTGAAGGATGCCGAAAACTCAACTAAGGCTACCTCAAGAATCCTATTGAAATCACACTAGAGATAGACAACACTCTATACGTCCTTAAAAGAACAACATATACAAGGCAATCATTTTGTTTGATAATGGATTATGCATGCACGTACTATTCGACCTCACAACCAAAACAATTGCCAAATATCTTTGGACTTACGTGGTTAATTTCGGTGGCATAATACATACGTCTCTCTCTAATAACTAGTTGATAAATCCTATCCGTCTTAACCTCTTAATCGTGGTTAGTGTACCTACAGAAGACCATAGGTATATAACAGGAACCTTTCATGGCAGCACAACATGAAAGCGTTCCCAAATAGTACTGTTCACTATAGAAAAAGTATCCGTACAATTTCCGCCATATGGACGACGTTAGCATACGTTACATCTGCAATGTATTCACGGGGGTACCGTATAAAACGGGGGTATGAATAGCAATCACCATACCCTGCAGCGAACCATATACTCCCAATATGATCAACTAATCGTTGATATATTAGCAGCATCTCAAGTAAGCCACTGCTTGAGAAACAGCGTTCGGTTCGCATCACCGACGAGAAGGCCAATCTCCCTCAGTTGGCTGAGGATCCTTACCTTCTTACCTTCTTGTCGCAACGTTGAAGAACAAAACAATACAATGAAATATCTAAGGTTGGTTATGCTCAAAAGTAAGTTTTGACAGAAAGTAGTGCTGCAAGTTAGAGCTAAACTATACATATATACATACTAGTAGCCACCTGATTACTCCCATACAAATCCCTAGGGCTTTACGATCTAAACACCATCCTTAACGAATCCAACGTACTTTGCAAATTCTTTTGTTAAGCCAAATTTTATCCTGAAAACATTTTCAAGAGCTGCTGCAGTTGTAAGAGTAAACCTACAGCTCTGATACCAGCTGTGGCAGAACCGCCTAAATTATTCCGGCTGAAGTGCGCTAGTCATCGCTATACAGACGATACTAACTCAACGCACTTCAATCGGAACAACCCATTGGTCTGTCGGGTCTCCGCCCGATACAACCACGGTTCAACAGGATCGAAGCAGGTTTACCTCACACGAAGGCGAGTTTACAATCACACAACAGCTCACCAACTTTTAGTCCATAGAATAAGTAAACATTATTACAAACTGTTTTGAAGCTGAAAGTAACTTATACAGACATTGTTTAAAACAACAAGCTAAACAGCATGTCCAGAGTCACAGCGGAAGAGAGAGTTATTAACATTGCGACTACACGTCGTAAAAGTTGGCACCATGCTTCGCCCTAAACATGGCGTCATTCCAGAGGGTCATTGCCAGCTGGGGACTGATCCTATTCCATGGACCAGCCAAACGGAATAGAGGATGGCCAGGCTGGACAATCCGTTTGGTTCACACAGGCCATACCTAAAAGACAGACTAGCATGACTAAGTATGCTAATGCTCAGCAAGACTTACCCATTTCATGGTATACTTTGCCATATAACTAGACTTATGAAGGCTTGTAATGGTTCTAGATTTAATTTCAGCTGAAAAGCAACAAAGAGTATGATCTAACTTTCATGTTTTAGCTTCAGCTTCTAGTTGCATTAACCACTCTAGGTAAGCATCTATTCTAGACAAACAAGGTAGAAATTAACATCCATCAAGATTATTCTAACAATAGTTACTGTTCTTACTCTATGTGGCTGAAGGAATAAGCAGTCTCAATCTCCCCGAGAAATGGACGATTCTGAATCGAGTTTCATAACCTTGCAAGGGTAAACCTAACTCACACGCTTGGAACATCCAATAATCATTCCAAAGCAACCGTTTGCCTTTCATTCCGACTCGTGGATCAGGGCCACCACAAACGACTGTAGGACCATACGCACATCCAATGTGCAGGACGTACGTCTGTAGTGCGACTACATGACCGTACTCCTATCTGCTGAGCGGAACGTATTCCTGCACGTCGATGCGTGTGAAAAACCAAATTACGAGTGGTGGGAGGTATGTCCACTCCTCGGGCCGATTGGTTACTAGGCTTACCGCTTTCCATATTTCACGGCATGTGGCTAGTACTTTCAAATGCTTAACCACAGCTACCACACACTGCGACCTTATCAACTTTTATCAACATAGACGGGGTAACCTTTCAAGTCATGATACTGCACATGACCCCGTCCATCGTCCTTATAGTGATTGCAGAGTAGTAAACATTCAATTCCTATATCGCGCGAGTGACAGGAAATCACTCGACTTGTGCCGGTCCTATTAACGGAGCATCTATTCGATATGGACTCAGGCTCAATACATAGGTTACTAGGATTCATGCATCTAGGGTTCCATTTCAACTTCTAGACTTAATGCATAATATAAATATAGAAGTAGAAACTGTATATGCGTAATAATTTAAAATACTGGGTTATGCATCGGGGCTTGCCTTCTTGTGCGGGGCTAGGGTCAGGGATGTCAAAGACTTTCGAACTTTGGTTCAGAGCTTCAGTTAAATTCTTGACGACGTTCACTGGGTCTTCAGAAAACCCTTGCTCGTGTTCCGAGACTAGCTCGTAGTCTCTGTCGTCGAGTGTCGCTGACTCTACATGATATGCAATGGTTTGAATTAGGTGGTTCTTGACTTAAGAGTTTTATTTCATGATAAATTTGCAATCTAACAAATTGATAAACACAACTTCATAAAATAAGAACTTTAAATTCAAACCTATTATTTGTATCTTAGTTCAATTATCAAGAATAATTGAATGAATTGAACTAGATTAACACGTTTGATTTTTACTTTTGAGATTCACAAAGGTTATGGCCTTGAATTTTTGTGGGTAAGTTTACTTCTAGCAGATGAACTTACTATGAATTTTTCATAATTTAATGAAAACAGAAACTAAAGCATTTGAATTAGTTCCAATTTTAATTTTAAATTCAAACCTTAGGCAGAGCAGTGTCATAAATTCTTGAAAAATTTATTATGAACTACTCTATTACAGAACATCATATGGTAAAATGATCTAAGTATGAAAACCTTAGTAACATGTTTGAATAAATTTAAACCATCCCAAGCTTGATTTGCATAAGTTTAAATTAATTTAATCTAGGGTTCAGTACTGCAGGTGAAATGTTTACACAGGCTCACTCATGCCCTAAATAGACTACTCACCAAAATTTACAAGCAATAGAGCTAACATGCAAAAGTTATACTGAAGATACCCCTTTGTTAAACTTTAAAATAACTTTAAAAATATTTTGTTTCACACTGCACTTTAATAACAAAAGTGTAGAGCTAAACTTCTGGAGTGCAACAAAATTGGTTTGGCAATTTTTGGATTTTGCTAAAATTTCCTATGGATTTTCCAAGTTGACTGATTTGAATTGGGGGATTTTGATTTTCTACAGAAAGGCCCCTGGAAAGATTTAAATCTTTGCAATCGGGTCCTTGGCCGAGCTACACAGGGATGCCGATCGGTGGCGATCAAATTTCGGCGAGGGGGCTCACCGGCGGCAAGGGGGGAAGTGGCGGAAAAGGTTCACGGGCTCACGGCGGTCATGGGGGTGGCCAGTGTTGGGGAAGAGAGGGACCGAGGCGGCGGGTCGACGGCGAACAGGGGCGGGCGGCGGTGCTCCGAGGGGCGGTGACGGCATTCTGGTGGCCGGAGGGCAGGAGGGCAGCGGGGAAGTAGCAAGGAAGCTTCCTCGCGATGATGTGGTGCTGATGGTGTGCTTGGCCGGGGCTAAGGGGCGACGGAGCGTCGGATGACGGCGAGGCCGAGCGGCGGCAGAAGCTCGGCCTCACCGGCGTAGTGGTCCGGTCGTTCTGGGGCAGGAGAGCAAAATTGGGTAGGCTTGCGAGCATGAGTGGGTGGCAGGGGTGCTGCTGGAGCACTGGATCAAGGGTGGGAAACGGCGGAGGCGGCTGTCGATGGTGAGCCAAGGCAGCGGCGGGGCTCCGGCGAGGTGTGGAGCTCGGGAAAGAAAAGGCGGTGGAAATGCAAGTGCGTGAAGGCAAGAGTGAGTTCGTGGGGAGCTCCAGGACATGTTTCAAGTCGAGAAAGAGACACAACGGGCGAGAGCAGGTGCTGGCAAGCTCGGCGGCCTGGGTGGAGGCTCGGGCGACGGAGGCGCGACGTGGAGGAGCGTGGAGAGGGCCAGCGCGGGCCGGGAAGCGGCGGGCAGGGTGCTGGAGCGTCACGTGGCGCGAAGAGAGGTGGCGCGGGTGCAGCTGAGGCTCGGCACATGGCCGGCGAGGACGGTTGTAACATTCAGATACTTAGGAATAAAATACACTAAATTCTAGTATAATGTGTGCATGTTTGATCTTGCGTATGTGCTAAAATTTAAATTCAAAGGGAAAAGGATATTTTTATATATTCTGGAAAATTTAGGTCCTTTAGTGTTAAATGGGTGAGAATGGGAGGTAAAATCCAAATATATGAAGGTTGTTTTGCAAAAGTCAAGAACTTGCTTTAAAATCGCAAATATAGATGAAACTACACATAGGATGCAAGTGTAGTGTAGTTTTTAAATAGGATTTAATTAAAGTTTAAAATTTAGCCAAGTTTCAAAGTATATTCAAATCCTTAGCTCTTTTGCAACTGAACCTTAAAGCAAAGTTGTAGATCTTGTTGAACCCTACAGTTTTGCTTTTGGACACATTTTCATTTGAGCTATGGTTGAAAGTTATCTAGGCTTCACAGTGGAGTCTCTGCACTTTCAGGAAATTGCAAACAGGTCCCCTTCGTCTACCTCCAGCCCTCGGCTCCTCTGTTTCTCTGTGCCCGACGCGCCGCCGCCCTTGCTGGCCATGTGCCGTGTGACACCCGAGGTGTCAAATAGATCAAACCAATAGAAATAATGTTTGGTGTGTGAGAAATTGTTTGAAAATCTAATAAAGTTATGAGAATAAGGGTATTTGTGTAAATTTGTGAAAATACAAGTCCTTTTATGTAATTTAGTTGGAGTATAAAGTAACTTTCAAAAAAATTATCAAGGGTCAAAGTGAAAAAGGTGAATGTCATCATGACCAGCCTTAAATGCTTGCAAATAAGCCCAAGAGTTCATAAAAATTACTTTATTAGGACAAACTTATGTAAAGTTTGATGTGAGTGCAAAATGGTGAAATAAAACTTTGTACTTTAGGTTTCTGAACTTCAGCCCTAAAGCAAAGTTATAGGTTTTGAAATGTTCTACAACTTCCTTTTTGACCATTTCCTCATTAGAGCTCTGGTTCAGTGGGAAATTTCTATTTATAGTGAAGTCCCTGAGGTTTTTGCAAATTCCAACCAAGTCCCTCGGACCTCCTCCTCTCTTCTTCCTCCTCTGGCAACTCCTCTGCTCCGCTGCTGCACCCCTGCCCCCGATGTCAGCGCCGCTTCCCCGGCCATGTGCTGCGCCTCAGTCGCTCCCCGGTGCCACCTCCAGCTCCTAGCTACTCCACGCGTCGCCCCCAACCCGAGCGCCGCTCTAGCTTCTCCTCCCTGGCCCTCTCGCGCGCGCGCCACGCCGTCCCGCAGCTCTGCCGCTGCCACCTTGCCGTCGCCATGGCATTGCCCGTGCTTGCCCCTCGCATCATCTCTTCTGGTTCAAGAGCAGTACTACTTCCCTCCCTTCCCGTTCCATTTCTGTTCTTGCTTTTGGATTGCCCGGAACCCCGAGCACCACCACCGCCATGCCCTCCAACTCTGGCGCCCTCCTGTCCACCGTGGGCAGCCCGCTCCAATCCTCCCCGCACCACCACAACTCCCTAGAAAGCTTCCCCGTACCTTACTAAGGCTGACTCCAACGGGTGGCAGCCATTTGGCCCATCCATCCTGGAGTTTGGCTGCCCCGTCAAGTCTACCTTGCCATCGATTTAGCTGCTATTTCCAACGGAGCATGTAAAATAGCTGGAGACGTTGGGCCTAGCCTGGTTCGCGCCACGGAAAGGAAAATGCCGCGCTAGTTGCCACCACAGAAGCGAAAACAAGGCCCCGTCGGCGCACCTCGTCCGAGCTGGCGGCGGCCTCTCGCGCCTCGCCTCCTAGCGACGGATCGGCGGCGTAGCCCCCGCCGGCCGCCTGTACTCGCGTGGCCCAACTCCGCCTTTGAGGCGCGGCGGAGGCGGAGGAGCTCCGCCTCGGGGACGCACCCGAGCGGGTTCCCCTCAACGACGCAGCGGCGGAGGAGGAGCTCCGCCTCGGGGACGCGCCCGAGCAGCTCCCCCTCAAGGACGCAGCGGCGGAGGAGGAGCTCCGGCTCGGGACACGCCCGAGCATCTCCCCCTCAACGACGCAGCGGCGGAGGAGGAGCTCCACCTCGGGGACGCGCCCGAGCAGCTCCCCCTCAACGACGCAGCGGCGGAGGAGGAGCTCCGGCTCGGGACGCGGCCGAGCATCTGCCCCTCAACGACGCAGCGGCGGAGGAGGAGCTCGGCGTCGGGGACGTGCCCAAGCAGCTCCCCCTCAACGACGCAGCGGCGGAGGAGGAGCTCCGCCTCGGGACGCGGCCGAGCAGGTCCGCTGAAGACGCGGCGGAGGTGGAGGGGACGCGCCTAAGCAGCTCCGGCGCCGGTCTACTCCGCTCCGAAGCCCGCCGCCGTTCTGCTGTACGAAGCCCACCGCCGATCTGCTATTTCAACTCCATTCGTATTGATTTCTTTGCAAATCTGCTACGGGATTGTGTAATTTTTCCGATTCAATTAGTACGTCGATTAGTTCAGTCCGATTGTTGGTTTGGAGTATCATCCTATCAGATTGATGGACAGACCAACAGGCAATTTGGTTCGTAGCCATGGTCTCGCTTGTAGCTCTGCGCATAACTTTTGTAATTGATAGATTATTGTATTGCTTACAATGACCAGTAAATGTTTTATTCCCCTAAAGTATGACCAGTACATAATTTCCGTTTCATATTGGCTTGTAGCCACGAATCCACCATGCTCATCCTATCACTGCAATAGCTAGCATGCATGCTATGCACACTCAAGGTTCTCCTGTTTGAGGCTGCTCCCAGCATCATATCAATCAGCTAGCGTGATATCCCTTTTGTGGATTGTATTCATACGTGGACAAATACCTAGTTGTCATTAATTAATTTCTACTCGTTAAGAAGGCTGAGATCAGGGGGAGCAAATCAAAAAAAAATTGGTTCAATATGGAATTCATCCAATTAGAAATTAGTTTATCCAATTACAATGGGTTTGCAGATCAAAAAATGAGACAAACATGTTAGTTCATTGTGTGGGAAATAATTTGGTATTAATGGATTCAATCTTTTTTTAAAAGGTGGGGAATTCTTGGATGAACGAGTAATTAAATTTTCCAGTAGATGTGGATATTCCATATAGAATATGTCTTTCATAAATTTTAAAACTTGAGATGCCGGTCATACTTAGTATTTGTGCTTACATTTCAATACATCGTACCCGAGTACCTCCTTTGTATTTGTGCGTATGCTTTGAACATATCCCCAGTTGTTTATGATTTCATAACGTTATTTGTAATTCCCGTGGTACTGAACTTAATGTGTGATCTATGTTGTACAGACTTCTCGAGCATGTCTTCTTGGTCATGCCTGAAGGAATCACTTTTTTGGCAGAATAAAAGGAAGAAAGATGAACAATGCATGGCAACTTCGATTGTCTTGGCTTCGTTGGAACCTTGTAAACGTAAGAGGGGTGGTTCCGTTGTAGGGCATAAATTTATGCGTCGTGACAGAGAAGCAGCTTTTGAACAAATCATGAGGGATTATTTTGTTGACGATCCTCTGTACAGCGCGGAGGACTTTCGACGGCGGTATGTACCCTTTCCTGCTGTCAGTTGTCAGGGTTTTACCATATTTCTTGAGATGGTATGCTCTAGAAACTAATGGCCAATGTATTGCCTCGTCATGCACAGGTTTAGAATGAGAAAGTCCTTATTCCTTGACATGGTCCAGAAGATTACCGAGAAGAATTCGTATTTTCTTCAACGCGAGGATGCTTGCATGCACATCGGTTTCCATCCCATTCATAAATGCCTTGTGGCTATGAGGATGCTTGCCTACGGCAGTCCAGCTGATTCGTTCGACGACACATACCGCATGGCCGAGTCAACAGTTCTTGAGACTGTGAAGCAATTTGCAAGAACCGTCATTGCTGTTTATGAGTCTGATTTCTTGAGGCCACCGACTGCAAGCGAGCTTGAGACAATTTTACGAGTCAATGAAGCTAGAGGTTTTCCTGGGATGATCGGCAGCATTGACTGTATGCATTGGGAATGGTCCAACTGCCCGACTGCGTGGCATGGCCAGTACAAGGGGCACAAAGGCAAACCGACCATAATTCTGGAGGCTGTTGCTACGCAGGACTTGCGCATCTGGCATGCATATTTCGGATTGCCTGGGTCCCATAATGACATTAATGTGCTTCATAGGTCCCCGGTGTTTTACGACCTCGTTGAAGGACGAAGACCGCAATTTGAGTTTGATGTTAATGGGAACAAGTACAACATGTGTTACTATCTTGCCGACGGAATATACCCTGATTGGGCTACGTTGGTAAAATCATACAGTGCGCCGATTAGTCTAAAGGAGAGAGTATATGCAGAAAGGCAGGAGTCAGTCAGGAAGGATGTGGAACGCACTTTTGGGGGGTTACGGTCCAGATTCAGGATAATTTATAACCCTGGTAGGTTGTGGAGCCAAAGTGATCTAAACAACATCATGCGTGCTTGTGTTATTCTGCACAACATGGTGATTGAAGATGAGAGAAATTTGTACAACGATCATCAGGAGTTTGAGATGTCTTTAGACCCACCGATTTCTCAGAATAGAGATGTGCCGGAAATTTCTCAGTTGATTAATTCATACACCAAAATTCGTGACAAGGCCACGTCTAACAGATTGCAACGAGACCTCATGGAGCACCTTTTGCAAATAAACAGCGCCTGCAGGAACATGGAACTCTGCGTTGATAATGATGTAATTAACTAATACTTAAACAGCCAGGTAAGTGCTGGTGAGACCATGTTTTTATTGTTGTCTTTAGAAAATATGAGATGTGTAATCTGTTTTCTCCAAGTGCCATGTAGCCAAAACTAAAGTTTTCCCTGCTGGTCTATGCCAGCAGAATTTTGCATGAGTTATTCTAGTTGATTGCTACATTGCTTTTGGTGCCACAACCAATTTGTACCTTATCATTGACAGGACTCAGTAGCTGGAGATAGTGATCAACAAATTCTTGTGGTTCCTGCAATATATCCTTTAAGAGTTCAGTAAGATACGTGGGCTATTTCCGTTGTCAAAGATCAGTGATGTTAAGATATTTGGTGCTATATTGTCTGCAAGCTTGGAAGCAACTGCTATTGAACAACCTGCAGGTAAGTATTAGTACAACAAATCCACTCACTGCTATTCTCTTTTTCTTTACCTTCACACTAGCATCTTTGATGCCTTTCCCTGCATCATATCAAGATTATAAATTCAAATGTTCTCTTAATTCGGTTTCTAACAGTCATTGTTACATCTTCGAATTAAGTGGAACAAAAGGTAATGTTATTCAACCAAATGACCAACTGAAAGTTGAAGCTTCAATACTAGATGTTAAGGTCATAGAGAAAACAGCAGTATATAAATCCAAAGCTTCAGGAGTTTGATGTCAAAGGACCCCCTCGATCAGCTGCTCCTGCATCAACTGAATTTGGAGGTGTTACCTTCAAACGCTTTAGAAACGTATATATCCTGGAAATGTAATGTCGCCATGTTTACTTCTGGGCCTCTGACCTTTTACTTCCATTCAATTTTGAAGGTTATTAGCCATGAAACTCTGATTAGCTTTTTTTTGTTTCTGCAGAGAATCTGACTATGAACCTCGTGATAACAATGGAATTTCAGTACAAGAAACGGGCAGCTGCTGGCAGTTCAGAGGTGGGAGGCCTACATAAATGTGATGTGCTCCGCTTGACTCTTCGTTCAGAGGTGGGAGGCCTAGATAACTGCATGGTGGACGTATATATCCTCGAATTACTGTTGTAATAGGAAGGCTGTGTTTAGATATTAATTGTAACTGGGCACGTTCCCTGATATTGGAAAGGGCTAAAATGGGTCGTGTTGTCTCTGAGGGCTAGTTTCCTGCTGTGATTTTGTTGCTACATGTTTTCTCAGTTAAGTTTTTATTTGATCACATGGAAGACCTTTGGCTGAAAGCACAGAAAACCTGCAGCTTTCTTTGGTGCGGCCGGACTGTACTGCTTTCTTGCACTTTTCAAGCAACACACGAAGAGGAGCACTCTCTTGTGCACAGCTTCAATATTTAATCATCTCAGACGAAACTACTTTCATTGATCAAATAGAAGCACATCGTAAAGAATCATCAAGCCTAAGCACATCTAATAAAAATTTCATAAATTACACTGCTGTTGAAACATGCACGCAAAATGTTTTCATCAGCCATCAGCCATCATAAATCCAAAAGGAAGGAAACATACCTTCTCAAGTTCCCTTATGGTTGACGGCAGAGGTAACGACAACTCATTGGAATTGTCACCTCCTTGAGACGGACCACCCTGAAACATGTAACCATTGAATTGGTTGTCCATCCTGGAATAATGAGTGTATACTTTGTTAAATAATTGACTCCATTACTGCAAGCAAGTAGGGCATATTTATAAATCGAACGAAATCGTGCCCACATCTAAATCAAAGGAAATCGAACACAATCAGCATCACAGGCCACAAAAGATGCAGTGAAACTGAAATTGAAATGACAAATCATAGAAATATCAACTGTCAATTTTGTTTGGAAGTTCAAACTTCCAGTTGCAAACTAATTCTAGATCATTTAATTATAACTAAAGCATTGAAAAAAATAAACACATATTCCAACTACAATGGAAATTAGAGCTCTAAAGTTTCAGCTTGTGATCAATCCATGGCCCGTGGATATCGATCGAAGGAAAAAATAAATACATACGTCCTTAAGTATCATTAACTAACTCCTTCCTGTCTTGCAACAGGCCATGTCTGTTACTACGACTGTTGGCCTCGTACAAGACATACTGCAAGTTTGTCTTTGCTATCAACATAAATTCAAATCGTTGTTCCTTTCAAATATTCAGCAACGATTCGAGCTATATATATTGTGCTCAAAAGATAAAGAGAAATATCAGCGACTCTCCACATGCAAAACATAATCTTTTCTGTGATGTAGTTAAGTAGCCAGCACTGAATCTTAAGCTTTCCATAGCGATACTGCAATAGTACTATGAAATGGACAGCAAAAGATATTGGGGAAACAATAAAAGGGATTGCGAAAACAAATTTGACACAATTTTCATTTTAGTAGTGAGGGTGCTCAGAAACATTTCCTTTGCTTAAGCATTTGCTGCGCTACAGATCAAAATCAGGGGCGAACCAGCATGGGACATGGCGCTACAGATCGAAATCAGGGGCGGAACCAGCATAGGACATGTACACCCGATAATTCTTGCAAACGAAATCGAAGTTAGTACGTATATATTGTAACTGGATTCAGATCCGGCGCTAAAATAGGGTTTGGGGTGCTCCGTCTCGCACAGCAGAAGAAAAGAGAGGGGGCGGGCATACCTGGACGATGCACTCGTCGCCAGCAAAGGGAGGGAGGAAGAACGCACCTTGTCCGCGCGTCGGTGACCGAGGTGAGGAGGACGGGATTCGCGCCGGCGGCGGCCGAGGCGGGGAGGATGAAAGTGCGCCGGCGGCGGTGAAGTGGCTGCTGGGAGCGACCCTGCGGGGAGGAGGGGAAGGCGCGTCGGTGGCCAAGGCGACGAGGACGGGATGCGCGCCAGCGGCGGTCGAGGCGGGGAGGAGGGGAACTCGAAACCGATGGAGACGGAGGGGGAGCGGGACGGGGAGAAGGAAGCCGCCTTGCTGCCGTTGGTACGACTGGGCCCAGCGCCGATCGCTAGCGGCAACAGTACCGGCCAGTTTAGCTGCTTCTCCCTCGTGCCGCTATTTTGGCTGGCCCAAATGGCTGGCCTGTTGGAACACCCATCCGAGCGCTACAGTACCCGCGTGGGAGCCATTTTGGCTTTGACTGCCCAGATGGCTGCTCCGTTGGAGTCAGCCTAACGCTCACCAGTCACTTATCGAGGCCGGACCTCCACTGGAGCTACCTCGCCGCCTTCTCCCCTCCGCCGGTAAGCTTCTATTACCGTCGAGCTCATGCCTCCACCCCTCCTCTGCCCAATTCAATTGCTCCAATAGCTGCCCCACATCCTCCCGCAGCTGTTGAGCCCAAGCTTGGCCCTCCTCCTCGCCGGGAACCTCCTCGCCGACGAGCACCCCTCCGCCGCCGCCTCGGCTACCGTGGGAAAGCCCCCTCCGGTCACCCCCTCCCCTTCCCAAGACCTCTAATAGGTGCGCCTTGACCTCCTAGTGCTCGTTGACCACTTCTCCTCCAACCCCTCGCCGTCCCCTCGCCGGAATTTGGCCGGCACCCCCTCTGCCCTTCTTCCCCGACGAGCCAAGGGTATAAGTGCAAGGATTTCAAAAATGTTAAGGGTGTCCCTGTAAATTTCCAGAGCCCCCCCAATTCAAAAGCTGTGAACTTCAAAAATTCGTAGAAATTTGTAGAAAATTCAGAAAAATGCCAAACCAGTTTTGTTGGAATCCTTGAGTTAAATTCGACTACTTTTGTGTAGTAAACTTGAGCTATATATGTATAATTTCTGTTGTAGATTAAATACTAGAAAATAAGTGTTTTATTTGTATCTCATGTTGTAGGCATGTGTTATAGCTAAAATTTGGAACTTAGATTGTATGTGCTATGTATAGCTCTGTGTAAAACGTTCAAGTACTTTACTGTTCATTTGCTTAGATTTGGAGTACTTTTTGTTATATGTTGATGAAATGCTTAATAGTAGGGTGTTTCTGTTGATGTTTGTATTTGAAATTTTTATCACAACTTCCTTTTTGAATGTGTAATCCATGGTAAATATATTAGGATTAATAGTAGGTCATATTTAAAGTTAAGAAATTTTGGGTTAATTACAAAAATGAGTCATTTATGCTAGCTTCTATTCATGGAAAATTATGAAAATATTCTAAGATGTTGTTCCTAAGTAGTGTAGCATAACTACAAAATTTCAACCTATGATTAGGTGTAAAATACCTAAAATAAATATAATTTTATTAGTAGATCTATATTAAAGAATAACTTAGGGTTTTTCAAGGTGATTAGCTAGTTAATTAAATAAAAATGTTAAGTGTAATTAGTTTAGTAGTCAACCATGTTACTTCTTGTAGTGAGCTAAATGTTTGGGATAGATGACCCTGTTACTTAATGTAACTCAGTAATTTATTTAATACTCGATAAATGACTGCCCAGTAAGGGGCAATTGTGTTGTTTGCTAATAGATGATGTTATGTTCTGTGGCTTGTAATTTTGTCGTGAAGTAGAATGACAATCTACGCATTTTCTTAATTGCATCTTTTTCATCACATGTAGACTCGATGTTTCTTGCCGATGGTGATTATCAGATCTTTCCGGAATCCAAAAAAGAAGTCTCTGAAGACGCTAGGAACATCGTCGAAGAATCAATCGAAGCCCCGAACCTGAGTTCGGAAGAAATTATTAACATTTCTGACCCCAGCCCCGCCAGTGAAGGCAAGCCCCGGTCATAAACCCAGTATCTTATTTACACTGTAATTTACCTTTATATGTTTATATACTTGTGCATTAAGTTCTTAGGAGTTGTCTGGAAACCGTAGATGCATCTCCCTAGGAACCAATGTACTGAATATTAGAAACTGAGTCCGACTAGTGCTATGCTAATAGGATCGGTAGAAGTCGAGTGATTTTCTGTCACTCGCGCGATATAGGAATTGATTGATTACAATTCTGCAATCACTATAAGGATGACGGACGGGGTTATGTGTAGCATCATGGAAAGAAAGGATACCCCGTCTGTGTTGATGAATTTGGTTAAGGTCGCAGTGTGTGGTAGTGGCAGTTAAGCGTTTGAAAGTACTGGCCACATGCCGTGAAATATGGTAAGCGGTAAGCCTAGTAACCAATCGGCCCGGCAAGTGGACTCGTCCCCCACCACTCGACTTTTATTTTATGTTTACACGCACCAACTGTGGGACGGGAATACGGTCATGTAGTCGCGCTACAGACGTATGTCCTGCATATTGAATGTGCGTACGATCCAGCAGTCGCTTGTGGTGGCTTTGTTCCACGACCCGGAATGAAAGGCAAACAGTTGCTTCGGAATGACTTGTTGGTGTTCCAAGCGTGTGAGTTAGGTTTACCTTGCAAGGGTTGAAATTCAATTTAGAATCATCCATTTCTCATGAAGATTGAGACTGCTTAACTCTTTTGCCACATAGAGTAACAAGAGTAATGATGTTGATGAGAAAGATTGGTGTATGTTTAAAGGACTCTACCTTGCTTGAGTAGTTACAGGTGCTTACTTAGAATGGTTAAAGAAAACTAGAATCTGAAAGCTAAAATAAGAAAGTAAGGACCTACTCTTTGTTGCTTTACAGCTAAAACAAAACCCAAAACCCTTATAAAGCCTTCATGGTCTAGTTATGGGCTAAGTATACCCAAATTTCCGGGTAAGCCTTGCTGAGTATTAGAGTACTCAGTCTTGCTATATGATTTTGTTTCAGGTAATGTCTCTGAAGACCCTACTTACCCCATACCTTGGCCTTATGCTTTGCCTGACGGTTGGTCCGTGGAGTGGGACCCGTCCCCGGCCAATCCTGATCATAACGAGTGATGTTATGCCATGGCTTAGCATGACGTCCTTACTGGCAACGTGTATAGTTATCGTACTTTAAATTCCGCTGCTAGAACTTGAACTTTAAAACTGGTTTGTAATAATGACTCCTAGTTTGAACCTTTGCTGTTTCTGCAAACTTTGTAATAACTTTGCTAAGTGTGGAATTTTGTACTACTTGTGAAAACTTTTGTAAAATAATTTCCCTATGATGTAAAATATGATGGTGACTGTATCTCTGGACTCACCTTCATGTGAGGTAACCTTATTTGATCCTATATCGGTGGTTTATCAGGACGCTACTTGACAGACCAAGGGATTATACCGTTTGAAGTACGTTGGAGCCCTCTGGAGTGGACTCGCGTGTTTGAGCCGGTATAATTCAGGTTGGTTTTGCCACAGCTGGTATCAGAGCTATAAGGTTACTCTGGAGATACATTTTACCTTAAAAATGCCTTCAGTATAAAAGTTTGACTAACAAAATGTTTGGCAAAGCCGCGTTGGATTCGTTAAGGATGGTGCTTAGTACGTAAAGCCTTAGGGTAATGTTAATATGGGAAGTATAGGTGGCTATAGTATATGTATATAACTCTAACTTACAGCACTACTTTCTGTTAAACCTTAAATTTATGCACAATCAATTTTACATTCTGTAACGACATCTTCGATGGTAAGGTAAGAAGGTAAGGATCCTCAGCTAACTGGGGAGTTAGCCTTCCCGTCGGTGATGCGAACCGAACGCTGTTTCTCAAGTAGTGGCCTACTTGAGATGCTGCCAATATATCAACTTAGGTTGATGATATTGGGAGTATATGGTCAGTAGCAGGGTATGAACAGCAATGCCCCCGCATTTTGCGGTATCCTGTGAATATGTTGTTTCGATAATGTATGTTAACGTCGTCTGTACGGCGGTAATTGTACAGATGCTGTTTCTATAGTAAACAGTAATGATTGAGGACGCTTTCATGAGTGCTGGCATGAATGGTTCACATATATTGTGGTTTTCTGCAGGTATGCTAACCTCGGTTAAATAGGTTAAGACGAATAAGGATATCCGACTAGTTATTATAGGGAGAGACGATTATATTGTGCCACCGAAACTAATCATGTAAGTCCAAAACATATTTGGCATTTATTTTGAATTGTGAGGACGTGTAACACGTGCATGCATATTCCTTGATTTGATTGTGTGAATGGCATGGCTTGTTGCTTCAACGATATCTAGAGGGTATGTTAGTAACCAATATAGTTTGAAAAGGGTAATTGGGTAGTTTTCAGGTTAATGTTTCTACCTTATCATTTCTTTCTCAAGATCTAGAACAATCTTTCGATCTTCAGAATTTGCTATTATCACGATAGGTTACCTTGTTTCTTTTACCCTGTAAGGATAGCTGTTGTCCAAATCAATCTATCAATCTAACCCACATTTGGATCCGCAGTCTTCTCAAGGTGTGTGGTGGAAACTTGTAATCTCACCATTTGAATCCTTGTTTCAGATGGCCGAGCTTCCAAGGTTCTTTTGGGATTCCGCAGGACACGCTCATACCAATGCTTTGCATTGGGAGGGTTTTCCTCGTCTTTTGTGGGAATCTCTCCAGGTGTTTGGCTACACCGAGCCTCCACCTTATGATGGAGTAGAGTATGAAGAAGAAGGTGTTCCCCGTTTTAGGGTGAAAATGACTGTTTCTCCACATCCTACCTTATCTCTGTGGCAGCCGATTGAAGTAAATGTGATTGGTCATCGCCTCGCCGATACTTTTGAAGCGGCAGCTATAGAAGCTATTCACATCTTCTGTGATCAACACCCTGAGGAAGTTGCAGGATACCCTATCAGTTTATTTCCTGCCATGGATTCTCGTGACCCAGAATGGACTTTCAGATTGATATACCGTGACCACTTACTGGGAACTCTAGCTGGAGAGACTTTACGCACCTCAGTCAAATTTATGAATGCACAGTATCGTTACCAGACACTTCAGCAGCACGGTATTTATCGCTTGACCAACATAGCCCAAAGTTATCATAATCAAGTTGGCCGGCAGAATACACAGATTGAGGAACTTCAAGCTACTGTCACTGCTAGGGAAGAGGTTATTACTCAGCGGAAAGGAACCATTCAGCATCGAGAAGAGCAAATTGTTGAGAGCGATACTCTCATTACCCAGCGTGACACTGTCATTGACTTTCTTCAAGAGCAAGTTCATGAGCTCAACCTTAACCTTGGCCAAGCCATTGACCATATCAACATGCTTCATGAGCAACCAGTTCAGCCTGTTGTAGATGATTTTGAGAGTGAAGAAGAAGAAGAAGACCCTGAAGAGGTCGAAGGAGTTTCTGAGATCGACTCTGAGCATGGAGATCCTGTGCTTAGTCCTCATCATTCCTCTTCCGGTAGTTAGTCATCTGTGGGCAACCTCGATGACTTTTAGTTTCATTTGAGTTGACAGCATCCTAGATGTAGTTAGTGTGGTAATGGAGTGAGTAGTTAGATGACTTGCGAGCCACTTGTTGTAGAATATGTGGCAAACCTATGTATGGTTTGGTTTGGAACCAGGTGATGTATTATGGGACAAGTTTCAGTTGGTTATGTAAATCTAAGTTGCTGTTTGGATGGTTAAGTTAACACTTGTGACTTGGATTTATTACCTTGCATTGTTCAAATAAAGCTATGTTGGTATGATATGATTTCTGAAAATAGAAGTAAGTATTGGTGAATGCTAATGGACAACTTCTATATTTCAGATGGTTGGCGCTACGCGAGGAACCCCGGAAGGATTCAGACCGGATCAAGCTAGTGGTTCACAACAACCACCTCCGCCACCACCAAATCTAGCGGAAGTAATGGCCCGTCAGACCGAACTCCTGAACATGCTGGTGTAGGCCCAGCAACATCAGTTCCATTCTCCTCAACGTGGACGTGAAGAGTATCCCTCGGCTGGTTATCAGGATTTTTTCAGTACACAACCCCCACTCTTTCATAAGACTGAAGAACCCCTGGATGCGGATGCATGGCTCCGTACAATCAAGTCCAAGTTTGCATTACTCCCGGTCCCGTGCTCCGAAGCAAACAAAACTCTCTTCGCATCCCAACAGCTCCGTGGAAATGCTCGCCTTTGGTGGGACAATTACCGTGTCATGCAACCGGATGGACATGTCGTCAATTGGGAAGAATTTAAGGCTGCCTTTAGGGCGCACCATATCCTGGAAGGACTCATTGAGCGGAAGTTCAATGAATTTTTGGCACTAACTCAAGGGAACCACACTGTACTCCAATACGCACAAGCTTTCAATCACTTGTGCCAGTATGCGGGCTATCATGCTGATACGGACACCAAGAAAAGAGATCGATTCCGTCGCGGACTAAACACCAAGCTGAAAGAGCGCTTAAATCTGGTCAGGTCCGACAATTTCAATGAATTGGTCCATATGGCCATTACCCAAGAGGACTGTATCTCAGCACATCGTGCTGAGAAGAGGTAGAAAGTGTCTACTGGACCCTCGAATGCACAACCTTCGAGGTATCGGTTAGTTCAAAACCTGGCTTCCCGAGCTCCACCTAGAAATATCCCAATAGGCAGGTGGGTAGCTAGGCCTCCTCAGCAGCCTCGATTCAATAGGCCATCAGTACCTCAACCGCAGCAGCAACGACCAGTTGGTCCAAGGCCGAAGCCTCCGCAGTTTAATCAAGGGAATAACATCAATCGATGTTTCAACTGCGGTAGTCCGGCACATTTTGTTAAAGACTGCCCCAACCCAAGAGGACATTCCCTGGACAGACCTCCAACTTCAACTCCAACTCTAGGAATAAAGGCAGGAAGCAAGTTATGCAAGTCCGTCAAGGAAGGGTGAATTTCACCACTCTATCGGAACTCCCGGAAGGTGCACCAGTAATGACGGGTATATTCACTCTACACCATCACCCTGCTATTATACTTTTTGATTCTGGTGCAACCCATAGTATAATTAGTACAAGGTTTGGGACCAAAATAGAATTGGATTTCTACCCCACAAGTGGAACCTATATGATAACAACCCCAGGAGGTAAAATTGCATCAAATCAAATCTGTAGAGATGTCCCGATCCAGATGGGTAGTACTTTAATAAGAACAGCCTTAATTGCATTAAATCTAGAAGGGATGGATATTCTCCTAGGCATGGATTGGATGACTAGACATCGAGTATCTTTAGATATCTTTTCTCGAGAGGTGGAAATAAATTCCCCAGAATATGGAAATACCATCCTTCATCTTCCATCACAGGAATATATCAGTTCTTGTGTGTATGCTACAACAGGAATCAAGGTAGAGGATATTCCTGTTGTATGTGAGTACCTAGATGTTTTTCCAAACGAGTTACCCAGAATGCCTCCGGATAGAGATGTTGAGTTTGTCATAGACTTACAACCTGGCACGGCCCCCATTTCTAAGAGATCTTATCGTATGCCACCCAATGAACTGGCCGAATTAAAACTTCAGCTTCAAGAACTCCTGGATAAGGGTTATATTCGCCCAAGTGCTTCACCTTGGGGATGCCCTGCCTTGTTTGTTAAGAAAAAGGATAACAGTCTCAGGCTATGTGTTGATTATCGTCCCCTCAATGCGGTTACTATTAAGAATAAGTATCCTCTTCCCCGCATTGATATTCTGTTCGATCAGTTAGCCGGAGCCAAGGTATTTTCTAAGATTGATCTTCACTCCGGGTATCATCAAATAAAGATTAGACCAAGTGATATTCCGAAAACCGCCTTCTCCACCAGATATGGGCTCTATGAATATTTGGTTATGTCCTTTGGTCTTACCAATGCACCGGCATATTTCATGTATCTCATGAACTCTGTCTTCATGCCGGAACTGGATAAATTCGTCGTGGTTTTTATCGATGATATTTTGATCTATTCAAAATCTCTTGAAGATCATGTTAAACATCTTCATGCTGTTCTTCAACATCTACGAGATCACCATCTGTATGCCAAATTCTCTAAATGCGAATTCTGGCTAGATACCGTCAAATTTTTGGGTCATACCATCTCCAAGGATGGTATATTAGTCGATCCAAGTAAGGTTCAAGAAGTGATGGATTGGAAACCCCCTACTTCGGTCCATCAGATCCGCAGTTTTCTCGGTCTTGCTGGCTATTACCGTCGTTTTATTCCAGATTTCTCTCGAATAGCCAAGCCCATGACAGAACTTTTGAAAAAGGGAATTAAATTCTCCTGGAATGAGAATTGTGACGAAGCTTTCCATACTCTAAGAGCATATCTTACCACTGCTCCAGTTTTGGCTCAGCCAGACACATCCAAATCTTTTGATGTTTATTGTGATGCATCAGGCACCGGACTTGGATGTGTACTCATGCAGGATAATCGCGTGATCGCATATGCCTCTAGAGCCCTTCGAACACATGAGCAGAATTATCCTACTCATGACCTTGAGCTTGCAGCCGTAATACATGCACTTAAACTTTGGAGACACCATCTTATGGGTACTAAGTGCAATATTTATACAGATCATAAGAGTTTAAAGTACATCTTTACACAAGCAGATTTGAACATAAGGCAGAGACGT
Source organism: Panicum hallii (assembly GCF_002211085.1). NCBI lineage: Eukaryota > Viridiplantae > Streptophyta > Magnoliopsida > Poales > Poaceae > Panicum > Panicum hallii. The sequence goes on from NC_038044.1 coordinate 43,390,728, forward strand.
TGGTTAGAACTTATAAAGGATTATGATCTTGAAGTGCACTACCATCCCGGCAAAGCCAATGTGGTTGCGGATGCACTTAGCCGCAAGTCACATTGCCATTATTTATCAGTAGAAGTTTTTAGCAATACTCTTTGCTGGGAAATGGGGAAGCTTAATCTGGAAATCGTTCCTCAAGGTAGTCTGAACCATATAGCAGTTAAGCCTATACTCCAGGTTAGTATTGTGACGGCACAACAACACGATAAGGGAGTTAAAATGATCAAACAACAATTAGCCCAAGGAGAAGAGAAGTATAAATGTTTCCAAGAAGATTCTGAAGGAATTCTATGGTTTAAGGAACGTATAGTTGTACCCAAGAACCATCAGCTTCGTGAGCAAATAATGGATGAAGCACATCTATCTAAATTTGCTATGCACCCGGGCAGTACGAAAATGTACCAAGATTTGAAACGGAATTTTTGGTGGACTCGCATGAGAAGAGAAATAGCAAAATATGTTTCTGAGTGTGATATTTGCCAGAGAGTTAAGGCCAGTCATTTAAGGACTTCTGGTACACTACAACCTTTGTCTATTCCTTCTTGGAAATGGGAAGATATCAGTATGGACTTTATCGTAGGTTTACCCAATACTTCTCAAAGGCATGATTCTATTTGGGTGATTGTGGATAGGTTAACCAAGACCGCTCATTTTCTTCCAGTACATACCACTTACCCTGCTAGGAAGTATGCGGAAATATATCTAGACCAGATCGTTCGTCTCCATGGGATACCTAAAACGATCATCTCTGATCGTGGAGCACAGTTTGTTGCCCGTTTCTGGGAACAGTTTCAACAAACTCTTGGAACCAAGTTAATCCGAAGCTCCGCATATCATCCGCAAATAGATGGACAGACAGAAAGGATCAACCAAATTCTAGAAGATATGCTTCGGGCTTGTGTAATCCAATACGACAAGCATTCAGACAAATGCTTAGCTTTGGCAGAATTTTCCTATAATAACAGCTATCAGTCAAGTATCAAAATGGCTCCTTTTGAAGCCTTATATGTTTGCCAATGCAGAACTCCTTTGAATTGGTCTCAGACTGGTGAACGCGAAATTTTTAGACCTGATCTTGTTAATGAAGCAGAAGAAAAGGTAAAGATCATTCGGAATAATCTTAAAGTAGCTCATTCAAGACAAAAGAGCTACGCAGATAAAAGGAGGAAACCAATACAGTTTGAAGTAGTTAATTTAGTATATCTGCGAGTATCTCCTACTCGAGGTGTTCAAGAATTTTGTATCAAAGGCAAACTCGCTCCTCGCTACGTTGGTCCTTTTGAAATTCTTGAAATTTGTGGACCCGTAGCCTATCGACTTCAACTTCCTCCTCAGCTAGCAGCCATTCATAATGTCTTCCATGTATCCCAGCTGAAGAAATGTATTCGTGTTCCTACCAAAATCGTTGATACACAAAGTATTGACATCGAGCCTGATCTTTCCTATAAGGAACTTCCAATCAGAATCTTGGATACCAAGGAAAGAAGTACTAGAAGAGCAACGGTCAAAATGTTTAAAATCTAGTGGAATCATCATACAGAAGAAGAAGCTACCTGGGAAACTGAAGACTATCTCCAGAGGAACTTCCTAGACTTTCTCAGGAATTCCTAGGTATCTATGCTCTTATGACCTCATTCCTGTAATCTCGGGACGAGATTCCTTTTAGGGGGGAAGGTTGTGACACCCGAGGTGTCAAATAGATCAAACCAATAGAAATAATGTTTGGTGTGTGAGAAATTGTGTGAAAATCTAATAAAGTTATGAGAATAAGGGTATTTGTGTAAATTTGTGAAAATACAAGTCCTTTTATGTAATTTAGTTGGAGTATAAAGTAACTTTCAAAGAAATTACCAAGGGTCAAAGTGAAAAAGGTGAATGTCATCATGACCAGCCTTAAATGCTTGCAAATAAGCCCAAGAGTTCATAAAAATTACTTTATTAGGACAAACTTATGTAAAGTTTCACGTGAGTGCAAAATGGTGAAATAAAACTTTGTACTTTAGGTTTCTAAACTTCAGCCCTAAAGCAAAGTTATAGGTTTTGAAAAGTTCTACAACTTCCTTTTTGACCATTTCCTCATTAGAGCTCTGGTTCAGTGGGAAATTTCTGTTTATAGTGAAGTCCCTGAGGTTTTTGCAAATTCCAACCAAGTCCCTCGGACCTCCTCCTCTCTTCTTCCTCCTCTGGCAACTCCTCTGCTCCGCCGCTGCACCCCTGCCGCCGGTGTCAGCGCTGCTTCCCCGGCCATGTGCTGCGCCTCGGTCGCTCCCCGGCGCCACCTCCAGCTCCTAGCTACTCCACGCGTCGCCCCCAACCCGAGCGCCGCTCTAGCTTCTCCTCCCTGGCCCTCTCGCGCGCGCGCCACGCCGTCCCGCAGCTCTACCGCTGCCACCTTGCCGTCGCCGTGGCATTGCCCGTGTGTGCCCCCTCGCATCATCTCTTCTGGTTCAAGAGCAGTACTGCTTCCCTCCCTTCCCATTCCATTTCTGTTCTTTCTTTCGGATTGCCCGGAACCCCGAGCACCACCACCGCCATCCCCTCCAACTCCGGCGCCCTCCTGTCCACCGTGGGCAGCCCGCTCCAATCCTTCCTGCACCACCACAACTCCCTAGAAAGCTTCCCCGTACCTTACTGACGCTCACCAGTCACTTATCGAGGCCGGACCTCCACTGGAGCTACCTCGCCGCCGTTCTCCCCTCCGCTGGTAAGCTTCTGTTACCGTCGAGCTCTTGCCTCCACCCCTCCTCTGCCCAATTCAATTTCTCCAATAGCTGCCCCACATCCTCCTGCAGCTGTTGAGCCCAAGCTTGGCCCTCCTCCTCGCCGGGAACCTCCTCGCCGACGAGCACCCCTCCGCCGCCGCCTCGGTTACCGTGGGAAAGCCCCCTCCGGTCACCCCCTCCCCTTCTCAAGACCTCTAATAGGTGCGCCTTGACCTCCTAGTGCTCGCTGACCACTTCTCCTCCAACCCCTCGCCGTCCCCTCGCTGGAATTTGGCCGGCACCCCCTCTGCCCTTCTTCCCCGACGAGCCAAGGGTATAAGTGCAAGGATTTCAAAAATGTTAAGGGTGTCCCTGTAAATTTCCAGAGCCCCCCAATTCAAAAGCTGTGAACTTCAAAAATTCGTAGAAATTTGTAGAATGTTCAGAAAAATGCCAAACCAGTTTTGTTGGAATCCTTGAGTTAAATTTGACTACTTTTGTGTAGTAAACTTGAGCTATATATATGTATAATTTCTGTTGTAGATTAAATACTAGAAAATAAGTGTTTTATTTGTATCTCATGTTGTAGGCATGTGTTATAGCTAAAATTTGGAACTTAGATTGTATGTGCTATGTATAGCTCTGTATAAAAAGTTCAAGTACTTTACTGTTCATTTGCTTAGATTTGGAGTACTTTTTGTTATATGTTGATGAAATTCTTAATAGTAGGGTGTTTCTGTTGATGTTTGTATTTGAAATTTTTATCATAACTTCCTTTCTGAATGTGTAATCCATGGTAAAAATATTAGGATTAATAGTAGGTCATATTTCAAGTTATGAAATTTTGGGTTAATTACAAAAATGAGTCATTTATGCTAGCTTCTATTCATGGAAAATTATGAAAATATTCTAAGATGTTGTTCCTAAGTAGTGTAGCATAACTACAAAATTTCAACCTATGATTAGGTGTAAAATAACTAAAATAAATAGAATTTTATTAGTAGATCTATATTAAATAATAACTTAGGGTTTTTCAAGGTGATTAGCTAGTTAATTAAATAAAAATGTTAAGTGTAATTAGTTTAGTAGTCAACCATGTTACTTCTTGTAGTGAGCTAAATGTTTGGGATAGATGACCCTGTTACTTAATGTAACTCAGTAATTTATTTAATACTCGATAAATGACTGCCCAGTAAGGGGCAATTGTGTTGTTTGCTAATATATGATGTTATGTTCTTTGGCTTGTAATTTTGTTGTGAAGTAGAATGACAATCTATGCATTTTCTTAATTGCATCTTTTTCATCACATGTAGACTCGACGTTTCTTGCCGATGGTGATTATCAGATCTTTCCGGAATCCGAAACAGAAGTCTCTGAAGACGCTGGGAACATCGTCAAAGAATCAGTCGAAGCCCCGAACCCGAGTTCGAAAGAAATTATTAACATTTCTGACCCCAGCCCCGCCAGTGAAGGCAAGCCCCGGTCATAAACCCAGTATCTTATTTACACTGCAATTTACCTTTATATGTTTATATACTTGTGCATTAAGTTCTTAGGAGTTGTCTGGAAACCGTAGATGCATCTCCCTAGGAACCAATGTACTGAATATTAGAAACTGAGTCCAACTAGTGCTATGCTAATAGGATCGGTAGAAGTCGAGTGATTTCCTGTCACTCGCGCGATATAGGAATTGATTGATTACAATTCTGCAATCACTATAAGGATGACGGACGGGGTTATGTGTAGCATCATGGAAAGAAAGGATACCCCGTCTGTGTTGATGAATTTGGTTAAGGTCGCAGTGTGTGGTAGTGGCAGTTAAGCGTTTGAAAGTACTGGCCACATGCCGTGAAATATGGTAAGCGGTAAGCCTAGTAACTAATCGGCCCGGCAAGTGGACTCGTCCCCCACCACTCGACTTTTATTTTATGTTTACACGCACCGACTGTGGGAGTACATTCTGTAGAGCAGACGGGAATACGGTCATGTAGAAGCGCTACAGATGTATGTCCTGCACATTGAATGTGCGTACGGTCCAGCAGTCGCTTGTGGTGGCTTTGTTCCACGACCCGGAATGAAAGGCAAACGGTTGCTTCAGAACGACCTGTTGGTGTTCCAAGCTTGTGAGTTAGGTTTACCTTGCAAGGGTTGAAATTCGATTCAGAATCGTCCGTTTCTCACGAAGATTGAGACTGCTTAACTCTTTTGCCACATAGAGTAACAAGAGTGATGATGTTGATGAGAAAGATTGGTGTATGTTTAAAGGACTCTACCTTGCTTGAGTAGTTACAGGTGCTTACTTAGAATGGTTAAAGAAAACTAGAATCTGAAAGCTAAAATCAGAAAGTAAGGACCTACTCTTTGTTGCTTTACAGCTGAAACAAAACCCAAAACCCTTATAAAGCCTTCATGGTCTAGTTATGGGCTAAGTATACCCAAATTTCCGGGTAAGCTTTGCTGAGTATTAGAGTACTCAGTCTTGCTATATAATTTTGTTTCAGGTAATGTCTCTGAAGACCCTACTTAACCCATACCTTGGCCTTATGCTTTGCTTGACGGTTGGTCCGTGGAGTGGGACCCGTCCCCGGCCAATCCTGATCATAACGAGTGATGTTATGCCCTGGCTTAGCATGACGTCCTTACTGGCGACGTGTATAGTTATCCTACTTTAAATTCCGCTGCTAGAACTTGAACTTTAAAACTGGTTTGTAATAATGACTCCTAGTTTGAACCTTTGCTGTTTCTGCAAACTTTGTAATAACTTTGCTAAGTGTGGAATTTTGTACTACTTGTGGAAACTTTTGTAAAATAATTTCCCTATGATGTAAAATATGATAGTGACTGTATCTCTGGACTCACCTTCGTGTGAGGTAACCTTATTTGATTCTGTATCTGTGGTTTATCGGGACGCTACCCGATAGACCAAGCGATTATACCGTTTGAAGTACGTTGGAGCCCTCTGGAGTGGACTCGCGTGCTTGAGCCGGTATAATTCAGGTTGGTTCTGCTACATGCCACGCCTCGGCCGCCCCCGTGCCACTCTAAGCCGTGCCACGTGCCGCCCCAGCACCCGCGCCACCGCTTCCCTGGCCCGCGCTGGCCTGCTCCTGCCTCACCACGTCGCGCCGCTGCCGCTCGAGCCGCCACGCCTCCCGCCGGCTTGCCAGCTCCTGCTCCCGCACAACCACGCCTTCTTCTAGGCCTTAAGCACATCCTGGAGCTTCCCATGGACTCCTTCTTACGCTCACACCAGTGCATTTCCACTGAATTTCCCTTTCCCGACCACCACACCCTACCGGAGCGCCGCCGCAGCCTCTGGCCGCCATCGTCAGCTGCCTACGCCGCTTCCCATCCCCGGTCCAGTGCTCCTAGAGCACCGCCGCGACTCCCTAGAGCTCACTGACCCATCCAATTTTGCTTTCCCGCACTCGAGCGTCGTCCCCCACAGCACCGGCGAGCTTAAGCTCCGCCGCCGCTCGGCCTCGCCATCGACCCGACGCTACACCGCCCCTCAGCCCCAGCCAAGGGCACCAGCAGCACTACATCATCCCGTAGAAGCTTTCTAGCTACTCCTCCACCGCCACCCAGCCTCCCAGCCACCAGAACGCTGCCGCCACTCTCGGAGCTCCGCCGCCCGCTCGGCTTCGCCGTCGATACGCCGCCACAGCCCCTCTCTGCCTCAACCCCGGCCACCCCTGAGACCGCTGTGAGCTCCTGAACATTTTCCCTCACTTGCCCCTCGCCGCATTTGGTCGCCGTCGATCTGCCCCTCTGTAAAACCCGACCAAGGGTCTATCTGTAATGATTCAAATTTTTTCAAGGGCCTATCTGTAGGAAATCAGTACCCCTCTCTAATTCAAATCAGCCAACTTGTAAAATCCATAGGAATTTGTAGAAAAATCCAAAAATAGCCAAACCAATTTAGTTATACTCCTGAAGTTTAGCTCTACATCTTTGATTAATAGAGGATGGTTTGAAACCCAATGCTTGTTAAGTTATTTTAAAGTCAAGAAACAGAGTGTATTGTGTGTAACTTTTGCATGTTAGTTTTGTTACCTGTGAATTTTGGTGAGCAGCTTGTTTAAGGTATAAGTGATCTTGTGTGAAAGATTCACCTATAACACTACACTCTAGCTTAAGTTAATTTAAACTTATGCAAATCAAGCTTGAAAGAGTTTAAATTTAATTAAGCCTGTTGTTAAGGTTTTTATACATAGATCTTTTTACCATGTGATGATCTAAAATAGAGTAGTCCATGGTGAATATTTTAGGAATTTACAACACTGTTTTACTTAAGGTTTGTATTTGAATTTGAAATTTGAACTTAATTCAACTACTATAGCTTTTATTTTCAGAAAATTATGAAAAATTCATAGTAAGCTTATCCACTATGAATAAACTTATCCACAAAAATTCAAGGCCATAGCCTTTATGAATTTCAAATTTAAAATCAAACTTGTTAACCTAATTCAATTAATTCAACTAATTAGGATAATTGAATTAGGATACCAATAATAAGTTTATATTTAAACCTCTTGCTTTATGAATGTATGTGTATTATTCTGTTGGATTGCAACTTTATCGTAAAATAAAACCCTTAACTCGAGAACCATCTAAATCAAATCCTTGCATATCATGTAGAGTCAACGACACTCGACGACGGAGACTACGAGCTAGTCCCGGAACAAGGGCAAGGGTTTTCTGAAGACCCAGTGAGCGTCATCGAAACTCTAACTGAAGCTCCGAACCCAAGTTTAGATATCCTTGACACTCCTGCCCCCAGCCCCGCTCAAGAAGGCAAGCCCTGGTGCATAACCTAGTATTTAAAATTACTACATTTATGCAATTCTATATGTATATATTATATCTTGCATTAAGTCTAGGAGTTGAAATGGAACCCAAGATGCATTGATACTAGGAACCTATGTATTGTGCCTGAGTCCTTATTGGATAGATGCTTTGCTAATAGGACCGGCAGAAGTCAGGTGATTTCCTGTCACTCGCGCGATATAGGAGTTGAATGTTTACTATTCTGCAATCACTATAAGGATCATGGACAGGGTCATGTGCAGTATCATGACTCGGAAGGTTATCCCGTCTGTGTTGATAAAAGTTGATAAGGTCGTAGTGTGTGGTAGTAGTGGCTAAGCGTTTGAAAATACTAGCCACATGCCGCGAAATATGGTAAAGCGGTAAGCCTAGTAACCAATTGGCCCGAGGAGTGGACATACCTCCCACCACTCGTAATTTGGTTTTTCTCATGCACCGATGTGCGGGAGTACGTTCCGCGTAGCGGATAGGAGTACGGCCATGTAGTCGCGCTACAGACCTATGTCCTGTACAATTGGTGTGCGTACGGTCCTACAGTCGCTTGTGGTGGCCCTATTCCATGAGTCGGAATGAAAGGCAAATGGTTGCTTCGGAACTATCGTTGGATGTTCCAAGCGTGTGAGTTAGGTTTGCCTTGCAAGGTTTGAAAATTTGTTTCAGAATCGTCCGTTTCTCACGGAGATTGAGACTGCTTATTCCTTCTGCCACATAGAGTAAGAACAGTAACCATTATGGAATAATCTGGATGGATGCTAATCCCTACCTTGTTTGTCTAGTATAGGTGCTAACCTAGAATGATTAATGAAACTAGAATCTGACAGCTAAAATATGAAAATTAGCTCATACTCTTTGTTGCTTTTCAGCTGAAATTAAACCCAGAACCATTTCAAGCCTTCATAAGTTTAGTTACATAGCTAAGTATACCATGAAGCGGTTAAGCCTTGCTGAGTATTAGTATACTCAGTCTTGCTAGTGAATTTTTCAGGTATGACCTTTGAGAACCCCACGGATAGTCCTGCATGGCCAACCTCTGTTCCGTTTGGCTGGTCCGTGGAGTGGGATCCGTCCCCGGCTGGCAGTGACCCTCCGGAATGATACCAAGTTTCAAGCTGAACATGGTGTCAACCTTCACGACATAGTAGTCGCATGTTAATTTCTTCCGCTGTGACTCTAGACAAGCTTGCATAACTTGTGGTTTTTCAAACAATGTTTGTATAAGCATACTTAAGTTTGAAACGTTTGTAATGATGTTTAATATTCTGTGAATTAAAAGTTGGTCAGCTGTTGTGCGATTGTAAACTCACCTTCGTGCGAGGTAAACCTGCTTCGATCCTGTTGAACCGTGGTTGTATCGGGCTGAGACCCGACAGACCAATGGGTTGTTCCGTTTGAAGTGCGTTGAGATAGTATCGGCTGTATAGCGATGACTAGTGCACTTGAGCTGGAATAATTCAGGCGGTTCTGCCACAGCTGGTATCAGAGCTATAGGTTTACTCTTACAATTGCAGTAGCTCTTAAAAATGTTTTCAGGATAAAAACTTGCTTAACAAATGAATTTACAAAGTACGTTGGATTCGTTAAGGTTGGTGCTTAGAACGCAAAGCCCTAGGGATTTATATGGGAGTAATCAGGTGGTTACTAATATATATATGTGTAAAAAGTATAGCTCTGACTTGCAGCACTACTTTCTGTCAAAATTTAAATTCATGCACCACCCAACTTTACTTCCTGTAACGACACCATCGATGGTGAGGTAAGAAGGTAAGGATCCTCAGCCAACTGAGGGAGCTTGGCCTTCCCATCGGTAATGCGAACCGAACGCTGTTTCTCAAGCAGTGGCCTACTTGAGATGCTGCCAATATATCAACTTAAGTTGAATATATTGGGAGTATATGGTTCGGCGCAGGGTATGGCGATCGGTGTTCATACCCCCGTTTTACACGGTACCCTCGTGAATACGTTGTTCCGATGACGTATGTTAACGTTGTCTGTATGGTAGTAATGGTATAGATGCTGTTTCTATAGTGAATAGTACTATTTGGGGACGCTTTCATGTCGTGCTGCCATGAAAGGTTTATATTATATGAATGTGGTTTTCTGCAGGTACACTAACCACGATTAAGATGTTAAGATGGATAGGATTTATCGACTAGTTATTAGAGAGAGCCGTATGTGTTATGCCACCGAAATTAACCACGTAAGTCCGAAGATATTCGGCAGTTGTTTTGGTTGTGAGGTCGAATATTACGTGCATGCATAATCCATTAACAAGCAAAATGAGTGCTTGAATGTGTTGTTCTTTTAAGGACAGGTAAAGTGTTGTCTATCTTTAGTATGGTTTTAATAGGATTCTTGTTACAGCCTTAGTTGGATTTTCAGTATTCTTCCAAATCTCACCATCTGAATTCTTGTTTCAGATGGCAGCTCCTTCAAACATCTTCTGGGATCATGCAGGGCATCTCCATACCAATGCCTTGCACTGGGAGGGTTTTCCCCATCTTTTATGGGAATCACTTAGTTTATTCTTCGACACCGAGCCTCCCTAGTACGATGGAGTGGAGTATAGAGAGGAGGGTGTTCCCCGGTGCAGAGTCAAGATGACTATTCCTCAGCAACCTTTTCGTTCTCAGTGGCAGCCCATCGGGGTCGATGTGGTTGGTTATCGTCTCGTTGACACCATCAAGACTATAGCTCTGGAGGCCATCCACATTTTTTGCAACCAACACCCTATGGAAGTTGCAGGGTATCCTTTGGCTTATTCCCTACAATAGATTCCAGTGATCCTAAGTGGAATTTTAGGATAGCCCATTATGGTCATATGCTGGGAGATTCAGCCGAAGAAACACTCCGTGGCACTATCAGGTTCATGAATATCCAGCACCACTATCAAATCCTGCTAAGCCGCGGTATGGGTCAGTTGATTGGCATAGCTCAAGGTCACTATCGAAATGATGATCGATAGGTCACTCAGATAGTAGAGCATCAAGCCTTGGTCACGGAGAAGGAGGAGATTATCGCAGCACGTGAGGAGACTATTCTTCACCTGGAGGATCAGATCAATGAGAGTGATGCAATAATCACTCAACACAACACGATCATTGAGTTCCTCCAGGAGCAAATCCACGACCTTATCCTTGAAGTTGACGACGCCCATGCTCACATCGACGAACTCCAGCAGCAGCCAGTACCTCCTGCTGCACTTGTAGTACCTCAAGGTGGAGAAGAAGACCCGGAGGAAATTGAAGGAGTTTCTGATCTTGATTCCGAGCATGGAGACCCAGAACCTAATCCTCAGCCAGATCACTCCTCATCCAGCAGCCAGTCTATAACACCCTAATGTAATTTTCCCAAATTTTAATGAATTTATTTTGGCTCAAATAAAATTTCCAGGGCTTTCTCTAATTTATCTTGCATTTAAAGTAATTTTATAACATAAGAAAATAAAATTTATTATAAGGTCAACATGTTTGTGCATTCATGCTGGAGCATTGTTTTCCTTGTGTTGAGTTTATAGGGTTCAAAATCGAATTTATTTGAATTCAAATAGTTTTGTTTGAATAGTTTGGGTATAGAAAAGAAAAAGGAAAGAAGAAGAAAGAGGGAAGAGAGCCCAGCCAGCCCAACCCAACCCTTCTCCCTTCTCTTGGGCCCCTCTCTTTTCCCTTCTCCCGCGGCCCAGCCGGCGGCTCAGTGCTTCCCTTTCTCTCTCGGGCCTCTTTTCTCCTCTCCCCTCCCCGCGTCGGCCGCACCCGGCCCAGTCCTCCCCTAGCCCGAGCTGAGCTCCCTCTCCTTATCTCCCACGCTGACGCCCCGGGTCCACTTGTCGGCGCCCTCTCTCTCCGCCCGCGCGCCCGCACTCTCCCTCCTTTCTCTCTCTGACTTAGCGGCCCCACTCGTCAGCGCCCCTCCCTCCCCTTTCCTTTTTCTTCATCCCCGAGCTCTGCTCCGCCGCGACATTTCCGGCGACCTTCTCTCCCCAGGCCCGCACGCCAATGTGACCCCGCCGCCCTACAAAAGAGGCCCTTTATCACCCCGTGCCCTAACCCTAGCCTGCAACACCCCGGAGACCCCCAGCGCCGCCGCCCCTTTTCCTCCGCCGCGCTGCATCCTCGGCCTCGACGTGGTTGAGCCACTCCGTCGCGCCCCAGACCACCACGACCCCCGCAAACGCCCTGCCTCGACCCCTAGAAGCTTCTCGAGCCCAGCATTGGAGCCCTAGACCCCGGCATCACCGGAATTCCGCCACGACCGTCGTCGCGAGTGAGGAGCTCCGCCTCGGTAGTTCCTCGCCGCCGGTGATCTTTGCACCCTCTTAACCCCTCAGTCATCTTCGCAGGAGCCTCCTGAAGCCCGTCTGTAGCCGCCGGTCCGCGAGAACCCGACCTCCTTCGCCGCCGGCCGTCGTCGACCTTAGCCTACGCTGCAGCTCCAGCCTCCGCAAGCCCCTGGTGAGCATCACATCCCTTCCCTGAAATTTATGCGCTAGCTGTTGTAGCCTAGGACCCGCCCTAGCTCCTGGAGCACCGCTCGCTGGCGATGTCCGCCGCCCCGAGCCGCGCCGCCACGAAATCTGTCGCCGGCGTCGCAGCGCCGCCAGCTCGTGCCCCTTTGCTCCTAGGCCGTTCGATCTGACGTCCGCGGGTGAGATTAGATCGCGACCTCCTTTGATGTGAGCCGTAGGATCGAGATCCGAGCGACCACGTCTGTGCGTGCCGGTTCGGCCTACCCATTTTGCTAAAGAGTCCCCGGTTTTTTCTGGAATCAACCCGCAGTCCTATGCCATTCAAAAGTATTTACAGTCAGGCCATGTTTTTATTGTTTAGGCCCCTGAGTTCTTTAAAAGTAGAACCCGCCGTCCATCCCCGGTATTTTTGCGGGTTAGCCCCCAGATCTAGCCTTTAACTACGTTTAGGTCCCTGGTTTTTGCCAGAACCCCCTGGAAGTTCTGTTTTTCTCTCAGAAAAGCCCCTGGAACTTGTTTTAGCTCTAGTTTTCACGTTTAGCTCCGTTTTAGTTGGTTTGTGCGCTCACGCGATCGTTGTAACGTGTAGAATAGTTCTATCATAGTTTTGTGTGCTGTTTTATGTAATGTTGTACTGTTTCTTATCTTTTGTTTGTTTGTATGTATGTGTATGTGCTGGACCATGTTTTGGCGTTGCGATCGTGAGTAGACGCTGAGTCTTTGGACGAGTACCAAGAGCCCCTTTCTGCAGAGCAGTTTGAGCAGCAGCAGGAGAACTTTGAGGAAGGCAAGTATAACATGAACATCCTATCACTTTTAAATACAATTTCATACTGCATTTTAATTCTGTATGCCTATAAGGACTGCCTAGCCACCTTATCCTTTATATATACCTTGGGTTGCATTTTGGTTAGTTGTGCTAGGTGCTGCGCTCTCACACACCTCGGTCCTTTTTAATTAATTTGATTAATGGTTATATGCAACTTAATTCTGAGAGTGGCCCTCTGTGCTGTGTGCTTGAGTGGCTCACGTCTCCTTAAAATATGTTTTTGTTAGAAACATGGCTTAGGGGGCCAGCACGGTGCTTAGTGCTTTGTTGGCCACTCTCCATAAGGACCGGTTCATAGAGCGACAACCTGGGACAACCGCTCAACCACAAGACTGGAATGGGACGGTCTTGACTTACTAATTAGGTTATTTTGGTTTGGGAGTAACTTACCTGCGGGGCAAGAGGGGTGGTAAGCTTCAATGGTCCCTTCTCCTCCGGCTTGGTCTGTGCTGTGTGTCTTGTACCCCCGGAGGTGGCCCCATCGTCGCTGATCCAGAAACCTTAGCGGTTACACCTTACTAATGTGATCCTTTGTAACGGTCTCGTAGTGTGCTTGCTAGTCATCTCACCTAAGGAAGTGTGATGAACAACTAGCGTAGCTCACGACTTGTGGGTAAAGTTGTGCAACCTCTCGAGAGTGTAAAACTGGTATACTAGCCGTGCTCACGGTCATGAGCGGCCCAGATCCTCCGTCTGATTAGTGGGGTTATCTTGGTGGTTTGGTTTGGTTTGGTTTCTCAGTAGCTTTAATAAATCCTGATTAATTATTATGTAATTTGGGATATGGTAATTCATCCACTTGTAGTAAATAGTTTTAATAAAATTCTGCCAAGATTAAAAGCTAATGCAGTTGAGTCAGCCAACCTTAGAGCCTCATAGTTTGTGTTATACTTGTTGAGTACGAGTTTGTACTCACACTTGCCTCTCTACTCTTCTGTTCTCTTGGATACCTTCGACTGCTGCTCAGTGCCCAGCAACATGGAGGACTACGTCAGCGGCTTCGATGACTTCTAGACGTTCGTCTCCCAGTCGACGTCCCTATGGCGCCCTGCTCTTCATGTACTTCATTTTGCGCTTCCGCAACTCTTGAACCAATTCTTGATTCGGTTGTAATAAAATAATTCATTTACGATTTATATTATTGTTGTACGTGATATGTGTAATGATATCTTGATGATTCTGTGGTATATATGCGTGACTTGATCCTGGCGTATATATGATTGCTCGATTTATGTTCTTTATAAATTGGGTGTGACAGAATTGGTATCAGAGCCATATCGACTGTAGGATGAAGCCTAGATAGATCTGGATGAGTTTAGGACTTCTTTTCTCTTGCCTTGCCTCCGCAAACCTCCTAAAATCATTTTCTGATTCTATTCCTTGAGTCTTCAACCCTTGATTTGCTATCTCTCTTCTGTCCTTTTTGAGAAATAGCTGGAGTTTTCCGTAGAAGTTGGCCGGAGTCATCTAATCTTGTAATCTATAAGTTTAGGCTATCCCGATGAAAATGCGCTAGAACGAGTGTGTTAGTTGAGTAGTGTGATAAACTCGACTAAGTTTGAATATTGAATGTTTGTTATTGTGCAAATGTTTGATTGGATTTTTGGTTGATTGCATAGTTTAGTAGTTAAACTTGTTCATGCAAATCGACCCTAACACAGACTTGAACTAAATAATAAAACTGAGTTAGATCGTTGGGGGTAAAATCTATATTCTTTTCTCTCTGCCATATCCTGTCGGAGTTTCATTTCCGCAGCTGCACAATATCTTTTCTTATGAATTTTGTTTGTTGCAATCAGATGGTGAACACCAGGAGCACCGGTTCCGGTTCTAGCCAGCAGGGGCAGAACAACCAGCGTACTGGCCAGCCACTACCGATGCCGCCACCACTGACCCCGGAGCAGTTCTTTCAGCTCCAGATGCAGATGATGGCGACCCTGAACAACACCGTTCAGGCTCTGCAGCAGATCCATACTCAGCCACCACCTCCTCCACCGCAGCAGCCCCGCGACAGGCGTGCGGATTTTCTGAGGGGTCACCCACCGACGTTCTCTCATGCGGCTGATCCACTCCAGGCTGACGATTGGCTTCGTTCAGTGGAGCGCCAGTTGGATGTCGCTCAGTGCGACGACAAGGAGCGAGTTCTGTACGCAGCAGGGCAGCTGCGAGGCTCAGCTCTCGATTGGTGGGAGTCCTACCCGGCTCGGGACCGCGACGCCCTCACTTGGGTCCAGTTCCGGGAGCACTTCAGGCACCACCACATCCCCGCTGGAGTGATGAAGATGAAGCACAAGGAGTTCCTTGCGCTCAAGCAGGTAAATTGGAGTAAAATCTTTCCGCAATTTCTTTTTGAGCTCAAACCCACCCTTGTTATAAGAAATGCTGAGTAAATTCCATCCTCTTTTTCCGGTGATTATCATTTCAGGGAGCTATGACGGTAACCGAGTACCGTGATCGTTTCCTCCAGCTCACTCGCTACGCCCCGCTGAGGTCGCCAATGATGGTGATAAGCAGGAGCGCTTCAGGGAGGGTCTGGATGACCACCTAGAGTACACACTCATGAACCACCGCTTCGACAACTTCAACCATCTGGTTGACGCTGCCCTCAACACCGAGTGCAAGCGCTGGGAGATTGAGGACAAGAAGAGGAAGATGGTTCCTACTGCGTCTGGAAACCCGGCCTCGGTACCAGTACCCGCAGTAGCAGCCGCAGAGGCAGATCCAGTCGTACCAGCAACGACAGCAGCAGTACCCGCCTCGTCCTCAGCAGCAGCAACAGGCGAGACAGGGCCAGAGGCTTCCAACGCCTCCGGCACGCTCTACTCCACCGGCTCCACCAGCTCCACGGCAGGGAATGCCTACTCCTCCTACCGGACAGCAGGCTCCAGCGCTCCCACGGGTGTGCTTTCACTGTGGCAAGCCGGGACACTACGCCAACGTCTATCCCCGGAAGGCGCAGTCCGGACAGCAGGGGCGCCCAGCTCAGCCCAAGGCGCCATCCCAGGGCAGGGTGAACCACGTGACGGCCGAGTCAGCGGCCGAGGCTCCCAACGTGGTTATTGGTACATTCATGGTCAATACTCACCCTGCTACGGTGCTTTTCGATACTGGTGTTACGCATTCCTTCATTACTTGGTCTTTTGTTGAGCATCATGGCATTCATATTAGCACATTAAAGAGGGGCATGTTGGTATCTTCACCGGGAGGGCAGTTGAGGTCTCATATCTTCTGTCCCAGAGTCAGTGTTGTCATAAGGGGGGTAAAATTCAATGTAATCTGATGGTGCTAGACACCAAGGGTATTGATGTGATTTTGGGAATGGAGACCCTTGTTAGATGGGGTGTCAGGATTGACTGTGCTCAGAGGACTGTCCACTTGTCGGCACCGGATGGACAGGAGGTCACAGTCAGTGCTTCAGAGCCTTCTGGAATTCTTTGTTAGATGGAGGCTAGACCCACGGATGGTATTCGCGGGGTGTCTGAATTCCCGGATGTCTTTCCGGATGATTTGCATGGTATGCCGCCTAATTGCGGCATTGAGTTTTCTATTGATCTCTTGCCTGGCACAGCTCCTATTGCTAAGCGGCCCTATCGTATGGCACCCGTTGAGCATGAGGAAGTTAAGAAGACTGTCAACGAGTTGCTAGCCAAGGGTTATATCCGTCGTAGTTTCTCTCCTTGGGCTTTTCCTGTATTGCTTGTAGAGAAGAAGGATGGCGCGAAGAGAATGTGCGTCGATTATCGGGATCTAAATGCAGTCACCATCAAGAACAAGCATCCATTGCCTCGTATTGAGGATCTCTTTGATCAGCTTCAGGGTGCTTGTGTATTCTCGAAGATTGATCTGCGTTCGGGTTATCACCAGCTGAAGATTCGTCCCGAGGATATCCCGAAGACGGCATTCACCTGCAAGTATGGGCTATACGAGTATACGGTCATGTCCTTCGGCTTGACCAATGCTCCGGCTTTCTTCATGCATCTGATGAACAAGGTTTTTATGGATTATCTGGACAGCTTTGTGGTGATATTCATTGATGATATCCTGACATATTCCAAGACAGAAGCAGAGCATGAGAAACATCTGAGTCTTGTGTTGCAGAGGCTTAGAGAGTACAAGCTGTATGCCAAGCTCAGTAAGTGTGAATTCTGGATTGACGAGGTTCCATTCCTCGGCCATGTCATCTCCAAGGGAGGTATTTCTGTGGACCCCGGAAAGGTGAAGGATGTGCTTGATTGGGTGGTACCGCAGACAGTGAAGGAAGTCCGCTCTTTTCTGGGCTTAGCAGGATATTATTGGAGGTTCATTGAGAATTTCTCCAAGATTGCGAAGCCTTTGACTTCCTTGCTGGAGAAGGGTGTGGATTTCTCTTGGACTGATGAGCATCAGAATGCCTTCGAGGAGCTGAAGAAGAGGTTGACTACGGCGCCAATCCTTACTCTGCCAGACTAGAGCAAGCGGTTCACAGTGTATTGTGATGCGTCGAGGGATGGCCTTGGTTGCGTCCTGATGCAGGAAGGCAGAGTTATCGCTTATGCCTCGCGGCAGTTGCGCCGGCACGAGCTGAATTATCCCACTCATGATCTGGAGTTAGCCGCAGTTGTGCATGCTCTGAAGATATGGAGGCATTACTTGTTTGGGCAGAAGTGTGATATTTACACCGATCACAAGAGCCTCAAGTACATTTTCACTCAGAGTGAGCTGAACATGCGGCAGCGAAGATGGCTAGAGTTGGTCAAGGATTATGACCTGGAGATTCACTATCATCCGGGCAAGGCCAATGTTGTAGCAGATGCTCTGAGCAGGAAGAGCTATGTTAACATGGCCGTGGCCTTTCAGATGCCTCCGGAGTTATGCGAGGAGTTCGAGCAGTTGAGTCTGGGTTTCTTACATCACACCTCGAGTGCATCATTCGAGGCAGAACCCACTTTAGAGGCAGAGATCAGGCAGCATCAGAAAGAAGATAGGAAGCTGCAGGAGATCCGTGAACTGCTCAAAGTTGGCAAGGCACCTCATTTCAGAGAGGATGATCAGGGTACCCTATGGTACAAGGGACGGGTATGTGTGCCAGATGTGAAGGATCTCAGGAAGCTGATCTTGAGTGAGGCTCATGATACGGCATATTCCATTCATCCGGGCAGCACGAAGATGTATTACGACCTGAAGGAATGATTCTGGTGGTATGGAATGAAGCATTCCGTTGTGGAGTATGTGGCTATCTGTGACACTTGTCAGCGTGTCAAGGCAGAGCATCAGAGGCCAGCAGGCCTATTGCAGCTGTTGAAGATTCCAGAGAGGAAGTGGGAGGAGGTCACTATGGACTTCATTGTTGGGTTGCCTCGTACTTAGAAAGGGTACAACTCTATATGGGTAGTAGTGGACCGGTTGACGAAGGTTGCTCACTTCATCCCGGTGAACACTACTTACTCCGGTGCTAGACTTGCAGAGTTGTACATTTCCAGGATTGTTTGTCTGCATGGAGTTCCGAAGAAGATCATATCTGACCGAGGATCTCAGTTCACCTCACGATTCTGGGAGCAGTTGCATGATTCGTTGGATACGAAGCTGCGTTTCAGCACCGCTTATCATCCTCAAACAGATGGGCAGACAGAGAGAACCAACCAAGTGTTGGAGGATATGCTTTGAGCTTGTGCTATTCTGTACGGTACAAGCTGGGATAAGTGCCTGCCGTATGCGGAGTTTTCTTATAATAACAGTTATCAGGCCAGTCTGAAGAAGTCACCTTTCGAGGCTTTATATGGTAGGAAGTGCAGGACTCCGTTGTATTGGGATCAGATTGGCGAGAGGCAGGTATTTGGTCCGGAGATTATCGAGGATGCAGAATAGCTGGTACAGCAGGTGCGAGAGAATCTAAGGGTCGCTCAGACTCGTCAGAAGAGCTACGCGGATGTTCGTCGTCGAGATCTGACCTTTGCAGTGGGTGATCATGTGTACCTGAAGGTCTCGCTGATGAGAGGAATCTGCAGGTTTAACATGAGAGGGAAGCTAGCCCCTAGATGCATTGGTCCGTTCAAGGTGTTGGAACGGAAGGGTGAGGTAGCATACCGCTTGGAGTTGCCTTCCAGCCTCTCGGGAGTGCATGATGTGTTCCACGTGTCTCAGCTGAAGAAGTGCTTGAGGGTGCCAGAAGAACAGGCACTGCTAGAAGGGTTGGATGTGCAGTTGGATCTAACCTACATCGAGCATCCGGTGAAGATTCTGGAGATATCTAAGAGAGTTAACAGAAACAAGAAGATCAAGATGTGCCGTGTTCAGTGGAGTCATGACACGGAGGATGAGGCTACCTGGGAGCGAGAAGATGAGCTGAGGAAGACATATCCCGATCTCTTTGCTAGCTAGCCTATCCGAATCTCGGGATGAGATTGCTGTAAGGGGGTAGGTGTCCTCGGTAGGCAACCTCGACGATTTTTAGTCCATCTAAAATCATCGATCTTTTAGATGGACCTAGTGTAGAATGTTGTGACATAGGTAGTGAGTAGCCTATCTAGACCTAGAGCCACTTGTTGTAGTATATGTGGCATATGTACATATGGCCTGACCCATAGCAATCGAACCATCCTAATGTAATATGTCTGCTTTGTAATCTAAGCCTTGTGTTCTGTTAACTTGCTTCAATATCTTCACACCTAGAATGAGTTGGTTAAGCAGAATATGTGACCTACATATCTGCTTAGCAACATTATGTCATCTGAAAATGGGAGTAAGGACATATGGTTAATAATGGACATCTCCTTTGTTCAGATGGTTGGAGCCACACGTGGAACCCCGGAAGGTTTCCGGGCAGATCAAGCTAGCGGTTCCCAGCAACTGCCACCAGCCCCGCCAAATCTAGCAGAGGTCATGGCCCGATAGACAGAACTCCTCAACCAGCTAGTGTAGGCTCAGATGGGCCAATTTCATCACCAGTCCCAAGGTCGTGATGAACACCCATCGGCTAATTATCAAGACTTTCTCAGCACCCAGCCCTCACTGTTCCATAAAGCAGACGAGCCCCTCGATGCTGACGCATGGCTCCGCACTGTAGAGTCTAAGTTCGCATTGTTGTCTGCGCCATGCTCAGACAAGAACAAGGCACTCTTCGTAGCTCAACAACTCCGCGGCACTACCCATATATGGTGGGACCATTACCATGCCATGCAGCCGGCTGGTCATCGTCACCTAGGATGAATTCCAGACCGCTTTCAGAGCGTACCACATTCTAGAGGGACTTATTGAGCAAAAGCTCAATGAATTTCTGAATTTGACTCAGGGAACCCGCACTGTTATGCAATATGCACAGATCTTCAATCACTTGTGCCAATATGTGGGTTATCATGCGGATACAGACGTCCGCAAATGAGATCGCTTCCGTCGAGGCCTAAACACCAAACTTAAGGAACGATTGAATTTGGTAAAGGCCGACAACTTCAATGAATTGGTCAATATGGCCATCACTCAAGAGGACTGCATCTTAGCCCACCGGGCAGAAAAGAAACGGAAGACACCCACTGGACCCTCAACTGCACAACCGCCAAGGTATCGGTTAGTCCAGAACACTAGTACCTGAGCCCCACCTCGAAACACTCTACCAGGCAGATGGGTAGCCAGGCCACCCCAGCAGGCTCGATTCAATCGACCACTGACACCACAACCCCAGAAGCAACAGCAGCAAGGCCCACGGCCGAGCTTTCCGCCATCCAACCAAGGAAACAACAACTATCGTTGTTTCAACTGCGGCAGCCCGTCCCATTTTATTAAGGATTGCCCCCAACCCCGAAGATCTTTCCAAGGGCAGACATCCAACCCGGACAACAAGGGCAAGGGCAAGAAGCAGATGGTACAAATCCGCCAAGGGAGGCTGAATTTCACGACTCTCTCCGAACTCCCCGAGGGTGCGCCAATAATGACGGGTACTTTCTCTATCAACCATCAACCCGTGATTATACTTTTTGATTCTGGTGCCACCCATAGTTTTATCAGTTCAAAATGTGGAATAAAAATAGGCTTGGATCTTTATCCTACTAGTGGAGCCTATATGATAGTGACTCCTGGCGGTAAAATTTTATCAAATCAAATCTACAGAAAGGTGCCAATTCAGCTGGGTAGTAATTTGATCAAAACAGATTTACTGTTATTGGACCTAGAAGGAATGGATGTCCTCCTAGGCATAGATTGGATGACTAGGCACCGAGTATCATTAGATATCTTTTTCCAAACTGTGGAGATAGATTCACCTGATCATGAAGCTACCATTCTCTATCTTTCACAACGGGAGTGCAATAACTTTTGTGCCTATGCTATAGAAGGGATCAAGTTAAAGGACATCCCTATTGTTTGCGAATATCCAGACGTCTTTCCAGATGATTTACCTGGAATGCCCCCAGACTGGGATATTGAATTTGTCATAGAACTACAACCCGGCACAGCCCCTGTGGCAGAACCAACCTGAATTATACCGGCTCAAGTACGCGAGTCCACTCCAGAGGGCTCCAACGTGCTTCAAACGGTATAATCCCTTGGCCTGTCGGGTAACGTCCCGATAAACCACCGATACACAGGATCAATAAGGTTACCTCACACGAAGGTGAGTCCAGAGATACAGTCACCATCATATGTTACATTACAGGGAATTATATTATAAGAGTTCTAAAAGCAGTATAAAATTTTAAATCTAGAGAAAACATTACAACTGTTAAAGTTAAGGTTCTTAGCAGCGGAAAACATACGCGACGATTCCTAACACGTCGTCCAAACGGATGCCATGCTAAGCCCGAGCATGACATCATTCGACATCACCAGTGCTGGCCGGGGACGGATCCCATTCCACGGACCAATCATCTGGAAGAGCACAGGGCCAAGGCAAGGGAAGAGTAGGGTCTTCACAGATATCACCTGCAAAACATATAACTAGCAAGGTTGAGTATACTAATACTCAGCAAGGCTTACCCGGGATTGGGTATACTTAGCCCATAACTAGACTTATGAAAGCTTATAATGGTTCTGGGTTTAGTTTCAGCTGAAAAGCAACAAAGAGTAGATCCTTAACTTCAAGTTTTAGCTTTCAGATTCTAGTTAATTATCCATTCTAGGTAAGCACCTATAACTAAGCAAGCATGGTATAATCTTTGGTCAAACATCATCTTTGATAACCATAATATTGCTCTTGTTACTCTATGTGGAAAAGGGATCAAGCAGTCTCAATCTTCGTGAGAAGCGGACGATTCAAATCGAATTTAACCTTGCAAGGTAAACCTAACACACACGCTTGGAACACCACAGGGTCATTCCGAAGCAACCGTTTGCCTTTCATTCCGACTCGTGGATCAGAGCCACCACAAGCGACTGCAGGAACATACGCACACCCAATGTGTGCAGGACATACGTCTGTAGCGCAACTACAAAACCCGTATTCCTGGTTGCCCTTGCAACACGTATTTCCCCAGTCGAACCAAGTAACCAAAAGAACCAAATACATGTGGTGGGAGGTATGTCCACTCCTCGGGCCGATTGGCTACTAGGCTTACCGCTTACCCATAACTCACGGTATGTGGTTAGTACTTTCAAACGCTTAACCCCGATCGGCACACACCACGACCTTAACAAAATTACATCAACACAGACGGGGTATCACCTCAACCATGATACCTCATAAAACTCCCGTCCGGCATCCTTATAGTGATAACAGGAATGTAAACATTACAACTCCTATATCGCGCGAGTGACAGGAAATCACCCGACTTCTACCGGTCCTATTAGTGAAGCATCTAACCAATAAGGACTCGGGAGCATTACATTGGATTCCTAGGATTCATGCATCTAGGGTTTCACTTCAACTCCTAGACTTAATGCAAGATATAGATAGGCATAGATTGCAGTGTAAATAGAGTAAGGGGATATGTCCGGGGCTTGCCTTTACTGGTGGGGCTGAGGTTAGTCAAGTTAACAACGTCCGAACTTTGGTTCGGGCCTTCAGAGAATTCCCTGACGAAGTCCTTAGGATTTTCAGAATAACCTCCTTCTAGTTCCGGGATTAGCTGATAATTTCCGTCGGCGGGAGAGATCGAGTCTACATGATATGCAAGATGGAGTTCAATTGATGCACACACTTTCATTTCAATCCATAGTAGAGCTGCAATCTAAAAGTCGACACTCAAGAACTCATGGTATAAAAAGGAATCTAAGCCTTGAATTATAAGTATTAACTCATGACTAAAGCATTAATTTAATTGAAATAGAAATTAAGTATTCAAGTTTAAGTTAGATTCAAACTTGAATGTGAACCCTAAGTAATTAGAGTTATAAAGTTTTAAAAACTTAAACACAACTTATTGTATATTTAAAAGATTTTGATTAAAAGATCTAATTAGATAAGCTTCACTGAAAAGATTTAGTTAATTGTATTATAAACAAATTGAATTAATCCAAGATAATTATTAAAACATAAGTTAGAATTAAATTCAGATTTAGATTTGAATTTAAACTTTTTGAGTAAAGAATGTTATAAGAATTTGAATATTTAAAAAAATAGATTACTTCATAATCCATGATTAAGAGATCTAATTGATTAAAGTTTAAAAGGTAGGCTTAGCAAATTTTTGCTCAAAATAATTTGAAATGGTTATCTTAAAAGAAATTAAATTATATCATGAATTTAGATTTGAAGATTTTATATCACTTTATATGTCCTATAGAAATTTGTATATCAAAAATCATGATCACAAAGTTAACCTTATAGGGTAAAAATTGGAATTACGGATAAGATATTACATTTTCATGTCTTAAATTCAATATAGATTCAAAAATATTTTGTTTCATACCAAAGTTACTTAATAGAAGTTGTAGAGTTCAAAACCTAGTTTCAAACAAAACTGGTTTTGTAATTTTTGGAATTTCCTACAATTCTCTATTGAATTTACAAGTCAAAAATATCACTCACATGAAATAATGAGCACCCATTCACTTCTACTCTAAATACAGTACAAACCATCCATTTTCACAGCATGGTCATAAAACAAAAGTGATAGAATTTGAAATGAAGATTCACAATCAACTGGTTTCATATTTTTTTGAATTTTCTACTATTTTCTATTAGTTTTCCAATTTCAGCACATTAGAAAAGGGAAAGAAACTGAAATCTTTCATTCAGACCCTTATAAAGAATCGAATTTTCGCAGGCAGGTCCTCCTGCCATGGCCAGCCGGGGCAAGCTCGAGTCCATCCCGATTCCGGCGATGCAGTAGTGAATCCGCAAGGGGAAGGGGGTGGGAAGCGAGAGGGGACTACGACGCACCTGATTGAGGGCTTGGCCGAGCTTGGGGAGGCCGGAAAGGTGGTCGCCGGCGTGGAGCAGGAGCCGCAACGGCACGGTGGCGCGGGGAAACTGGGCGGCAGCATGGAAGGGGTGCAACGGAGTGGGGGAACGGCTTCTATAGGTCCCGGGGGTGCTATTTATAGGAAAGGGAAGGGGAGAGAGGGGCGCACGGCCGGGGAACGACGGCGGCACGGTGGCGCGGTGCTGGCAGCTCGGGCCGGCAGTGGTGGGCGCGTGGGGGTGCGAGGAGGTGCCACGAGGGCGGGCTAAGGCAAAGGAACAGGCCTAGGGCGGCACCTGGAAGAGGGGGGGAAAGGGGGGCTGCTCTGGCCGGCTTGAATTCGAGAATTACGGCGCCGGCACAGTAAAACAGGGGAGCAGGATAAACAGCCAGAGGAGGAAGAGGAATAGGAGAGCGCCAGGGACTTGTTTGCAATTTGCAAAAACTTCAAGGGCCTGAAAGTAAAACTAAATTTCCCACTGATACAGGGCTCTAATGGAGAAATGATCAAAATGAAAGTTGTACAACTTTTCAAGCTCTACAACTTTGCTTTAGGGTTTGATTTCAAAAACTTAAAGTATACAACTTTATTTTGAAACTTGGAATAAACTTTAAACTTTACAAAGATTTGTCCTTATTACATATTTTACACACAACTTGGGCCTAGGTGCAAGTTTTCAGAGCTGTCATGATTACTTGCATTCTTATAATTTGGCCCCTAGTAACTTTTGAAAATTACTTTTGTAACTCATGCATTTTACACAAAAGGACTCATATTTTTATAAAATTACACATAGGGTCTTATTGCTACAATTACATCCAACCTTATACAAATCGACACATGCATTACATTTCATACATATTATGGTACAATTTGACACCTAGGGTGTCACAGCCCCCATATCTAAGAGACCCTATCGTATGCCACCCAATGAGCTGGTAGAGTTAAAAATCCAACTCCAGGACCTCCTTGATAAGGGTTACATTCATCCGAATACTTCACCGTGGGGTTGTCCAGTCCTATTCGTGAAGAAAAAGGACAATAGCTTCAGGCTATGTGTAGATTATTGTGACAGTTCATGTACTTGTTAGTGTGAAGAATGTGTGAAGAATGTGCTTGTGAGTGTAAAGCTTGTGTGTGTTTACGTGAAGCTTTTGAAAATTTAAAGTGCAAGTAAAAAGGGTATTTTTATAATTACAGTAAAACCTAGGGTTGTTTTTGCAAAAGGTATTTGGATAGGAGGTAACCTCAAAATAAGTGAAGGGTGGTTTTGCAAATATGTTTTTCATACTTTACTCTCTCTAAAAATTATATATTTATCCAAAAGTTGCATTTGAAATGTATGTGTTGTAATGTGTAAAAATTTTGGGTAAAGTTGTGAAAATAAGGGTATTTAAGTAATTTTATAAAAGTTATGAAATGTATGTGTTGTAATGTGCAAGTAGTTGATTTACAAAAGTAACTTTCTAAGTTACTCAGGACTAAAGTGTAAAAGGTGCAAGTCATCATGATATGTCTATCCAATCATTATGACGTGTCTATTCCGTCATCATGACATGTCATAAATGCTTGCATTTAGGTCCTAAATGTTATGAAGTTACACTCTTTAGGACAAAAGTAATTCAAATCCAACTTTTGTTCAAAATTTAACTTGTAAAGATATAAGTTTTGAGTTTTTGAACTTGAGCCCTAAAGCAATGTTGTAGAGTTTGAAAAACTCTCCAACTTTCGTTTTGGGCATTTCTTCTTTAGGGTTTTAAATCAATGGGAAATTTTACTTTACACAAAGGCCCTTGCAGTTTTCTGAAATTGCATGTAAGCCTTGGGAAATTCCATCTGTCTTTCTTCTCTGCTCTCCCTTATCCTGGCGCCCTTCCTTTTTCTTTTCACCCGGCCGTCTCTCTCTTTCTCCCTGCTTTTTCCCCTCTCTCTCTCTCTCCTTTGCTTTGACCGGCGCCTATTCTAGGGACTTCCTCCCTGCTTCCTCCCTTGGCACGGCTCGGGATCCAGGCGGCAGCAGGCGCTGGGTGGTGGTAGCGTGCAGCGGTGGCTGCAGGCGGCGCGGCTCCAGGCAGGCGGCCCCGAGCGGCGGGCGCGCGGCTCGGCTCGGCGCTGGCGCGCGGCGCGCGAGCAGGCGCCAAGCGAGCGCTGCGAGGGCGGCAGTGGCGGGAGCGAGCCGGTGCGGGGTGAGGCTCGGGCGGCGCTGGAGCAAGGGCGCGTGTGGGCGCGGAAGCTGGCAGCGCAGCGAGCGGTGCGGCCCAGGCATGGCGCGAGCGGGCGCGCGAGTGCGGCAGGTGCGGGCCGGGCGCAGCGTTGGAGCGCAGGAGCGGGTTTGGGCGGAGGCAAGTGGCTGGCGTGCGGGAGGTGGACTGACGCAGGCAAGCAGGCACTGGAGCAGAGCGCGGGCGCAGATGTGGGTGAGCCCAGGCCGTGGGGATCACGACGGCGCAGCACTGGTGGCGCAGGAGCTGGAGCGCGTAGACGCGCGTGCGCAGGAGGAGTTGCGGTGGAGGGTTTCTGCGCGAGATGTGGGAACGCAGTGGCCGTATCGAGGACGCGAGCTCGCTCGCTCGTGAGATGCACGAGGGGCGGCGAGCCGGAAGGGGAGGTGGCGAATCGAAGGCGACGGTTATAGCGCGGCGAGCTTGGAAGGAGCAGCTGCGCAGCGGCAAGGCGGTCAGGACAGGAGTAACGCGGCGCGGGTTCAATGCGCAGCGCAAGACCGGCAGCAAAGTTGCAGAACCCGGAGGTCCGAGCGGAATTGAACCGGCGCGTCCGCAGATGCGAGCGAGAGTGTTCTACCGGTGGCCGGCTCGGCTCGATTTCCGTAGGCGTGTGCGCGTGCAAGGCAACAGGCCACGCGCGAGCAAGTTGAGGGCCAGTGGTGCGGGAGCAGAACAGGAACAGCGCAGGAGATGCGACCAGACGCGACGATCCTGCAGGAGGCTACGCGGGTGTGCCGACCGTGTTTCTGCAGCACACGCGCGTGAGCAGTGGAGGCTTAGCCTGTGAACAGGAAAACCCTGAGGTTCACGGAGGAGTTGGCTTAGCGAACCAATTCGGCTCCATCATCTTCTCCCATAAGTCCACGACATCCAGCAACTCCTATTCCTCGCCGATCGATCAAGCAAGACCACAACCCCTCGAAGAAACTCCTGAACCCTCATCGAGCCTCTTCAATCCCTGGATGCCGAAACACCATCGCCATGGCAAAGCCAACCGCCATCACCACAGGTCATCGTGAGGAATACCCCTGCGGCTATTCTTCACCCACTACAATTCCCCAACAAGCTTCTTCGTCACCCACGGAATCTCGTCACCATCGAGCTCTTCTCGTCACCAATCCTGTTCATCGCGGGAATTCACTTTTTACCCGTTCTCCTCCACAACCAAGGCTACCCCAAAGTTTGCACTGATTCACTGAATCTTCCTAATACCGGTGACTCCTTTGTCGGAACGTCGTCGTAATCTTTCTGTTCTCTGTTTTCCCCGACCAGGGACTTAATTGCTTTAATTTAGAAAGTTCTAGGGTGTCCTTTGTAAATTTCCAAAACTTTCTTTATTTCAAATCAGTGAACTTCTACATTTCATAGAATTTTGTAAGAAGTTCATAAAAGTACAAAATCAGTTTTGTTTGAAACCCTAGGTCAAAATCTACAAGTTTTATGTTGTGATCTTGAGTGAAAGTCTTTGAAGTGTGGTCTAGGTTAAATATTAGGGAATGTGTGCTTTATTTGTACCTTATGTGATAAGCATGTGTTGTAGCTGAAAGGTAACTCATAGAATGTATGTCTGAAGTGGAGATGTGTGATAGTTAGATAATCCTTTCACACGAGTGCTCATGTCCCTGCCATCAAGACGTCATCCTTGTCTTGATTGCCGTTTCCTTAAGTTCCTTGTCGCATAAAGATCCTTGTTAGTTCATGTACATCTGCTGCTTATCCAATACATCTCTACAGCTATGCTTCAGCGTCGACTATCAGCTCAGACGCTAAGCATCCGTTTCCTTCGAGTCTATGGTGTTTCTGTGTAACAGCTATCAGCCGATGCTTTTCTTTTGTTATGCTTCTACCATCGGCTGGTTAGCTGATACGATTGATATCTTCTTAATATCGGCTACTGCCGATACAATTTTGTTGTTCTGTCCTACATCGGCTGCCACATAGCCGATCAATCTGAGGTGCACACACAATCTTAGGGTTCTTGCTATCGGCCGATCCAAGCCAATTCTAGTTGTTTTCCATATCGGTTATGGCCGATCAATCCTTAGTTTTCCCATCCTTATCCACACACTTCTATCAGCTGATTTATCGACTGAGAGATCGGCTATATATCTATCGGTCACATACCCTCAACCACACTCCAATCGGCTGTACGTCACTCAATTGTTGTGCTGACGTAATCAAGCCGACACAACCACACCTAGTTACCTAGGATAACACTTAAGCACATCTCAGTTAAGACACAACTGCTTTAGGAATCACCCCTCTGCTAAAGTAATCGATGTTTTCATCGATCAATTAGGAAACCGATGCACCTTTCAATCGACTAAACCTCTGTTGTTTCCAATCAGCTCTGTTGTAATCTTCAATGAGTACCAATTCTAATTAGTTGTCCACCTAAAGCTCTATCTAAGTTTAGTTTAAGATCTTTTTGGTTGTTATGTGAATAGTGTGTTATATGAGTGCTGGATTGCAACTGTATTGTGAAGTAAGGTAGTTTTATGTGCACACTTTGAATGAAATGTTGCATTGCATGTAGATACGACTACTTCCACAACCGGTACCTACAAAATCTCCCAGGAGTCTGCAGAGGATGTTTCTGAAGACCAAGTGAACATCACCAAGGGATTAACTGAAGCCCCGAACCAAAGTTCGAAAGATATTGACCTTTCTAACTTCAGCCCCACCAGTAAAGGCAAGCCCCGGACATAACCCACTACTTTATTTACACTGCAATCACTATCTATTTATATATATCTCTATGCATTAAGTTCTTAGGAGTTGTTTGGAAACCCTAGTTGCATTTTTCCTAGGAACCAACGTAGTGAATATTAGAACTTGAGTTCGAATAGCCGCTATGCTAATAGGACCGGTAGAAGTCGGGTGATTTCCTGTCACTCGCGCGATTTAGGAGTTGTAATGTTTACATTCCTGCAATCACTATAAGGATGACGGACGGGGTCATGTGCAGTACCCTGGAAAGAGATGGTACCCCGTCTGTGTTGATAAATTGGTTAAGGTCGCGGTGTGTGCCGATCGGGGTTAAGCGTTTGAAAGTACTAACCACATGCCATGAGTTTTGGGTAAGCGGCAAGCCTAGTAACCAATCGGCCCGAGGAGTGGACATACCTCCCACCACTCGTCTTGCTTCTTCTGGTTACTTAGTTCGACGTGTGGGAATACGTGTTGCAAGGGCAACCAGGAATACGGGTTTTGTAGTCGCGCTACAGACGTATGTCCTGCACTTTGGAAGTGCGTATGGTCCTGCAGTCGCTTGTGGTGGACCCATCCACGAGTCGGAATGAAAGGCAAACGGTTGCTTCAGAATCATCGTTGGATGTTCCAAGCGTGTGAGTTAGGTTCACCTTGCAAGGTTGAATTCGATTCAGAATTGTCCGCTTCTCACGAAGGTTGAGACTGCTTGATCCCTTTATCACACAGAGTAACAAGAGCAACTATATGATGAGTAATGCTGATGGTTGATGTAAAGAGCTCTACCTTGCTTGAGTAGATATAGGTGCTTATCTAGAATGGATAATCAACTAGAACCTGAAAGCTAAAAGTTGAAATTAAGGATCTACTTTTGTTGCTTTTCAGCTGAAACTAAACCTAGAACCCTTATAAGCCTTCATAAGTCTAGTTACATGGCTAAGTATACCATGAAACGGGTAAGCCTTGCTGAGTATTAGTATACTCAGTCTTGCTAGTTACTTGTTTTTCAGGTAATGTCTTTGAAGATCCTACTCTTCACTTGCCTTGGCCCTATGCTCTTCCAGATGATTGGTCCATGGAATGGAATCCGTCCCCGGCCAATGCTGATGATGCCGAGTGATGTCGTGCCCGGGCTTATCATGACATTCGTCTTGACGGCGTGTTGTGAATCGTCACGTATGTTTTCCGCTGCTAAAAACCATAACTTTAATAGTAATGTTTTCTCTAAATTTGAAACTTTGCACTATTGTTGGAAACTCTTGTAATGTAATTCCCTGTGATGTAAAATATGATGGTGACTGTATCTCTGGACTCACCTTCGTGTGAGGTAACCTTATTTGATCCTGTGTATCGGTGGTTTATCGGGACGTTACCCGACAGGCCAAGGGATTATACCGTTTGAAGCACGTTGGAGCCCTCAGGAGTGGACTCGCGTACTTGAACCGGTATAATTCAGGTTGTCGTCCCCTCAATGCGGTAACCATCAAAAACAAGTATCCTCTGCCCCGCATTGACATTCTGTTTGATCAGTTAGCCGGAGCCAAGGTATTCTCTAAGATTGATCTTCGTTCCGACTATCATCAAATCAAGATCAGCTCGAGTGACATTCCAAAAATAGCCTTTTCCACCAGATATGGACTCTACGAATATCTGGTCATGTCGTTTGATCTTACCAATGCTCCAACATATTTCATGTATCTCATGAACTCTGTCTTCAAGCAAGAACTCGACAAATTTGTTGTGGTCTTCATTGATGACATTCTGATCTACTCTAAAAATCCGGAAGATCATAGGAACCATCTCCGTATTGTTCTTCAGAGACTAAGAGACCACCACTTGTATGCCAAATTCTCTAAATGTGAGTTTTGGCTGGATACCGTTAAATTTCTGGGTCACACTATTTCCAGTAACGGTATATCCGTTGACCCCAGTAAAGTACAAGAAGTGATGGATTGGAAACCTCCAATGTCAGTCCATCAGATTCATTGTTTTCTTGGTCTCGCTGGCTATTATCGTCGTTTCATTCTTGACTTCTCAAAAATAGCCAAGCCCATGACTGAATGATTAAAGAAAGGAGTTAAATTCTCCTGGGATCAGAAATGTAAAGATGCATTCCACACTCTCAGAGCACATCTCACTACTGCCCAAGTTCTGGCTCAACCGGATGTTTCAAAACCTTTTGACATCTATTGTGATGCTTCGGGATTTTGGACTTGGTTGTGTACTTATGCAAGACAACTGCAACCTTATAGTAACAGGAAAAACCAAATACGAGTGGTGGGAGGTATGTCCACTCCTCGGGCTGATTGGTTACTAGGCTTACCGCTTACCATATTTCGCGGCATGTGGTTAGTACTTTCAAACACTTAACCACCGCTACCACACACTGCAACCTTATCAAATTTACCAACACAGACGGGGTATCATCTCAACCATGATACCTCACATAAATCCCGTCTGTCATCCTTATAGTGATTACAAGAATGTAAACATTGCAACTCCTATATCGCGCGAGTGACAGGAAATCACCCGACTTCTACCGGTCCTATTAGCAGAGCGGCTATTCGAACTCAAGTGCTAATATTCTATACATTGGTTCCTAGGAAAATGTAACTAGGGTTTCTCATACAATTCCTAAGAACGTAATGCAGAGATAGGAATAAATAATATAGATTATAGTGTAAATAAAGTAGGGGTTATGTCTGGGGCTTGCCTTCTTGAGTGGGGTTGGGGGCAGGAGTGTCAGAATTTTCCGAACTTTGGTTTGGAGCTTCAGTTAGACCTTCGACGGCGTTCCCGGGGTCTTCAGCTGATTCCACTCCTTGTTCCGGGATTAGTTCGTGGTCACCATCGACGAGAGTAGTCGAGTCTACATGATATGCACAGTTATAAGTTAAGGGATGCATATTATTTTATTTTATTTCATGATAAATTTGCAATCCAACGAAAATATAATTTACTTACTACACATATCATTTACTTCTCTACTGGGCAGTTATTTATCGGGTATTAACCATTTTATGTAGTTACATTAAGCAATAATGGCATGAGGTAACAGGTTGAGTTGGTTTCAAATATTTAAACTAATTATTAATAACTTTATCTATTTGCTTTGCTAATTATTTATACTAACCCTAAGTTATTATTTAACTATAGACTTATTTTATTTAGATATGAGTATAACATTATCATAGCATGTTTTATTTGTTCCGGTGGTTTTACACCTGATGCTAGGGTGAGAATTTAGTAACAGGTTACACCATTCAAGAACAGTACCTCAAAATATTTTTATGATTTTTTGAACATTTAAAACCACAGATATTAAATATACAAGGTTAAATAGGTATTATTCATAATTAAACTCACATATTATGGAAATAAAACACACACAGTAGGTTAATTATTTTTTCTAAGTCCTACATGTCAAAGCACAGCTAACACAATTGCGTTTACATTTTTTACCATTTTTCTGCTATTTATTATGCATTTTCTTAACCTACAACTATTTAAACTTAGCATTTAAATTAGAGCACAAACTACTCAGAAACTGAAAGTCAATCTATAAGGAAAGTTGTAGATCTTAAAATGAGAATTCCAACAAATTTTAGTTTGTATTTTTATGGTTTTTCCTTGAATTGATATAAAATTTCAAAGTTGACAGCACAATTAACACCAGAGGGTCCCCTGGGCACTATTCACATGAGTCTTAAGCCTTGCAGATAGCCCCCTGGGCTTTCAATTCTTTTAATCTCGAGGTCCTTGGCAAGGGGTGAAAGGGGAGCAGGGGTGGGACGGCCGTGTTCCGGCGAGGAGGATCTCCGGCGGCGAGGTCCGAGGGGAGGGGAAGCTTCAGGGGCTTATGGCGGTTAGATTGAGCCACGTGTCGAGGGTAGAGGTGGTCGGGAAAGGGGATCTCGATGAGAGCCCGAAGCGGCGGCGGAGGGGTCAACGACGATGGTGATGCTCCGGCGTCGGCGTCGGTGAAGGACCTGCGCATGAGCTCCAGTGAGTCGTGGGGAAGGTATTGGTGCAATCAATTGGGAACAAAAGCTTCGGATTAGGGGCAACCGGCGGAAGCAGTGACGATGGCGGCGGAGGTAAACGCCGACGAGCATCGAGTAGTCGATGCAATGCACTAGGGAGCCAATGGAGGGGTCGTAGAGCTGCACGGGGTCGAGAGGAGTCTAGCTGGGGGGGTTGTCGTGGTGCGTGGTTAGCTGAGGCGGCCTGTCCACGATGAGCAGAAGGCAGCGGCAGAGCTCGTGTTGGCCGGAGCTGTGGAAGACGGGGCTCAGGTGCGGAAGGATGAAATTGATCGGGCTGGAGAGCACTAGGGGGTGACGGCGGTGCTCTAGCAGCGCTGGATTGGGGTTCAGAGGGAGCGAGGGCGGCTGACGACGGTGGGCAGTGGGGGCGGCGGAGGTCCGGTGAGGGAGATGAGCTCGGAAAAGGGAAATGCTGTGGAAAAGAAGGACGGCAGCGAGTAAACAAGATCATTGAGCCGCCATGGAGCGTGTGTTAAGGCCAGGAGTGGTGCTGCGGGTGCGAACAGGAGCTAGCAACGACGGCGAGGGCGTGGCTGCTGGCGGTGGCTCGGGAATGCGTGGCGCGCGCGGGAGGGCAGCAGGGGAGGGTGTAACAGTTCATGAGCTTGTAAGCTAGACATATATTTTATTAGTGTGAAGTATGTGCTTGTGAGTGTAAAGCTTGTGTGTGTTTATGTGAAGCCTTTGAAAATCTAAAGTGCAAGTAAAAAGGGTATTTTTGTAATTACAGAAAAACTTAGGGTTGTTTTTGCAAAATGTAATTTGATAGGAGGTAACTCCAAAATAAGTGAAGGGTGGTTTTGCAAATATGCTTTCTCTTACTTTATCCTCTGCAAAAATTATATTTTTATCCAAAAGTTTCAGTTGAAATGTGTGTGTTGAAATATGTAAAAAATTTTGGGTAAAGTGGTGAAAATAAGGGTGTCTATGTAATTTTATAAAAGTACAAGTCCTTTTATGCAAGTATTTGATTTACAAAAGTAATTCTCAAAGTTACTCAGGGCTAAAGTGTAAAAGGTGCAAGTCATTATGACATGTCTATCCAATCATTATGATGAGTCTAACCCGTCATCATGACGTGTCATAAATACTTGCATTTAGGTCCTGAATTTTATGAAGTTACACTCTTTAGGACAAAAGTAATTTAAATCCAACTTTTGTTCAAAACTTCACGTGTAAAGATATAAGTTTTGAGTTTTTGAACTTGAGCCCTAAAGCAATGTTGTAGAATTTGAAAAACTCGCCAACTTTCGTTTTGGGCATTTCTCCATTCGGGTTTTAAATTAATGTGAAACTTATGCTTTACAAAAAGGTCCCTGCAGTTTTCTAAATTGCGCATAAGTCCTTAGGGAATTTCATCCCTCCTTCTTCTCTGTTCTTCCTCTCTCTCTCTCTGCTTTACCCTTTCTCTGGTGCTTATCCTCTTCCACCGGCGGCGCCCTTCCTGGGAGGTTCTCCCTTGCCTCCCTCCCTCTCTCTCTCCTCCTCCACACAGCTCGGCGCGGGCCCGGGCACGCGACGGCGCACGTGCGTGGCGGGGCCGAGCGCGCGTGGCGCGGGCGGGCCCAAGGACGGAGCGCAAGCGGCTGGCGGGTGGCTCTGGTGCGGGCGCTGCGCGGCAGCGAGCCAACGCAGGGCGGCTCGGGAGGCTGCGGGCGCTGGCGCAGGGCGGCATGGCGGGGCAAAGGCAGGCTCGCGAGTGGAGGCGCGGCGGCTCGGCCGTAGCGGCTGCAGCAAGCGCTGGAGAGTGGCGGCGCGCAGGCGAAGCCACAGCGTAGGAGCGAGCGGGAGCAGCTGCGACTCGGGCGCGCCAGTGGAGCGCGCGGGCGGCAGCGTGAGCAGGCGCGGCGCAGGTGGGCGTGGAGCTGGCGGGCGCTCGGGGCTGGGCGAGCGCGGGAGCTGGGCAGGAGCAGGTGAGCGGACGGCGGTAACTTGGCAAGGACGGCCACGGAGGGACCTGCGACGCGGCAAGGCTGAGGCGAGTGCGGGCCCGGCAACAGGAGGAAGAAGAGTAACCATGCAGGGCGACGACGTGCAGAGCGACGATATGCGGGGCGGAGACCGGATGCGATGAGCTCAGAGGAGCCACGCACGGCGAGCTCCCTTCATCCTTTCGGAGGCAAAGGGGCGGTTATGGAAGGCGAGCCGGAAGGAGAAGCGACGAAGCTAAGGCGACGGTTATAGCGCGGCGAGCTCGGAAGAAGCAACTGCACAGCAGGAAGGCAGTCAGGGCAGGAGCAACGCAGCGCGGTTTTGATGCGCAGCGCAAGACCGGTGGTAGGGTTACAGGACCCGGAGGTCCGAGCGGAATTGAACCGGCGCATTCGCGAGTGCGAGCGGAAGTGTTTTGCCAGTGGCCGGCTCGGCTCGATTCCGCAGACGAGTGCGCGTGCAAGGCAACAGACCACGCGCGAGCAAGTTAAGGGTCAATGGTGTGAGAGCAGTGTAGGAACAGTGTGCAGGAGATGCGACCGGGCGCGGTGATCCTGCAGAAAGCTACGCGGGTATGCCGGCTGTGTTTCAGTGGCACACGTGCGTGAGCAGAGGAAGTTCAACTGTGAGCAGGAGGACCTTGAGGTTCGTGGAGGAGTTGGCATAGCGAACCAATCCGGCTCCATCGTCTCGTCCCATGGTCCACGACATCCAACAGTTCTTACCCCTCGTGGATCGCTCAACCGCTATCACCACGAATCACCACGGAGAGTACTCCTTCGGCCATCTTCCACCCACGGCAACCCTTCTCGGCAAACTTCTTCGTCACCCACGGAACCTCGCCACTGTCGAGCACTTCTCATCACCGATCTTGTTCGCCACGGGAATTCACTTTTCACCCGTTTTTCTCCACAACCAAGGCTACCCCAAGGTTTGCCCTGATTCACTAAATCTTCCTAATGCCGGCGACTCCTTTGCCGGAATATCGTCGTTATCTTCCTATTCTCTGTTTTCCCCGACCACGGACTTAATTGCTTTGATTTAGAAAGTTCTAAGGTGTTCTCTGTAAAATTTCTAAAGTCTTCTTTATTTCAAATTAGTGAACTTCTACATTTCATAGAATTTCATAAGAAGTTCATAAAAATACAAAATCAGTTTTGTTTGGACCTTTAGGTCAAAATCTACGAATTTTGTGTTGTGCTTTTGAATTGGAAGTCTTTGATTTGTGGTCTAGGTTAGGGAATGAATGTTTTATTTGTACTTTGAGTTATATGCATGTGTTATAGCTGAAAAGTAATCATAGGATGTATGTCAAGTAGAAATGTGTAATATCTAGTTAATCTTTTCACACGAGTGCTCATATCCCTGCTATCAAGACTTTATCCTTGTCTTGATTGCAATCTCCTTAAGACCCTTTTCGTATAAGGATCCCTGTTAGTTTGTGTGTATCTGCTGCTTAGCTTATACATCTCTGCAGATATACTTCAGCGTCGGCTATTGGCTCAGGCGCTAAACATTCGTTTCCTTGGAGTCTGTGATGTTTCTGTATAATAGGTGTCAGCCGATGCATTTCTTTTGATATGCTTCCACCATCGGCTGACTAGCCAATCCAGTTGTTATCTTTCTAATATCGGCTACTGCCGATACAATTCTTTCTGTTCTGTCCTCCATCGGCTGCACATAGTCGATGTATCAAAGGTGTATACACAATCTTAGGGTTCTTGCCATCGGCCGATCCAAGCCGATTTTAGTTGCTCTCCATATCGATCAAATAGAGCCGATCAATCTTTAGTTTTCCCATCTTTATCCACGCACTTCTATCAGCCGATTTATCAACTGAAAGATCGGCTAAATATCTATCGGTCACATACCCTCAATCACACTCCAATCGGCTGTACGTCACTCAATTGTTGTGCTGACGTAATCAAGCTGATACAACCACACCTAGTTACCTAGGATAACACTTAAGCACATCTCAATTAAGACACAACTACTTTAGGAATCATCCCTCTGCTGAAGTGATAGATGCTTTCATCGATCATCTAGGAACCCGATGGACTCATCAATCGGCTAAACCCCTGTTGTTCCAATCGGCTCTGTTGTAATCTCCAACAAGTAGCCGATTCTAATTAGTTATCCACCTAAAGCTCTATCTAAGTTAGTTCAGATCTTTCTGATTGTTATGTGAGTAGTATGAAAGTTGAATTGCAACTTTGTTGTGAGGTAAAATAGCTTTATGTGCACACTTTGAATGTAATGTTGCATTGCATGTAGATACGACTACTTCCGCAAACGGTGCCTACAAGATCTTCCAGGAATCTGCGAAGGACTTTTCTGAGGACCAAAGGAACGTCACCAAGGGATTATCTGAAGCCCCGAACCAAGTTCGGAAGATAACAATACTAACATCCCTGACTTGAGCCCCACCAGCAAAGGCAAGCCCCGGACATAACCTACTATTTTATTACACTGCAATCTATATCTATCTACGTATTCTATGCATTAAGTTCTTAGGAATTGCTTGAAACCCTAGACGCATGAATCCTAGGAACCAATGTATTGCACCTGAGTTCATATCGAATAGATGCTCTGCTAATAGGATCGGTAAAAGTCGGGTGATTTCCTATCACTCGCGCGATATAGAAGTTGTAATGTTTACACTCCGGTTATCACTATAAGGATGACGGACGGGAGTTTTGTGAGGTATCATGGTTGAGATGATACCCCGTCTGCGTTGTTGAACTTGATAAGGTCGCAGCGTGTGGTAGTGCGGGTTAAGCGTTTGAAAGTACTAACCACATGCCGTGAGTTTTGGGTAAGCGGCAAGCCTGATAACCAATTGGCCCGAGGAGTGGACATACCTCCCACCACTCGTCTTGCTTCTTCTAGTTACTTAGTTCGACGTGTGGGAATACGTGTTGCAAGGGCAACCAGGAGTACGGGTTTTGTAGTCGCGCTACAGATGTACGTCCTACACTTTGGAAGTGCGTATGGTCCTGCAGTCGCTTGTGGTGGACCTGTCCACGAGTCGGAATGAAAGGCAAACGGTTACTTCGGAACGACCCTTTGGTGTTCCAAGCGTGTGAGTTAGGTTTACCTTGCAAGGTTGAATTCGATTCAGAATCGTCCGCTTCTCACGAAGATTGAGACTGCTTGATCCCTTTATCACACAGAGTAACAAGAGCAACTATATGATGAGTAATGCTGATGGTTGATGTAGAGAGCTCTACCTTGCTTGAGTAGCTATAGGTGCTTATCTAGAATGGATAATCAACTAGAACCTGAAAGCTAAAAGTTGAAATTAAGGATATACTCTTTGTTGCTTTTCAGCTGAAACTAAATCCTGAACCATTATAAGCCTTCATAAGTCTAGTTACATGGCTAAGTATACCATGAGACGGGTAAGCCTTGCTGAGTATTAGTATACTCAGCCTTGCTAGTTATATGTTTTTCAGGTGATGTCTTTGAAGAACCTACTCTTTCCCTGCCTTGGCCCTGTGCTCTTCCAGATGGTTGGTCCGTGGAATGGGATCCGTCCCCGGCCAAGACTGATGATACCGAGTGATGTCGTGCCTGGGCTTAGCATGACATCCGTCTTGACGACGTATTATAAATCATCACGTATGTTCTCTGCTGCCAAAAATCATAACCTTAACAGTTTGTAATGTTTTCCCTAAGTTTGAAACTTCGTACTGCTTTAAGAAACTCTTGTATTGTAATTTCCTGTGATGTAAAATATGATCGTGACTGTATCTCTGGAGTCACCTTCGTGTGAGGTAACCTTATTTGATCCTGTGTATCGGTGGTTTATCGGGACGTTACCCGACAGGCCAAGGGATTATACCGTTTGAAGCACGTTGGAGCCCTCGGGAGTGGACTCGCGTACTTGAGCCGGTATAATTCAGGTTGGTTCTGCCACTGAGGGGAATAGGGCTGGGGCAGGAGGAGAACGACGCGTGGAAGTCATTCCAGCAGGAGCTGGCGCAGCGGCCAGGGGCGGGGCACTGCGCCGGCGGCAGGAGGAGCAGAGCAGAGGAGCACGTGCTCGAGGAAGAAGAAGAGAGGGAAGGGGTCCGGGGGACCTGTTTGGAAATCTCAAGAATTTTAGGGACCTCTCAGTAAACTAAAATTCCCCACTGATGTAGAGGTCTAATGAGGAAATGCCCAAAATAAAAGTTGGAGAGTTTTTCAAACTCTACAATATTGTTTTAGGGCTCAAGTTCAAAAACTCAAAGTTTGTAGCTTTACATGTTAAATTTTGAACAAAAGTAGAATTTGAATTACTTTTGTCCTTACCAAGATGGATTTGATGTAATTTTGGATACATTTGTAAGTTTTCATGGGATGTCATGATAACTTGTATTTTTGCATTTTAGCCCTTAAGTAAACTCTGAAAGTTACTCTTATACTTCAATAATTTTCATAAGAGGACCCATATTTTTGCATTAATTATATTTAGGCCCCTGCGTTCACATAAAGACCTATTTTTCTTAGGACTTAACCTGTCTATTGCATTTTCTTTCCTATGGTGATATAAATTTGACACCTAGTGTTATATTTTTCCTAGGTTTTGATGCTATCTCCCATTTTACCCAATTAACACTTAAGGACTTATATTTTACAGAATTACAATTATACCCCTATTCCTTTGTGCTATACACATACACCATAGCAAACACACACTTTTCACACTAAAACCTAATGTCTATATTTCTAATTACCTGAATGGCACACATGAGACTCTTTTTTGGGAGATGAGAAAACTCAATCTTGAGATCATTCCTCAAGGCAGCCTGAATCATCTCTCAATTGAAGCTACACTTTGGGATAATATTGTTCTGGCACAACAGCGTAACAAATGGGTCAGAATCATTAAGCAAAAGTTAGCACAAGCAGAAGGAAAGTACAAGTGCTTTCGAATAGACCACGAAGGGGTTCTATGGTTCAACGAACGTGTCGTTGTACCCAAGGACCATAAGCTTCGTAAGCAGATATTGGACGAGGCCCACTTGTCCAAATTCTCCATGCACCCTGGCAGTACTAAGATGTACCAGGATCTGAAAAAGAACTTTTGGTGGGCTCGTATGAAATGAGAAATTGCAAAGTATGTCTCGGAGTGTGATATTTGTCAAAGAGTTAAGGCCAGTCATCTAAGGACTGCTGGTATTCTTCAACCTCTACCCATTCCCTCTTGGAAGTGGGAAGATATCAGCATGGATTTTATCGTTGGCTTACCCAACACCTCCCAAAGGCATGACTCTATTTGGGTAATCATGGATCGATTAACCAAGACCGCCCATTTCCTTCCTGTGCATACTACCTACAACGCCAAAAAGTATGCCGAGATCTATGTAGATCAAATCGTTCGTCTTCATGGAGTGCCCAAGATGATCATATCTGATCGTGGATCACAATTCATCGCTCGGTTCTGGGAGCAACTTTAATATGCTCTTGGAACTAAGTTAATCCGAAGCTCCGCATATCACCCTCAGACAGACGGACAAACTGAAAGGGTAAATCAGATTCTGGAAGATATGCTTAGAGCCTGCGTACTTCAGTATGACAAGAATTGGGATAAATGCTTATCATTGGTAGAATTTTTGTATAACAATAGTTATCAGACAAGTCTCAAGATGGCTCTGTTCGAAGCATTATACGGTCACCGATGCCAAACTCCTTTGAGTTGCTCACAAATCGGCGAGCGTAAAATGTTTGGACCGGACCTTGTCACTGAAGCAGATGAAAAGGTAAAGACTATTCAGAATAATCTGAAAGCAGCCCAATCTCGACAGAAAAGCTATGCTGATATACGAAGAAGACCATTACAGTTTCAAGTTGGAGACTTCGTATATCTTCGAGTATCTCCCACTCGAGGTATTCAACGGTTCGGCGTAAAAGGAAAACTTGCCCCTCGATATATCGGACCCTTTGAAATTCTCAAAATCTGTGGACCCGTAGCTTACTGTCTTCAACTTCCTCCTCAGTTAGCAGCCATCCATGACATCTTCCATGAATCTCAACTTAGGAAATGTGTCAAAGTTCCTATCGAGATCATCGATCCCCAAGCCATCGAAATCGAATCTGATCTAAACTATACAAAAAATCCAATTAGAGTGCTAGACACTAAAGAGAGAAGTACTAGAAGAGAAACTGTCAAGATGTTCAAAATTCAGTGGGACCATCACACAGAAGAAGAAGCGACTTGGGAAACCGAATCCTATTTTCAACGAAATTTCCTAGATTTCCTTCAAGCCAATTCCTAAATCTAATCGCCCAATTCCATTCTATTCCGGAATCTCAGGACGAGATTCTTTTTAGGGGGGAAGGTTGTAACATTTAGGTACTTAGGAATAAAATACACTAAATTCTAGTATAATGTGTGCATGTTTGATCTAGTGTATGTGCCAAAATTTAAATACAAAGGGAAAAGGATATTTTTATATATTCTGGAAAATTTAGGTCCTTTAGTGTTAAATGGGTGAGAATGGGAGGTAAAATCCAAATATATGAAGGTTGTTTTGTAAAATTCAAGAACTTGCTTTTAAATCACAAATATAGATGAAACTACACATAGGATGCAAGTGTAGTGTAGTTTTTAAATAGGATTTAATTAAAGTTTAAAATTTAGCCAAGTTTCAAAGTATATTCAAATCCTTAGATCTTTTGCAACTGAGCCTTAAAGAAAAGTTGTAGATCTTGTTGAACCCTACACGTTTTCTTTTGGACATATTTTCATTTGAGCTATGGTTTGAAAGTTATCTAGGCTTTACAGTGGAGTCCCTGCGCTTTCACGAAATTGCAAATAGGTCCCCTTCGTCTACCTCCAGCCCTCGGCTCCTCTGTTTCTCTGCGCCCGACGCGCCACCGCCCTCGCCGGCCATGTGCCGTGCACCGGCTGCCCCCGCGCCGCTCTAAGCCGTGCCACGTGCCGCCCCAGCACCCGCGCTGCCGCTTCCCTGGCCCACGCTGGCCTGCTCCTGCCTCTCTATGTCGCGCCGCCACCGCCCGAGCCGCCACGCCTCCCGCCGGCTTGCCAGTTCCTGCTCCCGCGCAACCACGCCTTCTTCTAGGCCTTAAGCATGTCTTGGAGCTTCCCATGGACTCCTTACGCTCACCCCAGTGCATTTCCACTAAATTTCCCTTTCCCGATCACCACATCCTGCCGGAGCGCCGCCGCAGCCTCTCGCCGCCGTCGTCAGCCGCCCACGCCGCTTCCCATCCCCGGTCCAGTGCTCCTAGAGCACCGCCTTGACTCCGTGCAGCTCACTGACCCATCCAATTTCACTTTCCCGCACCCGAGCGTCATCCCCCACAGCACCGGCGAGCTTAAGCTCCGCTGCCGCTCGGCCTCGCCGTCGACCTGACGCTACGCCGCCCCTCAGTCCCAGCCAAGGGCACTAGCAGCACTACATCATCTCGTAGAAGCTTTCTAGCTACTCCTCCACTACCCCCCGGCACCCCAGCCACCGGAACACCGCCGCCGCCCTCGGAGCTCCGCCGCCCGCTTGGCTTCCCCGTCGATACGCCGCCACAACCCCTCTCTGCCACAACCTCGGCCACCCCCGAGATCGCCGTGACTCCTGAACATTTCCCCTCACTTGCACCTCGCCGCCGATGAGCCCCCTCGCCGGATTTGGTCGCCGTTGATCTGCCCCTCTATAAAACCCGACCAAGGGTCTATTTGTAACGATTCAAATCTTTTCAAGGGCCTATTTGTAGGAAATCAGTACCCCTCTCTAATTCAAATCAGCCCAATTGTAAAATCCATAGGAATTTGTAGAAAAATCCAAAAATAGCCAAACTAATTTTGTTATACTCCTGAAGTTTAGCTCTACAACTTTGATTAATATAGTATGGTTTGAAACCCAATGCTTGTTAAGTTATTTTAAAGTCAAGCAAAAGAGTGTATTATGTGTAACTTTTGCATGTTAATTTTGTTACCTGTGAATTTTGGTGAGTAGCTTCTTTAAGGTATAATTGATCTTGTGTGAAAGATTCACCTATAATACTACACTCTAGCTTAAGTTAATTTAAACTTATGCAAATCAAGCTTGAAAGAGTTTAAATTTAATTAAGCCTGTTGTTAAGGTTTTTATACATAGATCTTTTTACCATGTGATGATCTAAAATAGAGTAGTCCATGGTGAATATTTTAGGAATTTACAACACTATTTTACTTAAGGTTTGTATTTGAATTTGAAATTTGAACTTAATTCAACTACTATAGCTTTTATTTTCAGAAAATTATGAAAAATTCATAGTAAGCTTATCCATTATGAATAAACTTATCCACAAAAATTCAAGACCATAGCCTTTATGAATTTCAAATTAAAAATCAAACTTGTTAACCTAATTCAATTAATTCAACTAATTAGGATAATTGAATTAGGATACCAATAA
Organism: Panicum hallii; assembly: GCF_002211085.1. Lineage (NCBI taxonomy): Eukaryota > Viridiplantae > Streptophyta > Magnoliopsida > Poales > Poaceae > Panicum > Panicum hallii. The sequence continues at coordinate 43,434,209 of NC_038044.1, forward strand.
TAAGTTTATATTTAAACCTCTTGCTTTATGAATGTATGTGTATTATTCTGTTGGATTGCAACTTTATCATGAAATAAAACCCTTAACTCGAGAACCATCTAAATCAAATACTTGGATATCATGTAGAGTCAACGACACTCGACGACGGAGACTACGAGCTAGTCCCGGAACAAGAGCAAGGGTTTTCTGAAGACCCAGTGAGCGTCATCGAGACTCTAACTAAAGCTCTGAACAAAACTTCAGAAATCCTTGACACTCCTGCCCCTAGCCCCGCTCAAGAAGGCAAGCCCCGGTGCATAACCCAGTATTTCAAATTACTATATTTATGAAATTCTATATGTATATATTATATCTTGCATTAAGTCTAGGAGTTGAAATGGAACCCTAGATGCATTGATACTAGGAACTTATGTATTGTGCCTGAGTCCTTATCGGATAGATGCTTTGCTAATAGAACCGGCAGAAGTCGGGTGATTTCCTGTCACTCGCGCGATTTAGGAGTTGAATGTTTACTATTCTGCAATCACTATAAGGATCATGGACGGGGTCATGTGCAGTATCATGACTCGGAAGGTTATCCCGTATGTGTTGATAAAAGTTGATAAAGTCGTAGCGTGTGGTAGTGGTGGCTAAGCGTTTGAAAGTACTAGCCACATGCCGCGAAATATGGTAAAGCGGTAAGCCTAGTAACCAATCGGCCCGAGGAGTGGACATACCTCCCACCACTCGTAATTTGGTTTTTCTCACGCACCGACGTGCGGGAGTACGTTCTGCGCAGCGGACAGGAGTACGGTCATGTAGTCGTGCTACAGACGTATGTCCTGCACAATTGGTGTACGTACGATCCTACAGTCACTTGTGGTGGCCCTATTCCATGAGTCGGAATGAAAGGCAAACGGTGAGTTAGGTTTGCCTTGCAAGGTTTGGAAATTTGATTCAGAATCGTCCGTTTCTCGCAGAGATTGAGACTGCTTATTCCTTCTGCCACATAGAGTAAGAACAGTAACCATTATGGAATAATCTGGATGGATGCTAATCCCTACCTTGTTTGTCTAGTATAGGTGCTAACCTAGAACGATTAATGAAACTAGAATCTGAGAGCTAAAATATGAAAATTAGCTCATACTCTTTGTTGCTTTTCAGCTAAAATTAAACCCAGAACCATTTCAAGCCCTCATAAGTTTAGTTACATGGCTAAATATACCATGAAGCAGTTAAGCCTTGCTGAGTATTAGTATACTCAGTCTTGCTAGTGAATTTTTCAGGTATGACCTTTGAGAACCCCACGGATAGTCCTGCATGGCCAACCTCTGTTCCGTTTGGCTGGTCCGTGGAGTGGGATCCGTCCCCGACTGGCAGGGAGCTTCCGGAATGATACCAAGTTTCGGGCTGAACATGGTGTCAACCTTTGCGATGTAGTAGTCGCGTGTTAATTTCTTCTGCTGTGACTCTACACAAGCTTGCATAGCTTGTGGTTTTTCAAACAATATTTGTATAAGTATACTTAAGTTTGAAACGTTTGTAATAATGTTTAATATTCTGTGAATTAAAAGTTGGTGAGCTGTTGTGCGATTGTAAACTCGCCTTCGTGTGAGGTAAACCTGCTTTGATCCTATTGAACCGTAGTTGCATTGGGCGGAGACCCGACAGACCAATGGGTTGTTCCATTTGAAGTGTGTTGAGATAGTATCGGCTGTACAGCGATGACTAGCGCACTTGAACCAGAATAATTCAGGTGGTTCTGCCACAGCGGTGGGGTCGGGCAGAGAGAAAACAGAGAGAGGAGGGAGCTGGAGGTAGACGAGGGGGACTAATCTGTAATTCTCCAAAAGTGCAGGGACTCCACTATAAAGCCGAGTTAACTTTCAAACCATAGCTCAACTGAAAATGTGCCCAAAAGCAAAAGTGTAGAGCTAAGCAAGATTTACAACTTTGTTTTAAGGTTATGTTTCAAAAGAGTTAAGAATTTGAATCTAATTTAAAACTTGGCAAAGTTTTAAACTTCAGAAAAATCCTATTTAAAATCTACACTCCACTTGAATCCTTAGGGTAGTTTCACTTCTCACAGCCTATGAATCCTTGTGGTTTAAAAGTAAGTTCTTGCCTTTTTGCAAAAAAACCTTCACATGTTTTGATTTTACCTCCCATTCTCACCCATTTTGCACCAAAGGACCTAAATTTTCCAAAATTACACAAATACCCTTTTCCCTTTGCATTCAAGTTTTAGCACACATACATAAGATCAAACATACACACTTTATTCTAGAATCTAGTGTGTTTTAATCCTAAGTACCTGAATGTCAAATCCACATCCTTATCACATTCAATGGTTCAACAACAATGGTAAGGTAAAGGTAACAAAAACAGCAAGGATACATTTTTCAATTGGGTCTTACCATGACTTTGCTGATTTTGATTTGGTGCCTATGGATGCTTGCTCTCTTTTGTTGGGACGTCCTTGGGAGTTTGATACTGATGCTATTCACTATGGTAGATCTAATAAGTATACTCTCATGCATATGGGCAAGAAAATTGTGTTGCTGCCAATGACTCCCACTGAAATTGTGCAATTTGAGATTCAGAAAACGAATAATGCTAAACAAAAGGGTGTTTTCAATTCTGAAAATCAGCAGCCTATTAAGTTAAACAATCCTATTTTGTTGGCAACTAAATCCGATCTTGATGAGTTATCTGCCTCTACTGGACCTTACTATGCTTTAGTGTGCAAACATGCTTTATATTCCATTGAGGTCGCATCCATTGCTTTGCCACCTGCTATTGCTAACCTTTCGCAGGAGTATATGGATCTCTTTCCGTCAGAGCTACCCCCTGGATTACCACCTGTGCGAGGCATTGAGCACAAGATTGATTTGATTCTAGGGGCGAGCTTGACAAACCGTGCCGCCTACAGGGCCAACCCCGATGAGACTAAGGAAATTCAGCGGCAAGTCTAGACCCTTCTGGACTGCGGGTACATTCATGAGAGTCTTAGTCCTTGTTCTGTTCCTGTTCTTTTGGTTCCTAAGAAAGATGGCACTTGGCGCATGTGTGTTGATTGTCGAGCCATCAATAACATTACCATTCGATATCGATATCCTGTTCCTCGTTTGGATGACATGCTTGATGAGCTAAGTGGTTCTGTTGTTTTCTCCAAGATTGATTTACATAGTGGATATCATCATATTCGTATGGCTTTACGAGATGAATGAAAAACTTCCTTTAAAACCAAGTTCGGTCTTTGTGAATGGTTAGTCATACCTTTTGGTTTAACTAATGCGCCCAGCACTTTCATGAGATTGATGAACGAGGTTTTACGTGCTTTCATTGGCAAATTTGTGGTGGTTTATTTTGATGATATCCTTGTTTACAGCAAGTCATATGAGGCACATCTTGAACATTTGCGTGCTGTTTTTAATGTCTTGCACGATGCACGTTTATTTAGTAACCTTGAGAAGTGCACCTTTTGCACCGATCGTGTGTCTTTTCTTGGTTATATTGTTACATCGCAGGGCATTGAGATGGATGAGGCAAAGATTGTTGCCATCACAAGCTGGCCACTTCCGACTACGGTCACGCAGGTTCGAAGTTTTCTTGGTCTTGCAGGTTTTTACCGGCGTTTCGTGCAGGATTTTAGCACCATTGCAGCACCTCTCCACGGGTTGACAAAGCACGAAGTGATGTTTCAATGGGGACCAGCACAACAACAAGCTTTTGAGGCTCTCAAATTGAAGCTCACACAAGCACCATTGCTGCAACTTCCTGATTTTGAGAAGACCTTCGAGCTTGAGTGTGATGCAAGCGGGATTGGCATTGGAGGAGTGCTCATACAAAGAGGTAAACCTGTTGCTTTCTTTAGTGAAAAATTGCATGGTCCTTCGCTGAATTATTCTACATATGACAAATAACTTTATGCTTTAGTGCGAGTTTTACAAACTTGGTAACATTATCTGTGGTCTAAAGAATTTGTCATACATTCGGATCATGAATCTTTGAAGTACCTTAAAGGGCAAGCTGTCACACCCGGTTTAGTAAAAGTAACCGAATGCATCCCATATGTGCGCCAGGATCAAGTTCCGCACATACAATAGACGTCATAAGCGAATATCCGAAACAATGCATGAACAAAAAGGAGTATAATAGTACTTTATTACATGACCGACAGTCTTAATCTTAATCGAATAAATAAGCGTCGATAAATCGCAGCGGACTTCAACTTCACAGGCAGTTGACTGGGGAACATACGCCTAGAAATCTCCAATATCTTTAGGAAACTCCAGAAAGTTATCTTGTTCTGAGCAGCATTGTTTTTAATAAAGCAAGCGTGAGTACACTTATGGTTGGTACTCAGCAAGTGGAGTAAATTATATGACATGCAAGGCCAAATCAAGGATAAGCTGACATGGTTTGACTGCGATAAGCATTTTAGTTGGTCAAGTTTTATTTAGCAAGCATTAACTAGGTTTAAGTTTATACCAATCCCTTATATACAAGACTGAAATAAAATAAACAACAACAACAAATAAAGAACATCATCTTAAGTCATCTTTAAGTTCAATTATCATGTGAGGGTCCAAGCCGCTCTTAACCGTGAGCATGGCTGATATATCAGTTTTCACTCTGCAGAGGTTGTACACTTTACCCACAGCTCGTGTTTCCCTTGATGCCCGGGTTTGCAAGGTCCTTAAACACTTCCAAGGTGAGTGGCAGGGATTCACTACGAGGCCTTTATAAAGATTCTCTAACTTATAACAATCCGCTAAGGTTTCAAGCCAAAGCGGTCATAACCCTCCCTAATGAGGAAATGCCTTAGCCAAGGACCACATAGCCATGTGCCTCAAAAGGACCGAGCTATACCCCGTCAATGCAACCCCTCTTTCCCTTTCGGTAAGATTGTCACAAGCCAAAGTTTCTAATTAATTAGCCAAGACTAGAGCCATGTAGTACTGTGGTTGTACTGTTTTCCTGGGTGGTTCTCCATGTTCCAATTGATTCAATATTCTTATTTATCACCAAACAGCATCCCAGAATAGGTAAAACATCATCATTGATAATCCGGGTTATCCAGCCTAAATCTATGTATAAGCAATAAGCATAGCCACAACATAAATGTAAACATCCAGGTTTAATCAAGGAAGATAAATTGAAGCTCGGCATATCCTTAACTTGGATTCCATCATATTCTAGACACATGCATGCATATAAAGTAAAGGTGTAATCGTGACATTAATAGGACTGAATCATGATCAAGGACCACTTGCCTTCGTTAGCAAACTACTGCTGCTCAGGAAATTCTTCAAAGTCTTGACCCTGCGGCTCCTAGAACTGCGCACCGTCTAACATCGTACACAAGCACATACAAGAAAACAAGTAAAATAAATAAGAAATAGTACACCAACCAATGTAAACATAGCAAAATAATATTTTAAAAACATTGCATAAGTCGTAAGGATCGCGTGAGCGCAAGAATCGATGAAATCGGAGTTAAACGAAGGAATTAGGGCTAAAACAGGGTTTCAGGGGCTTATCTGCGAAAGATTTGGATCTAAAAGGACCTAAAACAAAGAATCTAGGGGCTAGATCAAAATTAAGCCCTAGACAAAAGGGTTAGATTGCAAAACCGAGGAATAGAGGATGGCGGGTTCTATTTTGGAAAACTACAGGGGCCTAAACAGAAGAAAAAGGACTAAAATGCGAATACTTTTGAATTGAGATGGAGTGCGGGTTGATTCTGGAAAAACATAAGGGCTATTTTGCAAAATGTGGCACGGTTGACCGGTATCTAACTCATTTGACTCGGGTTTAGATCGGGCGGGGGCCGTTGGATCCCGATCCGACGGTGGGGGTGCGCTGGTGGCTCGAGATGGTGCGGAAGCGGCGGCGGGACGCCGGTGATGAGGCGGAGGCGGCGGCGGCTCGCCGGACTTCACGCGATAATGGGTTTCCCGGGTCGGTTTCGGCTCGGATCTGGACGGGGAGGTAGAGGGCAACGCGAGGAACTTGATTAGGGGGTAGAGAGGGAGAGGCGGCTGCCGGCGGCGAGGGGCGGCGGTGAGCTTCGGTGCGCGCCGAGCGTCCATGGGAGGAGCGGGGAAGAGGGAAAAGATGGGCAGCCGAGTATCCTCACCACCACGTGATGCTTCGGAGGCGGTTGTGCGACGACTGGCGGCAGCGCGGCGATGGCCCAAGGTGCGGGCGGCAACGGCGGCGGCGAAGAGCGCGGAGGCTAGGGTTAGGGTGCGAGGCGGCTGCGGCTTGGGGGACAAGGCGCGGGGGGTGCGGCGGCTTAAGTAGGGCGGCCGCGGGCGCCTGGGCGTGATGGCCCGAGGCGGATACGGCGGGCGGAGATCACGCGGGGGAGCCGGACTCGGAGCGGAGTCCCTGTTGGGCGCGGGGAAGGAAGGTCCGACCGGCGGGACCCACACGCCAGGGAGAGAGAGAGAGCGGGGAAGGAGCGGGGCACAGGTGGACGCGCCGATAGGCCGGGGAAGAGGCCGATGGGCCGCGCGCGCGGGGAAAAAGAAAGGGGAGGAAAGGAGAGCCGCGCGCGGGGAAGCTGGGCTGGATCGGGGAGTGGGCCGCGCGCGCAGGAGAAAGAAAAGGAAAGAGAGAGGGCCGCGGCTGGGCTGCCAAGGGGAGGAGAAGAAAGGGAGAAAGGAAGTGGCCAGCTGGGCTGGGCCCAAAGAAGAAGAGAGGGAGAGGGAAAAAGAAAACATAAACAAAAGGCTTTTGAATTTGAACTGAAATTTGCATTCAAATTTAAATCCAAATAAACTACAACCAATGAAATAATGCAAAGAGCATGAAATGCACATATCATATATTTCCCTTATATTTATTTTTATACTTAAGGAATATTGTTTATCAAAAAAAAACTTATGACCCTCTAACCTATCCTTTTATTAAATTTTGCACTTTGTAAAATTTAGGGTGTTACACAAGCTAATTTGAACAAACGTCATGCTAAATGGATTGAGTACATAGAGTCATTTCCTTACATCATTAAGCATAAGAAAGGGAAAGACAATACGATTGCCGATGCTTTATCTAGACGTTATACCATGCTATCCCAACTTTCTCATAAAATCTTTGGCTTAGAGACCATAAAGGGATTATATGCTACTGATTTGGACTTCAAAGATGCTTTTGCAAATTGTAGAGAGGGAAGAACGTGGGAAAAATTTCTGCTGCGTGAAGGCCTTCTCTACCGTGCTAACAAGCTGTGTGTTCCAGCTAGCTCCGTTCGTCTTTTGCTGTTGCAGGAGGCGCATGGCTATGGTTTGATGGGACATTTTGGTGTTAAAAAGATGGAGGACGTGCTGGCCGCTCACTTCTTTTGGCCACGGATGCGGCATGATGTGGAGTGCTACGTCTCGCGTTGCTCCACATGCAACAAAGCTAAGTCTCGACTTAATCCTTATGGTCTTTATATTCCTCTGCCTGTTCCTCATGCACCTTGGGAGGATATTTCTATGGACTTTGTTTTAGGATTGCCTAGAACAAAGAGGGGGAGGGATAGTGTCTTTGTCGTTGTTGATCGTTTCTCAAAAATGGCACATTTTATACCCTGTCACAAGACCGACAATGCTTCACATGTTGCTGATTTGTTCTTTAATGAGGTTGTGCGTTTGCATGGTGTACCAAATACTATTATTTCTGATAGGGATGCTAAGTTTTTGAGCCATTTTTGGAGAACTTTGTGGTATAAATTGGGAACAAAGTTGCTGTTTTCTACTACTTGTCATCCACAAACTGATGGACAAACGGAGATAATTAATCGTACCTTGTCTTCTATATTGCGGGCTGTTTTGAAAGATAATTTGCGGTTGTGGGAGGAGTGTTTGCCACATATTGAGTTTGCCTATAACAAATCTATTCACTCCACAACCAAGTTAAGTCCGTTTATGGTAGTATATGATTTCAATCCTCGTGCTCCAATTGATTTGCTACCGTTATCTCCTTCTGAAATTGTGAACTTAGATGCTACACGATGCTCTGAATTTATTCTTAAGTTGCATGAAACTACTAAGTTGCAAATTGAAAAAATGAATGAAAAGTATCGAATTGCTGCCAGTAAAGGAAGGAAGGAGGTAAAATTAGAACCCGGTGATTTGGTGTGGGTTCATTTGCGAAAAGATAGGTTTCCGGATTTGCGAAAGTCCAAGCTCATGCCACATGCCGCTGGACCTTTTAAGGTTCTTGAGAAGATAAATGACAATGCATATAAACTTGAGTTGCCCCCTGAGTTTGGGGTTAGTTCCACATTTAACATTTTAGATTTGAAGCCATACTTGGGTGAGGAAGATGAGCTTAAATCGAGGACAACTCCAATTCAAGAGGGGGAGGATGATGAGGACATCTCTTCTTTGCATACAATGCAAGGACCGATCACTAGAGCACGTGCGCGACAGTTGGATCTCCAGTACGTTCTAACCTTGTCAATTGTTTTTCAGAACTTACGCTTGGTTCCATGGATGTGTTATTGATTAGGAACAATGGAGAGGACCAGCAAGGACTTGGAGAAGGCCAAGGACTCAAAGAGGAGGAGCTAGGACGTCCACACCAAGGAGGAGTCCACGTCCAACTCGACTTCGACTCCACTTCGGATTCCAGAACCTTACTTCACCAAAACTGACATCCTAGCCACATACGGAGTCAGATTTGGATGTTCTATATATGGTTGGAACCAGAATTTCATAGAGCTTTCAATAGAACCAGTCCAACCACAAAATTCCTTCTGAGTCGATGGGAATCGTCGACACAAGTGTGCGTCCAGAATCTGATAGGGTGCTATGTCACCGTCTTTTGGGCCGTTGGCCCGTGTACCGTGTTGAAGCCCGTTAGGGTTGTGTCCAAGGGACTTGCACGCCTCTAACTCCCTTTTATTCAGTAGCCATCGCCACCTTAGGGTTTGGGTTTTGCTTAGATTCATTCTATCATGAAACAGTGTCGCCGTTCATCGGTTTGTGAGACCCCATCTCGTAATCAAGTCTGTTTGATTGCATCTCCTGTTCTTGCTTGTGTTCTTGATTATGCGTGCAAGGATAAGCCTTCATGGCAAGGTCATTCGTGTGACACGGGTGATAACCAATGGAGCAATGGTGTAGTGATTGCGGGGTTCTGTTCGTTCGGAGGCTTTGATCATCAACGTCAAGTTCTCCACCAATCAAGTTTACCGTACCTCTCGGAAGATCGGGACTGAACCTCCTATCAGATATGGATCAAGTCAATGAGTTGCTAGCCATCATAGCAGCCCATAAAGAAATAGGAGTGACCGGCGCGTCCGTGATGTTTTCATTCTTCAAACGCCGCATCCAGCCAATCCAACAGCGCCATACGCTAGGCTTCGAGTACATGGGCACTGAAGATCCGTCTTGGATGTGCGTAGAAGAGCTGACTGATGATGCCGCGCTAATCTAGGTCAAGCGAGTGCTGCTGGATGTCAACGTGGTGCCCTACGTCCTGGAGCTGTTTTCTGCATAAAATCCTCCAAAGCCGGTAAGTGTTCGACTACTTTGGAATAAGTTCTGTTGTTCTGTAACCGCTGACTAAGAATCCTCTGCAGGGACACACAGAGCTGTACTAGAGTTATCCACCACAACTCGACATCCCCTGACCGGACCAACTTCTTCCCAGCGTCACGGCTGAAGCGAGAAAAGCTCAAGCAGGTGATGCTCTGCCCAGCGATGAGACGACTGAGAGCAAGAGTCCATTAATGGAGAGGGCAACCGAAGGGAAGGTGAAGAAGAACAACTCCCCCAGATCATCCGTGGAGTTGGTAGAAGCCTTGCCATTGGTCCCTCGGGGGCATCGGGTGTTACACAAATGCAAAGCGTGTGTATTCGAACCCACCAGGTAGGGAGCTGCCATCTTGTAGAATTGTCAAATCTTGTAGTTGTTGAACGCTTACATTATCTGTTTTGCAGTCCTTCTGCTTCTCCTCCCGACCCCAAGTGCCAAAAGGTGATCGGAGCCGAATTCACTGGGGATGATGTTCCAGCAGGTGGTGCCGCAGAAACTGCTGGGACAGACCCATCGACTACTTCAGCAGGGATTGTAACCATTGCCGTGGCGGGTACCTCGCCATCGGCTGGTGTGACCCCGCCACCAGCAATGAGTACCGTGGTTATAAAACCACGGGCCCTGAGACTAAAGAAATCCGCCAAGAAGAAATCTTCGCTGTAAGTGCAGATCCTTTTTCATAATGCATATTCTGTTCTTTTCAACTTGTTTAATGATATAATTGATTCTGTTTCATTAGGACTGCATCTACCTTGGGGTTTAAGCCAGAGTCTGTCTCGGCTACTCCAGCCCCCGAGCCGCCAGCTCCCGAGGAGGACACAACGCTGCTCGATCCACTACCTCCCAAGCCCCAGCAACCCAAAGCCAGCGCCGGTGGTGATGAACAAGATGAGGCCACTAATGCCACTCCTGCGGATGGCACAAGTAAGTGTCTGACCCCCCACGGGTAATTGCTTAGATCGCAGACTTCGTGGACTGAATGCATTTTGACTTGCAGGTGCCCCACAGCCATCAACTTAAGAAGCTACGGGTACCTCAAGAAACCCTGGAGATCTGCTGGTGTCTGGGAGTGGATACAAGAACATCATCACCAAAGATCTAGTGGTTGATCCTCTCCTGACGATCGAGAACATGCGATACTTCCAGAAGATCTCCAAAGAGATGTACAAATTTACCATGGTAAGGCATGACTGCTCTTCTGCCATTATGCTTTGTCGAGTTGCTTGTCTCCTCAGTCTCCCCCTTATTCAGGATGTGGCCAAACTCTCCCAAGAAAAATCTGAGAAACTAAAAGCAGTCGAAAGTGGCCTCCGGGAACTCCAAGCAAAAGATCAACGCATATCAGAAGAACAGTGAAGGAACATATATCTTCAGAGAGAGCTCGACAAGCTAAAGCAGGAGCGGACACGAGAAACATGGCTTCTCAAGAACAATCTCCACAATCTTGAGAAGTCCAACTCCGAGCTCCAAGAACAGCTTAAGGAGCAAAAAAAGGCGCACCAAGGCAAGTCCTTTGCTCGCTCGAGTACTTTCTCTTACCAATTGTGCTATAGCGCGACTACATGACCGTACTCCTGTCCACTGCACGGAACGTACTCCCGCATGTTGGTGCGTGATAAAAACCAAATTACGAGTGGTGGGAGGTATGTCCACTCCTCGGGCCGATTGGTTACTAGGCTTACCGCTTTACCATATTTCGCGGCATGTGGCTAGTACTTTCAAATGCTTAGTCACCACTACCACACATGGAGATCTTATAAACTTTTATTAACACAGACGGGGTAATCTTCCGAGTCATGATATTGCATATGATCCCGTCCATGATCCTTATAGTGACTGCAGAATAGTAAACATTCAACTCCTAAATCACGCGAGTGACAGGAAATCACCCGACTTCTGCCGGTCCTATTAGCAGAGCATCTATGCGATAAGGACTCAGGCACAATACATAGGTTCCTAGTATCAATGCATCTAGGGTTCCATTTCAACCCCTAGACTTAATGCAAGATATAAAATATAAAGATAGGATTGCATAACTGAAGTAATTTGAAATACTGGGTTATGCACCGGGGCTTGCCTTCTTGAGCGGGGCTAGGGGCACGAGTGTCAAAGATTTCCGAACTTTGGTTCGGAGCTTCAGTTAGAGTCTCGATGATGTTTACTGGGTCTTCAGAAAACCCTTGCTCTTGTTCCGGGACTAGCTCGTAGTCTCTGTCGTCGAGTGTCGTTCATTCTACATGATATGCAATGATTTGATTGGTTAGTTCTTGAGTTAAGAGTTTTATTTCACAATAAAGTTGCAATCCAACAAAGTATTACACATGTATTCATGAAGCAAGAGGTTTAAATATAAACTTATTATTGATATCCCAATCCAATTATCCTGATTAGTTGAATTAGTTGAATTAGGTTAACAAGTTTGATTTTTATTTTGAAATCCACAAAGGCTATGGCCTTGAATGTTTGTGGATAAGTTTATTCCTAGTGTATAAGCTTACTATAACTTTTTCATAATTTTCTAAAAATAGACACTAGGGTACTTGAATTTAGTTCAAATGTTAAGGTTAAATTCAAATCTTAGGTAAAATAGTGCTATAAATTCTTGAAAAATTAATTATGAACTAACAATCAACATATCAGCATATGGAAAAAAGATCTAAGCATGAAAAGCTTAGGAATAGGTTTGAATAAATTCAAATCCTTTCAAGCTTGATTTGTACAAAATTCAAGTAGCTGAGGTTAGCGTGCAATACTGGTGCTGAAATTTTTATACCAGCTTGTATTCACCTTAAACAGATTACACACCAAAAATCACAGGAAAAAGAGCTAGCATGCAATAGTTATGCACAAGATACCCTTTTGCCAAAGTTTAAAATAAATCAAAAAGTATTTAGTTTCAAACCAGACTTTATTAGCAAAAGTTGTAGGATTAGACTTCTGGATTCCAATAAAACTGGTTTGGCAAATTTTGGATTTTTCTACAAATTCCTATATATTTTACAAGTTGACTGATTTGAATTTGGAGAGGGGTATTGGTTTTCTACAGAAAGGCCCCTGGAAAGTTTTGAATCGTTGCAATTGCGTCCTTGGCCAGGCTACACAGGGCACTCGATCGGTGCCGATCAAATTCCGGCGAGGGGGCTCACCGGCGGTGAGGGGCAAGTGAGGGGAAATGCTCAGGGACTCACGGCGGTCACGGTGTCAGACCCGGGGCCACGGGACTGTGTACATAGCATAGTTTAAAGAGGTTTAAGAGATTAAGTCCGTCTTATCTCTTATTCATGTCGTTTATATCTTATTTATCCCATTTAAATAAGAGATTAAACTAACCGATACGAAAGAATCTATCCGAGATATGTTCTGGTACGATTCCTTGGCTGATATCGGTTAGGATTCTTGTAACCTTGACCTCCCGGATATATAAGAGAGGGCAGGGATCCTCTCAAAACAAGATCTCTAGATCATTCTATACCAAATTCAATACAAATCACCATACAGGACGTAGGGTATTACGCATTTCGCGGCCAGAACCTGTCTAAGTTTTGTGTTACTTGCACCTTCGAGTTCCTGATCTCGGCGTCTCCTCACCTAAACTTACCACCTTGGGTATACCCCTCGGTGGGCAGCCGGTAAAACACCGACAGCTGGCGCGCAAGGTAGGGGAGCGCATCGAAGATCCACCAGCAAACTCGATGGCAGTAATCTTTAACCGGATCCATATAACGTGGATCCCCTCCGATCAAGCGGCGACGACACACTCTGTCTGTTACGATCGGCCGGCTTATACCAGCGTGGGCACAAGGGGAGCAGAGGAAAAGGAGGAGCCGAACTCACGCCTGCACCTTCATCTGCCGATCTGCATCGTCCAAGTCAGTACCACACCGGCGGCGGCCTCCGTCCTCATCGTGTTCAAGCTCACCATCAACAAGGAGCCAGGAGGCGGCGATCGCGCCGATGACCCGACAAGCCGCACGGTGCCCGGGGTCGATCTGCAACCAGGCGCCTGGGCATGCGCTCACATGCAGGCCCATGCATGCGCTGGGCATGCGCTCGCATGCAAGCCCATGCATGCGCTGCCAGAGGCGTGAGTGCACACATGCTAATGAGATGCTAGCAAGCTGCTGAGGCATGATGCACGAATAAGATGGGAATCTCTTCGCTCATCTACACGCATGCATCGACTACTTGGCTCGACTTCGGATCGCGCTGCAATGTCGACACGCTGCCGCCAACCTCGACTACTTAGCATGACTTCACCTCGCGCTGCAACGTTGATGCACCGCGACCGCCGACCTCGACGACCCGACTCAACTTCAGCTTGTGCCGCAATATCCGTGCAGCAGCAGCAACGAGTTCGACTACTTCGACTTCACGAGGACGATTGGCAGCTCGCCGACGACTACATCAACTACTCATCTCGACTTGAAAACTAGTCGGAATCGGTTCCGACTAGTCGAGCTTCATCAACAAATCGTTGCAGCTTCATCAACGAGCTCCACGGCTTCGTCGACATTCGTCCACGAATCAAGCTAAGTGATTTATACCTTTTCCGACTTGTTCTTCACAAGATCAGCTACCTTTTTGGGTATGCCTCTCGACGGGCATGAAACCCTCGGGGGCTACACCATGATCGATTACTTGTCCGTGTACGTCTCTCGGTGGGCATGAAACCCTCCAGAGCTACACTTCGCCGACTACTTATCCGTGTACAACTCTCGATGGGCATGAAACCCTCAAGAGCTACACTTCACCGACTACCTTTGCGCACTGCGCATCCTCTTTGTCGCATGACGACTACTTTCTGCGCGTGTCTCCTCTTGACGGTCGCTAATCTACTCGGGTAGCACATGCCTTAATCCATGAAACCTCGGCTCTTCTGTCACGCCTAACATCGCTACGCGTACACGAGACAAAGATCTTATACACGCTATGAGCAATGGCTAAAACAGGACTAGGTGTTTAAACGTAACAGGTGGACTGCTCGGGAGATTTAAATGGCCTAAAAAAGAGCTCGACACAGCAATTTTTACACCAAATAAATTTTGGTGTCTTCACATTATTACTGAGTACTACTCGGTATCTTCGCATTATGCTACATAATGTGTGCATTGTCTTTTTTCAGGTCAAGCTTCGGCAACAACCCTCCAGGTAGCGCGGCGTGCCATCGCAGTTCTGCTAGTTCCCAGGCTCAGGGGCTGGGCAATGCGCACTACTCGACATGGCTCCTTTGGCTCTCTTGGCTCGTAAGCTCGGGGGCTGGACACTGCAAAACTACTCGAAGATGACTCATATGAAGACTGAGAGTGCAGAAGAAACCTTAAGTCACCGCGCGGTTAAATAAACCAGCGGGAGGCTTAATTTCACTATGAAGAAGACGAAGAGTTTTTCTCAGGATTTCAGAGTAACACCAATGCCACAATTCTTGGATCCTGTTTCCCAAATTTGAGAGATTTGGATTCAAGGCTCGGGGCTGCGGTATACGTGGCATCGACTACTTATTTTTCAAATTTATTTGAAAAGTAAGGAGGATTACAGACTAATGTGACCCTCAGCCTGATTCTCCGATTCAACCTAAGGCTCGGGGGCTACTCCATATGGAGTGCGATTTTTCAATCGCACACCATATCAAGGATAAAATTCGGGGCATGAGCACCTCATAGCTTCGATGCAGCCGAGTAACTACTCGAAGAAGGACTTCAAGATGGAGCTTGAAAGAAGCCGAAGACTACTTCGAAAAGTACTCGATAAGCCTGCAGTACTCAGCTACGAAGAGCTCGGGGGCTTGTCAAACCCGGGGCCACGGGACTGTGTACATAGCATAGTTTAAAGAGGTTTAAGAGATTAAGTCCATCTTATCTCTTATTCATCTCGTTTATCTCTTATTTATCCCATTTAAATAAGAGATAAAACTAACCGATACGGAAGGAATCTATCCGAGATATGTTCTGGTACGATTTCTTGGCTGATATCAGTTAGGATTCTTGTAACCCTAACCTCCCGAATATATAAGGGAGGGCAGGGATCCTCTCAAAACAAGATCTCCAGATCATTCTATACCAAAGGCAATACAAATAACCATACAGGACGTAGGGTATTACATATCTCGCGGCCCGAACTTGTCTAAGTTTTGTGTTCCTTGCACCTTCGAGTTCCTGATCTCGGCGTCTCCTCACCTAAACTTACCACCTTGGGTATACCCCTCGGTGGGCAGCTGGTAAAACACCAACACACAGGGGTGGCCGGTGTCGGGGAAGAGAGGGGCTAAGGTGGCGTAACGACGATGAACTGGGACGGGCGGCGGAGGTCCGAGGGACGTCGTCGGCGTTTTGATGGCCGGAGGGCAGGAGGGCGGCGCGGAAGTGGTCAGGGAGCTTCCACATGATGATGTGGTGCTGACGGTATGCTTGGTCGGGGCTAAGAGGCCGTGGATCGACGGGACGACGGCGAGGCCGAGCGGCAGCGGAAGCTCGAGCTCACCGGCGTAGTGGTCCGGTCGTTTCGGTGCAGGAGAGCGAGATTGGGCGGGTTGGTGAGCTTCAGTGGGTGACGGGGATGCTATTTATGCACTGGATTGGGGATGGGAAGCAGCATGGGTGGTTGTCAACGGTGAGCCGAGGCAGCGGTGGTGCTCCGGTAGGGTGTGGTGGTCGGAACAGCGAAGAGGGAGCAAAATGGGCGTGTGCAAATGCAAGAGCGAGTGCGTGGGGAGCTCCAGGTTATGCTCGGGGTCCAGAAGAAGGCATGGTTGCGTAGGAGCAGGAGCTGGCAAGCCGGCGGGAGGCGTGGTGGCTTGGACGGCACCGACACGATGTGGAGAGGCGGGAGCAGGCCAGCGTGAGGTCGGGAAGGCAGCGGGCAAGGCGTAGGAGGGCACGTGGCACAGCTCAGAGCGGCGCGGGGGCGGCGGGTGCACGGCACATGGCCAGCGAAGCGGCGGTGGTGCGTCGGGCAGAGAAACAGAGGAGGAGGGGACTCGAGGTAGACGAAGGGGACTAAAGTGTAAATCTCCAAAAGTACAGGGACTCCACTGTAAAGCCTGGATAACTTTCAAACCATAGCTCAAATGAAAATGTGCCCAAAAGCAAAAGTGTGGGGTTTAACAAGATCTACAATTTTGCTTTAAGGCTCAATTGCAAAAGAGCTAAGGATCTGAAACTAACATAAAACTTGGCAAAGTTTTAAACTTTAATTCAATCCTATTTAAAAACTACACTACACTTACATCCTAGGGGTAGTTTCACTTATATTTGCGGTTTAAAAGCATGTTCTTGACTTTTACAAAACAACCTTCATATGTTTTAATTTTAGCTCCCATTCTCTCCCATTTAACATTAAAGGACCTATATTTTTCAGAATTACATAAATGTCCTTTTCCCTTTTGCATTCAAAATTTGAGCACACATACACAAGATCAAACATGCTCACTTTATACTAGAATTTAGTGTGTTTATAATCCTAATACCTGAATGTCACAGCTGCGCCTCTTTCTTCTTCCCATCCTTCTTCGATTTCTTGGGCGCCATCTGTGGATCCGCTCGCCACGAGTTGCTCATGGGCTGCGGGGAGAGGGGCGGGGAGATCTGGGTGGATTGGGATTTCTCCGAGAGGATGAAAGTGGAGTGCGGCTCTATTTGGGGGATTTTGGCGGCTCTTGGCAAATTGCAGATTGGAAGCACAGTTTTTACTTGGAGTTACCGCGGGGTTAAATAACCAGTGGTTGGGAACAATTCTACTGTTTTGGAGTTGAAGCGTCGTTTCAGAGGAAATTTGGAAGTTGAGCGGTCATTTGGTGGATTGTTTAGATAAAATATTCGATTAATCATTTTTTCAGGGTTGATGGTCCCGAAAGAAGGGGTTTTTCGAATTTCAAATCTAACTTCCATCATTTGTACCATCACATCAGTTATTTACTTCGGGACATTTTTATACTGCATACCACGAATTTTGGATCCTTATTTCCAAAACTGAGAGATTTGGATTCAAAGCTCGGGGGCTGCGGGATATGTGGCATCGACTACTTATTTTTTTGAATTTATTTAAAAAGTAAGTAAGGAGGATTCAAGTTTAATGCGACCCTCAGCCTGATTCTTCGATTCAACCAAAGGCTCGGGGGCTACTCCATATGGAGTGCGATTTTTCAATCGCACACCATATCTAAAATATAATTCGAGGCATGAGCACCTCATAGCTTCAATGTAGCCAAGTGAGTACTCGAAGAAGGACTTCAAGACGGAGCTTCAAAAGAAGCCGAAGACTACTTCACAAGTACTCGAGAAACTTGCAGTACTCAGCTACGAAGAGCTTGGGGGCTTGTCAGACCCGGGGCTACGGGACTGTGTACATAACGTAGTTTAAATAGGTTTAAGAGATTAAGTCCGTCTTATCTCTTATTCATCTCATTTATCTCTTATTTATCCCGTTTAAATAGGAGATAAAGCTAACCGATACAGAAGGAATCTACTCGAGATATGTTCTGGAACGATTCCTTGGCTAGTGTTGGTTAGGATTTTTGTAACCCTGACCTCCCGGATATATAAGGGGGGACAGGGACCCTCTCAAAACAAGATCATCAGATCATTCTACACCCAAGGCAATACAAACCACCATACAGGACGTACGGTATTACGCACCTCGTGGCCCGAACCTGTCTAAGTTTTGTGTTCCTTGCACCTTCGAGTTCCTGATCTTGATGTCTCTTCACCTAAAACTTACCACCTTGGGCATATCTCTCGATGGGCAGCCAGTAAAACACTGACACAACCCACCTCCAAAAATCCATCTGTTGTAGGTGGCGCCGGCATCCAACTTAGACAACAAGCCGGCGACAAGTACCTTTCGTACAAATTCCCCTCCAACATTCCCGGGTGGCAAAATTATGTGGTAGAACCAACCTGAATTACACCGGCTCAAGTACGCAAGTCCTCTCTCAAGGGCTCCAACGTACTTCAAACAGTGTAACCCTTGGCCTGTCGGGTAATGTCCCGATAAACCACCGAATGCAGGATCAAACAAGGTACCTCGCACGAAGGCGAGTCCAGAGATACAAATGCCATCACATTTTACAGCATAGGCAGAAATATTACATGCGTGTTTTTAAAGTAACATCAGTTCCTGACTGATGGAAATTATTACAAACAGTTCAAAGTTTAAAGTCAAGCAGCGGAGTTTAAAGCACGGGCACTATACACATCGCCAGTTCAGATATCATGCTAGCCCTGGCATGCTATCACTTGGAAGGATCTGTGTTGGCCGGGTACGGGTCCCACTCCACGGACCAACCATCAGGCAGAGGGTAGGGCCACGGTACAGGCAGAGCTGAGTCGTCAGGGGGATTACCTGAACAAAAAGTTTCAAGGCAAGACTGAGTATTCTAATACTCAGCAAGGCTTACCCATTCATGGGATACTTAGCCATGTAACTAGACTTATGAAGGGTTTTCAGGTTTTGGGTAAAGTTTTCAGCTGAAAAGCAACAAAGAGTAGGTCCTTAATTTGAACTTTTAGCTTTCAAGTTCTATGTGATTATCCATTCTAGATAAGCACCTATAGCTATTCAAGCATAGTAGAATCTTTTGCCAAACAACCTCTTTAATAATCACAAAGTTGCTCTTGTTACTCTATGTGGTAAAGGGATCAAGCAGTCTCAATCTCCGCGAGAACCGGACGATTCTTGAATCGAATTTCAGCCTTGCAAGGGTAAACCTAACTCACACGCTTGGAACATCCAACGATTGTTCCGAAGCAACCATTTGCCTTTCATTCCGACTCGTGGATCAGAGCCACCACAAGCGACTGCAAGACCATACGCACATCCAATGTGCAGGACATATGTCTGTAGAGTGACTACACGACCGTTCTCCTGGTTGCTCGGCAACACGTATTCCCACATGTCGAATCGAGTAACAGGAAAAACCAAAATACGTGTGGTGGGAGGTATGTCCACTCCTCGGGCCGATTGATTACTAGGCTTACCGCTTACCATATTTCGTGGCATGTGGTTAGTACTTTCAAGTGCTTAACCACCGCTACCACACACTGCGACCTAATCAAATTCAACAACACAGACGGGGTATCATCTCAACCATGACACCTCACGAAATTCCCGTCCGTCATCTTCATAGTGATTACAGGAATGTAAACATTACAACTCCTATATCGCGCGAGTGATAGGAAATCACTCGACTTCTACCGGTCCTATTAGCAGAGCAGTTATTCAAACTCAAGTGCTAGTATTCAATGCACTGGTTCCTAGGAAAATGTAACTAGGGTTTTTCATACAATACCTATGAACGTAATGCATAGATAGATGTAAATAATATAGGTTGCAGTGTAAATAAAGTAGGGGTTATGTCCGGGGCTTGCCTTCTTGCGTGGGGTTGGGGGCAGTAGGGTCAAAGTTTTCCGAACTTTGGTTCGGAGCTTCAGTTAGACCTTCGACTGTGTTCCCGGGGTCTTCAGAAACTTTCACTTCCTGATCCGGGATTACTTCGTAGTCACCGTCGGCGAGAGTAGTTGAGTCTACATGATATGCAAAGCTATAAGTTAAGGAATGCATATTCTTGTATTTTAATTCATGATAAAGTTGGAATCCAACGAAAATATGATTTACTTTGTACACTTACTATTTATTTCTCTACTAGGCAGTTATTTATCGGGTATTAATTATTTTATCTAGTTACATTAGGCAACAGGGTTGGTTACCCTAATTATTTAACTAATGGCATGGGGTAACATGTTGAGTTGGTTTTAAATACCAAAATAATTATTTTGAATAGCTTTACTTATTTGTTTTGCTAATTATTTATACTAACTCTAGGTTATTATTAAACTATGGACTTGTCATAGTATGTTCTAATTGTTTTGGGTTGATTGTACTTGACCCTAGGTTGGAAATTTAGGGATAGGCTATACTACTCTAGAACAGTACTTCAAATTATTTTCATGATTTTTGAACATTTAAATCCACAGATATTAATTATACAAGGTTAACTATGCATTATTCATAATTAAATCCACATATTAAGAAAATATTATATAAACAGTAGGTTAATTATTTTTCCTAAATACTATCTGTTAAAACAAGACTAACACAATTGGTTTTAAATTTTTATCATTTTTCTACTATTTACTATACCTTTCTTTAGCCTATTTTTCTACTATTTACTAATACTAACTTTCTTTACTATCCTCAGTCAGGGGCAGAAGGGGAGCAGGGATTGGACAGCCATGTTCCAGCGAGGGGGGTCACCGGCGGCGAGGTCCGAGGGAAGGGAAAGTCTCAGGGGCTGACGGCGGTTCGATTGCACCACGCGTGGAGGGTTGCGGTGGTCGGGAAAGGGGATTTCGACGAGAGCCCAAAGTGGCGGCGGAGGGGTCAATGACGATGGTGGTGCTCCGGCGGCCAACACCGGTGAAGAACCTATGCACAAGCACCAGTGAGCCGTGGGGAAGGTATTGGTGCCGTCAATTGGGAACATACGCTTCGGATTAGGGGCGACCGGCGAAGACAGTGGCGGTGGCGGCGGAGGTAGACGCCGGCGAGCTCGGGAAGGCGATACAGCGCACTAGGGAATCAACGAAGGGGTCATAGAGCTTCACGGGGTTGATGTAGTGCTGGCTGAGGGGTTGTGGTGGCGCGGGAAGGCTCGGAGTGAGCTGCCCACGGTGAGCTGGAGGCGGCGGCGAATGGCGATCGTCGGCAAGGGTGCTCTGGTTGAAATTGGAGGGCGACTGGGGGCTGGGGAGCACGAGTAGAGGTTGGGAAAGCTAATTAGGGGATCGATGAGAGCAGTGGGCGGTCGACCGTGGCTGCTCACGATGAGCAGGAGTCGCCGGAGTGGAAGAAGAAGAGGCGGCAGTGGAAATCGCAGCTTGGGTTTGGGAATTGGCAGAAGAACCAGGAGAACAGAATGTAGGGGCTTTGGTAGTGCTGTTGTGCGTGAAAGATAAGGCCTTGGCACGCCGCAGTGAGCTCTCCATCGTGACGGTGAGGTGGCGGCCGAGCAGGGCTCCCAGCAGCCGTGGCGCGCGCAAACGGGGACAGCGGGGAGAGGGAAGAGGACTGGGGCAGGGAGAGGACGACGCGTGGAAGTTGATCCAGCAGGAGGTGGCGCGGCGGCGGCGGCAGAGCAGCGGCCAGGGTCAAGCACTGCCAGCGGCAGGAAGCAGAACACGTGCGCGAGGAAGAAGAAGAGAGGGGAGGGGGTCCGGGGGCCTGTTTGGAAATCTTAGAAACTCCAAGGACCTCTCAGTAAACTAAAATTTTCCACTGATATAAAGATCTAATGAGGAAATGCCCAAAATGAAAGTTGTAGAGTTTTTCAAACTCTACAATATTTCTTTAAGGTTCAAGTTCAAAAAGCCAAAGTTTACAGCTTTATATATTAAATTTTTGAGTAAAGGTAGAATTTGAATTCTTTTGTCCTTACCAAAGTGGATTTGATGAAATTTTGGATATGTTTACAAGTTTTCATGGGATGTCATGATGACTTGTATTCTTACATGTTAGTCCTTAAGTAGACATGAAAGTTACTTTTACACTTCAACTATTTTACATAAAAGGCCCTATGATTTTTGTTTTAATCACGCTTAGGTCCCTATTTTTACGTAAGGACTTATTTTTCTTAGGATTTAACCTATCTTTTACACTTTCTTTCCTATGGTAATATAAATTTGACACCTAGTATTATATTTATCCTAGGTTTTAATGTTATCTTCCATTTCACCCAATTTAACACTCAAGGACCTATATTTTACAGAAATTACAATGGTACCCCTAGTCCTCTGTACTACTCACATATACCATAGAAAGCATACATATTTCACACTAAAACCTAGTGTCTATGTTTCTAATTACCTGAATGTTACAGCCTTCCCCCTTTAAAAAGAATCTCGTCCCGAGATTCCGATGTAGAATGGAGTTGGATAATTAGACTTGGGGATTAGCTTGAAGGAAGTTTGGGAAATTTCGTTGAAGATAGGATTCTGTTTCCCAGGTTGCTTCTTCTTCGGTGTGATGATCCCATAAGATCTTATACATTTTGATCTTCTTCCTCCTGGTGACTCTCTCCTTGGTATCCAAGATTTGGATAGGTTGTTCGGTGTAAGATAGATCGGGTTCGATCTCAATGGCACGGGTTTCAACGATTTTCGTGGGTACTTTGATACATTTCTTAAGTTGAAAGATATGGAAAACATCATGAATGGCAGCCAATTGAGATGGAAGGCGAATTTTGTAGGCCACTGGGCCACAGATTTTGAGGATTTCGAAGGGTCCGACATATCGGGGTGCTAACTTCCCTTTAATGCCGAAGTGCTGGACACCCTTGGTAGGAGATACTCGGAGATAGACAAAATCTCCTACTTGGAACTGCAGAGGTTTCCTTCTTCGATCTGCATAACTCTTTTGTCTAGACTGGACAGTTTTAAGATTGACTTGAATAACCTTGACCTTATCTTCGGCTTCGATGACTAGATCTGGTCCAAAGATTTTGCGTTCGCCGGTCTCAGACCAACTCAAAGGAGTTCGACATTTTTGACCGTATAACGCTTCAAAAGGAGCCATCTGTAGACTAGATTGGTAACTGTTGTTGTAAGAAAATTCGGCCAAGGCAAGACATTTGTCCCAGCTTGTACCATAGTAAATACTACAAGCTCGGAGCATGTCTTCAAGAATTTGGTTGACTCGCTCAGTTTGTCCATCAGTCTGAGGATGATATGCAGAACTTCGAATTAGTTTGGTGCCCAAAGCAGACTACAATTGTTCCTAGAAGCGTGCAATGAATTGTGCCCCTCGATCGGAAATAATAGTTTTCAGGACACCATGCAAACGAAAAATTTGATCAAGATAGACTTCGGCATACTTCTTAGCAGAGTAAGTGGTATGCACAGGAAGAAAATGGGCAGTCTTAGTAAGTCTATCAATAATTACCCATATGGAGTCATGTTTTTGTGACGTGTTAGGAAGACCAACAATGAACTCCATACTAATGTCTTCCCACTTCCATAACGGAATGGGTAATGGTTGGAGTGTACCAGATGCTTTTAGATGGCTGGCTTTGACACTCTGGCACGTATCACACTCGGATACATATCTAGCAATTTCTCTTTTCATTCTGGTCCACCAAAAATTCTGTCAAAGATCTTGATACATTTTGGTACTACCAGGATGAATAGAGAATTTGGATAGATGGGCTTCATCAAGGCTTTGTTTACGAAGTTGGTGATCTTTAGGTACAACAATATGATTGTTGAACCATAGAACTCCTTGATGATCTGTGTGGAAACACTTATATTTGGTTTTTCCTTGAGATAGTTTTGATTTGATAATTTTGATACCTTCATCATGGAATTGCGACATGATGATTCTATCTTGAAGAGTGGACTCGATAGATAATAGATTTAGACTACCTTGAGGGATGATCTCTAGATTGAGTTTTCTCATCTGATTGCAGAGAGTGTCATTGAAAGTTGTTATAGATAAGCAATGATAATGTGCCTTGCGGCTAAGTGCATCCGCAACCACATTGGCTTTGCCAGGATAGTAGTGTACCTCAAGATCATAATCTTTAATCAGTTCTAACCAACGCCTTTGCCTCATATTTAGGTCAACTTGGGTAAAGATATATTTGAGCCTCTTATGGTCAGTGTAGATATTATACTTGGCGCCCATAAGATGATGTCTCCAGATCTTGAGAGCTTGAATAACTGCTGCCAATTCAAGATCATGGGTTGGGTAGTTTTGTTCGTGGTTTCGGAGTGCTCGGGATGCATAAGCAATGACCCAGTTGTTTTGCATTAGAACACAACCAAGGCCAGTTCCAGAGGCATCGTAATAGACATCAAAAGGCTGGGTGTTATCTGGCTGAGCTAGTACTGGAGCAGTTGTTAGAAGTTTTCTTAAGGTGTGGAACGCTTCGTTACACTTATCGTCCCATCGGAATTTAACTTCTTTCTTAAGTAGCTCAGTCATGGGTTTGGCTATCTTGGAGAAGTCTGGAATGAATCGGCGATAATATCCCGCCAATACAAGGAAACTTCAGATTTGATGGACTGAAGTCGGAGGCTTCCAATCCATAACCTCCTGAACTTTGGTTGGATCAACTGATATGCCCTCACTAGAGATAGTATGTCCTAGGAATTTCACGCTATCTAGCCAGAATTCGTATTTCGAGAATTTGGCATAAAGGCGATGATCATGTAGTCATTGAAGAATGACACGTATGTGATTAGCATGGTCTTCTTTAGTCTTGGAATATATCTGAATATCGTCGATGAAGACCACGATGAATTTATCGAGTTCCGGCATAAAGACTGAATTCATGAGATACATGAAATATGTTGTGGCAGAACCGCCTGAATTATCCCGGCTCAAGTGCGCTAATGATCGCTATGTAGCTGTCATTAACTCAACGCACTTCAAACAGACAATCCATTGGTCTGTCGGGTCTCCGCCCGATACAACCACGGTTCAACAGGATCGAAGCAGGTTTACCTCACACGAAGGCGAGTTTACTTTCACAGAACAGCTCATCAACCTTTAATTTACAGATATTCAAACATTATTACAAACCAGGTTCAAACTTAGATAAAACTTATACAAACCGTGTTTGAACTGACAAGCTGAACAGCTTGTCCAAACTCACAGCGGAAAGAAAAGAACACGTGACTACACACGTCGCGAAAGTGGACACCACGCCCAGCCCAAGGCCTGGTGTCACTCAGGAGGGTCGCTGCCAGCCGGGGACGGATCCCACTCCACGGACCAGCCAAAAGGAACAGACGTTGGCCATGCAGGATGGTCCATGGGATTCTCGATGGTTATACCTGAAATAGATACTAGCAAGGCTGAGTATTCTAATACTCAGCAAGGCTTACCCGAGTTTGGTATACTTTAGCCCGTAACTAGACTCATGTAGGCCTTGCAAAGGCTCTAGGTTCTTTTTAGCTGAAAAGCAACAAAGAGTATGATCTATTTTCAAGTTTTAGCTTACAAATTCTAGTTGATTTTCCACTCTAGGTTAGCACCTATACTAAGCATAGCAAGATAGAGATTATCATCCATCATAATTGTTTCATCATTAGTTACACTTCTTACTCTATGTGGTGAAAGGGATAATCAGTCTCAATCTCCGCGAGAAATGGACGATTCCTGAATCGAATTTCAACCTTGCAAGGTAAACCTAACACACACGCTTGGAACATCCAAAGATCGTTCCGAAGCAACCGTTTCCCTCATATTCCGAGTTATGGATCAGGGCCACCACAAGCGACTGCAGGATCGTACGCACACCAATTGTGCAGGACATACGTCTGTAGCGCGACTACATGATCCGTATTCCTATCTGCCTTTCAAAACGCACTCCCACATGTCGGTGCATGTAAACATAAAATAAAAGTTGAGTGGTGGAGACATGTCCATTTGCCGGGCCATTCGGGTACTAGGCTTACCGCTTACCATATTTCACGGCATGTGGCTAGTACTTTCAAACGCTTAGCCACCACTACCACACATTTCGACCTTAACCACTTTTAACAAAATAGACAGGGTAAACCTTCAGGTCATGATACAACACATGACCCTGTCCATCATCCTTATAGTGGTTGCAGAATTGTAAACAAGCAACTCCTATATCGCGCGAGTGACAGGGAATCACCCGACTTTTACCGGTCCTACTTAGCAGAGCATCTAAGCGATAAGGACTCGGGTACAATACATTGGATTCCTAAGATTTTATGCAACTAGGGTTTCATTTCAACTCCTAGATGTAATGCAATATATATAATATAATAATGGAATTGTAATACATTGAATTAGTAGGGTATGCATCGGGGCTTGCCTTCTGGAGTGGGGTTGGGGACAGGAGTGTCAGAGCCTTCCGAACTTTGGTTCGGGGCTTTAGTTAGTTCCTCGACGACTTGTGTTGGTTCTTCAGAAAACCCTTGATCTTGTCCTAAGACCAACTCGTAATCTCCGTCGTCGAGCGTCATTGATTCTATATGATATGCAACAATTTAAGTAATACGAGATTTGGACTTAAGATCTTATGTCACAACAAAGTTGCAATTCAACAGAGTTAACACACAAGAGTTCATGAAATAAAAAGGGTTTAGGTTTGAATTACCATTTATAAAGGAGTCATGATTATAGTACTGAATTCATTGCAAACAGGAATTAGAGCATTTGAATTTGAATTTAAATTCCAAGTTTAAAATTCAAAACTTAAGTAAATAGGATCATAAAGTTTTGGAAATTTAATTATACACTAATCATCAACACATTAGAGTATGACAAAAAGATCTTAACCAATTAGGTTTAAAGAACATGCTTAGCTAACTTTGAAACATTTAAAATTCAAATTACCTAAATTTAAAAGAAGTTAAGTTACAAAACAGTGCTAGGTTTAAAATTTTAGCACAAAGTTACACATAGCTTATAGAAGTTACATGCTAAAAATTATAAGAAACAAAGCTAAAATGTAGAAGTTATGTACAAAATATCCTTTAAACTTAGATTCAAAATAGATGCAAAAATATTTAGTTTCATGCTAAACTCCATTAACAAAAGTTGTAGGGTTTGAAATCTAGTTTCCAACAAAACTAGTTTTGCAATTTTTGGATTTTTCTACAATTTATACGGAGTTAAACATGTTTCAGCCATTTGAAAGAAATCCAACTAAACTATTTGCAGAAAACCCCTCGGGACTTCTCTCTCCTTTACACATCTACCCCTCCCTCTCTGATCTCTTCTTACAGGTGGGGTCTCCTCTGTTCCCCCCCCCCCCCCCCCCGCTTGCCCACGGCCATGGCCGAGACATCAGGGCGGCGGCGCCGCTAGCCTTGCCGGCGGCGAGGCCTCCCGGCTCCCAGCCCTGGGTCTACGGCCTGCCTGGCGACCCAAAGCAACTCCCTGCTCTCCTATTCCCCCTCGCACTACAGCCCAACATGCAGGATCCGGCCGTTCACAGCTGCAGCCGCTCGGCCACGACGGCGACCACGTTCCGGTGATCCCAGCGCCTCCCAGACGTTGGGATCAGCACAAGGAGCACCTACACCCCCTCAGGAACACTCTCAAGAAAGAGGCTACGCCCCACAGCGGCCGGACCCAAGGTCCCCGCGGCGGCACCATGGTACTGCAGCGCACAGCGTCGTAAGCCGCGTTCCTGCCCAAACTACAGCGCTCGAAACCAACCCACGGGTTCAGGAGCACCACAAGCCCACAAACCACTGGGAAATTGCACATCCCGGGCTCAACTCGCTCCTAAGGCAGGGCTCACCGGAGGGGATCGATGGTGGCGCTCCGAACCGAGCCGCTGGTTGAAATCCGGCGAGGATAGGTGCTGGTTTGGCTTGAGAAGTGGAGGAATGGTTTGGGGAATAGCTTCACACGGCTCTGGGCAAAAGAACTTGAAGGGGAAAGGAAGGACAGCGACGGAAGCTCGTCGGAATTGCGTGGCAGTCGCTCGGGAGTGTCTGCCCGACGTGGAGGAGCGAGGGCCAGCCAGCGAGGGTAATGCGGCGGTGGGAGGAGGGACCCGGCGACGCGTGGAGAGGGCGAGCCGGAGGTGGATGGCGGCGCCCTGCACGACGGCGGCCGAGCGGGGTGCATCGGCGGCAGAAGGAAGCAGCGCAGGGGAGCAGAAGGCAGAAGGGGCTCAGAGGAAGAAGATGAGAGGGGAAACGTCCAAGGACTCATGTGTAAAATTAAAAAGATCCAAGGACTTCTCTGTAAAGTGAAATTCCCCGTTGATCTAAAGCTCAAATGAAAAAGTGCCCAAAATCAAAGTTGTAGAGTTTTTCAAGCTCTACAAAAATGCTTTAGGGCTCAAGTTCAAAAGCTTAAAGTTTGCAGCTTTACAAGATAGGTTTTGGATAAAGGTGAAATTTGAATTACATTGGTTCTTACCAAAATGAATTTGATCAAACTTTAAACACATTTGCAAAAGTTCATGGAAGGTCATGATGACTTGTACTCTTACATATTAGCCCTCAAGTAAACATAAAAATTACTTTTACACATCAATTATTTTACATAAAAGCCCTATAGTTTTTGTTTTAATTACACATAGGTCCCTATCTTTACACCACAAACCCATTTTTCTTAAGATTTAACCTTCCTTTTACACTTTCTTTCCTATAAAGATACAAATTTAGCACTTGGTATTATTTTTCTCCTAGGTTCTAGTGCTACCTTCCATTTCACCCAGAAACACTTAAGGACCTATATCTTATAGAAATTACAGATATACCCCTAGCCTTTTTGTACTACCCACATATACCATAGCAAGCATACTTATATTATACCGAAACCTAGTGTCCATGTTTTCCAATTACCTGAATGTCACAGCCTTCCTCCCTAAAAAGAATCTCGTCCCGAGATTCTGGAGCAGAGGAATTTGGATGATTAATTTCGGAAGTTGGCTTGGAAGAAATCCGGAAATTTAAGCTGAAGATAAGATTCGGTTTCCCAGGTCGCTTCTTCTTCAGTGTGATGATTCCATTGAATTTTGAACATCCTAATGGTTTCTCTCCTAGTGCTTCTTTCTTTGGTGTCTAACACTTTGAGTGGATGTTCTGTATAGGTCAAATCAGGTTTGATTTCGATGGCTTGGGAATCGATGATTTCGGTAGGAAGCTTAACACACTTCCTGAGTTGGGACACATGGAAGATATTATGGATGGCCGCTAACTGAGAAGGAAGTTGAAGACGGTAAGCTACGGGTCCACAGATTTCAAGGATTTCAAAGGGTCCGATGTATCGAGGAGCAAGTTTCCCTTTTACGCCGAATCTTTGAATACCTCGGGTAGGAGATACTCGAAGATATACGAATTCTCCGACTTGAAACTGTAATGGTCTTCTTCATATATCAGCGTAGCTTTTCTGTTGAGATTGGGCTGCCTTCAGATTCGTCTGTATAATCCTTACTTTCTCTTCTGCCTCATTGACAAGGTTTGGTTTAAAGATTTTACGCTCGCCGGTTTGTGACCAACTCAAAGGAGTTCTGCAACGGCGACCGTACAACGCTTCAAATGGGGCCATCTTGAGACTGGTCTGATAGATGTTATTGTATGAGAATTCTGCCAGTGGTAGGCATTTATCCCAATGTTTATCATATTGGAGGGCACAGGCTCTGAGCATATCTTCCAAGATCTGATTTACTCTTTCATTCTGTCCATCTATTTGAGGGTGATACGCGGAGCTTCGAATTAACTTAGTCCCAAGAGCATCTTGGAGTTGCTCCTAGAACCGAGCAATAAACTGTGCCCCATGATCAGAAATTATCGTCTTAGGTATCCCATGAAGATGAACGATTTGATCCAAATAGATCTCGGCATACTTTTTGGCAATATACGTAGTATGCACAGGAAGGAAATGTGCAGTTTTGGTTAAGCGATCCATGATTACCCAATTAGAGTCATGTCTCAGAGAAGTATTAGGCAGACCAACAATAAAATCCATACTGATATCCTCCCACTTCCAAGAGGGAATGGGTAGAGGTTGAAGGATACCAGCAGCCTTCAGATGAGTGGCTTTGACTCTTTGGCAAATATCACATTCTGAGACATACTTGGCGATTTCTCGTCTCATACATGTCCACCAAAAGTTTCATTTTAGATCTTGGTACATCTTCATACTGCCAGGGTGCATAGAGAATTTGGACAGGTGGGCTTTGTCCAATATCTGCTTACGGAGCTTATGGTCCTTGGGTACAACGATACGTTCGTTGAACCATAATACTCCTTTTGGATCCACTTGGAAGCACTTATATTTCCCTTCTCCTTGTATTAGTTTCTGCTTAATAATTCCAATTCCCTTACTGCGCTGCTGAGCTAGAATAATGTCATCCCTAAACATGGCTTCAACTGAGAGATGGTTTAAGTCACCTTGGGGAATGATTTCTAAATTAAGCTTTCTCATTTCCCAACAAAGAGTTTCGTTGAAAGCTTCAACAGATAAGCAAGAACAATGTGCTTTGCGACTGAGGGCATCTGCAACGACATTGGCCTTGCCTGGATGATAGTGTACTTCCAAGTCATAATCTTTGATAAGTTCTAGCCAGCGTCTTTGCCTCATATTCAGGTCTGCCTGCATAAAGATATACTTGAGGCTTTTGTGATCAGTGTATATATGACACTTTGTACCCATTAGATGATGTCTCCAAATTTTCAAGGCATGAATGACAGCTGCTAGTTTGAGGTCATGAGTAGGATAGTTCTGTTCATGAACCCTGAGTGCTCGTGATGCATATGCAATTACTCGGTTGTCCTGCATAAGTACACAACCAAGCCCGGTTCCTGATGCATCACAATAGATGTCAAAGGATTTTGACACATCTGGTTGAGCTAAGACTGGAGCAGTAGTGAGATGATCCCTGAGGATGTGGAATGCATCATCGCATTTTTGATCCCAAGAGAATTTAACACCTTTCTTTAGTAGTTCGGTCATAGGTTTGGCTATTCTGGCGAAATCCGGAATGAATCGGCGGTAATAGCCTGCTAGACCAAGAAAACTACGGATCTGATGGACTGAGGTTGGGGATTTCCAATCCATTACTTCTTGTACCTTGCTGGGGTCAACGGATATACCGTCACCAGAAATGGTGTGGCCCAGAAATTTTACTGTATCTAACCAAAACTTGCACTTGGAGAATTTGGCGTACAGGTGGTGGTCCCTTAATCGCTGAAGGATGACATGAAGATGTTGGGCATGATCTTTTGGGTTTTTGGAGTAGATCAAAATGTCATCAATGAAGACTACAACAAATTTGTCAAGTTCTTGCATGAAGACAGAATTCATGAGATACATGAAATATGCTGGAGCATTGGTGAGACCAAACGACATGACCAAATACTCATATAGACCATATCGAGTGGAGAAGGCCATTTTTGGAATGTCACTGGGCCGAATCTTAATTTGATGATAGCCGGAACGAAGATTTATTTTAGAGAATACCTTAGCTCCGGCTAACTGATCAAAAAGAATATCAATGCGGGGTAGGGGATACTTATTTTTGATAGTTACCGCATTGAGAGGACGATAATCAACACATAGCCTTAAGCTATTGTCTTTCTTTTTCACAAACAAGGCTGGAAAACCCCATGGTGATGCTCTTGGACGAATGAAACCCTTGTCTAAGAGGTTTTGGAGTTGGATTTTCAACTCGGCCAACTCGTTAGGAGGCATACGATAAGATTTCTTAGAAATAGGGGCTGTGCCAGGTTGGAGTTCTATGATAAACTCGATATCCCTATCTGGGGGCATTCCAGGCAAATCGTCCGGAAAGACATCTGGATATTCACAAACAATAGGGATATCCATTAACTTAATCTCAGATGCAGCATAGGTGCAAGAGTTGAGATACTTTGGTTGTGGAAGATAAAGAATGGTAGACTCGTGTTCAGGTGAATCTATTTCCACAGTTCGAGAAGAGATATCTAAAGACACATGGTGTTGGGTCATCCAATTCATTCCTAAAAGAACATCCATTCCTTTTAGGTCTAGTAATAGTAAATCTGCCCTCATCAGATTGTTACCCATTTGAATTGGCACACTTCTACAAACTTGGTTTGAGGAGATGCTACCACCAGGAGTTGTTATCATATATACCCCATTAACAGGATAAATATCAAGGCCTATTTTAGTTCCAAGCTTTGCACTGACAAAGCTATGGGTGGCACCAGTATCAAAGAGAACAATAACGGGGTGATGGTTGATAGAAAATATACCCGTCATTATCGGTGTCCCTTCGGGGAGTTCGGGGAGTGTGGTGAGGTTTACCCTCCCTTGGCGGACCTGTACCACTTGCCTCCGATTCTTGCCCTTGTTGGTTGGATTGGATGTCTACCCTTGGAAAGATTTCCTAGGTTGAGGGCAGTCCTTGATGAAGTGGGACGGGCTTCCGCAATTGAAACAACGATAGTTGCTGTTTCCTTGGTTGACTGGCGGAAAGCTCAGCTGTGGACCTTGTTGTGGTTGCTGTTGAATTTGTGGTGTCGGTGGTTGGTTGAATCGTGCCTGTTGGGGTGGTCTGGCTATCCATCTACCAGGCAAATTGCCTCGAGGCGGAGCTCGAGGGGCGTTACTCGGAACCAACCGATACCTTGATGGTTGCGTAGTTACAGGCCCTGTAGGTGCCTTCCGTTTCTTTTCTGCTCTGTGGGCTGAGATATAATCTTCTTGAGTAATGGCCATGTTGACCAGCTCGTTGAAACTATCAGCCCTTACCAAATTCAGTCGTTCTTTAAGTTTGGTGTTCAGGCCTCGGCGAAAGCGATCTCTTTTGCGGGCATCACTGTCTGCATGGTATCCCGCATATTGGCACAAGTGATTGAAAGCTTGTGCGTATTGCATGACGGTGCGGGTTCCTTGAGTCAGGTTCAGAAATTCATTGAGCTTGCGCTCAATGAGTCCCTCGGGTATATGATGCGCTCGGAAGGCGGTTCGGAACTCATCCCAGGTGACAACATGATCGGCAGGCTGCATGGTGTAAAAATGATCCCACCATAGGCGAGCTGTGCCGCGGAGTTGCTGGGCTGCAAAAAGCGCCTTGTTTTCATCTGAACATGAAGCAGACAATAAAGCGAACTTGGACTCGATGGTTCAAAGCCAAGCGTCTGCGTCCAGAGGCTCGTCTGCCTTATGGAATAATGGAGGCTGGGTACTAAGGAAGTCTTGGTAACTGGCCGACAGGGGTTCACCTCGGCCTCGGGGTTGCTAATGGAAGTGGCCCATCTGAGCTCGTACAAGTTGGTTGAGAAGCTCTGTTTGTTGGGCCATAACCTCAGCCAAATTTGGAGGTGGGGGTGGTGGTTGCTGAGATCCGCTAGCCTGATCTGCCCGGAATCCTTTCGGGGTTCCGTGAGTAGCTCCAACCATCTGAAACAAGGAGATATCCATTATCAACTGTATTCTTATTCCAATTTCAGATGATATATAATTACCAAGCAGAATGTAATTCTTATGCTCCATTCAATCAAGCTCTACAAAAATGCTTTAGGGCTCAAGTTCAAAAGTTCAAAGTTTGCAGCTTTACAAGATAGGTTTTGGATAAAGGTGAAATTTGAATTACATTGGTCCTTACCAAAGTGAATTTGATCAAATTTTAAACACATTTGCAAAAGTTCATGGAAGGTCATGATGACTTGTACTCTTACATATTAGCCCTCAAGTAACATAAAAGTTACTTTTACAGATCAATTATTTTACATAAAAGCCCTATAGTTTTTGTTTTAATTACACATAGGTCCCTATCTTTACACCACAAACCCATTTTTCTTAAGATTTAACCTCCCTTTTACACTTTCCTTCCTATAAAGATACAAATTTAGCACTTGGTATTATTTTTCTCCTAGGTTCTATTGCTACATTCCATTTCACCCAGAAACACTTAAGGACCTATATCTTATAGAAATTACAGATATACCCCTAGCCTTTTTGTACTACCCACATATACCATAGCAAGCATACTTATATTATACCGAAACCTAGTGTCCATGTTTTCCAATTACCTGAATGTCACATATGCCGGTGCGTTAGTAAGCCCAAATGACGTAACCAGATATTCATATAATCCATATCTGGTCGTGAAAGCCATTTTTGGAATGTCACAAGGCTTGATTTTGATCTGATGATAACTAGAGCGTAAGTCAATCTTAGAAAAGACCTTAGCTCCAGCTAGTTGATTGAACAAAATGTCAATGCGGGGAAGAGGGTACTTATTCTTGATAGTGACCGCATTGAGTGGACGATAATCGACACATAACCTTAGGCTATTGTCCTTCTTCTTTACAAAGAGAGCCGGACAACCCCAAGGTGAGGCACTTGGGCATATAAAACCCTTGTCAAGAAGATCTTGGAGTTGGATTTTCAGTTCAGCTAATTCATTTGGAGGCATGCGATACGGCCTCTTTGAAATAGGAGCAGTGCCAGTTTGAAGTTCAATGATAAACTCGATATCTCTATCTGGTGGCATTCCAGGCAAGTCATTTGGAAAGACATCGCGATACTCACAGACTACAGGTATATCTTTTACTTTGATATCTATGATGGCATAAGTACAAGAGTGAAAATACTCTTGTTGAGGCAGATAGAGGGTAGTGGCTCCATGATATGGTGAATCAATCTCGATAACTCGGGAAGAGATGTCTAGTAGTACTCTATGTTTAGTCATCCAATTTGTCCCAAGTATAACATCAATGCCCTCTAAATTTAGCAACACCAGATCAGTTTTGATTTCTTTGCTACCTAACTGAATTGGCACACTTCTAACCATTTAGTTGGAAGTGATCTTGCCTCCGGGGGTAGAAATCATATATGATCCCTGGATAGGACAAAGTTCGAGTTCCATCCGGGTAACACAGTGGTTACTAATAAAACTATGAGTTGCTCCGGAATCAAATAATGTAACAACTGGTTTGTGCTGAATAGAGAATGTACCCGACATGACGGGGGCTCCATCCGGAAGTTCTGCAAGGGTGGTGAAGTTAATTCGCCCTTGCCGGACTTGCATTATCGGCCTCTTGCCCTTGTTCGGGTTACCCTGATTGGAACTCTACCCTTGGTTAGGTTTCTTGGGCCGCCGACAATCTCTGATGAAATGATCCGCACTCCCACAATTGAAACAGTGATAATTGCCACTTCTCTGTTGGACTTGCTGAATATTTGGCCGTGGGCCAAATTGTTGTGGTTGTTGCGGAGGTACGGGAGGTCTATACCCTCCTTGTCGTTGAGGCGGCCTGAAAACCAGTCTGCCAAATGGAGCATTCCGCTGTGGCGCTCTAGGCGGTGTATTCTGAACAAATCGATACCGCGAGGGTTGAACGCTCGTGGGTCCAGTGGAAATCCTGCGCTTCTTTTCGGCATGGTGTGCCGTGATACAATCCTCCTGAGTCAGGGCCATGTTAACCAACTCACTGAAGGTATTTGCCTTTATAAGGTTCAGACGTTCTTTGAGCTTAGTGCCCAAGCCCCGACGGAAGCGGTCCTGCTTCTTGGTGTCACTATCCGTGTGATAGCCCGCATACTGACATAGGTGGTTAAAAGCCTGTGCATATTGTAATATGGTGCGGGTGCCTTGAGTAAGTGCCAAGAACTCATTTAGTTTGCGCTCCATTAGTCCTTCGGGTATATGGTGTGCTCGGAAAGCATTCCGGAATTCTTCCCAAGAGATAACGTGGCCATCAGCTTGCATGGCACAGTAGTTATCCCACTAGATACGGGCAGCTCCACGTAATTGTTGGGTAGCGAAGTGAGCCTTGCTAGAGTCCGCACATGGAATCGTAAGGAGAGCGAACTTGGATTCTATGGTGCGAAGCCAAGCATCAGCGTCGAGAGGCTCCTCCACTTTGCTGAACAGCGTGGGCTGGGTACAGAAGAAATCCTGGTAAGTTGCCACCTGAGGTTCATCGCGACCTCCTCGTGCTTGCTGACGCTGCTGATTCTACTGTGCTTGTACCAGTAGATTAAGAAGTTCGGTCTGCCGAGCCATAACCTCAGCTAGATTCGGAGGTGGTGGTGGCGGTTGTTGAGAACTGCTAGCCTGATCTGCCCGGAAGCCTGCCTGGGTTCCATGCGTGGCTCCAACCATCTGAAACAAAGGAGATATCCATTATTAACCACATAGCCTTACTCCCAATTTCAGAAGTTACACCAGTCAGATAAGCAATGTATATATTCCATTCAATCATCTCATTTCAGAAGATAAAGATATTGGAACAAAGTGATGAAACACAAAGCTTATATTACATCACAGATTCTGGCTGTCCTTAACATCGCACATTAAAAGGATCCATACACAGGCCATCTATGATACAACAAATGGCACAGGGTCTAAATGAGCTACTTACTACTAAGTTATTGCACTTTACACAAATTACATCTAGAGAGTAGACGATTTGACAACTAAAACTCGTCGAAATTGCCTACAGAAGAGTGACTGCCAGATGAAGAGTAATCTGGCTGGGGATTGGGCTCAGGATCTCCATGCTCGGAGTCAAGATCTGAGACTCCCTCAATTTCTTCCGGATCTTCTTCTCCATCTCCAGGTACTGGGGGTGCAATGGGAGGTACCGGTGGCTACTGCAGTTCTTCAATGTGAGCCTGGGCATCGTCCGCTTCAATGATCAGATCATGGATTTGTTCCTGGAGGAACTCAATGATTGTATTATGCTGAGTGATGATAGCATCACTCTCGTTGATCTGATCTTCTCGATGAAGGATGGTCTCATCCCATGCTGCGATGATCTCATCCTTCTGAGTCACCAAGGCTTGAAGTTCCACTATCTGAGTGACTTGACGGTCAGCATTCCGATAGTGACTTTGAGCCACATTAGTCAACTGACCCATGCCATGAAGCAGCAAAAGCTGATAATGGTGCTAAACATTCATGAACCTGGTGATATTACGGACCATTTCTTCAGCCAGATCTCCCAACAAGTGGCCAAGATTGTCTATCCGGAAGTTCCATTCCGGATCACCGGAGTCTATAGTAGGGAACAAACCAATAGGATATGCAGCAACCTCCATTGGATGCTAGTTGCAAAAGATATTGATAGCCTCCAGAGCAGCAGTCCCGATGGTATCAACAAGATGATACCCCACCACATCAACTTCTATAGGCTGCCACTGGGAATAAAAAGGATGTTGAGGAATCGTCATCCTAACCCAGCATCGAGGAACGCCTTCTTCTCGATACTCTACTCCGTCATATTGAGGAGGCTCGGTGTAATGGAACAGACTTAAGGATTCCCACAGAAGACGAGAAAAACCTTCCCAATGCAAGGCATTAGTGTGAAGGTGTCCTTCATGATCCCAATAGACGTTCGAAGGAGCGGCCATCTGCGACAAGAATGCAAATGGTAAGATATATTTACCTTGCTAAGAACTCACAAGATAAATAGGACAAAAAAATCAATTCTGATAATAGCAAAGGCTGGAAATCAGATGGATACTTAAGGTACTCAACTAAAGATTTTCTATCGAACCCAAACTAGAAATAACCAACATGTTACCTATCCTTAGAAGAACAACAGATTTAAACACTCGTTTTGTTGGTTAATTATTATGCATGCACGTACTGTTCAATCTCACAACCAAAACAATTGCCGAATATTTCCGGACTTACATGGTTAGTTTCAGTGGCATAATACATACAGCTCTCACTAATAACTAGTCGATAAGTCCTATCCATCCTAATTTCGTAATCGTGGTTAGTGTACCTACAGAAAACCACAATATATATCCAATGAACCTTTCATGCCAGCATGTCATGAAAGTGTCTCCAATCATTACTGTTCACTATAGAAACAGCATCTGTACAATTACCGCCGTACAGACAATGTTAGCATATGTTATCGAGATAACGTATTCACGGGGGTACCGCAAAATGCGGGGGTATGAACAGCGATCGCCATACCCTGCGCCGAACCATATACTCCCAATATAATCAACTGAAGTTGATATATTGGCAGCATCTCAAGTAGGCCACTGCTTGAGAAACAGCGTTCGGTTCTCATCACCGACGGGAAGGCTAACTCCCCAGTTAGCTGAGGATCCTTACCTTCTTACCTCATCATCGAAGGTGTCGTTACAAAATGTAAAGTTGGGTTATACATAAATTTAAGTTTCAACAGCAAAGTAATGCTGGAAGTTAGAGTTATATATAGATATACTATAGCCACTTCTAATTCCCTTAAATATCACCCTAGGGCTTTTACGTACTAAGCACAAGCCTTAACGAACCCAACGTAGTTTTGCAAAATACTTGGTTAGTCAAATTTTATACTAAAAGTATTTTTAAGGTATTCCCTATCTCCAGTGTACACTTGTTAGCTCTGATACGAGCTGTGGCAGAACCAACCTGAATTACACCGGCTCAAGTACACAAGTCCTCTCTCAAGGGCTCCAACGTACTTCAAATAGTGTAACCCCTTGGCCTGTCGGGTAATATCCCGATAAACCACCGAATGTAGGATCAAACAAGGTACCTCGCACGAAGGCGAGTCCGGAGATACAAATGCCATCACATTTTACAGCACAGGCAGAAATATTACATGCGTGTTTTTAAAGTAACATCAGTTCCCGACTGATGGAAATTATTACAAACAGTTCAAAGTTTCAATTCAAGCAGCAAAGTTTAAAGCACCGGCACTGTACACGTCGCCAGTTCAGATATCATGCTAGCCCTGGCATGATATCACTCGGAAGGATCTGTGTTGGCCGGGGATGGGTCCCACTCCACGGACCAACCATCAGGCAGAGGGTAGGGCCACGGTATAGGCAGAGCTGAGTCGTCATTGGGATTACCTAAACAAAAAGTTTCAAGGCAAGACTGAGTATTCTAATACTCAGCAAGGCTTGCCCGTTCATGGTATACTTAGCCATGTAACTAGACTTATGAAGGCTTTTCAGGTTTTGGGTAGAGTTTTCAGCTGAAAAGCAACAAAGAGTAGGTCCTTAATTTTAACTTTTAGCTTTCAAGTTCTATGTGATTATCCATTCTAGATAAGCACCTATAGCTATTCAAGCATAGTAGAATCTTTTGCCAAACAACCTCTTTAATAATCACAAAGTTGCTCTTGTTACCTTATGTGGTAAAGGGATCAAGCAGTCTCAATCTCCGCGAGAAACGGACGATTCTTGAATCGAATTTCAGCCTTGCAAGGGTAAACCTAACTCACACGCTTGGAACATCCAACGATTGTTCTGAAGCAACCATTTGCCTTTCATTCCGACTCGTGGATCAGAGCCACCACAAGCGACTGCAGGACCATACGCACATCCAATGTGCAGGACGTACGTCTGTAGAGTGACTACACGACCGTACTCCTAGTGGCCCGGCAACACGTATTCCCACACGTCGAATCAAGTAACAGGAAAAACCAAAATACGAGTGGTGGGAGGTATGTCCACTCCTCGGGCCGATTGGTTACTAGGCTTACCGCTTACCATATTTCGCGGCATGTGGCTAGTATTTTCAAGCGCTTAACCACCGCTACCACACACTGCGACCTTATCAAATTCAACAACACAGACGGGGTATCATCTCAACCATGATACCTCACGAAATTCCCATCCGTCATCCTTATAGTGATTACAGGAATGTAAACATTACAACTCCTATATCGCGCAAGTGACAGGAAATCACTCAACTTCTACCGGTCCTATTAGCAGAGCAGTTATTCGAACTCAAGTGCTAGTATTCAATGCACTGGTTCCTAGGAAAATGTAACTAGGGTTTTTCATACAATACCTATGAACGTAATGCATAGATAGATGTAAATAATATAGGTTGCAGTGTAAATAAAGTAGGGGTTATGTCCGGGGCTTGCCTTCTTGCGTGGGGTTGGGGGCAGTAGTGTCAAAGTTTTCCGAATTTGGTTCGGAGCTTCAATTAGACCTTCAACTGTGTTCCCGGGGTCTTCAGAAACTTCCACTTCCTGATCCGGGATTACTTCGTAGTCACCGTCGGCGAGAGTAGTTGAGTCTACATGATATGCAAAGCTATAAGTTAAGGAATGCATATTCTTGTATTTTAATTCACGATAAAGTTGCAATCCAATGAAAATATGATTTACTTTGTACACTTATTATTTATTTCTCTACTGGGCAGTTATTTATCGGGTATTAATTATTTTATCTAGTTACATTAAGCAACAGGGTTGGTTACCCTAATTATTTAACTAATGGCATGGGGTAACATGTTGAGTTGGTTTTAAATACCAAAATAATTATTTTGAATAGCTTTACTTATTTGTTTTGCTAATTATTTATACTAACTCTAGGTTATTATTAAACTATGGACTTATCGTAGTATGTTCTAATTTTTTTGGGTTGATTTGTACTTGACCCTAGATTGGAAATTTAGGGATAGGCTATACTACTCTAGAACAGTACTTCAAATTATTTTCATGATTTTTGAACATTTAAATCCACAGATATTAACTATACAAGGTTAACTATGTATTATTCATAATTAAATCCACATATTAAGAAAATATTTTATAAACACTAGGTTAATTATTTTTCCTAAATACTATCTGTTAAAACAAGACTAACAGAATTGGTTTCATATTTTTATCATTTTTCTACTATTTACTATACCTTTCTTTAGCCTACAAC
This sequence comes from Panicum hallii, assembly GCF_002211085.1. Classification (NCBI taxonomy): domain Eukaryota; kingdom Viridiplantae; phylum Streptophyta; class Magnoliopsida; order Poales; family Poaceae; genus Panicum; species Panicum hallii. Next base: position 43,474,844 of record NC_038044.1, read on the forward strand.
TAACTAAAATTACTATTTAAATTAAAGCGCAAACTATTCTGAAACTGAAATTCATCCTTTAAGGAAAGTTGTAGATCTTAAAATGAGGATTCTATCAAATTTTAGTTTGCATTTTTGTGATTTTTCCTTGATTTGATATGGAATTTCAAAGTGGACAGCACAATTAACATCACGAGGTCCTTCTAGCACTATTCATATGTGTCTTAAATGTTGCAGATAACCCCCTGGGTTTTCAATTCTTCTAAACCCGAGGTCCTCAGTCAGGGGCAGAAGGGGAGCAGGCATTGGACGGCCATGTTCCGGCGAGGGGGGTCACCGACGGCGAGGTCCGAGGGAAGGGAAAGTCTCAGGGGCTCACGGCGGTTCGATTGCACCACGTGTCGAGGGTTGCGGTGGTCGGAAAAGGGGATCTTGACGAGAGCCCGAAGCGGCGGCGGAGGGGTCAACAACGACAGCGGTGCTCCGGCGGCCAACACCGGCGAAGAACCTGCGTGCAAGCACTAGTGAGCCGTGGGGAAGGTATTGGTGCCATCAATTGGGAACATACGCTTCGGATTAGGGGCGACCGGCGAAGACAGTGGCGGTGGCAGCGGAGGTAGACGCCAGCGAGCGTCAGGAAGGCGATACAGTGCACTAGGGAATCAACGAAGGGGTTGTAGAGCTTCACGGGGTTGATGTAGTGCTGGCTGAGGGGTTGTGGTGGCGCGGGAAGGCTCGGAGTGAGCTGCCCACGGTGAGCAGGAGGCGGCGGCGGACGGCGATCGTCGGCAAGGGTGCTCTGGTTGAAATTTGAGGGCGACTGGGGGCTGGGGAGCACGAGTAGAGGTCAGGAAAGCTGATTAGGGGATCGATTAGAGCAGTGGGTGGTCGACCGTGGCTGCCCACGATGAGCAGGAGTCGCCGGAGTGGAAGAAGAAGAGGCGGCAGTGGAAATTGCAGCTGGGGTTCGGGAATTGGCAGAAGAACCAGGAGAACAGAATGTAGGAGCTTTGGTAGTGCTGTTGCACGTGAAATATAAGGCCTTGGTGTGACAATCAGGTAATTAGGAATCTAGACACTAGATTTAGTGTAAAGAGTGTGTGCTTGCTATGGTATTTATGTACAGTACAAATAATTAAGGGTATAATTGTAACTTCTATAGAATATAGGTACTTGAGTGTTGATTAAGTGAAATGGGAGATAGCATTAAAACCTAGGATAAATATAACCTTAGATGTTAAGTTTATATCATCATAAGAAAGAAAGTGAAATAGATATGCTAAATCACATGAAAAATGGGTTTTTGTGTGGAAAACAGGGACCTAAAAGTAATTAATGCAAAAATATGGGTCCTTTTATGCAAGTTAATCAAAGTATAAGAGTAACTTCTAAAGTTTACTTAGGACTAAAATGCAAGAATACAAGTCATCATGACAATCATGAAAATTTATAAGCATATCCAAAAATTTGATCAAATTCCCTTTAGTAAAGACAACGGTAATTCAAAATTCTACCTTGTTCAAAATGCAACATGCAATGTGGCGAACTTTTAGTTTTTGAATTTGATCCCTAAAGCTAAATTGTAGAGCTTGAAAAACTCTACAACTTGCATTTTGGGCACTTCCTCATTAGATCTCTAGGTTAGTGGAAAATCTATCTTTCCTGTGGGGCCCCTGTAATTCTTAAATTTTGCAAACAGGTCCCTGGATCTCCTTCCTTCTCTTCTTCCTCCCCGAGCACATGCTCCTCTGCTCTGTTTTCCCCTATCTCCTCTGCTCCACCGCCAGTGCCGCTCCCCTGGCCGCCGCTGTGCAGACCGCCGCCATCCACCTCCTGCTCCTTCTCCATCCACGCGTCATCTTCTCCTTGAGCCCGGTTCTGTTTTCCGCCCCACTGTCCTGCTCCGAGCATGCCACGGCTTCCCCGAGCACCCACCGGCCGCCACCTCACCGCCGCAGCAATTTCCGCGCGAGCTCGCCTTATCTCTCGTTCCCTTCTGCTCGCAGCATCAACAACTCATGTCTGCTCCAATTGCACCGCTAATTTTCCTTGCCATACCCATTCCGAGCTCCCTTCGCCTCCGCCGCCCAATTCCTTCCTCCGGTGAACTCCGGGTCACCGTGGGCAGCCGCCACCAGGCCGCCATTGCTCTCTCCGACACCTCCGGAAGCTTTTCCAGTCTTTGCTTGTACTTCCCAGCCCCCAGCCGCCTCCTAACCCCGGCCAGGGCACCACTCCCGACCAGCGCCGCCCGCCGCCGCCTCCTGCCCGCCGTGGGCCGGTCACCTCGGTCACCCCTGCACCACCAAGAACCCACGGCTGGACTCCCTGTGACCTAGTGAAGCTCCCCGGCCTACCCCACGCCACCTCCAACCACTGGACCGCTGCCCCCACTACCCACCTCCGCCGCCGGCCGCCTGCCTCTATCGTGCCATCACTACCAGCCACCCCGCACGAATTCCAAGTATCCCCAGGTGCGCAAAGGTTCACTGGTGCCTCCTCTTTCCTCTCCCCTCACCGCCGGCGATCGCCGACGTCGAATCACGCCGGTCAACTCTCACGCCCCTCTCTCTGACCGAAACTAAGGACCCCGGGTTAGAAGGAGCAAAAGCCCGGGGGGCTGTTTGCAAAGCACCTGACTCAGGGAAATAGTGCTGATTAGGGACCTCTGTGTAAACATGTTTGTTATTTCATGTGAGTAGTGTTGCTGCCTTGTAAAATCCGTAGAAAATTGAAGGAAATTCCAAAAAATGTCAAATCAACTTTGCTGGAAATTAGATTTCAAACCCTACAACTTTTGTTAATAAAGTTTGGTGTGAAACTAAATATTTTTGAATCTATTCTAAATTCAAAGTAAAAGGGTAAAGGATGTATAACTTTCACATGCTTGCTTTGTTTCTTATAATTTTTGGTATGTAGCTTCAATAGATCATGTGTGAGCTTATGTAAAAGTTTCAAACCCAACACTATTTTGTAATTTAAGTTCTTTTGAATTTGGGCAATTCAAATTTAAAATGCTATGAAATTAATTAAGTACGTTCCTTAGGCTTAATTAACTAGATCTTTTTGTCATGATCTAATATATTGATAATTAGTCTATAATTAAATTTTCAAGACTTTATAATTCTATTTACCTAGGATTTGAATTTAAACTTGAAAATTTTATATTCAAATTCAAATATTTTAGTTCCTGTTTCAATAAATTCAATACTATAATTATGACTTAATTATGAGTGATAACTCAAAACCAAACCCCCTTCTATTTTGTGAGTTCATGTGTGTTAACTGTTTGGATTGCAACTTTATTGTGAAATAAAATAAAAAAAAGTGTGCATTCCTTAAATTATATCTTTGCATATCATGTAGAAACGACGACGTTCGACAACATCTAATCTTAGAGCAAGACCAAGAGTTATCCAAGAACTCGACCACCATCGCCGAGGATCTAACTGAAGCTCCGAACCAAAAAATACTAACACTACTACCCCAACCCTATGCAAGAAGGCAAGCCCCGGACATAACCCACTATTTTATTTACACTGCAATCTATGTCTATTTATCTATACTTATGCATTATGTCTAGGAGTTGAAATGGAACCCTAGATGCATAAAATCTAGGAATCTATGTATTGTGCCTCAGTCCATATCGAATAGCTGCTATGCTAATAGGACCGGTAGAAGTCGGGTGATTTCCTGTCACTCGCGCGATTTAGGAGTTGTAATGCTTACATTCCTGCAATCACTATAAGGATGACGAACGGGATTCATAAGAGGTATCATGATTGAGGTGATACCCCTTCTGTGTTGTGGAATTGGCTAAGGCCGCAATGTGTGGTAGCGGTGGTCAAGCGTTTGAAAGTACTAGCCACATGCCGTGAGTTATGGGTAAGCGGTAAGCCTAGTAGCCAATCGGCCTGAGGAGTGGACATACCTCCCACCACTCGTCTTGCTTCTTATGGTTACTTAGTTCGACGTGTGGGAATACGTGTTGCAGGGCAACCAGAAGTATGGTCATGTAGTCGCGCTACAGGCATACGTCCTGCACACATTGGGTGTGCGTATGGTCCTGCAGTCGCTTGTGGTGGACCTGTCCACGAGTCGGAATGAAAGGCAAACGGTTGCTTCGGAATGACCCTTTGGTGTTCCAAGCGTGTGAGTTAGGTTTATCCTTGGAAGGTTGGAAAATTCAATTCAGAATCGTCCGCTTCTCACGAAGATTGAGACTGCTTGATCCCTTTACCACATAGAGTAACAAGAGCAACTTTGTGATTATCAAAGATGATGTTTGACCAAAGATTATACCATGCTTGCTTAGATATAGGTGCTTACCTAGAATGGAAAATCAACTAGAACTTGAAACCTAAAAGTTGAAAATAAGGATCTACTCTTTGTTGCTTTTCAGCTGAAATTAAACCCAGAACCATTGTAAGCCCTCATAAGTCTAGTTACATGGCTATGTATACCATGAGACGGGTAAGCCTTGCTGAGTATTAGTATACTCAGCCTTGCTAGTTATATATTTTTCAGGTGATGTCCTTGAAGACCCAACTCTTTCCCTGCCTTGGCCCTGTGCTCTTCCAGATGGTTGGTCCGTGGAATGGGATCCATCCCCGGCCAACACTGAGGACACCGAGTGATGTCGTGCCCGGGCTTAGCATGACATCCATTTTGACGACATGTTGTAAATCGTCGCGTTTGTTTTCCGCTACCAAAAACCATAACATTAACAGTTTGTAATGTTTTCTCTAAACTTGAATATTCGTACTACTGTTGAAAACTATTGTAACGTAATTCTCTGTGATGTAAAATATGATGGTGACTGTATCTCTGGACTCACCTTCGTGTGAGGTAACCTTATTTGATCCTGTATTCGGTGGTTTATCGGGACGTTACCCGACAGGCCAAGGGATTATACCGTTTGAAGCACGTGGGAGCCCTCAGAAATGGACTCGCGTACTTGAGCCGGTATAATTCAGGTTGGTTCTGCCACAGCTGGTATCAGAGCTTTAAGGTTACCCTGGAGATATATTTTACCTTAAAAATATTTTCAGTATAAAAGTTTAACCAACAAAATGTTTGGCAAAACTACGTTGGTTTCGTTAAGGATCGTGCTTAGTACGTAAAGCCCTAGGGTAATGTTTAATAAGGGAATTAGAGGTGGCTATAGTATATGTATATATAACTCTAACTACCAGCATTACTTTTCTGTCAAAACTTAAATTCATGCACAACCCAACTTTCCTTTCTGTAACGACACCTTCGATGATGAGGTAAGAAGGTAAGGATCCTCAGCTAACTGGGGAGTTGGCCTTCCCGTCGGTGATGCGAACCGAACGCTGTTTCTCAAGCAGTGGCCTACTTGAGATGCTGCCAATGTACCAACTTCGGTTAACTACATTGGGAGTATATGGTTCGGCGCAGGGTATGGCGATCGCTATTCATACCCCCGCATTTTGCGGTACCCCCGTGAATACGTTGTTTCGACGACGTATGTTAACGTTGTCTATACGGTGGTAATGGTAAAGATGCTGTTTCTATAGTGAACAGTAATGATTGGGGACGCTTTCATGACATGCTGGCAAGAAAGGTTCATTGAATATATATATTGTGATTTTCTGTAGGTACACTAACCACGACTATGAAATTAGGACGGATAGGGCCTACCGACTAGTTAATAGTGAGAGAAGTATGTATTATGCCACCGAAATTAACTACGTAAGTCCGAAGAGATTCGGCAGTTATTTTTGGTTGTGAGGTCGAATAGTACGTGCATGCATAATACACTAATCAACAAAATGGGTGCTTAATTTTGTTGCTTTCCTAAGGATAGGTGACATGTTAGTTATTCTTAGCATGGTCCCAATAGGATCTTTTAGTTGGGTATCTTAAGTATCTCTCTGATTTCTAGCCTTTGCTATTATCAGAATCAGTTGTCTTGCTCCATTTACCTTGTAAATTCTCAGCAGGGTAAATAAATTTCGTCATCCGAATTCTTGTTTCAGATGGTTGGAGCCACACGTGGAACCCCGGAAGGTTTTCGAGCAGAACAGATCAGCGGATCCCAACCACCATCACCATCACTTCCAAATCTAGCCGAAGTTCTGGCTCGGCAAACCGAACTTCTCAATTTATTAGTACAAGCACAGCAGAATCAACAGTGCCGGCAATCACGAAGGGGTTGTGAAGAACCTCAGGTGGCAACCTATCGAGATTTCCTCTGTACTCAACCCCCGCTATTCAGCGAAGTAGAGGAGCCCTTGGATGCCGATGCTTGGCTATGCACCATTGAATCTAAGTTTGCTCTTCTTACGGTTCCATGTACGGATTCTAGCAAGGCTTACTTCCCTGCCCAACAATTACGCGGAGCTGCCCGTATTTGGTGGGATAATTATTGTGCTATGCAAGCTGATGGCCATGTTATCTCCTGGGAAGAATTCCGGAATGCCTTTAGGGCACATCATATCCCTGAAGGGCTGATGGAATGGAAATTGACTGAGTTCTTAACACTTACTCAAGGCACCCGCACCGTACTGCAATATGCACAAGCTTTTAATCACCTGTGTCAGTATGCGGGTTATTATGCTAATAATGACGCCAAAAAGCAAGATCATTTTCGTCGAGGATTGAGCACTAAGCTCAAAGAACGTCTGAACCTTATCAAGTCAAGTACATTCAGCGAGCTGGTTAACATGGCCTTGACTCAGGAGGATTGTATCATGGCACACCGTGCCGAAAAGAAGCGAAGGATTTCCACTGAACCCGCGAGCGTTCAACCTCAGCGGTATCAGTTTGTTTCAAATGCACCGCTTAGGGCACCACAGCGAAATGCTCCGATTGGCAGACTGGTTTTTAGGCCGCCTCAACAACAAGGAGAGTATAAATCTCCCGTACCTTCGCAACAACCACAACAAACTGGCCCATGGTTAAATGTTCAACAAGTTCAACAGAGGAGCAGTACGTATTACTGTTTAAATTGCGGGAGTGCGGATCACTTCATCAGAGATTGTCCGCAACCCAAGAAACCTAATCAAGGGCAGAGCTCCAGTCAGAATAACCAGAACAAGGGCAAGAGGCTGATGATGCAATTCCGGCAAGGGCAAATTAACATCACTACCCTTGCAGAACTTCCGGATGGAGCTCCGATCATGTCGGGTACATTCTTTGTACACCACAAACCAGTTGTTACATTATTCGATTCAGGAGCAACTCATAGTTTCATCAGTAATAACTGTAGTACCTGAATAGGACTTGATCTTTGTTCTACTAAGGGGTCATATATGATTTCTACCCCCGGAGGAAAAATTACATCTGACCAAATGGTCAAAAAGGTGCCAATTCAGTTAGGTAGCAAAGAAATCAGAACTGATTTGATTTTTTTTGAACTTAGAGGGTATTGATGTTATACTCAGGATAAATTGGATGACAGAACATGGAGTATTGTTAGACATCTCTTCTCGAGTTATTGAGATTAACTCGCCGCATCAAGGGGCCACTACCCTCTATCTGCCTCAATAGGAGTATCTACACTCTTGTACTTATGCCATCACAGACATCAAGGTAAAAGATATTCCTGTAGTCTGTGAGTACCCCGATGTCTTTCCAGATGACTTGCCTGGAATGCCACCGGACAGAGACATTGAGTTCATTATTGAACTTCAACCTGGCACTGCTCCTATTTCCAAGAGGCCATATCTCATGCCTCCAAATGAACTAGCCGAGCTAAAGATCCAACTCCAAGATCTTCTTGATAAAGGCTTCATACGCCCAAGCGCTTCACCTTGGGTTTGTCCTGCTCTCTTCATAAAGAAGAAAGACAATAGCCTAAGGCTATGTGTCGATTATCGTCCACTCAATGCGGTTACTATCAAAAATAAGTACCCTCTTCCCCGCATTGACATCTTATTCGATCAATTAGCTGGAGCTAAGGTCTTCTCTAAGATTGACTTACGCTCTGGTTATCATCAGATCAAGATTAAGCCTTGTGACATTCCAAAAATGGCTTTCTCAACCGGATATGGACTTTATGAATATCTGGTTGTCATTTGGGCTTACTAACGCACCGGCATATTTCATGTATCTTATGAATTCAGTCTTTATGCCGGAACTTGACAAATTCATTGTGGTCTTCATCGATGATATTCTGATATATTCCAAGACTAAAGAAGACCATGCTAATCACATACGTGTCGTTCTTCAACGACTACGTGATCATCGCCTTTATGCCAAATTTTCAAAATGTGAATTTTGGCTGGATAGTGTGAAATTTTTGGGACACACTATCTCTGATACAGGTATATCGGTTGACCCAACCAAAGTCCAGGAAGTTATGGATTGGAAGCCTCCAACTTCAGTCCATCAAATACGAAGTTTCCTCGGATTGGCGGGATACTATCGCCAATTCATTCCAGATTTCTCCAAGATAGCTAAACCTATGACTGAGCTACTTAAGAAAGAGGTTAAGTTCCGCTGGGATGATAAGTGTGATAAAGCATTCCACACCTTGAGAAAACTTCTGACAACTGCCCCAGTGCTAGCTCTGCCAGATAATACTCAGCCTTTTGATGTCTATTGTGATGCTTCTGGAACTGGTCTTGGTTGTGTTCTTATGCAAAACAACCGGGTCATTGCTTATGCATCCCGAGCACTTCGGAATCATGAGCAAAATTATCCAACTCATGATCTTGAATTGGCAGCTGTTATTCATGCTCTCAAGATCTGGAGACATCATCTTATGGGTGCTAAGTGTAACATTTACACTGACCATAAGAGCCTCAAATATATCTTTACTCAAACTAACTTGAATATGAGGCAAAGGCGTTGGTTAGAACTGATCAAAGACTACGATCTGGAGGTACACTACCATCCTGGCAAGGCCAATGTGGTTGCAGATGCACTTAGCCGCAAGACACATTGTCATTGCTTATCCGTAGAGACTTTCAGCGACACCCTTTGCAACCAGATGTGAAAACTTAAACTTGAGATCATCCCTCAAGGTAGTCTCAATCTATTATCTATCAAGTCTACTCTTCGAGACAAAATCATCATGTCCCAACTACATGATGAGGGTATCAAAATTATCAAATCAAAACTATCCCAGGGAGAAGCTAAATATAAGTGTTTCCACACAGATCATCAAGGAATTCTATGGTTCAACAATCGTATTGTTGTACCTAAAGACCATCAACTTCGTAAACAAATCCTTGATGAAGCACATTTATCTAAATTCTCTATTCATCCTGGTAGCACCAAAATGTATCAAGATTTACAACAGCATTTTTGGTGGACCAGAATGAGGAGAGAAATTGCCAAATATGTATCCGAGTGTGATACGTGCCAGAGAGTCAAAGCCAGTCATCTCAAGGCATTTGTTACATCTCAACCACTACCCATTCCGTCATGGAAGTGGGAAGACATTAGTATGGATTTCATTGTTGGTCTTCCTAACACATCTCAAAAGCATGACTCCATATGGGTAATCATTGATAGACTTACTAAAACTGCTCATTTTCTTCCCGTGCGTACTACCTACACTACTAAGAGGTATGCCGAAGTTTATCTGGATCAAATTGTTCGGTTGCATGGTGTACCTAAAACCATCATTTCTGATCGAGGGCCTCAATTCATTGCATGCTTCTGGGAACAATTGCAAACTGCTTTGGGAACCAAACTAATTCGAAGCTCTGCATATCATCCTCAAACAGACGAACAAACGGCGCGACTCAACCAAATTCTTGAAGACATGCTCCGAGCTCGTATTGTTCACTATGGTGCAAGCTGGGACAAATGTCTTGCCTTGGCCGAATTCTCTTACAACAACAGCTATCAGTTGAGTCTTCGGATGGCTCCATTTGAAGCGTTATACGGTCAAAGGTGTCAAACCCCTTTGAGTTGGTCTGAGACCGGCGAACGCAAAATCTTTGGACCAGACCTAGTCGTTGAAGCCGAAGATAAGGTCAAGGTTATTCAAGCCAACCTTAAAATAGCTCAGTCCAGACAGAAAAGCTATGCAGATAAAAGAAGGAAACCTCTACAATTCCAAGTAGGTGATTTTGTCTATCTTCGAGTATCTCCTACCAAGGGTGTCCAGCATTTTGGCATAAAACGGAAGTTAGCACCCCGATATGTCGGACCCTTTGAGATTCTTAAAGTTTGTGGCCCAGTGGCCTACAAAATTCGTCTTCCATCTCAATTGGCTACCATTCACGATGTCTTCCATATCTCTCAACTCAAGAAATATGTTAAAGTACCTACAGAGATCATTGAAACCAGCGCCATTGAGATCGAACCCGATCTATCTTACATCGAACAACCTATCCGAATCTTAGATACCAAGGAAAGAGTCACCAGAAGGAAAACGGTTAAGATGTACAAGATTTTATGGGATTATCACACCGAAGAAGAAGCAACTTGGGAAACAGAATCCTATCTTCAACAAAATTTCCCAAACTTCCTTCAGACCAATCCCTAAATCTAATCGTCTAATGCTTCTCTGCCTTCGAATCTCGGGATGAGATTCTTTTTAGGGGGGAAGGCTATGACAATCAGGTAATTAGGAATCTAGACACTAGATTTAGTGTAAAGAGTGTGTGCTTGCTATGGTATTTATGTACAGTACAAATAATTAAGGGTATAATTGTAACTTCTATAGAATATAGGTCCTTGAGTGTTGATTAAGTGAAATGGGAGATAGCATTAAAACCTAGGATAAATATAACCTTAGATGTTAAGTTTATATCATCATAAGAAAGAAAGTGCAATAGATATGCTAAATCACATGAAAAATGGGTTTTTGTGTGGAAAACAGGGACCTAAAAGTAATTAATGCAAAAATATGGGTCCTTTTATGCAAGTTAATCAAAGTATAAGAGTAACTTCTAAAGTTTACTTAGGACTAAAATGCAAGAATACAAGTCATCATGACAATCATGAAAATTTATAAGCATATCCAAAAATTTGATCAAATTCCCTTTAGTAAAGACAAAGGTAATTCAAAATTCTACCTTATTCAAAATGCAACATGCAATGTAGCAAACTTTGAGTTTTTGAATTTGATCCCTAAAGCTAAATTGTAGAGCTTGAAAAACTCTACAACTTTCATTTTGGGCACTTCCTCATTAGATCTCTAGATTAGTGGAAAATCTTTCTTTCCTGTGGGGTCCCTGTAATTCTTAAATTTTGCAAATAGGTCCCTAGATCTCCTTCCTTCTCTTCTTCCTCCCCGAGCACATGCTCCTCTGCTCTGTTTTCCCCTATCTCCTCTGCTCCGCCGCTAGTGCCGCTCCCCTGGCCGCCGCTATGCAGACCGCCGCCATCCACCTCCTGCTCCTTCTCCATCCACGCGTCATCTTCTCCTTGAGCCCGGTTCTATTTTCCGCCCTGCTGTCCTGCTCCGAGCGCGCCACGGCTTCCCCGAGTACCCGCCGGCCGCCACCACGCTGCCGCAGCAATTTCCGCGCGAGCTCGCCTTATCTCTCTTTCCCATTTGCTCAGCAGCATCAACAACTCATGTCCGCTCCAATTGCACCGCTAATTTTCCTTGCCATACCCATTCCGAGCTCCCTTCGCCTCCGCCGCCCAATTCCTTCCTCCGGTGAACTCCGGGTCACCGTGGGCAGCCGCCACCAGGCTGCCATTGCTCTCTCCGACACCTCCAGAAGCTTTCCCGATCTTTGCTTGTACTTCCCAGCACCCAGCCGCCTCCTAACCCCGGCCAGGGCACCACTCCCGACCAGCGCCGCCCGCCGCCGCCTTTTGCCCGCCGTGGGCCGGTCACCTCGATCACCCCGCACCACCAAGACCCCACGGCTGGACTCCCTGTGACCTAGTGAAGCTCCCCGGCCTACCCCACGCCACCTCCGACCACTGGACCACCGCCCCCACTACCCACCTTCGCCGCCGGCCGCCTGCTTCTGTCGTGTCGTCACTACCAGCCACCCCGCACGAATTCCAAGTATCCCCAGTGTCACACCCGATTTATAAAGAACATAAATCGAGCAATCATATATGCGCCAGGATCAAGTCACGCATATATACAACAGAATCATCAAGATATCACAACACATATCACGAATAACATCAATATAAATCGTAAATGAATTGTTTTATTACAACCGAATCAAGAATCGGTTCAAGAGTTGCGGAAGCGTAAAAGAGATACATGAAGAGCTGGGCGCCACAGGGACGTCGACTGGGAGACAAACGCCTAGAAGTTGTCGAAGCCGCTGACGTAGTCCTCCACGTTACCGGGCACTGAGCAGCAGTCGAAGATATCCGAAATGGAACAGAAGAGTAGAGATGCAAGGGTGAGTACAAACTAGTACTCAACAAGTATAACACAAACTATGAGGCTCTAGGCTGGCTGTCTCAACTGCATTAGTTTTAGTCTTAGCAAAATTTTATTAAAGCTAATTACTACAAGTGGATGAATTACCATGAACCCAAATTGCATAAGAAATTAATCAGTATTAATTAAGAACAACTGAGAACCATCCAAACCCAACCACCCGGGGAATCTCCCTAATCAAAGGTTGATAACCCCACTAATCAAAAGGAGGATCTGGGCCGCTCATGACTGTGAGCACAGCTGATATATCAGTTTTACACTCTTGAGAGGTTGCACAACTTTACCCACAAGTCGTGAGCTACGCTAGTAGTTCATCACACTTCCTTAGGTGAGATGGCTAGCAAGCAAACTACGAGACCGTTACAAAGGATCACATTGGTAAGGTATAACCGCTAAGGATTCTAGATCAGCAACAATGGGGCCCACCTCCGGGGGTACAAGACACACAGCACAGACCAAGCCGGAGGAGCAGGGACCATTGAAGCTTACCACCCCTCTTGCCCACGCAGGTAAGTTACTCCCGAACCAACACAACCTAATTAGTAAGTCAAGACCATCCCATTCCAGTCTTGTGGTTGTGCGGTTGTCCCAGGTTGTTGCTCTATGAACCGGTCCTTATGGAGAGTGGCCAACCAAGCACTAAGCACCGTGCTGGCCCCCTAAACCAAGTTTCTAACAAAAACATCTTTTATGGAGACGTGAGCCACTCAAGCACACAGCACAGAGGGCCACGCTCAGGATTAAGTTGCATAAGACCATTAATCAAATTTAATGAAAAAGGACCAAGTTTGTTATAGCGCAGCAACCTAGCACAACTAACCAAAATGCAACACAAAGGACATATGTATAGGATATAATGTGGCTAGGAAAGTCCTTATAGGCATACAGTATTAAAATGCAGTATGAAATGGTATTAAAAAGTGATAGGAGATTCATGTTATACTTGCCTTCCTCGTACTCTCCCGGCTGCTGCTCGAACTGCTCGGAAGATGGCTGCTCCTGGTACTCGTCCAAAGGCTCCGCGTCTACTCACGATCATCAAGCATAGTCCACACATACACACATGTACAAACAATAGCAACTATAAGAAAACAGTACACCAATGCAATAGAACAGCACACAAAACTGGCCTAGAACTATTCTACGCGTTACAACGATCGCGTGGACATAAAGAGCGCTTAAAACGGAGCTAAAACGCAAAATCTAGGGCTAAAACAAGGTCCAGGGACTAAACTGTAAGAAAAACAGAACTTCCAAGGGGTTCTAGACAAAAACCAGGAACCTAAACGTAATTAAAGGCTAAATGCAGGGGCTAACACGTGAAAATATAGGGCTTGGACTGCGGGTTCAAATTCTATAAAGATCAGGGGCTTTGGTGCAAGAAATAGGGCTAAACTGCAAGTGTTATTGAAGTGCAGTGGATTGCGGGTTGATTCTTGAAAAGCGCAGGGGCTCTTTAACAAAATGACCAGGCTGAAGCGGTACGCGCTAATCTGGACCACTGGATCTAACTTCTACAGCCCAGATCAGATCTATTTCGCGATGGGGTATGCGCGCATCGTGGCCGCTGGATCTAGATCTAACGGTTTACACGCGATCCGGTTCGGACGGTCCGATCTAACTGCCGTTTACGGACGGTCCGATCTGTCCGAGGGGGTCCGATCCACTAGATCTTGATCGGAGGGCTGGGATGGAAGAGGTACGCGGGATCTAATCCCGACCGCTGACTTCGGATCGGACGGCTCGGGTTGGGTCGGGGAGCACAGGCGGCGGCAGAAGACGCCGGCGATCAAGCCCGCGGCGGCGCGGCTCGGGGCTCGCCAAAGCTCGACGTTCCCGTCGCTCTGGTGGTCCAATCTTCACGGCTTCAGGCCAGGGAGCATCAACATGGCACGGGGAATTGATCTAGGGCTACAGCTGGGCCTAGGGGGCTCGGGCTTCGTGATCCACGGCTCGGGGCGGAGGACATCGCCGGCGAGTGGCGTTCCAGAGACTAGGGCGGGTCCTAGACCACGACATCTAGTGCATAAGCTTCGGGGAGGGAGTGTGATGCTCACCAGGGGCTTGTGGTGGCCGGGACTGCGGCGGAAGGAGGAAGACGACGACGACCGGCGGCGGAGAGGATCGGGTGCTCGTGGTCCGACGGCCACAGGCGGACTCCGGGGCTCTAATTACTCTAGGTCGACTCAAGAAGCTCCTGCGCAAGTGATCAAGAAGTTAAGAGAGCCCGTGACGCAACGGAGGGGAAGAATTGCGGCGGCGGAGCAGATCACCAGCGGCGGGGTCGTGGCTCAATTCCGGCGGTGTCGGGGGCTAGGGCTCCACGGTGAGGCTGAGGAGGTTGGCGAGGTGGAGCGAGGGAACGGCGGCACTAGGGTTTTGGGTGGCGGCGGGGTAAGGCAGAGGGTGTGGGGAGGGTCTGCGGGGCCAATTAAAGGCGGGGGTTGAGGCCTCGGCGTGCGGGCCCAGGGGAAGAAGCTCGCCGGGGATCTCGGGGGAAAGTTGCGCCGGAGAAGGAAGGGAGGAAGGAGAAGGGGGCGCGGACGCGTGGGGACAGCGGGTCAGAGGGAGAGAGGAGAGGGGGCGCGCCTGGCTGGGGAACGGGGAGAGCTGGGCTGGCGCGGCCCAAGCGGGGAGGGGAGAGGAGAGAGGGGCCCGAGGGGGAAGGGGAAGCTGGGCCGCCGTGGCCCATGCGGGAGAAGAAGAGGGAAAGGCGGTGGGCCGGGCTGAGAGAAGGAAATGGGCTGCCCTTTCTTTTCCTTTTCTTCTTTCCTTTTTCTTTTCTACACTCAAACATTCAAAGAAAACTATTTGAATTCAAATAAGTTTGAATTCAGATCCTATAAACTCAACACAAGAAAAACAATGCTCCAGCATGAATGCACAAACATGTTGACCTTATAATAAATTTTATTTTCTTGTGTTATAAATTACTTTTAACGCAAGATAAATTAGGGAAAAACCCTGGAAAATTTATTTAGGCCCAAATAAATTCCTTAAAATTTGGGAAAATTACATTAGAGTGTTACAAACCTACCCCCCTTATAGGAATCTCGTCCCGAGATTCTGATAGGCTAGCTAGCAAAGAGATCGGGATATGTCTTCCTCAGCTCATCTTCTCTCTCCCAAGTAGCCTCATCCTCCGTGTGATGACTCCACTGAACACGGCACATCTTGATCTTCTTGTTTCTAGTAACTCTCTCGGATGTCTCCAAAATCTTCACCGGATGCTCGATGTAGGTCAGAGCCTCCTGCACATCCAACCCTTCTAGCGGTGCTTGCTCTTCTGGCACCCTTAAGCACTTCTTTAGCTGAGACACGTGGAACACATCGTGCACTCCTGAGAGATTGAGAGGCAACTCCAAACGATATGCCTCCTCACCTTTCCGTTCCAACACCTTGAATGGACCAATGTATCGAGGGGCTAGCTTCCCTCTCACATTAAACCTGCGGATCCCTCTCATCGGCGAGACCTTCAGGTACACATGATCACCTACTGCAAAGGTCAGATCTCGACGACGAACATCCACGTAGCTCTTCTGACGAGTCTGAGCGACTCTCAGATTCTCTTGCACCTGCTGTACCAGCTGTTCTGCCTCCTCGACAATATCCGGACCAAACACCTGCCTCTCGCCAATCTGATCCCAATACAATGGAGTCCTGCACTTCCGACCGTACAAGGCCTCGAAAGGGGATTTCTTCAGACTGGCCTGATAGCTGTTGTTATAAGAAAACTCTGCATACGGCAGGCATTTATTCCAGCTGGTACCATACTGAATAGCACAGGCTCAAAGCATATCCTCCAACACTTGGTTGGTTCTCTCTGTCTGCCCATCTGTCTGAGGATGATAAGCAGTACTGAAGTGCAGCTTCGTATCCAATGAATCATGCAACTGCTCCCAGAACCGCGAAGTGAACTGAGATCCTCGATCAGATATAATCTTCTTTGGAACACCATGCAGACAGACAATCCGGGAGATGTACAACTCTGCGAGTCTAGCACCGGAGTAAGTAGTGTTCACCGGAATGAAGTGAGCAACCTTCGTCAACCGGTCCACTACTACCCATATGGAATTGTACCCTTTCTGAGTACGAGGCAAGCCAACAATGAAGTCCATAGTGATTTCCTCCCATTTCCACTCTGGAATCTTCAACGGCTGCAATAACCGTGCTGGCCTCTGATGCTTTGCCTTGACACGCTGACAAGTGTCACAGATGGCCACGTACTCCACAACGGAACGCTTCATTCCATACCACCAGAATCGTTCCTTGAGATCATAATACATCTTCGTGCTACCAGGATGAATGGAATATGCGGTATCATGAGCCTCTCTCAAGATCAGCTTCCTAAGATCTGCTACATCCGGCACACATATCCGGCCCTTGTACCACAAGGTACCCTGATCATCCTCTCTGAAATGAGGTGCCTTGCCAATCTTGAGCAGTTCACGGATCTCCTGCAGCTTCTTATCATCTTTCTAATGCTGCCTGATCTCTGCCTCAAGAGTGGGTTCTGCCTCGAATGATGTACTCGAGGTGTGATGCAAGAAACCTAGACTCAACTGCTCAAACTCCTCGCATAACTCCTGTGGCATCTGAAAAGCCACGGCCATGTTAACATAGCTCTTCCTGCTCAGAGCATCTGCTACAACATTGGCCTTGCCCGGATGATAGTGAATCTCCAGGTCGTAATCCTTGACCAACTCTAGCCACCTTCTCTGCCGCATGTTCAGCTCACTCTGAGTGAAAATATACTTGAGGCTCTTGTGATCGGTGTAAATATCAGACCTCTGCCCAAACAAGTAATGCCTCCATATCTTCAGAGCATGCACAACTGCGGCTAACTCCAGATCATGAGTGGGATAATTCAGCTCGTGCCGGTGCAACTGCCGCGAGGCATAAGCTATCACTCTGCCTTCCTGCATGAGGACGCAACCAAGACCATCCCTCGAAGCATCACAATACACTGTGAACCTCTTGCTCTGGTCTGGTAGAGTAAGGACTGGCGCCGTAGTCAACCTCTTCTTCAACTCCTCGAAGGCCTTCTAACGCTCATCAGTCCAAGAGAAATCCACACCCTTCTCCAGCAAGGAAGTCAAAGGCTTCGCGATCTTGGAGAAATTTTCAATGAACCTCCAGTAATAACCTGCTAAGCCCAAGAAAGAGCGGACTTCCTTCACCGTCTGTGGTACAACCCAGTCAAGCACATCCTTCACCTTTCCGGGGTCCACAGCAATACCTCCCTTGGAGATAACATGACCGAGGAATGGAACCTCGTCAATCCAGAACTCGCACTTGCTGAGCTTGGCATACAGCTTGTGCTCTCTGAGCCTCTGCAACACGAGCCTCAGATACTTCTCATGCTCTGCTTCTGACTTGGAATATATCAGGATATCATCAATGAATATCACCACAAAGGTGTCCAGATAATCCATGAAAACCTTGTTCATCAGATGCATGAAGAAAGCCGGAGCATTGGTCAAGCCAAAGGACATGACCGTATACTCGTATAGCCCATACTTGCAGGTGAATGCCGTCTTCGGGATATCCTCAGAACGAATCCTCAGTTGATGATAACCCGAACGCAGATCAATCTTCGAGAATACACAAGCGCCCTAAAGCTGATCGAAGAGATCCTCAATACGCGGCAATGGATGCTTGTTCTTGATGGTGACTGCATTCAGATCCCGATAATCGACGCACATCCACTTCGCGCCATCCTTCTTCTCTACAAGCAATACAGGGAAAGCCCAAGGGGAGAAACTGCGACGGATATAACCCTTAGATAGCAACTCGTCGATAGTCTTCTTAACCTCCTCATGTTCAACAGGTGCCATACGATAGGGCCTCTTAGCAATAGGAGCTGTGCCAGGCAAGAGATCAATGGAAAACTCAATGTCGCAATCAGGCGGCATACCTGGCAAATCATCCGGAAAGACATCCGGGAATTCAGACACCACGCGAATACCATCCGTGGGTCTAGCCTCCATCTGATGAAGAAATCCAGAAGGCTCTGTGGCACCAACAGTGACCTCCTGACCATCCGGTGCTGACAGAAGAACAGTCCTCTGAGCACAATCTATCCGAACTCCCCACTTGGCAAGAGTCTCCATCCCGAGGATCACATCAATGCCCTTGGCGTCTAGCACCATCAGATTTGCACTGAAATCTACCCCCCTTATGGCCACACTGACTCTGGGACAGAAGACATGAGACCTCAACTGTCTTCCCGGTGAAGATATTAACATGCACCTCTTTAATGTGCTAGTAGGAATGCCATGAAGCTCAACAAAAGACTGGATGATGAAAGAATGCGTAGCACCAGTATCAAAAAGCACTGTAGCAGGGTGGGTGTTGAGCATGAACGTACCAATAACCACGTTAGGAGTATCGGCCGCTGACTCGGCCGTCACGTGGTTCACCCTGCCCTGAGCTGGGGCCTTGGGCGGTGGTGCACGCCCCTGCTGTCCTGACTGCGCCTTCCGAGGGCAGACGTTGGCATAGTGCCCCGGCTCGCCGCAGTGGAAGCACACTCGCGAAAATGCAGCGGCCTGCTGCCCGGCAGGAGGAGTGGCCACTCCCTGCCTCTGAGATGGTGGAGCCGGAGGCGCTGGAAGCCTCTGACCCTGTCCTACCTGCTACGGAGGACGAGGAGGAAGCTGCTGCCGCTACTGGTACTGCTGGGGCGGCCTCTGCTGCTGCTGCGGATGCTGATAGCGGGGACGAGTGTTGCTGCCCGAAGAGGATGGAGCCATCTTCCTCTTCTTATCCTCAATCTCCCGGCGCTTACGCTCGGTGTTGAGGGCAGCATCAACCAGCTGGTTGAAGTTGTCGAAGTGGTGGTTCAGCAGCGCATACTGGATGTGATCATCCAGTCCCTCCTTGAAGTACTCCTGCTTGTCGCTATCACGGGCGACGTCAGCAGGGGCGTAGCGGGCAAGCTGAAGGAAACGGTCACGGTACTCCGTCACCGTCATAGACCCCTGAAACAACGAACACAGATAACAAGGATAGAAATCGCTCAATGTGTCAGGCTTACGAAAAGAAATCAAGGATAGCTCGAAGCTCAACAGAAATTGCAAGGAATTCCGTTTTTTTTTACCTGCTTAAGGGCACGGAACTCCTTCTGCTTCATCTTCATAATCCCCTCAGGAATGTGGTGGTTCCTGAAGCGTTCACGGAACTGGACCCAGGTGAGAGCATCACGGTCCTGAGCCGGGTAGGACTCCCACCAGTCAAGAGCGGAGCCTCGCAGCTGCCCTGCTGCGTACAGAACCCGCTCCCGGTCGTCGCACTACGCAACAACCAACTGGCACTCCACCGAACGAAGCCAGTCGTCCGCTTGGAGTGGATCCATGGCATGAGAGAAGGTCGGAGAGTGACCTCTCAGGATATCCGCACACCGATCACGGGGCTGAGGCGGCGGTGGAGGCGGTGGCTGGGCGTGGATATGCTGCAGAGCCTGAATAGTATTGTTCAGGGTAGCCATCATCTGCATCTGGAGCTGGAAGAACTGCTCCGGGGTCAGTGGTGGCGGCATCGGCAGCGGCTGACCAGTACTCTTGTTGTTCTGCTCCTGCGGGTCGGAACCGGAACCGGTGCACCTAGTGTTCACCATCTGATTGCAACAACCGAAATTTTTATGAGAACAAGATATGGTGCAGCTGCGGAAATGAAACTTCGGAAGGATATGACAGAGAGAAAAGGAATATAGGTTTTACCCCCAACGTTCTAATTCAATCTTATTATTTGGTTCAAGTTGTGTTCGGGTCGATTTGCATGAACAAGTTTAACTACTAGTCTATGCAATCAACCAAAAATCCAAATCAAACATTTGCACAATAACAAACATTCAATATTCACAACTTAGTCGAGTTTATCACACCACTCGACTAACACAATCGTTCTAGCGTATTTTCATCGGGACAACCTAAACTTTTAGCTTATAAGGTTAGGCGACTCAGGCCAACGTCTACAGAAAACTCAAGCTATTTCTCAGAAAAGACAGGGAAGATAGCAAATCTAGTGGCTTAGGACTCAAGGAATAGAGACAGGAATTGATTTTAGGAGGTTTGCGGAAGCAAGGCAAGGGAAAAGGAGCCCTATACTCGTCCAGATCTATCTAGGCTTCGTCCTACAGTTGATATGGCTCTGATACCAATCCTGTCACACCCGATTTATAAAGAACATAAATCGAGCAATCATATATGCGCTAGGATCAAGTCACGCATATATACAACAGAATCATCAAGATATCACAACACATATCACGAATAACATCAATATAAATCGTAAATGAATTGTTTTATTACAACCGAATCAAGAATCGGTTCAAGAGTTGCAGAAGCGTAAAAGAGATACATGAAGAGCTGGGCGCCATAGGGATGTCGACTGGGAGACAAACACCTAGAAGTTGTCGAAGCCGCTGACGTAGTCCTCCACGTTACCGGGCACTGAGCAGCAGTCGAAGATATCCGAAATGGAACAGAAGAGTAGAGATGCAAGGGTGAGTACAAACTAGTACTAAACAAGTATAACACAAACTATGAGGCTCTAGGCTGGCTGTCTCAACTGCATTAGCTTTTAGTCTTAGCAAAATTTTATTAAAGCTAATTACTACAAGTGGATGAATTACCATGAACCCAAATTGCATAAGAAATTAATCAGTATTAATTAAGAACTACTGAGAACCATCCAAACCCAACCACCCGAGGAATCTCCCAAATCAAAGGTTGATAACCCCACTAATCAAAAGGAGGATCTGGGCCGCTCATGACTGTGAGCACAGCTAATATATCAGTTTTACACTCTCGAGAGGTTGCACAACTTTACCCACAAGTCGTGAGCTACGCTAGTAGTTCATCACACTTCCTTAGGTGAGATGGCTAGCAAGCACACTACGAGACCGTTACAAAGGATCACATTGGTAAGGTGTAACCGCTAAGGATTCTAGATCAGCAACAATGGGGCCCACCTCCGGGGGTACAAGACACACAGCACAGACCAAGCCGGAGGAGCAGGGACCATTGAAGCTTACCACCCCTCTTGCCCACGCAGGTAAGTTACTCCTGAACCAACATAACCTAATTAGTAAGTCAAGACCGTCCCATTCCAGTCTTGTGGTTGCGCGGTTGTCCTAGGTTGTCGCTCTATGAACCGGTCCTTATGGAGAGTGGCCAACCAAGCACTAAGCACCGTGCGCCACTCAAGCACACAGCACAGAGGGCCACGCTCAGGATTAAGTTGCATAAGACCGTTAATCAAATTTAATGAAAAAGGACCAAGTTTGTTATAGCGCAGCAACCTAGCACAACTAACCAAAATGCAACCCAAAGGACATATGTATAGGATATAATGTGGCTAGGAAAGTCCTTATAGGCATACAGTATTAAAATGCAGTATGAAATGGTATTAAAAAGTGATAGGAGATTCATGTTATACTTGCCTTTCTCGTACTCTCCCGGCTACTGCTCGAACTGCTCGGAAGATGGCTGCTCCTGGTACTCGTCCAAAGGCTCCGCGTCTACTCACGATCATCAAGCATAGTCCACACATACACACATGTACAAACAATAGCAACTATAAGAAAACAGTACACCAATGCAATAGAATAGTACATTAAACTGGCCTAGAACTATTCTACACGTTACAATGATCGCGTGGACATAAAGAGCGCTTAAAACGGAGCTAAAACGCAAAATCTAGGGCAAAAACAAGGTCCAGGGACTAAACTGTAAGAAAAACAGAACTTCCAAGGGGTTCTGGACAAAAACCAGGAACCTAAATGTAATTAAAGGCTAAACGCAGGGGCTAACACGTGAAAATACAGGGCTTGGACTGCGGGTTCAAATTCTATAAAGATCAGGGGCTTTGGTGCAAGAAATAGGGCTAAACTGCAATTGTTATTGAACTGCAGTGGACTGCGGGTTGATTCTTGAAAAGCGCAGGGGCTCTTTAACAAAATGGCCAGGCTGAAGCGGTACGCGCTAATCTGGACCACTGGATCTAACTTCTACGGCCCAGATCAGATCTATTTCGTGAAGGGGTATGCGCGCATTGTGGCCGCTGGATCTAGATCTAACGGTTTACACGCGATCCGGTTCGGACGGTCCGATCTAACTGCCGTTTACGGACGGTCCGATCTGTCCGAGGGGGTCCGATCCACTGGATCTTGATTGGAGGGCTGGGATGGAAGAGGTACGCGGGATCTAATCCCGACCGCTGACTTCGGATCGGACGGCTCGGGTTGGGTCGGGGAGCACAGGCGGCGGCAGAAGACGCCGGCGATCAAGCCCGCGGCGGCGCGGCTCGGGGCTCGCCAGAGCTTGACGTTCCCGTCGCTCTGGTGGTCCAATTTTCACGGCTTCAGGCCAGGGAGCATCAACATGGCACGGGGAATTGATCTAGGGCTACAGCTGGGCCTAGGGGGGCTCGGGCTTCGTGATCCACGGCTCGGGGCGGAGGACATCGCCGGCGAGTGGCGTTCCAGAGGCTAGGGCGGGTCCTAGACCACGACATCTAGCGCATAAACTTCGGGGAGGGAGTGTGATGCTCACCAGGGGCTTGTGGTGGCCGGGACTGCGGCGGAAGGAGGAAGACGACGACGACCGGCGGCGGAGAGGATCGGGTGCTCGTGGTCCGACGGCCACAGGCGGACTCCGGGGCTCTAATTACTCTGGGTCGACTCAAGAAGCTCCTGTGCAAGTGATCAAGAAGTTAAGAGAGCCCGGGACGCAACGGAGGGGAAGAATTGCGGCGGCGGAGCAGATCACCGGCGGCGGGGTCGTGGCTCAATTCCGGCGGTGTCGGGGGCTAGGGCTCCAATGCCGGCTCGAGAAGCTTCTAGGGATCGAGGCGGGGCATTTGCGGGGGTCGTGGTGGTCCGAGGCACGGTAGAGCGCCCGGTCCACGGTGAGGCCGAGGAGGTTGGCGAGGCGGAGCGAGGGAACGGCGGCGCTAGGGTTTTGGGTGGCGGCGGGGGTAAGGCAGAGGGTGTGGGGAGGGTCTGCGGGGCCAATTAAAGGCGGGGGTTGAGGCCTCGGCGTGCGGGCCCAGGGGAAGAAGCTCGCCGGGGATCTCGGGGGAAAGTTGCGCCGGAGAAGGAAGGGAGGAAGGAGAAGGGGGCGCGGACGCGTGGGGACAGCGGGTCAGAGGGAGAGAGGAGAGGGGGCGCGCCTGGCTGGGGAACAGGGAGAGCTGGGCCGGCGCGGCCCAAGCGGGGAGGGGAGAGGAGAGAGGGGCCCGAGGGGGAAGGGGAAGCTGGGCCGCCGTGGCCCATGCGGGAGAAGAAGAGGGAAAGGCGGTGGGCCGGGCTGAGAGAAGGAAATGGGCTGCCCTTTCTTTTCCTTTTCTTCTTTCCTTTTTCTTTTCTACACTCAAACATTCAAAGAAAACTATTTGAATTCAAATAAGTTTGAATTCAGATCCTATAAACTCAACACAAGGAAAACAATGCTCCAGCATGAATGCACAAACATGTTGACCTTATAATAAATTTTATTTTCTTGTGTTATAAATTACTTTTAATGCAAGATAAATTAGGGAAAAACCCTGGAAAATTTATTTAGGCCCAAATAAATTCCTTAAAATTTGGGAAAATTACATTAGAGTGTTACAAACCTACCCCCCTTACAGGAATCTCGTCCCGAGATTCTGATAGGCTAGCTAGCAAAGAGATCGGGATATGTCTTCCTCAGCTCATCTTCTCGCTCCCAAGTAGCCTCATCCTCCGTGTGATGACTCCACTGAACTCGGCACATCTTGATCTTCTTGTTTCTAGTAAAATCCGTAGAAAATTGTAGGAAATTCCAAAAAATGTCAAATCAATTTTGCTGGAAATTACATTTCAAACCCTACAACTTTTGTTAATAAAGTTTGGTGTGAAACTAAATATTTTTGAATCTATTCTAAATTCAAGGTAAAAGGGTAAAGGATGCATAACTTTAACATGCTTGCTTTGTTTCTTATAATTTTTGGTATGTAGCTTCCATAGGTCATGTGTGAGCTTATGTAAAAGTTTCAAACCCAACACTATTTTGTAATTTAAGTTCTTTTGAATTTGGGCAATTCAAATTTAAAATGCTATGAAATTAATTAAGTATGTTCCTTAGGCTTAATTAACTAAATCTTTTTGTCATGATCTAATATATTGATAATTAGTCTATAATTAAATTTTCAAGACTTTATAATTCTATTTACCTAGGATTTGAATTTAAACTTGAAAATTTTATATTCAAATTCAAATATTTTAGTTCCTGTTTCAATAAATTCAATACTATAATTATGACTTAATTATGAGTGATAACTCAAAACCAAACCCCCCTTCTATTTTGTGAGTTCATGTGTGTTAACTATTTGGATTGCAACTTTATTGTGAAATAAAATAAAAAAAGTGTGCATTCCTTAAATTATATCTTTGCATAACGACGACGTTCGACAACGAAGACTACGATCTAATCTTACAGCAAGACCAAGAGTTATCCAAGGACCCGACCACCGTCACCGAGGATCTAACTGAAGTTCCGAACCAAAGTTCGAAAAATACTAACACTACTGCCCCAACCCTACGCAAGAAGGCAAGCCCCGGACATAACCCACTATTTTATTTACACTGCAATCTATGTCTATTTATCTATACTTATGCATTATGTCTAGGAGTTGAAATGGAACCCTAGATACATAAAATCTAGGAACCTATGTATTGTGCCTGAGTCCATATCGAATAGCTGCTATGCTAATAGGACCGGTAGAAGTCAGGTGATTTCCTGTCACTCGCGCGATTTAGGAGTTGTAACGCTTACATTCCTGCAATCACTATAAGGATGACGGACGGGATTCGTAAGAGGTATCATGATTGAGGTGATACCCCGTCTGTGTTGTGGAATTGGCTAAGGCTGCAGAGTGTGGTAGCGGTGGTTAAGCGTTTGAAAGTACTAGCCACATGCCGTGAGTTATGGGTAAGCGGTAAGCCTAGTAGCCAATCGGCCCGAGGGGTGGACATACCTCCCACCACTCGTCTTGCTTCTTATGGTTACTTAGTTCAACGTGTGCGAATACGTGTTGCAGGGCAACCAGGAGTATGGTCATGTAGTCGTGCTACAGGCATACGTCCTGCACACATTGGGTGTGCGTATGGTCCTGCAGTCGCTTGTGGTGGACCTGTCCACGAGTTGGAATGAAAGGCAAACGGTTGCTTCGGAACGACCCTTTGGTGTTCCAAGCGTGTGAGTTAGCTTTATCCTTGGAAGGTTGGAAAATTCGATTCAGAATCGTCCGCTTCTCACGAAGATTGAGACTGCTTGATCCCTTTACCACATAGAGTAACAAGAGCAACTTTGTGATTATCAAAGATGATGTTTGACCAAAGATTATACCATGCTTGCTTAGATATAGGTGCTTACCTAGAATGGAAAATCAACTAGAACCTGAAAGCTAGAAGTTGAAAATAAGGATCTACTCTTTTTTTGCTTTTCAGCTGAAATTAAACCCAGAACCATTGTAAGCCCTCATAAGTCTAGTTACATGGCTATGTATACCATGAGACGGGTAAGCCTTGCTGAGTATTAGTATACTCAGCCTTGCTAGTTATATGTTTTTCAGGTGATGTCCTTGAAGACCCAACTCTTTCACTGCCTTGGCCCTGTGCTCTTCCAGATGGTTGGTCCGTGGAATGGGATCCGTCCCCGGCCAACACTGAGGACACCGAGTGATGTCGTCCCCGGGCTTAGCATGACATCCATTTTGACGACATGTTGTAAATCGTCGCGTTTGTTTTCCGCTACCAAAAACCATAACATTAACAGTTTGTAATGTTTTCTCTAAACTTGAAACTTCGTACTACTGTTGAAAACTATTGTAACGTAATTCTCTGTGATGTAAAATATGATGGTGTCTGTATCTCTGGACTCACCTTCGTGTGAGGTAACCTTATTTGATCCTGTATTCGGTGGTTTATCGGGACGTTACCCGATAGGCCAAGGGATTATACCGTTTGAAGCACGTGGGAGCCCTCAGGAATGGACTCGCGTACTTGAGCCGGTATAATTCAGATTGGTTCTGCAACACTTGGCATGCCGCAGTGAGCTCTCCACGGCGACGGTGAGGTGGCGGCCGAGCAGGGCTCCCGGCAACCGTGGCGCGCACAAACGGGGACAGCGGGGAGAGGGAAGAGGACTGGGGCAGGGAGAGGACGACGCGTGGAAGTTGATCCCGCAGGAGCTGGCGCGGCGGCGGCGGCAGAGCGGCGGCCATGGGCGAAGCACTACCGGCGGCTGGAAGCAGAGCAGAGGAACACGTGCGCGAGGAAGAAGAAGAGAGGGGAGGGGGTCCGGGGGCCTATTTGGAAATCTCAGAAACTCCAAGGACCTCTCGGTAAACTAAAATTTCCCACTGATATAAAGATCTAATGAGGAAATGCCCAAAATGAAAGTTGTTGAGTTTTTCAAACTCTACAATATTTCTTTAAGCTTCAAGTTCAAAAAGCCAAAGTTTATAGCTTTACATATTAAATTTTTGAGTAAAGGTAGAATTTGAATTCTTTTGTCCTTACCAAAGTGGATTTGATGAAATTTTGGATATGTTTACAAGTTTTCATGGGATGTCATGATGACTTGTATTCTTACATGTTAGTCCTTAAGTAGACATGAAAGTTACTTTTACACTTCAACTATTTTACATAAAAGGCCCTATGATTTTTGTTTTAATCACGCTTAGGTCCCTATTTTTACTTAAGGACATATTTTTCTTAGGATTTAACCTATCTTTTACACTTTCTTTCCTATGGTAATATAAATTTGACATCTAGTATTATATTTATCCTAGGTTTTAATGTTATCTTCCATTTCACCCAATTTAACACTCAAGGATCTATATTTTATAGAAATTACAATGATACCCCTAGTCCTCTTTACTACTCACATATACCATTGCAAGCATACATATTTCACACTAAAACCTAGTGTCTATGTTTCTAATTACCTGAATGTTACAAATCATTCGTTCTACATCGAAAATCATGCCCCCAAACTTCCAGAAAAGTCAAATAAACCACCCGTTGTAAGGCCGGAGTGGAATATTGAACTTCCCAGGGGGGACATGGATCAAATAGATGAGTTGCTAGACACCATATCAGCTCATAAGGAAATAGGAGTGACCGGCGCATCCGTAATATTTTCCTTCTTCAAGCGCCGAGTCCAGCCAATCCAGCAACGCCATATACTTGGATTTGAGTACATGGGTGCTGAAGATCCATCTCGCATGTGCGCAGAGGAGCTGACAGATGAAGCCGCACTCATCCGAGTCAAGCGAGTGCTGTTGGACGTGAACGCCATCCCCTACGTCCCGGGATTGTTTTCCGCGCGGAATCCTCCAAAACTGGTGAGTATTCGACTACTTTTGAGAGCAAACTCTGCTGTTCTACCACTGCTAGCTAAAAATCTTTTACAGGGACTGTGGCAGAACTGCCTGAATTATTTTGGCTCAAGTGCGCTAGTCATCGCTATACAGCCGGTACTAACTCAACGCACTTGAAACGGAACAACCCATTGGTCTGTCGGGTCTCCGCCCGATGCAACCACGGTTCAACAAGATCGAAGCAGGTTTACCTCGCACGAAGGTGAGTTTACAAACGCACAACAGCTCACCAACTTTTAATTCATAGAATATTAAACATTATTACAAACGTTTCAACTTAAGTATACTTATACAAACATTGTTTGAAAACTACAAGCTATGCAAGCTTGTGTAGACTCACAGTGGAAGAAATTAACACACGACTACACACGTCGCGAAGGTTGACACTATGTTCAGCCCAAAACCTGGTGTCATTCCGGAGGGTCACTGCCAGCCGTGGGGTTCTCAAAGGTCATACCTGAAAAATAGACTGGCAAGACTGAGTATACTAATACTCAGCAAGACTTAACCGAAATCGGGTATACTTAGCCCATAACTAGACCATGGAGGATTTGAGAGGCTTTGGTTTTCTTTGCTGAAAAGCAACAAAGGGTATGATCTAACTTTCATATTTTAGCTTTCAAATTCTAGTTTCATTAACCATTCTAGGTAAGCACCTATTCTAGACAAACAAGGTAGAGATTACATCCATCAAGATTGTTCCAGCAATAGTTATTGTTCTTACTCTATGTGGCAGAAGGAATAAGCAGTCTCAATCTCCACGAGAAACGGACGATTCTGAATCGAATTTCCAAAACCTTGCAAGGCAAACCTAACTTACACACTTGGAACATCAAATGATCATTCCGAGCAACCATTTGCCTTTCATTCCGACTCGTGGAACAGGGCCACCACAAGCGACTGTAGGACCATACGCACACCAATGTGCAGGACATATGTCTATAGCGCGACTGCATGACCGTACTCCTGTCTGCTGCGCTTAACATACTCCCGCACGTCGGTGCGTGTGAAAAACCAAATTACGAGTGGTGGGGGGTATGTCCACTCCTCGGGCCGATTGGTTACTAGGCTTACCGCTTTCCATATTTCACGGCATGTGGCTAATACTTTCAAACACTTAACCACCACTACCACATACTGCGACCTTATCAATTTTTATCAACACAGATAGGGTAACCTTCCGAGTCATGATACTGTACATGACCCCATCCATCATCCTTATAGTGATTGTAGAATAGTAAACATTCAACTCCTATATCGCGCAAGGGATAGGAAATCACTCGACTTCTGCTGGTCCTATTAGCAAAGCATCTATTCGATAAGGACTCAGGCTCAGTACATAGGTTACTAAGATTCATGCGTCTAGGGTTTCATTTTTCACACCCGATTTACAAGGACATAAAATGAGCAATCATATATGCGCCAGAATCAAGTCACGCATATATATAACAGAATTATCAAGATATCACAACACATATCATGAAATAAAAGTGTATAAATTGTCAATGAATATCTTTGTTACAACTGAATCAAGAATCAGTTCAAGGAGTGCGGAAGCGTAAAATAAATACATGAGGAACAGGGTGCCACAGGGACGTCGGCTGGGAGAAAAACACCTAGAAGTCGTCAAGTCCGCTGATGCAGTCCTCCACGTCACCTGGTACTGAGCAGCAGTCGAAGATATCCCAAAGAGAATAGAAGAGTAGAGAAGGCAAGAGTGAGTACACAACTTGTACTCAACAAGTATAATATGAATTATGAGGCTCTACGGTTAGCTGACTCAACTGCATTAGCTATTAGTCTTGGCAAATTTTATCAAAACTATTTACTACAAGTGGATGAATTACCATAACCCAAGTTACATAAATAAATAATTAAAATTTATCATAAGTCTACTGAAATCCAAACCAAACCACTAATCAGACGGAGGATCTGGGCCGCTCATAACCGTGAGCACGGCTAGTATACCAGTTTTACACTATCGAGAGGTTGACAACTTTACCCACAAGTCATGAGCTATGGTTTCTGGATCAGCGATGATGGGGCCCACCTCACGGGGGTACAAGCACACAGCACAGACCAAGCCGGAGGAGCAGGGACCATTGAAGCTTACCACCCCTCTTGCCCCGCAGGTAAGTTATTCCCAAACCAAAATGACCTAATTAGTAAGTCAAGACCGTCCCATTCTAGTCTTGTGGTTGTGCGGTTGTCCCAGGTTGTCTCTCTCTGAACCGGTCCTTAGGGAGAGTGGCCAACCAAGCACTAAGCACCGTGCTGGCCCCCTAAACCAGGTTTCTATAGAAACATATTTTAACGAGACGTGAGCCGCTCAAGCACACAGCACAGAGGGCCACTCTCAGGATCAAGTTGCATATATCATTAATCAAATTTAATTAAAAAGGACCAAGTGTATGAGAGTGCAGCACCTAGCACAACTAACCAAATGCAACCCGAGGTATTTATATAAAGGATAAAAGTGGCTAGGAAATCCTTATAGGCATATAGTATTAAAATGTAGTATGAAATTGTATTTAAAAGTGATAGGATGTTCATATTATACTTTCCTTCCTCAAAGTTCTCCTGCTGCTGCTCAAAGGGCTCTCAAGAAGGTGGCTCCTGGTACTCCTCCGATGGCTCAACGTCTACTCACGATTGTAATGTCCAAGCATGGTCCACACAGGCACATACATGCAAACAAGGGGAAAAGATAGGGAATAGTACAACAATACAATGAAACAGCACACAAAACTAAGCTAAACTATTCTACACATTACAACGATCGCGTGAGCACGAAAACCACTTAAAACGGAGCTAAGACGCAAAAACTAGGGCTAAAACAAGGTCTAGGGACTTTTCTGTAAGAAAATAGAAGGTTCTAGGGGTTTCTGCGCAAAACTAGGGACTTAAACAAAATTAAACTATAGACGCAGGGGCTAACATGCCAAAGCTCAAGGTCTGGACGGCGGGTTCTATATCTAAGAAGCTCAGGGCCTAAACGCTAAAAACAGGGCTTATCTGGAATTACTTTTGAACGGGGGTGGACTGCGGGTTGATTCCAAGAAACTCAGGGTCTCTTTAGCAAAATAGCACGGCTGAAGAGGTACCTTTTAATCTGGGCCATCGGATCTGGATCGGACGGTTCGGACGTGTTACAGATCGGACGGTCCGATCTGAACGGCTGGGTTCGGACGGTCCGATCTGGATGGGGGAAACGGACGGTCCGATCTGGATCGGATGGTCTGATCTGAATGATGGAATCGGGTCCATTGGATCTAGATCGAAGGGCCGGGATTGAAGGGGTACGCGATCTAATCTCACGTGTTGATCTCGGATCGGGAGGTTAGGGTTAAAAGGGAGCACGGCCGGCGGCGGGGGTCACCGGAGATTGGCTTCCGCGGCGGCGTGTCGCCGGAGCTCATCGAAATCAATGCTCCAGGGGTCAACAAAGCTCGGGTTTGGGCTGGAGAGGACCAGCGTGACATGCGTAATCCACCAAGGGCATTTGCGGGCCTCAGGGTACTCTGGGCATGCGCACGTAGCTGCGGGGGCGGATCTGCGCGGCAGCGCTTGCCGGCGGGCGGCAGTCTGTTCTAAGGAGTGGCCTACGTCTACAAACATCTAGTGCAAAAAGGGGCAGAAGAGGGTGCTGGTGCTCTCCGAGGGCTCGAATTGGCCGGAGAAGCAGCGCAGGGGGTCGACGGCGATGGCGGGTGGCGGAGATGGGGCGGCGCTCGTGGAGAGGGCTGCTGCAAGGGTTCTCCAGGCTCCTACACTCCACGGATCGACACGGAGTGGTGCTGTGAAGGTTCCACGGGGGTTAAGGAGGATGGAAACACGCCGGTGGAGATGAATCGTGGTGGCGGAGCTACTCACCGGTGGCAACGTCTAGTGCAATTCTGGCCGTTGCATGGGCCGGGGTCGCAGGTGAAGAGCTTGGGGAGCTCCCTGGCACGGAGGCGAAGCGATTGCGGGGGTTGGCCGGGTCTGGGGTGTGGTGGAGCGGCGGGTCCGCGGCAGAGCAGGAGATGCTGCACGGCGGAGCAAGGCAGGGATGGCGCTAGGGTTTGGGGCGGCGGCCACGGGGTAGTGGATAAGGAAGCAGGGGGGCTTGCGGGCGCGTTTAAAGAGGAAGGTAGAGATCTCGAGGGGGCGCGCTCGGGGAAGGCAGGCGAGGATCACGGCGGTGTTGCGCGGCCGGTGCTGCGAGGAGGAAGAAAGGAAGGAAGAAGGGAGCGCCGACAGGTGGGGTCGGGCGGTCAGTGAGAGAGAGAGAAGGAGAAAGAGAGCGGGCCGAGCTGGCTGCTGAGGTAGGCGGGGTGAGGAAGCTGGGCCGAGCGTGGGAAAAAGTTGGGCCGCGGGGTAGACTGGGCTGCTGGTTGGACTACTTCTCTATTTTCCTTTCCTTTTTCTTTTTCAAACTCAAACTCAAACCTATTGAATTCAAATAAATTTGAATCCAACTCTAACCACGCAATCAAATAAAACTTATGCACCAGCATGAATGCACAAACATGTTGATCCTAAAAATAAATTTTAATTACTTGTGTAATTTAATTAGACTAAGTGCAAGCTAGGCAAAATAAATACTTAGAAAATTACTGGAGCCAAATTAAATTCATTATAAATCTCAGAATTTTACGTTAGGGTGTTACATCATTACAACTCCTACTCTTTAATGCACAATATAGATATATATAACTTAATAAGTGGAATAATTTGAAATACTGGGTTATGCATCGGGGCTTGCCTTCTTGAGTGGGGCTGGCGTCAGGAATGTCAGAAACTTCTGAGCTTTGGTTTGGGGCTTCAGTTATAACCTTGACGACTTTCGTAGGATCTTCAGAAATCCTTTGCTCGGATTCTGAGACTAGCTCGTAGTCTCCGTCGTTGAGTGTCGCTGACTCTACATGATATGCAATAATTTAAATTAGGTGGTTCTGGAGTTAAGTATTTTATTTCATGATAAAGTTGCAATCCAACCAATTGATAAATACAATTTCATAAAATAGGAGTTTTGAATTCAAATTTACTAAGTATACTTTTTAATTCAATATTAATTTACATAACTTAATAGAATTAAGTCAACAAGTTTGATTTTTATTTTGAAATCCACAAAGGCTGTAGCCTTGAATTTTTGTAGGTAAGCTATCTTCTAGTGGAGGAGCTTACTGTGAATTTTTCATAATTTTTTGAAAACAGAAATTAAAGTGTTTGAATTAAGTTCAGATTTCAAGTTTAAATGCAAACCTTAAGAAAAACAGTGTTGTAAATTCTCAAAATATTCACTATGGACTACTCTATTGTAGAATATCACATGGTAAAAAGATCTAAGCATGAAAACTTTAGTAACATGCTTGAATAAATCTAAACTATTTCTAACTTGATTTGCATAAGTTTAAATTAATTCAAACTAGGGTTCAGTACTATAGGTGAATTTTTCACACCAGATCACTTATATCTTAATCAAGCTACTCACCAAAATTCACAGGAAATAAAGTTAACATGCAAAATTTACACACAAGATACCCTTTTGTTAAACTTTCAAATAACTCTAAAAATATTTGGTTTCAAACTGGACTCCACTAACAAAAGTTGTAGAGTTAAACTTTTGGAGTACAACAAAATTGGTTTGGTAATTTTTGGATTTTTCTACAAATTCCTATGGATTTTACAAGTTGGCTGATTTGAATTAGAGAGGTGGTCCTGATTTCCTACAGAAAGGCCCCTGGAAAGATTCAAATCCTTGCAATTGGATCCTTGGCCGGGCTACACAGGAAAACTGATCGGTGCCGATCAAATTCCGGCGAGGGGGCTCACCGACGGCGAGGGGCAAGTGGGGGAAAAGGTTTAGGGGCTCACGGCGGTCACGGGGGTGGCCGGTGTTGGGGAAGAGAAGGGCCGAGGCGTCGGGTCGACGGCGAACAAAGACGGGCGGCGGAGCTTCAAGGGGCGGCATCGGCGTTCCGATGGCCGGAGTGCTGGAAGGTGGCGGGGAAGTGGTTAAATAGCTTCTACGTGATGATGTGGTGCTGGTGGTGTGCTTGGCCGGGGCTAAGAGGCGATGGATCGACGGGACGACGGCGAGGCCGAGCGGCAGCGGGAGCTCAAGCTAACCGGCGCAGCGGTCCGGTCATTCTGGTGCAAGAGAGCGAAATTGGGCGGGCTTGTGAGCTTCAGTGGGTCACGGCGGTGCTCTAGGAGCACTGGATCGGGGATGGGAAGCGACGGTGGCGGCTATCAACGGTGAGCCGAGGCAGCAGCGGTGCTCCGGTGGGGTGTGGTGGTCGGGAAAGAGAAATTAAGTGGAAATGCACTTGTGTGAGTGCAAGAGGGAGTCCGTGGGAAGCTCCAGGATGTGCTTAAGGCCTAGAAGAAGGCACGGCCGAGCGAGAGTAGGTGCTGGCGTCCGGCGGGGTGCGTGGTGGCTCGGGCGGCGGCGGCGCGACGTGGAGAGGTAGGAGCAGGCTAGCGCGGGCCGGGGAAGCGGCGGTGCGGGTGCTGGGGCGGCACGTGGTGCGAAGAGGGGCGGCGCGGGGGTAGTGGGTGCTCGACATATGGCCGGCGAGGGCGGCGGGGCATCGGGCAGAGAGGAAACAGAGCAGAGGGGCTGGAGGTAGATGAAGGAGATTTAGTTGCAATTTCCCAAAAGTGCAGGGACTCCACTGTAAAGCCTAGTTAACTTTCAAACCATAGCTCAAATGGAAATGTGCCCAAAAGCAAAAATGTAGAGTTCAACAAGATCTACAACTTTGCTTTAATTTTCAGTGGACAAAAGAGCTAAGGATTTGAAATTAACTTAAAACTTGGGAAAGTTTTAAACTTTAATTAAATCCTATTTAAAATCTACACCACACTTGCATCCTTTGGGTAGTTTCACATATATTTGCGGTTTAAAAGCAATTTCTTGACTTTTGCAAAACAACCTTCATATGTTTTGATTTTACCTCCCATTCTCACCCATTTAACACTAAAGGACCTAAATTTTTCAGAATTATATAAAAATATCCTTTTCCCTTAGCATTTAAATTTTAGCACACATACGCAAGATGAAACATGCACACTTTATAATAAAATCTAGTGTGTCTTAACCCTAAATACCTGAATGTTGCAACCTTCCCCCCTAAAAAGAATCTCGTCCCGAGATTCCGGAACAGAATTGAATCGAGCAATTAGATTTGGGAATTGGCTCGAAGGAAAACTAGAAAATTTCGTTGAAGATAGGATTCGGTTTCCCAAGTCGCTTCTTCTTTAGTATGATGATTCCACTGAATTTTGAACATCTTGATGGTTTCTCTTCTAGTACTTCTCTCTTTGGTGTCTAGCACTCTAATGGGATGTTCGATATAAGTTAGATCAGGTCCGATTTCGATGGCTTGGGGATCGATGATCTTGGTAGGAATTTTGATACACTTCCTAAGTTGAGATATATGGAATATATCATGAATGATTGCTAAGTGAGGAGGAAGTTGAAGATGATAAGCTACGGGTCCACAAACTTCGATAATCTCAAAGGGTCCGATGTATCGAGGAGCAAGCTTCCCTTTTATGTCGAACCGTTGAATACCTCGAGTAGGAGATACTCGAAGATACACGAAGTCTCCAATCTGGAACTGTAACGGTCTCAGTCTTCACCTTTTCCTTGGCTTCAATGACAAGGTCAGGTCCAAAGATTTTACGCTCGCCGGTTTGTGACCAACTCAAAGGAGTTCGGCATCGGCGACCGTATAATGCTTCGAACTGAGCCATCTTGAGACTTGTTTGATAACTGTTGTTGTAAGAAAATTCTGCCAATGACAAACATTTGTCCCAATTCTTGTCGTACTGAAGTACGCAGGCTCTAAGCATATCTTCTAGAATCTGATTTATCCTTTCAGTCTGTCTGTCTATCTGAGGATGATATGCGGAGCTTCGAATTAACTTAGTTCCAAGAGCATGTTGAAGTTGCTCCCAGAAACGAGCGATGAATTGCGCTCCATGATCAGAAATGATCGTCTTAGGTATTCCATGAAGACGAACGATTTGATCTAAATAGATCTCGGTATACTTTTTGGCGTTGTATGTAGTATGCACGGGAAGGAAATGAGCGGTCTTGGTTAATCGATCAACAATTACCCAAATGGAGTCATGCTTTAGAGAGGTGTTGGGTAAGCCAACAATAAAATCCATGCTGATATCCTCCCACTTCCAAGAGGGAATGGGTAGAGGTTGAAGAATACCAGCAGTCCTTAGATGACTGGCCTTAATCCTTTGGCAAATGTCGCATTCTGAAACATACTTTGCGATCTCTCGCTTCATACGAGTCCACCAAAAGTTCTGTTTCAAATCCTGGTAGATCTTGGTACTGCAAGGGTGCATGGAGAATTTGGACAGATGGGCCTCGTCCAATATCTGCTTACGAAGCTTATGGTCCTTGGGTACAACGATACGCTCGTTGAAACATAGAACCCCTTCGTGATCTACTCGAAAGCACTTGTATTTTTCTTCTCTTTGTGCTAACTTTTGCTTGATGATTCTGACCCCTTTGTCATGCTGTTGTGCCAGAACGATGTTATCCTTAAGCGTAGCTTCAACTAAGAGATGGTTCAAGCTACCTTGGGAAATGATTTCAAGATTAAGCTTTCTCATCTCTCAAAAAAGAGTTTCATCGAAAGCCTCGACAGATAAGCAAGAGCAATGCGCCTTGCGGCTAAGTGCATCCACAACGACGTTGGCCTTGCCTGGATGATAGTGTACTTCTAGATCATAATCCTTGATAAGTTCTAGCCAGTGTGTTTGCCTCATATTTAGATCTATTTGCGTGAAAATGTACTTGAGGCTTTTATGGTCAGTATAGATATGGCACTTTGTACCCATCAGATGATGTCTCCAGATCTTAAGTACATAGATAACAGCTGCGAGTTCAAGATCATGGGTAGGATAGTTTTGCTCATGAGACCTGAGTGCTCACGATGCATAAGCAATCACTCGGTTGTCCTGCATAAGCACACAAGTCTGATTCCTGAAGCATCGCAATAGATGTCAAAAGGTTTGGAAACATCAAGTTGAGCCAGGACTAGGGCAGTAGTGAGATGTGCTCTGAGAGTGTGAAATGCATCTTCACATTTCTGATCCTAGGAAAATTTAAATCCTTTCTTTAGTCGTTCAATCATGGGCTTGGCTATTCTTGAGAAATCAGGAATGAAATGACGATAATAGCCAGCTAGGCCAAGAAAACTATGAATCTGATGGACTGACGTAGGTGGTTTCCAGTCCAATACTTCTTGAACTTTGCTGGGATCAACGGATATACCGTTATTGGAGATGGTATGTCCTAGAAATTTAACGGTATCCAGCCAAAACTCGCATTTGGAGAATTTGGCGTACAAGTGGTGGTCTCTTAATCTCTAAAGAACAATATGGAGATGTTTCGCATCATCTTCCAGATTTTTAGAATAGATCAAGATGTCATCAATGAAGACTACAATTAATTTATCGAGTTCTTGCATGAAGATAGAGTTCATAAGATACATGAAATATGCTGGAGCATTGATAAGACCAAACGACATGACCAGATATTCGTAGAGTCCATATCTGGTGGAAAAGGCTGTTTTTGGAATGTCACTCGGCCTGATCTTGATTTGATGATAGCCGGAACGAAGATCAATCTTACAGAACTCTTTGGCTCCGGCTAACTAATCAAATAGAACGTCAATGCGGGGCCGAGGATACTTGTTTTTGATGGTTACCGCATTAAGGGGATGATAATCTACACATAGCCTTAAGCTATTGTCCTTTTTCTTCACGAATAGGGCTAGACAACCCCATGGTGAAGCACTCGGACGGATGTAACCCTTATCAAGGAGGTCCTGGAGTTGGATTTTTAACTCTACCAGCTCATTGCGTGGCATACGATAGGGCCTCTTAGAGATGGGTGCTGTACCGGGTTGCAGTTCTATGATAAACTCAATATCCCTATCCGGGGGCATTCCAGGCAAATCATCTGGGAAGACATCTGGATATTCGCAAATAATAGGGATGTCCTTTAACTTAATCCCTTTTACAGTATAGGCACAAGAGTTGTTGCACTCCCGTTGTGGAAGATAGAGAATAGTAGGTTCATGATCGGGTGAATCTATCTCCACGGCTCAGGAAAAGATATCTAATGACACTCGGTGCCTAGTCATCCAATCCATGCCTAGGAGGACATCCATTCCTTGTAGGTCCAATAACAGTAAGTCTGTTTTCATCAAATTGCTACCAACTGAATTGGCACCTTTCTATAGATTTGATTTGATGCGATTTTACCGCCAGGAGCGTTATCATATAGGCTCCCCTAGTAGGATAGAAATCCAGACCTACTTTTGTTCCACACATTGAAATGATAAAACTATGGGTGGCACCAGAATCAAAAAGTATAATCACGGGTTGATGGTTTATAGAGAAAGTACCCGTCATTATTGGCGCACCCTCGGGGAGTTCGGATAGAGTCGTGAAGTTCACCCTCCCCTGGCAGACTTGTACCATTTGCTTCTTGCCCTTGCCCTTGTTGTTCGGGTTGGATGTTTGCCCTTGGAAAGATCTTCTGGGTTGGGGGCAATCCTTAATAAAATGGGATGGGCTGCCGTAATTGAAACAACGATAGTTGTTGTTTCCTTGATTGGATGGTGGAAAGCTCGACCGTGGGCCTTGCTGCTGTTGTTGCTGAGATTGTGGTGTCGGTGGCCGATTGAATCGAGCTTGCTGGGGTGGCCTAGCTACCCATCTGCCTGGTAGATTGTTTCGGGGCGGTGCTCGGTTAGCATGGTTCTGGACCAACCGATACCTTGGCGGTTGTGCAGTTGAGGGTCCCGTGGGTGTCTTCCGTTTCTTTTCTGCCCTATGGGCTGATATGCAATCTTCTTGAGTAATGGCCATATTGACCAGCTCATTGAAGTTGTCGGCTCTTACCAGGTTCAACCGTTCTTTAAGCTTTGTGTCTAGGCCTCGACGGAAATGATCTCGCTTACGGGCATCAGTGTCCACATGATAACCCGCATACTGGCATAGGTGATTGAAGACCTGTGCATATTGCAGAACTGTGCGGGTTCCCTGAGTCAAGGTCAGGAATTCATTGAGCTTTGGCTCAATAAGTCCCTCTGGAATGTGGTGCACTCTGAAAGCAGTCTGGAATTCGTCCCATGTGATAACATGATCAGCCGGCTGCATGGAGTAGTAATGGTCCCACCATATGCGGGCAGTGCCGCGAAGTTGTTGGGCTGCGAAGAGGTCCTTGTTCTCGTCTGAGCATGGTGCAGACAATAATGCAAACTTAGACTCTATAGTGCGGAGCCAGGCGCCAGCATCAAGGGGCTCATCCGCTTTATGGAACAGTGGGGGCTGAGTACTGAGAAAGTCTTGGTAACTAGATGATGGGGGTTCATCACGACCTCAGGACTGGTGATGAAATTGGCCCATCTGAACCTGTACTAGCTGGTTCAGAAGTTCCGTCTGTCGGGCCATGACTTCCACTAGATTTGGCGGGGCTAGTGGCGGTTGTTGGGAACCGCTAGCTTGGTCTGTCCGGAAACCTTCCAGGATTCCACGTGTAGCTCCAACCATCTGAAACAAAGGAGATGTCCATTATTAACACCATGTCCTTACTCCCATTTTCAGAAGATGTACTATCACTAACAGGTTTGTAAGTCACATATTGTGTTCAACCAACTCATTTCAGGTGCAAAGATATTGAAACAAGATAATAGAACACAAGGCTTAGATTTCAAAGAAGACACTGGTTGTCCTTAACATATTACATCCAGGTGGTTCGATTACTACGGGTCAAGCTATATATACACATGCCACATATAGCACAACAATTGGCTCTGGGTCCGATAGACTACCCACTACCTATGTCACAACAGTCTACACTAGTTACATCGGAAAAGATCGACGATTTGGAGGGACTAGAAATCGTCGAGGTCGCCTACGGAGGACTGGCTGCCGGAAGAGGAATGATCTAGTTGAGGATTAGGCTCTAGGTTTCCATGCTCGGAATCGAGATCAGAAACTCCCTCGATTTCCTCTGGGTCTTCTTCTTCGCCTTCAGGTACTACAGGTACAGCAGGAGGTACTGGCTGTTGCTGAAGTTCATCGATGTGAGCATGGGCGTCATCAACCTCAAGAATAAGGTCGTGGATTTGCTCCTGGAGGAACTCGACAATCGTGTTACGTTGAGTGATTATTGCATCACTCTCATTGATCTGATCCTCCCGGTGAAGAATGGTCTCCTCTCGCGCTACGATAATTTCCTCCTTCTCTGTGACCAAGGCTTGAAGCTCTTCTATCTGAGTGACCTGTCGATCAGCATTTCGATAGTGATCTTGAGCTATACCAGTCAATTGACCCATACCATGGCGTAGCAGAATCTGATAGTGGTGCTGGACATTCATGAACCTGATGGTACCACGGAGTGTTTCTTCAGCTGAATCTCCCAACATATGGCCATAATGAGCTATCCAGAAGTTCCACTCAGGATTACTAGAATCTATTGCAGGGAATAGGCTGATAGGATGCCCTGCAACTTCCATGGGATGCTGGTTGCAAAAAATATGGATGGCCTCAAGAGCTGCAGTCTCAATGGTGTCGATGAGATGATAGCCAACCACATCAACCTCGATGGGCTGCCACTGAGAACGGAAAGGGTGCTGAGGAATGGTCATCTTGACTCTGCACCGGGGAACACCTTCTTCCCTATACTCCACTCCATCGTACTGTGGGGGCTCAGTGTAGAAGAATAGACTAAGTGATTCCCATAAAAGATGGGGAAAACCCTCCTAGTGCAAGGCATTGGTATGGAGATGCCCTGCATGATCCCAAAAGATGTTTGAAGGAGCCGCCATCTGAAACAAGAATTCAGATGGTGAGATTTTGAAGGATGCTGAAAACCCAACTAAGACTACCACAAGAATCCTATTGAAACCATACTAATATAGACAACACTCTATTTGTCCTTAAAAGAACAACACATTCAAAGCATTCAGTTTGTTTGATAATGGATTATGCATGCACGTACTATTCGACCTCACAACCAAAACAATTGCCAAATATCCTTGGACTTACGTGATTAATTTCGATGGCATAACACATACGTCTCTCACTAATAACTAATCGATAAGTCCTATCCATCTTAACCTTTTAATCGTGGTTAGTGTACCTGCAGAAGACCATAGGTATATAACATGAACCTTTCATGGCAGCATGACATGAAAGCGTCCCCAAACAGTATGGTTCACTATAGAAATAGTATCCGTACAATTTCCGCCGTACGGACAACGTTAGCATACGTTACATTTGCAACATATTCACGGGGGTACCGTATAAAAAGGGGGTATGAACAGTGATCGACATACCCTGCGCCGAACCATATACTCCCAATATATTCAACCTAAGTTGATATATTGGCAGCATCTCAAGTAGGTCACTGCTTGAGAAACAGCGTTCGGTTCGCATCACCGACGGGAAGGCCAATCTCCCTGAGTTGGCTGAGGATCCTTACCTTCTTACCTTCTTGTCTCGACGTTGAGGAACGGATAATACCAATAGATATCTAGGGTTGGTTGTGCTCGAAAGTAAGTTTTAACAGAAAGTAGTGCTGCAAGTTAGAACTGACTATACATATATATGTACTAGTAGCCACCTGATATGTGACATTCAGGTATTTAGTTTGGTCACATATTAAAGTTTTGGTATGCTTGTATGTGTAAAGCATGGCAAATGTGTAATTTATGTATGCAATATTATGGAAGAAGGGAAATTTATGTAATTAATATTAACAAAAGGTCCTTTTATGCAAAATGGATGGAGATGGGGTAAGAGTTTAAAAAGCATAAGGGTTAGTTGGCAAAAGTGATATCAGTGGTTAAATTTCAAAAAATATGTATGAAATTACCATAGGGTGTATGTGTAAAAGTAATTTTACTTAAGGATTTACGCAAAATATGAAATTATTACTAAGTCTATTTTATCTCCAAAACTATTGCTCAAATGCAGATGAACCTTAAAGAGAAGTTGTAGAGTTTGAAAAACCATGCACTTTTGCTTTTTGGACCATCTTCATTTGAGCATTGGTTTAAAAGTTGCAAGCCCTTTACAGTAAGGCCCCTACCTTTCTCTGATTTTACAGATCAGTCCACAAATCAGTTCATCCCCTTCTTCCTCCCTGCGCTCTCTCCCCCTCTGCTCTGCCACCCTGGTTCCGCTGCCGCCGGCGTAATGCGCCGCCCCTGCTCACCGCCGGCCACCTCCTGTCCTCCCCCATCCACGCGTCAACCTCCTGTCGCCCACCGCTCAAACCTGTTCCCTGTTGGCGCCCCGCCCGTGCGCCACGGCGTTTGTGCAGAGCCGCCCGCCGGAATTACTGCCGCCGCCGCCAAATTTCCCGTGGGCAAGCCCTATCTCTTCCTCTCTTCTACTCTACGACACTGGCGGCTCGCCGTCGATCCGTTTGCCTATAAAATGGCACCCCAGGTCTCCTTGCGCGCACCAGTGCCCCACCGCCCTCCCCATTGCGCCGCCGTGAGCTCGGTCTCTCGTGGGCTCGTCCCTCCGCTCCCTTCCTCCCTAAATTGACCGCACCGTGAGCTCCCCCGTGCCCTACTACATCTTCCCAGCCCGTTCCTTCCCTTCCCCACACGCCGGAACTACCCCGCCGCCGTGCGCCTTCGGCCGCCGGCCCGGCCCACCGTGGGTAGCTCGATTCCGGCCACCCCAAGTCTTCCCGAGACCACCCACAGGTAGCTTTAGCTCTCCTCTTGCTCCCCCTCCTTTTCCCCCTCACCGCCGGCGACTTCCCCGGCCGGAATTTGGCCGGACAGGAGCTTCCTCACCGCCGGCCATGGCCTTGGACTTGATTGCTCTCTGCGTTTTCTTTTCAGGGGGTTAACTGTAAAGTGCAGGGACTAGTTTGTAAGGGGTACTTGTTATTTCATGTGAGAGTTTTCCCTGTCTTGTAAAATTCGTAGTAATTCATAGAAAAATCCAAAAATAGCAAAACCAGTTTTGTTAAAAACTAGATTTCAAATTCTATAACTTTGGTTACTAAGGTTTAGTGTGAAACCATGTACTCTTATCTTTATTTTTAAACCTAAGATTAGGGAATAACTTATGCATAACTTTGATATTCAATGCTTGATTTCTTATAAAGTTTGACCTAAATATTTCATGAACTCTAGATAACTTTGTACAAAGTTGCAAACTTAACTTTAATTTAAACTTAACCTCTTTTATTATGAAACTTTCAAACTTAAAATAAACTTAATGTATAACCTTCTCTAATTGAAATCTTTTAGTATTCACTAATGTGATGTTTTATAATGTTAATATATAATCAAATTTCTATAACCTTTTATGTAAAAGTTTTTGAATTCAAATTTAGTTCATTTCAAATTTAATTTAAATATTCTGGTCCTTATTGCAATACACTCTATCCTATCTTTATAAATAGTGTTTTAAATCCAAAACCTCTTTATTTTATGCATGTTTGTGTGCTAATTGGATGAGTTATAATATTTGAAATGTGAACTTCTAAATTTAATTTTCACCTTATCTCATTTATTGCATCTCATATAGAGTCAACGACACTCGACGACGGAGATTACGAACTGGTCGTAGGACAAGACCAAGGTTTTTCAGAAGATCCAGCACAAGTCGTCGAAGGACTAACTGAAGTTCCGAACCCAAGTTCGGAAATCTCTGACTCTCCTGCCCCCACCCCCACTTCAGAAGGCAAGCCCCGGACATATCCCACTACTTTATTTACACTGCAATCTATATCTATCTATATTGTATCTTGCATTAGGTCTAGGAGTTGAGGTGAAACCCTAGGTGCAAGAATCCTAGGAACCCAATGTAATGCTCCCGAGTCCTTATCGGATAGATGCTCCGCTAATAGGACCGGTAGAAGTCGAGTGATTTCCTGTCAC
Source organism: Panicum hallii (assembly GCF_002211085.1). NCBI lineage: Eukaryota > Viridiplantae > Streptophyta > Magnoliopsida > Poales > Poaceae > Panicum > Panicum hallii. Next base: position 43,518,515 of record NC_038044.1, read on the forward strand.
TCGCGCGATATAGGAGTTGCATGTTTACATTTCTGCAATCACTATAAGGATGACGGACAGGGTCATGTGCTGCATCATGACCTGAAGTTTTACCCTGTCTATTTTGTTAAAAGTTGATAAGGTCGATCCATGTGGTAGTGGTGGCTAAGTTTTTGAAAGTACTAGCCACATGCCGTGAAATATGGTAAGCGGTAAACCTAGTACCCGATTGGCCCGGCAAGTGGACGCGCTTCCACCACTCGACTTTTATTTTATGTTTACACGCACCGACGTGTGGGAGTACGTTCTGCAAGGCAGACAGGAATACGAGTTTTGTAGTCGCGCTACAGACGTATGTCCTGTACACATTGGGTGTGCGTACGGTCCTGCAGTCGCTTGTGGTGGCCCTGATCCACAACCCGGAATATGAGGGAAACGGTTGCTTGGAACGCCCTGTTGGTATTCCGAGCGTGTGAGTTAGGTTTACCTTGCAAGGTTAAATTCGATTCGAATCGTCCGCCTCTCACGAGGATTGAGATTGCTTATCCCTTTTACCACATTGAGTAAGAAGTGGAGCTAATGATGGATAATCTTGATGGATGATAATCACTACCTTGCTTGCTTAGTGTAGGTGCTAATCTAGAATAAATGCTCAACTAGAAAATGAAAGCTAAAACTTGAAAATAGTTCATACTCTTTGTTACTTTTCAGCTGAAAATAAACCCAGAGCCTTTGCAATGCCTTCATGAGTCTAGTTATGGGCTAAGTATACCCAGCCCCGGGTAAGCCTTGCTGAGTATTAGAATACTCAGCCTTGACAATATCTGTTTCAGGTATAACCTACGAGAACCCCACGGACAACCTTGGGTGGCCAACGTCCGTTCCGTTTGGCTGGTCCGTGGAGTGGGACCCGTCCCCGGCCGGCATTGACCCTCCGGAGTGACACCAGGCCCTGGGCTAAGCTTGGTGTCCGTCTTCGCGACGTATGTAGTCGCGTAAAAACTTTCTCTTCCGCTGTGAGTCTAGACAAGCTGTTACGCTTGTCAGTTTGAACATGGTTTGTATGAATTTACTTATCTTTGAACTCGGTTTGTAATAATGTATGTATGATTGTAAATTAAAAAGTTGATGAGCTATTCTGTGATGTGAACTCGCCTTCGTGCGAGGTAAGCCTGCTTCGATCCTGCTGAACCGTGGTTGTATCGGGCGGAGACCCGACAGACCATAGAATTGTTCCGTTTGAAGTGCGTTAAGCTGATTGCGGTTGTACGGCAGTCAATAGCGCACTTGAGCCGGAATAATTCGAGCGGTTCTGCCACAGCTGGTATCAGAGCTGTAGGTTTATCCTTACATCTAGAATAGCTCTTAAAAAGTATTTTCTGGATAAAAGCTGCCAACAAATGAATTTACAAAGTACGTTGGATCCGTTAAGGTTGGTGGTTAGAACGTAAAGCCCTAAGGGTTTATATGGGAAAGTGTCAGGTGGCTAATAGTATCTATATATGTATAGATAGTTCTAACTTGCAGCACTACTTTCCGTCAAAACTTAAATTCCTGCACAACCCAACCTTACTTCCTGTAACGACATCTACGAACGGAGGTAAGAAGGTAAGGATCCTCAGCCAACTGAGGGAGCTTGGCCTTCCCGTCGGTGATGCGAACCGAACGTTGTTTCTCAAGCAGTGGCCTACTTGAGATGCTGCCAATATACCAACTTAGGTTGATTATATTGGGAGTATATGGTTCGGCGCAGGGTATGGCGATCGCTGTTCATACCCCCGCATTTTTGCGGTACCCCCCGTGAATACGTTGTTTCGATAACGTATGTTAACGTTGTCTGTACGGCGGTAATTGTACAGATGCTGTTTCTATAGTGAGCAGTAATGTTTGGGGACGCTTTCATGTCGTGCTGCCATCAAAGGTTCATGAGATATATATATATGTGTATTTTTCTGCAGGCACACTAACCACGCTTACGCTATTAGGATGCGTAGGGTTTATCGATTAGTTATATTTAGTGAGAGACGTATGGTTATGCCACCGGAATTAATCACGTAAGTCCGAACATATTCGGCAGTTGTTTTGGTTGAGAGGACGAGTAGCGCGTGCATGCATCATTTGTCAATAAAAGAATTTCATATATGAGGGACATATTGTTGTATTTGGAAGGGGGTAATGAAGAGCTAAGGACAGCTTTAAGTTGGGTATCTTATATGGGATCTTAGTTTTCCATCTGATTTCCAACCTTTGCTGTTAACAGAATTGGTTATCTTGATCTGTTTATCTTGTACTCTCCCAACAAGATAACAAGTTTTACCATTTGCATCCTGGTCGCAGATGGCAGCACCTTCCAATGTTTTCTGGGATCCGGAAGGGCATCTCCACACCAATGCCCTTCATTGGGAGGGTTTTCCCCGCTTGCTATGGGAATCTTTGCAGGCCTTCCATTATACAGAACCTCCTCAGTATGACGCTGTTGAACATGTGGAAGACGGAATCCATAGGGCCCATGTCAGGATGATTATACCTCAGCATCCTTTTCGTTCACAATGGCAACCTATTGAGATCAGCGCGATGGGCTACAAAATTGTGGACACTATCGAAGCAGCGGCCCTAGAAGCCATTTATGCTTTTTGCAGTCAACACCCCGAGGAAGTTGTAGGACAACCTATTGGTTTGTTTGCCACCACAGATCCTGGTGTAGCGGAGCGAGACCTCGGAACAATTCCTGAAAGTCATAGACTGGAAGGTCCACCAGAAGAAGTAGAGCAAGGAATGAGGCGTTATACGGGCGTGCAATACCACTATCACATGCTGCTACGCCGTGAGATAGGCCATCTGATTACTGCTGTGCGAAGTTTCCACGGGGACGCTGCCAGATACTTCACCCAGGCAGATCAACTTCAAGCAGTGGTAATTGAGAAGAATGGAATAATCGCTACTCAAAACGAGACCATCCATCATCGTGAAGATCAGATCAACGAGAGTGATCACATAATCACTCAGCGGGATACTGTTATTGAATTTCTACAGGCACAAGTTCAAGATCTGATCCTTGCAGTGGATGATGCTCAAGCTCAGATTGAAGAATTGCAGCAGCCCCCGATTCCTCCCGTTGCACCTGCAGCACCTGAAGCTGAAGAAGAAGATCCAGAGGAGATTGAAGGAGTCTCAAAACTTGATTCTGAGCATGGAGACCCTGTCATCAGTCCCCATCATTCCTCTTCTGGTAGCCAGTCATCAGTGGGAAACCTTGATGACTTTTAGCACGTCACTCTCCTTGTTGTAGCTGGAAGTGACCTAGGTGGTGTGTAGTTTACCTAGTTATAAAGCCACCTGTTGTATGTGTGGCATGTACTTTTAGGTAAGAGTTTGTAATAGTTTGAGTGTGTGGATGTAAGATGTAAGGATATTAATATCTATGTAGCAATCCAAATCCTGAGTTTTGGTTATCCTATTCAATATCGGTGCATTTGTTACAAATGGATTGAATGGAATATATGTATTACATTTCCATCTGATAATTGCCTATTATCTAAAATTGGAGCAAGATTATGGTTGATAATGGATGTCTCCTTTATTTCAGATGGTTGGAGCTACTCGTGGAACCCCGGAAGGATTCCGGGCAGGTCAACCTGGTAGTTCTCAACAACCACCACCGCCACCTCCAAACTTGGCCGAGGTTATGGCCCGGCAGACTGAGCTTCTTAATCAACTTGTGCAAGCTCAGATGGGCCATTTTCAGCAGCAACCTCGAGGCCGAGGAGAACCTCTATCGGCTACTTATCAGGACTTTCTCAGCACCCAGCCTCCTTTATTCCATAAGGCCGATGAGCCTTTGGATGCAGATGCCTGGTTGAGGACTATCGAGTCTAAGTTCGCTTTACTGTCAGCTCCATGTTCAGAGGAGAACAAGGTGCTCTTCGCAGCCCAGCAACTCCGAGGCCATGCACGTCTTTGGTGGGATCAGTTTCATGCAATGCAACCCGCCGAACACGTGGTCTTTTGGGATGAGTTTTGGACTGCCTTTCGAGCACATCATATACCAGCAGGACTCATTGAGCGGAAGCTCAATGAATTTTTGAATTTGACTCAAGGTACCCGCACTGTCACCCAGTATGCGCAAGTTTTCAATCACTTGTGCCAGTATGTGGGATCACATGCGGACACTGATGCCCGCAAATGTGATCGCTTCCGTCGAGGCCTAAACACCAAGCTCAAAGAATGGTTGAATTTAGTGAAGGCCAACGATTTTAATGAGTTGGTCAACATGGCCATTACTCAGGAAGATTGCATCGCCGCCCATAGAGCGGAAAAGAAACGAAAAGCACCCACAGGGCCTGCAACTCCACAGTCGCCACGGTATCGGTTGGTTCCAAGCAACGCTCCTCGAGCTCCGCCTCGGGGCAACTTACCTGGCAGATGGGTAGCCCGACCTCCCCAGCAAGCACAATTCAACCGACCACCTCTGCCCCAAACTCAACAACAACCCCAACAAGGTCTGCGGCCGAGCTTTCCGCCAGCTACTCCAGGAAACAACAATAATCGTTGTTTCAATTGTGGAAGCCCGTCCTATTTCATTAAGGATTGCCCTCAACCTAGGAAATCATTCCAAGGGCAAACATCTAATCCAAACTACAAGGGCAAGGGTAAGAGGCAAGTGGTGCAGGTCCGACAAGGGAGGGTGAATCTCACTACACTCTCCGAACTTCCTGAAGGGGCACCAATACTGACGGGTACATTTTCTATCAACCATTACCCCGTTACTGTTCTTTTTGATACTGGTGCCACCCATAGTTTTATCAATACAAAGTTAGGGACTAAGATAGGCTTGGAAATTTGTCCTGTTAATGGGATATATGTGATAACAACTCCTGGTGGTAATACCTCTGCCAATCACGTCTGTAGAGGCGTACCAATTCAAATGGGCAACCATCTGATGAGGGCAGATTTATTATTGTTAGATCTAAAAGGAACGGATGTTCTTTTAGGAATGAATTGGATGACCCAGTACCATATATCCATAGATATCCCTTCCCGCATGGTGGAGATAGGTTCATTAGAGAACGAACCTACTCTTCTTTATCTCCCACCATCGAAGTCGTTCAACTCTTACACCTATGCCGTATCTGGGGTCAAGCTAGAAGATATTCCAGTCGTCTGTGAATATCCAGATGTATTTCCGGATGACTTACCCGGAATGCCCCCAGACAGAGATATCGAGTTCATTATAGAACTCCAACCTGGTACAGCCCCTATCTCTAAGAGACCTTACCGAATGCCTCCTAATGAGTTAGCCGAGTTAAAAACCCAACTCCAAGATCTCTTAGACAAAGGCTTTATTCGTCCAAGTGCATCACCATGGGGTTGTCCAGCCTTATTTGTAAAAAAGAAAGACAATAGCTTGAGGCTATGTGTCAATTACCGTCCTCTCAATGCGGTGACTATCAAAAATAAGTATCCACTACCCTGCATTGATATCCTCTTTGATCAATTAGCCGGAGCCAAGGTGTTTTCTAAAATAGATCTTCGTTCCGGCTATCATCAAATTAAGATTCGACCCAGTGATATTCCAAAAACAGCCTTCTCCACTCGATATGGTCTATACGAGTATCTTGTCATGTCATTTGGTCTCACTAATGCCCCAGCCTATTTCATGTACCTAATGAATTCTGTTTTCATGCAAGAGCTCGACAAGTTTGTCGTGGTCTTCATTGATGATATCTTGATCTATTCTAAAACTCCAGAAGATCATGCTAAACATCTTCATATCATCCTTCAGCGATTAAGAGACCACCACCTGTATGCCAAATTCTCTAAATGTGAATTTTGGCCAGATACAGTCAAATTCCTGGGTCATACCATTTCTAGTGACGGAATATCCGTCGATCCCAGTAAAGTACAAGAAGTAATGGATTGGAAACCTCCGACTTCCGTCCATCAGATTCGTAGTTTTCTCGGTCTAGCTGGCTATTATCATCGCTTCATTCCTGACTTTTCCAGAATAGCCAAACCTATGACCAAACTACTAAAGAAAGGTGTAAAATTTTCCTGGGATCAAAAATGCGAAGATGCATTTCATATTCTCAGAAATCATCTTACGACGGCTCCAGTTTTAGCTCAACCAGATGTCTCAAAACCTTTTGACATCTACTGTGATGCGTCGGGAACTGGACTTGGTTGTGTACTTATGCAAGACAACCGAGTAATTGCATATGCATCACGAGCACTTAGGGTTCATGAACAGAACTACCCTACTCATGACCTTGAACTTGCAGCCGTTGTCCATGCCTTGAAAATCTGGAGGCACCATCTGATGGGTACGAAATGTTATATTTATACCGATCATAAAAGCCTCAAGTATATCTTTACACAGGCAGATTTGAATATGAGGCAAAGGCGCTGGCTAGAACTTATCAAAGATTATGATTTGGAAGTCCATTATCATCCAGGCAAGGCCAATGTCGTTGCAGATGCCCTTAGTCGCAAGGCGCATTGTTCTTGCCTATCCATTGAAGCATTCGACGAAACTCTCTGTTGGGAAATGAGTAAGCTCAACTTAGAGATTGTTTCCCAAGGTGATTTAAATCATCTTTCGGTTGAAGCCACACTTAGAGATAGTATTGTTCTAGCGCAACAGCGTAATAAAGGGATCAGAATCATTAAACAGAAGATAAAATAAGGAGAAGGGAAGTATAAATGCTTCCGAGTTGATCCTAAAGGGGTTTTATGGTTCAACGAACGTATTGTTGTACCCAAGGACCATAGGCTCCGCAGGCAAATAATGGACGAGGCCCACTTGTCCAAATTCTCGATACATCCTGGCAGTACGAAGATGTATCAGGATCTGAAACAGAACTTTTGGTGGACTCGTATGAGACGAGAGATAGCCAAATATGTGTGTGATATCTGCCAAAGAGTCAAAGCCAGTCATTTGAAGACTGCTGGTATCCTTCAACCTCTACCCATTCCCTCGTGGAAGTGGGAGGATATCAGTATGGACTTTATTGTTGGCTTGCCCAACACTTCTCGGAGGCATGACTCTATTTGGGTAATCGTTGATCGATTAACCAAGACTGCACATTTCCTTCCCGTGCATACTACGTATATTGCCAAGAAGTATGCCGAGATCTATTTAGATCAAATTGTTCGTCTTCATAGAGTACCTAAGACGATTATTTCTGATCATGGAGCACAATTTGTCGCTAGGTTCTGTGAGGAACTTCATGATGCTCTTGGGACTAAGTTAATTCGAAGCTCTGCCTATCATCCTCAGACAGATGGGCAAACTGAGCGAATAAACCAGATTCTGGAAGATATGCTCCGAGCTTGTGTACTCCAATTTGACAAAAACTGGGATAAATACTTGTCATTAGCAGAATTCTCTTACAATAATAGCTATCAGACAAGTATTAAGATGGCCCCATTCGAAGCATTATACGGTCGCCGATGCCGAACTCCTTTGAGTTGGTCACAAACCGGCGAACGTAAAATTTTTGGACCCGATCTAGTTATAGAAGCAGAGGATAAAGTCAAGCTTATCCAGAATAATCTAAAGGCCGCCCAATCTCGACAGAAAAGCTACGCGGATATACGAAGAAGACCGTTACAGTTTCACGTCGGAGACTTCGTATATCTTCGAGTATCTCCTATCCGAGGTGTTCAAAGATTCGGTGTAAAAGGAAAACTGGCTCCTCGATACATCGGACCCTTTGAAATCCTTGAGATCTGTGGACCTGTAGCTTACCGTCTCCAACTTCCACCTCAATTAGCGGCCATCCATAACATCTTTCATGTATCTCAACTCAGAAAGTGTATTAAGATCCCCACCGAGATCATCGATTCCCAAGCTATCGAAATCGAACCAGATCTGACTTATCCGGAACATCCCATCAGAATCCTTGACACTAAAGAAAGAAGTACCAGAAGAGAGACCACCAAAATGTATAAGATTCAATGGAACCATCACACAGCGGAAGAAGCAACATGGGAAACCGAAACTTATCTTCAACACAACTTTCCCGATTTCTTCCAAACCAATCTTCAAGCTTAATCTTCCTGTCCCATCCTGCTTCGGAATCTCGGGACGAGATTCTTTTTAGGGGGGAAGGCTGTGACATTCAGGTATTTAGTTTGGTCACATATTAAAGTTTTGGTATGCTTGTATGTGTAAAGCATGGCAAATGTGTAATTTATGTATGCAATATTATGGAAGAAGGGAAATTTATGTAATTAATATTAACAAAAGGTCCTTTTATGCAAAATGGATGGAGATGGGGTAAGAGTTTAAAAAGCATAAGGGTTAGTTGGCAAAAGTGATATCAGTGGTTAAATTTCAAAAAATATGTATGAAATTACCATAGGGTGTATGTGTAAAAGTAATTTTACTTAAGGATTTACGCAAAATATGAAATTATCACTAAGTCTATTTTATCTCCAAAACTATTGCTCAAATGCAGATGAACCTTAAAGAGAAGTTGTAGAGTTTGAAAAACCATGCACTTTTGCTTTTTGGACCATCTTCATTTGAGCATTGGTTTAAAAGTTGCAAGCCCTTTACAGTAAGGCCCCTACCTTTCTCTGATTTTACAGATCAGTCCACAAATCAGTTCATCCCCTTCTTCCTCCCTGCGCTCTCTCCCCCTCTGCTCTGCCACCCTGGTTCCGCTGCCGCCGGCGTAATGCGCCGCCCCTGCTCACCGCCGGCCACCTCCTGTCCTCCCCCATCCACGAGTCAACCTCCTGTCGCCCACCGCTCAAACCTGTTCCCTGTTGGCGCCCCGCCCGTGCGCCACGGCGTTTGTGCAGAGCCGCCCGCCGGAATTACTGCCGCCACCGCCAAATTTCCCGTGGGCAAGCCCTATCTCTTCCTCTCTTCTACTCTACGACACTGGCGGCTCGCCGTCAATCCGTTTGCCTATAAAATGGCACCCCAGGTCTCCTTGCGCGCACCAGTGCCCCGCCGCCCTCCCCATTGCGCCGCCGTGAGCTCGGTCTCTCATGGGCTCGTCCCTCCGCTCCCTTTCTCCCTAAATTGACCGCACCGTGAGCTCCCCCGTGCCCTACTACATCTTCCCAGCCCGTTCCTTCCCTTCCCCACACGCCGGAACTACCCCGCCGCCGTGCGCCTTCGGCCGCCGGCCCGGCCCACCGTGGGTAGCTCGATTCCGGCCACCCCAAGTCTTCCCGAGACCACCCACAGGTAGCTTTAGCTCTCCTCTTGCTCCCCCTCCTTTTCCCCCTCACCGCCGGCGACTTCCCCGGCCGGAATTTGGCCGGACAGGAGCTTCCTCACCGCCGGCCATGGCCTTGGACTTGATTGCTCTCTGCGTTTTCTTTTCAGGGGGTTAACTGTAAAGTGCAGGGACTAGTTTGTAAGGGGTACTTGTTATTTCATGTGAGAGTTTTCCCTGTCTTGTAAAATTCGTAGTAATTCATAGAAAAATCCAAAAATAGCAAAACCAGTTTTGTTAAAAACTAGATTTCAAATTCTATAACTTTGGTTACTAAGGTTTAGTGTGAAACCATGTACTTTTATCTTTATTTTTAAACCTAAGATTAGGGAATAACTTATGCATAACTTTGATATTCAATGCTTGATTTCTTATAAAGTTTGACCTAAATATTTCATGAACTCTAGATAACTTTGTACAAAGTTGCAAACTTAACTTTAATTTAAACTTAACCTCTTTTATTATGAAACTTTCAAACTTAAAATAAACTTAATGTATAACCTTCTCTAATTGAAATCTTTTAGTATTCACTAATGTGATGTTTTATAATGTTAATATATAATCAAATTTCTATAACCTTTTATGTAAAAGTTTTTGAATTCAAATTTAGTTCATTTCAAATTTAATTTAAATATTCTGGTCCTTATTGCAATACACTCTATCCTATCTTTATAAATAGTGTTTTAAATCCAAAACCTCTTTATTTTATGCATGTTTGTGTGCTAATTGGATGAGTTATAATATTTGAAATGTGAACTTCTAAATTTAATTTTCACCTTATCTCATTTATTGCATCTCATATAGAGTCAACGACACTCGATGACGGAGATTACGAACTGGTCGTAGGACAAGACCAAGGTTTTTCAGAAGATCCAGCACAAGTCGTCGAAGGACTAACTGAAGTTCCGAACCCGAGTTCGGAAATCTCTGACTCTCCTGCCCCCACCCCCACTTCAGAAGGCAAGCCCCGGACATATCCCACTACTTTATTTACACTGCAATCTATATCTATCTATATTGTATCTTGCATTAGGTCTAGGAGTTGAGGTGAAACCCTAGGTGCAAGAATCCTAGGAACCCAATGTAATGCTCCCGAGTCCTTATCGGATAGATGCTCCGCTAATAGGACCGGTAGAAGTCGAGTGATTTCCTATCACTCGCGCGATATAGGAGTTGCATGTTTACATTTCTGCAATCACTATAAGGATGACGGACAGGGTCATGTGCTGCATCATGACCTGAAGTTTTACCCTGTCTGTTTTGTTAAAAGTTGATAAGGTCGATCCATGTGGTAGTGGTGGCTAAGTTTTTGAAAGTACTAGCCACATGCCGTGAAATATGGTAAGCGGTAAACCTAGTACCCGATTGGCCCGGCAAGTGGACGCGCTTCCACCACTCGACTTTTATTTTATATTTACACGCACCGACGTGTGGGAGTACGTTCTGCAAGGCAGACAGGAATACGAGTTTTGTAGTCGCGCTACAGACGTATGTCCTGTACACATTGGGTGTGCGTACGGTCCTGCAGTCGCTTGTGGTGGCCCTGATCCACAACCCGGAATATGAGGGAAACGGTTGCTTGGAATGCCCTGTTGGTATTCCGAGCGTGTGAGTTAGGTTTACCTTGCAAGGTTAAATTCGATTCGAATCGTCCGCCTCTCACGAGGATTGAGATTGCTTATCCCTTTTACCACATTGAGTAAGAAGTGGAGCTAATGATGGATAATCTTGATGGATGATAATCACTACCTTGCTTGCTTAGTGTAGGTGCTAATCTAGAATAAATGCTCAACTAGAAAATGAAAGCTAAAACTTGAAAATAGTTCATACTCTTTGTTACTTTTCAGCTGAAAATAAACCCAGAGCCTTTGCAATGCCTTCATGAGTCTAGTTATGGGCTAAGTATACCCAGCCCCGGGTAAGCCTTGCTGAGTATTAGAATACTCAGCCTTGCCAATATCTGTTTCAGGTATAACCTACGAGAACCCCACGGACAACCTTGGGTGGCCAACGTCCGTTCCGTTTGGCTGGTCCGTGGAGTGGGACCTGTCCCCGGCCGGCATTGACCCTCCGGAGTGACACCAGGCCCTGGGCTAAGCTTGGTGTCCGTCTTCGCGACGTATGTAGTCGCGTAAAAACTTTCTCTTCCGCTGTGAGTCTAGACAAGCTGTTACGCTTGTCAGTTTGAACATGGTTTGTATGAATTTACTTATCTTTGAACTCGGTTTGTAATAATGTATGTATGATTGTAAATTAAAAAGTTGATGAGCTATTCTGTGATGTGAACTCGCCTTCGTGCGAGGTAAGCCTGCTTCGATCCTGCTGAACCGTGGTTGTATCGGGCGGAGACCCGACAGACCATAGAATTGTTCCGTTTGAAGTGCGTTAAGCTGATTGCGGTTGTACGGCAGTCAATAGCGCACTTGAGCCGGAATAATTCGAGCGGTTCTGCCACATGATAATTCCCATATAAATCCCTAGGGCTTTACGATCTAAGCACCATCCTTAACGAATCCAACGTACTTTGCAAATTCTTTTATTAAGTAAGTTTTATCCTGAAAATATTTTTAAGAGCTGCTGCGGTGTAAGAGTAAACCTATAGCTCTGATACCAGCTGTGGCAAAACCGTCTGAATTATTCCGGCTCAAGTGCGCTAGTCATCGCTATACAGCCGATACTAACTCAACGCACTTCAAACGGAACAACCCGTTGGTCTGTCGGGTCTCCGCCCGATGCAACCCCGCACCACTACAACCCCAGTCCATTAGGCGGCATATGTTAGGCGGCATATGTTAGGGTCTCTTAGAAATGGGGGCTGTGCTAGGTTGTAATTCTATGACAAATTCAACATCTCTATCTGGAGGCATTCCGGGCAAATCGTCCAGAAACACATCGGGGTACTCACACACAACAGGGATGTCTTCTAACTTGATCCCTTTTATGGCATATACACTAGAGCTGACATATTCCTGCTGTGGAAGATGAAGGATGGTATGTCCATATTCCGGGGAGTTTATCTCAACTATTCGAGAAAAGATATCTAGAGATACCTGATGTCTTGTCATCCAATCCATACCTAGGAGAATATCCTTTCCTTCTAGGTTTAATGAAATTAAGGCTGTTCTTATTAGAGTGCTACCCAACTGGATTGGTACATCTCTACAAATTTGATTTGATGCAATTCTACCTCCAGGGGTTGTTATCATATAAGTTCCGTTAGTGGGGTAGAAATCCAAACTTATTTTGGTCCCAAACCTTGTACTGATAAAACTATGGGTTGCACCAGAATCAAAAAGTATAATAGCAGGGTGATGGTGTAGAGTGAATGTACCCGTCATCACTGGTGCACCTTCCGGAATTTTTGACAGCGTAGTGAAATTTACTCTTCCTTGACGGACTTGCATGACCTGCCTCTTGCCTTTGTTCTTGGGGTTGGAGTTGGAGGCCTGTCCGGGGAATGGCTGCTGAGGAGGTCTAGCTACCCATCTGCCTGATGGAACATTTTGGGGCGGAGCTCAAGGAATTGGGTTCTGGACCAACCGATACCTTGAAGGTTGTAACTTCGAGGGCCCAGGTGATACTTTCTGCCTTTTCTCAGCACGATGTGCTGAAATACAATCTTCTTGGGTAATGGCCATGTTGACCAATTCATTGAAGTTTTCAGCCCTAACCAGATTCAAGCGTTCCTTCAGCTTGGTGTTCAGTCCACGACGGAATCGATCTCTTTTCTTGGCATCCGTGTCAGCATGATAGCCCGCATACTGGCACAGGTGATTGAAAGCCTGTGCGTATTGAAGTACAGTGCGGTTTCCTTGGGTAAGTGCCAAAAATTCATTGAGCTTTCGCTCAATGAGTCCTTCCGAGATATGGTACAACCTAAAGGCGGTTTTGAATTCTTCCCATTTGACAACATGTCCATCCGGTTGCATAGCATATTAGTTGTCCCACCAAATGCGAGCATTACCACGGAGCTGTTGGGCTGCAAAGAGAGTTTTATTTGCTTCGGAGCATGGGACGGAGAGTAATACAAACTTGGATTCGATGGTACGGAGCCAGGCATCTGCATCAAGGGGTTCCTCAGTCTTATGAAAGAGCGGGGGCTGCGTACTGAAGAAATCCTGATAACCAGCCGATGATTGTTCTTCACGTCCACGTTGAGGAGAACGGAACTGATGTTGCTGGGCCTGCACTAGCATGTTCAGAAGTTCGCTCTGACGGGCCATCACTTCCGTTGGATTTGGCGGTGGCGAAGGTGGGTGTTGTGATCCACTAGCCTGGTCTGGTCTGAATCTGTAACGCCCGCGTTTTTATCTTATTTAAATTACATTACCAATCACTCGCTTAAAAATCTTTTAAACCTTTTCCGCCGCTTGAGCTCCTGAAGCCCACCTCCCAATTTTCCGCCGTTCCGACATCGCGCAGTCTCTTCCTCTTTTTCCGCGAAGTCGCCCGCCCCTTTTCCTTTTCCACAACCCTGCCGTCCCGTTACATCACCATCGTGTCGCGGTCGGCCGCGTGCGCCTGCCCGGGCGCGACCGTCAGCGCCGCGCGCGTGTTCTATCTTTTCTTTTCTCATATTTTGTTTCAATCCATTTTATTTCTCTCTTCTAATTTTTTCCTAGACTCTTTTTTTTGCGCTGGCTTCCTCTTTCTTTTCTCCCCTATGCTGCCTGCTGCCTGCTCGAGCTGTAGCCTGCTCCTTGCGCGCACGCGCGGGCCAGCGCATGACCCGCTGCTGCCCGTGCACGCCAAGCCGCGCGTGCGGCCCGCTGCTGTGCTGGCCTGTCCCGTCTCGTCCCTTCACCCTCGCAGCTCGCACTTTGTCCCCGAGCATCCCGGCCGCCATTAATGGCGAGGCCCCTGTACTGCCCGTGACCCCCCCATGCCGGCCATCCCCCCCCTTTTCCTCTCGGCTTATAAATCAGACCCCAAGCCGCCCCCACTCCTCCCACACCGCCCCAACACCTCTCCCCCTCTACCTCACGCTGCAGCTCACCACCGCTGCTCACCATTGCCGCCCACCACCCATCACCGTGGACAGCCCTCCGTAGACCGTCCCCGCACGAGGTGAGGGCCGGAATCGGACCCCCTCGGCCTCCTCTCTACTTTTTCCCCCTCCCCGGGTGTTGTCATGCTCCAGGGGGCCGGCGCCCATGGCCTGGCCACCCCCCTCCTACTATTCCCCTCCCCCTCCTGTTCGGTCTTGAGGAAGAAGGAAGGCAGACTTGTGCATAACCCCCTCCACTTTTCCTCCTTATGCAGTCCGCAGCCCCCATTTCATGCGACGTTATGTTCTGAATCGATTCCAAACTCCACCACGCATCAAATATTCCCTCCAGGTCCCAAGATCCACATCCAACAAATATAATAGCCTCCTCTATTTTTAATAGAAGCTCTCTATTTCCCTTTTCAGCTCATCGGCGAACTTTGTTTTATTGTGTGATTGTTTGTGTGTTGTAGCCGATGGTGTGACCGAGGAGGAGCAGGACCGCGAGCCGGAGCCCGAAGACCCATACCTCGAGGAGGAGCTTCCGGAAGGCTTTGAGGACGGCAAGTCCAATCCCATCCTTTGATGCATATTTATCCCAGTTTTATAAACGCAACCTATTGGCCTGTTTTATAAAATACATGTTTTATTGCAAGACATGGTTGGATAGCCACCCCTTGATTGTTATGACTATTCCTTGATGTCCTAGGTTAATGTCTATATAGGATTTGCCCTGTTGGACATTAACTACTGCTAGAGATGCTTATTACCTTTTATTCCCTTTATTATATTTTAATCATGACCACAAAGCGCTTTACCGAAAATAAGGGTGTGAGTGTTTTAAAAGATAAAATGGGATTTTGGGAAAATCAAAGAAAGATATAACCCGATGAGATGGACGGTGTTTTCTGTGTGAAATGCCACTGGTGTGCTTGTACCTTTGTGGTTGAGTATGGTTGGGAGATGTCCGTCTTGTCAATGTAAGGATGAACTGAGGTGTCATCTTGCCTAACCCACTTATCGTACAACCACTCGACCGTTGTGTGGGCAACGGCTTAGCATAAACCCCACTAGTTGTCCTGCTAGCCAAAAGGAGAGCGGGTGAGCAACGGGAGATCATGGAGAAGGGATACGATCTGTGTGAGTTATGTCCCGGTTATGACTTTGTTGATAGGTCATTAACCCCATGGTTGCTTCCGTGTTGGCTAGTTAGATTCAGCTACGGTGGGTAATGGCTTTGTTAGGATCCGCCGCGACATTAAGGTGTTCGTAGTGCGGTACCCTACTTGTGGGTAAAGTGTACAACCTCTGCAGAGTGTAAAATCTATTCGAATAGCCGTGTCCACGGTATTAGATGAGTTACGGCATGGTCACTTCAATAGACATTTTGGGATGATTGGTTTTGTGTCGTGAGTTGTTTTGAAAGTGCCCGACAGTTGTGCAGTGAGCTACTGTGGATGAGGAGTCCGGTAGTATTAAAACTTGGATCCTTTTGTATAGGATCAACCCCACTTATTATTCGATTACTATAGAAATGTCTTGAGAAAACTCTTTTATTAAATGAACCCTTGCATGTGTAAAACCTCGCTTTATCGCAAATGAACCCTAGCCTCCTCCTTGATATATCCATGCATGATCTTTCTTATTCCCCTCCGCGGGTGTGGTTGGACTTCTTGAGTACGTATATACTCACTCTTGCCTAGTTTTTACAGAGGAGGATCCGAACTTCGTCCCTGAAGACGTCTAGTAGGTCGCCGTCCTGCACCCAACCTTGCCTGTGGTTCAGGGTCTCCACAGGAAGCTTACCGTGGCGCAAGACTCTGATGTTATCTTAGATTTCGTTGGCACTTTGGTTTGGTTTGTAGTCCTTATGTTGTCCCTCTTGATAGTGGCGCTTCAGTGCCCGCTGCCTTGACGGTTTGTACGGTAATGAACCATCTGATATAATAAATGTGTTATCAGCCTCCTGAGACTGATATTTGTATCACATTTAGTCACCTCTATTGAGGGGACGCTTCAGGTGGTATCAGAGCCGTAGGTTGGCCGTAGGACGCGACCCTTAAGACCGAGGACATTTTCTAAGCCATTTCCCACTAGATCTTTCCCCACTTAACTCACCTTTCCACACGGCACTTACCTTTGGCCCTTGTCTGATTCCAGATGGCTGACAATGGATGGAGTGACGGAATCTGCCCCGCAGAACCTGGCCTCCCGAAATTATTGCTACTCAGCCTAGAACGCGTCGGAGTTGTGGACCCACCGGAGTACACCTACCGGGAGTACAACTTTAGAGGGACCCTTCGGTCTGACCTGATGATCTTCGTGGGAAAAAGCACACTTTACCCCGACGTGGATCCCTGGTTCATCTCCACCACTGGCTTTGGGTTCTCAGACACCTACCGAAAGGCTGCCCGAAAAGCCCTGCGACGCCTACGTGTGACACTCAGGTAATTAGCTAGGTCATACCTCAGAATTTAAGTATGCTTGTATGTTCAAAGTTTGGCAAAAATGTATTTTATGTATGCAATGCTATGGAAGAAAGGATGTTTATGCAATTAATATTGACTAAAGGTCCTTTTATGCAAAATGGATGGAGATGGGGGAAAAGTTTAAAAGCATAAGGGTTATTTTGCAAAAAGTGATATCAGTGGTTAAATTTCAAAAATATGTATGAAATTACCATAGGGTATATGTGTAAAAGTAATTTTACTTAAGGATTTACACAAAATGTGAAATTATTACTAAGTCTATGTTATTTCCAAAACTATTGCTCAAATGCAGGTGAACCTTAAAGAGAAGTTGTAGGGTTTGAAAAACCATGCACTTTTGCTTTTTGGACCATCTTCATTTGAGCATTGGTTTAAAAGTTGCAAGTCCTTTACAGTAAGGCCCCTGCCTTTCTCTGAAATTACAGATCAGTCCGCAAATCAGTTCATCCCCTTCTTCCTCCCTGCGCTCTGCCCCCCCCCTGCTCTGCCTCCCCTGCTCTTCTGCCACCGGCGTAATGCGCCGCCCCTGGTTCACCGCCGGCCATCTCCTGCGTCTGCCCCGCCCACGCGTCGCCCTTCTACTCGCCCACCGCTCTACTCCTCCCCCTGCTGGCGCCTTCCTCGCGTGCCACGGCGTCCGCGCAAGGCCCGCGCCGCCCGCCAGCGCCTCTGTCGCCGCCGGGTTTCCTGCAGTTCCCCTCCCCCGTAGCGCCTGAAATCAAGCCGTGCTCGTCGTGCTTATCCTTCTCCCCCGCTTTGCCTATAAAAGGATGCTCCAGGCCCTTCGCGCGCGAACAGAAAACCGCCGCTCCTCCATTGCCGCCGCCGTGAGCTCGGGTCGCCGTGGAACTCCCTCCTCCGTTCTTTCCCTCCCCAAATCGACCGCACCGTGAGCTCCCCCGTGCCTTACAGAACCTCCCCAGCCAGCCCTCTCCCTCCTTCGCCCACCGGAAGTACCCCGCCGCCGGACATCCTTGGCCGCCGGTCTGGCCCTCCGTGGACAGCCCGATTCCGGCCATTCCGAGCCCCCCCGAGACCACCCACAGGTAGCCCGAGGCCCCCTCGTGCTCCCCCTTTCTTATTCCCTCACCGCCGGCGATCCCTACGGCCGAATTTGGCCGGACCAGTACCTTCCCCCACCGCCGGCCATGGTCTGGATTCAATTGCTTGGAATGCTTTCTTTCCAGGGGGCTAGATGTTAAATACAAGGACTAGTTTGTAAGGGGTACCTGTTATTTCATGTGAGAGTCTTTTCTGCCTTGTAAAATTCATAACAATTCACAGAAAAATCTAAAAATAGTGAAACCAATTTTGTTAGAAAATAGATTTCAAACTCTATGATTTTTGTTAATGGAGTTTAGTGTGAAACAAAATACTTTTGCCTTTATTATAAATCTAAGATTAAGGGGTACTACACACTTGACCTTGTCATTTCATGCTCTATTGTTTTTCTTAAAGTTTAGCATGAATGTTCTTTAAGCCCTAAGTAACCTTGTGCAATTTCAAACTCAAAATTCGATTTAAACTTAACATCTTTAATTTGAACTTTCAAATTTAAAATAAACCTAATGTATAGCCTTCTTTAATTGGAACCTTTTATCATTCATAAATGTAATATTTATAATGTTTAATATATAAATAAATTTCTATAATCTTTTATTTAAAAGCTTTTAATTCAAATTTTGGTTCATTTAAAATTTAATTTAAATGTTTCAGTAAATTCTACCATATCTTTATAAATAGTGTTTTAAATCTAAAACCTCTTTACTTTATACATGTTTGTGTGTTAATTGGATGAGTTATAAGATTTGGAATGTGAACTTCTAAATTTAAATTTCACCTTATTTGATTTGTTGCATCTCATATAGAATCTACGACACTCGACGACGGGGATTACGAACTGGTCTTAGGGCAAGACCAAAGCTTTCCAGAAGATCCAGCACAAGTCATCGAAGGGCTAACTGAAGCTCCGAACCCGAGTTCGGAAATCTCTGACACTCCTACCCTCACCCCCACCCCAGAAGGCAAGCCCCGGTCATACCCTACTATTTTATTTACACTGCAATCTACGTCTATTATTATTATATCTTGCATTAAGTCTAGGAGCTGTAATGAAACCCTAGATGCATGAATCTTAGGATCCAATGTATTGTACCTGAGTCCTTATCGCTTAGATGCTCTGCTAAATAGGGCCGGTAGAAGTCGAGTGATTTCCTGTCACTCGCGCGATATAGGAGTTACATGTTTACATTTCCGCAGTCACTATAAGGATGACGGACAGGGTCATGTGATGTATCATGACCTGGAAGTTGACCCTGTCTGTTTCGTTAAAAGTTTTAAGGCCGAAATGTATGGTAGTGGTGGCTAAGCGTTTGAACAGCACTAGCCACATGCCGCGAAATATGGTAAAGCGGTAAGCCTAGTAACCGATCGGCCCGGCAAGTGGGTATATTCCCACCACTCGATCTATTTGGTTCTTTTCACGCACCGACCTGTGGGAGTACGTTCTGCATGGCAGACAGGAATACGGGTTTTGTAGTCGCGCTACAGACGTATGTCCTGCACGAGTGATGTGCGTACGGTCCTGCAAGTCGCTTGTGGTGGCCTGCCCACGAGTCGGAATGAAAGGTAAACGGTTGCTTCGGAAAGCCCTGCCGGTAATCCCAAGCGTGTGTGTTAGGTTTACCTTGCAAGGTTAAATTCGATTCGAATCGTCCGCCTCTCACGAAGCTTGAGATTGCTTATCACTTCTGCCACATTGAGTAAGAAGTGGAACTAATGGTAGATAATCTTGTTGAATGATAATCACTACCTTGCTTGCTTAGTGTAGGTGCTAATCTAGAATAATTACTCAACTAGAAGATGAAAGCTAAAACTTGAAAATAGTACATACTCTTTGTTACTTTTCAGCTGAAAATAAACCCAGAGCCTTACAAAGCCTACATGGGTCTAGTTACGGGCTAAGTATACCCAGCCCCGGGTAAGCCTTGCTGAGTATTAGGATACTCAGCCTTGCTAATGTCTGTTTCAGGTATAACCTTTGAGAATTCCACGGACAACTTGGTGTGGCCAACGTCCGTTCCTTTTGGCTGGTCCGTGGAGTGGGACCCGTTTCCGGCCGGCACAGACCCTCCGGAGTGACACCAGGCCTTGGGCTAAGCTTGGCGTCCGTCTTCGCGACGTGTGTAGTCGCGTAAAAACTTTTTCTTCCGCTGTGAGTTTAGACAAGCTGTTACGCTTGTCAGTTTGAACATGGTTTGTATGAATTTACTTATCTTTGAACTCGGTTTGTAATAATGTATGTATGGTTGTAAATTAAAAAGTTGATGAGCTATTCTGTGATGTGAACTCGCCTTCGTGCGAGGTAAACCTGCTTCGGTCCTGCTGAACCGTGGTTGAATCGGGCGGAGACCCGACAGACCAAAGGATTGTTCCGTTTGAAGTGTGTTAAGCTGATTGCAGTTGTACGGCGATCAATAGCGCACTTGAGCTGGAATAATTCGAGCGGTTCTGCCACAGCTGGTATCAGAGCTGTAGGTTTATCTTTACATCTAGAATAGCTCTTAAAAAGTATTTTCTGGATAAAAGTTGCCAACAAATGAATTTACAAAGTACCTTGGATCCGTTAAGGTTGGTGGTTAGAACGTAAAGCCCTAAGGGTTTATATGGGAAAGTATCAGGTGGCTAATAGTATCTATATATGTATAGATAGTTCTGACTTGCAGCACTACTTTCCGTCAAAACTTAAATTCCTGCACAATCTAACCTTACTTCCTGTAACGACATCTACGTACAGAGGTAAGAAGGTAAGGATCCTCAGCCAACTGAGGGAGCTTGGCCTTCCCGTCGGTGATGCGAGCCGAACGCTGTTTCTCAAGCAGTGGCCTACTTGAGATGCTGCCAATATACCAACTTAGGTTGCTTATATTGGGAGTATATGGTTCGGCGCAGGGTATGGCGATCGCTGTTCATACCCCCGCATTTTGCGGTACCCCCCGTGAATACGTTGTTTCGATAACGTATGTTAACGTTGTCTGTACGGCGGTAATTGTACAGATGCTGTTCCTATAGTGAACAGTAATGTTTGGGGACGCTTTCATGTCGTGCTGCCATGAAAGGTTCATGAGATATAAATATGTATATCTGTGTGATCTTTTGCAGGTACACTAACCACGTTTACGCTATTAGGATGCATAGGGTTTATCGACTAGTTATATATAGTGAGAGACGTATGGTCATGCCACCGGAATTAACTACGTAAGTCCGAAAATATTCGGCAGTTGTTTTGGTTGTGAGGACGAGTAGCGCGTGCATGCATCTTTTGCCAATAAAAGAATTTTATATATCATGGACCTGTTGTTTGTTTTTGGAATGGGGTAATGAAGAGTTAAGGACAGCTTTAAGTTGGGTATCTTATATGGGATCTTAGCTTTCCATCTGATTTCCAGCCTTTGCTGTTAACAAAATTGGTTATCTTGATCTGATTATCTTGTACTCTTCTAACAAGATAACAAGTTTTACCATTTGCATCCTGGTCGCAGATGGCAGCACCTTCCAATGTTTTCTGGGATCCGGAAGGGCATCTCCACACTAATGCCCTTCACTGGGAGGGTTTTCCTCGCTTGCTATGGAAATCCTTGCAGGCTTTCTATTATACAGAACCCCCTCAGTACGACGCTGTTGAACATGTGGAAGACGGAATCCATAGGGCCCATGTCAGGATGAGTATACCTCAGCATCCTTTCCGTTCACAATGGCAACCTATTGAGATCAGCACGACGGGTTACAGAATTATGGACACCATTGAAGCAGCAGCCCTAGAAGCCATTTATGCTTTTTGCAGACAACACCCCGAGGAAGTTGTAGGACAACCTATAGGTTTGTTTGCCACAACAGATCCTGGTGAAGCGGAGCGAAATCTTGGAACAATTCCTGAAAGTCGTACACTGGAAGGTCCACCAGAAGAAGTAATGCAAAGAATGAGGCGTTACACGAGCGTGCAATACCACTATCACATGCTGTTACGCCGTGAGATAGGCCATCTGATCACTGCTGCGCGGAGTTTCCACGGGGACGCTGCCAGATACTTTACCCAGGCCGATCAACTTCAAGCAGTGGTACTTGAGAAGAATGGAATAATCGCTACTCAAAACGAGACCATCCACCATAGGGAGGATCAGATTAATGAAAGCGATCATATAATCACCCAGCGGAATACGGTTATCGAATTCCTGCAGACACAAGTCCAAGACCTAATTCTTGCGGTGGATGACGCCCAAGCCCAGATCGAGGAATTGCAGCAGCTTCCGAATCCTCCTGATGCACCGGCAGCACCTGAAGCTGAAGAGGAAGAGGAAGATCCCGAGGAGATTGAAGGGGTCTCCGAACTTGATTCTGAGCATGGGGATCCTGTCGTCAGTCCCCACCATTCCTCCTCTGGAAGCCAGTCATCAGTGGGCAATTTCGATGACTTTTAGTCATAGTTGACAGAGTGGTGGTTTAGATGTAATAAATGTATAGGATGTAACATAAGTGGTGTGTAGAACGTCTAGCTATAAAGCCACCTGTTGTATATGTGGCATGTACTTTTAGGTAAAAGTTTGTAACCTTTTGAAGTGTGCTGATGTAAGATAGTAGTATCTTTATAGTAATCCAAATCCTGAGTTCGGGTTATCTTGTTCAACACCTGTGTACTTGTTATGAGTAGATTGAATGGAGCATGTGCATTACATTTCAACTGGATAAATTGCATCTTATCTGAAATTGGAGCAAGATTATGGTTGATAATGGATATCTTCTTTATTTCAGATGGTTGGAGCTACTCGAGGAACCCCGGAAGGATTCCGGGCAGGACAACCTGGTAGTTCCCAGCAACCACCACCGCCACCTCCGAACTTGGCCGAGGTTATGGCTCGGCAAACCGAGCTTTTAAATCAGCTTGTGCAAGCTCAGATGGGCCATTTCCAGCAGCAACCTCGAGGCCGAGGTGAACCTCTGTCGGCCAACTATCAGGATTTCCTCAGCACCCAACCTCCTTTATTCCACAAAGCCGAGGAACCTTTAGATGCGGATGCCTGGTTGCGGACTATTGAGTCCAAGTTCGCCTTATTGTCAGCTCCATGTTCAGAGGAGAACAAGGTGCTCTTTGCTGCCCAGCAACTCCGAGGCCATGCACGTCTTTGGTGGGATCAGTTTCACGCAATGCAACCCGCCGAACACATGGTCGTTTGGGATGAATTTCGGACTGCTTTCCGGGCACACCATATCCCAGCAGGACTCATTGAGCGAAAGCTCAATGAATTTTTAAATCTGACCCAAGGTACCCGCACAGTTACACAATATGCACAGGTTTTCAATCACCTGTGCCAGTATGCGGGATCACATGCGGACACAGATGCCCGCAAATGTGATCGTTTCCGTCGAGGCCTAAACACCAAGCTCAAAGAATGGCTGAATTTAGTGAAGGCCAATGATTTCAATGAGTTGGTCAATATGGCCATAACTCAAGAAGACTGCATTGCCGCTCATAGAGCTGAAAAGAAACGGAAGGTACCTACAGGGCCTGCAACTTCACAGCCACCGCGGTATCGGTTGATTCCGAGCAACGCCCCTCGAGCTCTGCCTCGAGGCAATATATCTGGCAGATGGGTAGCCCGACCTCCTCAACAAGCACAGTTCAACCGACCACCCCTGCCACAAAATCAGCAACAACCCCAACAAGGTCCACGATCGAGCTTTCCGCCAGCTACCCCAGGAAACAGCAATTATCGTTGTTTCAATTGCGGAAGCCCGTCCCACTTCATCAAGGACTGCCCTCAACCTAGGAAATCATTCCAAGGGCAGACATCTAATCCAAATTACAAGGGCAAGGGTAAGAGACAAGTGGTACAGGTCCGTCAAGGGAGGGTGAATCTCACTACGCTCTCCGAACTTCCTGAGGGGACACCAATAATGACGGGTACATTTTCTATCAATCATTATCCCGTTATTGTTCTTTTCGATACTGGAGCCACCCATAGTTTTATCAATATGGATTGTGGGACTAGGGTGGGCTTGGATATTTGCGCTATAAGTGAAGCTTATAGGATTGTAACTCCTGGTGGTAAAACTGTGTCTAATCAAATGTGTAGAAGAGTACCGATTCAACTGGGTAGCCATCTGATCAGAACAGATCTACTGGTTTTAGACCTAAAGGGGATGGATATTCTTTTAGGTATGAATTGGATGACCCAGCATCATGTGTCCATAGATATTTCTTCTCAAACTGTGGGGATAAATTCACCTGAGTATGAGTCAACCATTCTCTACCTTCCACAACAGCAATATCTTAACCCTTGTGCTTATGCTATCACTAGGGTTAAACTAAAAGATATCCCTATCGTCTGTGAGTATCCCGATGTCTTCCCAGACGATTTACCTGGAATACCACCAGATAGAGATGTTGAGTTCATCATAGAACTCCAACCTAGTACAGCCCCTATCTCTAAGAGACCTTACCGAATGCCTCCTAATGAGTTGGCCGAATTAAAAATCCAACTCCAAGATCTCTTAGACAAAGGCTTTGTTTGTCCGAGTGCATCACCATGGGGTTGTCCGGCCTTATTTGTGAAAAAGAAAGACAATAGTTTAAGGCTGTGTGTTGATTATCGTCCTCTCAATGCGGTGACTATCAAAAATAAGTACCCTCTACCCCGCATTGATATCCTCTTTGATCAGTTAGCCGGAGCTAAGGTATTTTCTAAAATAGATCTTCGTTCCGGCTACCACCAAATTAAGATTCGGCCCAGTGATGTTCCAAAAACAGCCTTCTCCACTCAGTATGGTCTATACGAGTATCTTGTCATGTCGTTTGGTCTCACTAATGCCCCAGCCTATTTCATGTACCTCATGAACTCTGTTTTCATGCAAGAGCTCGACAAATTTGTCGTGGTCTTCATTGATGACATCTTGATCTACTCAAAAACTCTAGAAGATCATGCTAAGCATCTCCATATCATCCTTCAGCGATTAAGAGACCACCATCTATATGCCAAATTCTCTAAATGTGAGTTTTGGCTAGATACAGTCAAATTTCTGGGCCATACCATCTCTAGTGACGGAATATCCGTCGATCCCAGTAAAGTACAAGAAGTGATGGATTGGAAACCCCCAACCTCCGTCCATCAGATTCGTAGTTTTCTCGGTCTAGCTGGCTATTATCGCCGTTTCATTCCTGACTTTTCTAGAATAGCCAAACCTATGACCGAATTACTAAAGAAAGGTGTGAAATTCCTCTGGGATCAAAAATGCGAAGATGCATTTCATCTTCTTAGAAATCATCTTACGACGGCTCCAGTCTTAGCTCAACCAGATGTCTCAAAACCTTTCGACATCTATTGTGATGCATCAGGAACTGGACTTGGTTGTGTACTTATGCAAGACAACCGAGTCATTGCATATGCATCACGAGCACTTAGGGTTCATGAACAAAACTACCCTACTCATGACCTTGAACTTGCAGCCGTTGTCCATGCCTTGAAAATTTGGAGACGTCATTTAATGGGTACGAAATGTCATATCTACACTGATCATAAAAGCCTCAAGTACATCTTTACCCAGGCAGACCTAAATATGAGGCAAAGGCGCTGGCTAGAACTTATCAAGGATTATGACTTGGAAGTACATTATCATCCGGGCAAGGCCAATGTCGTTGCGGATGCCCTTAGTCGCAAAGCACATTGTTCTTGCCTATCCATTGAAGCATTCAACGAAACTCTCTGTTGGGAAATGAGTAAACTCAATCTAGAGATCATTTCCCAAGGTGATTTAAACCATATCTCGGTTGAAGCCACACTCAGAGATAATATTGTTCTAGCACAACAGCGTAATGAAGGGGTTAGAATCATCAAACAAAAGATAACCCAAGGTGAAGGGAAGTATAAATGCTTCCGGGTAGATCCTGAAGGAGTTTTATGGTTCAACGAACGTATTGTTGTACCAAAGGACCATAAACTCCGAAAACAAATAATGGACGAGGCCCACTTGTCCAAATTCTCTATACATCCTGGCAGTACGAAGATGTATCAGGATCTGAAACAGAACTTTTGGTGGACTCGTATGAGGCGAGAAATTGCCAAATATGTGTCAGAATGTGATATTTGTCAAAGAGTCAAAGCCAGTCATTTGAAGACTGCTGGTATCCTTCAACCTCTACCCATTCCCTCGTGGAAGTGGGAGGATATCAGTATGGACTTTATTGTTGGCTTGCCCAACACTTCTCGGAGGCATGACTCTATTTGGGTAATCGTTGATCGATTAACCAAGACTGCACATTTCCTTCCCGTGCATACCACATATAATGCTAAAAGGTATGCCGAGATTTATCTAGATCAAATTATTCGACTTCATGGAGTACCTAAAACGATCATTTCTGATCGTGGAGCACAATTTGTTGCTAGGTTCTGGGAGCAACTTCATGAGGCTCTTGGGACTAAACTAATTCGAAGCTCCGCCTATCATCCTCAAACGGATGGGCAAACTGAGCGAATAAATCAGATTCTAGAGGATATGCTCAGAGCTTGTGTACTCCAATTCGACAAAAATTGGGATAAGTACTTGTCACTAGCAGAATTCTCTTACAACAATAGCTATCAAACAAGTATTAAAATGGCTCCCTTTGAAGCATTATATGGTCGCCGATGCCGAACTCCTTTGAGTTGGTCACAAACCGGCGAGCGTAAAATTTTTGGACCCGATCTAGTTGTAGAAGCAGAGGATAAAGTTAAGCTTATCCAGGACAATCTAAAGGCCGCCCAATCTCGACAGAAAAGCTACGCGAATATACGAAGAAGACCGTTACAATTTCACGTCGGAGACTTCGTATA
The DNA here is from genome assembly GCF_002211085.1 of Panicum hallii. NCBI lineage: Eukaryota > Viridiplantae > Streptophyta > Magnoliopsida > Poales > Poaceae > Panicum > Panicum hallii. The sequence continues at coordinate 43,545,066 of NC_038044.1, forward strand.
TCTTCGAGTATCTCCTATCCGAGGTGTTCAAAGATTCGGTGTAAAAGGGAAACTTGCTCCTCGATACATCGGACCCTTTGAAATCCTTGAAATTTGTGGACCTGTAGCTTATCGTCTCCAACTTCCTTCTCAATTAACGGCCATCCATAACATCTTTCATATATCCCAACTCAGAAAGTGTGTTAAAATCCCCACCGAGATCATCGATTCCCAAGCTATCGAAATCGAACCAGATCTGACCTATACAGAACATCCCATCCGAGTCCTCGACACGAAAGAAAGAAGTACCAGAAGAGAGACCACCAAAATGTACAAGATTCAATGGAGCCATCACACAGAGGAAGAAGCAACATGGGAAACCGAATCTTATCTCCAACATAACTTTCCCGATTTCTTCCAAACCAATCTTCGAGCTTAATCTTTCTGTCCCATCCTGCTTCAGAATCTCGGGACAAGATTCTTTTTAGGGGGGAAGGCTGTGACACTCAGGTAATTAGCTAGGTCATACCTCAGAATTTAAGTATGCTTGTATGTTCAAAGTTTGGCAAAAATGTATTTTATGTATGCAATGCTATGGAAGAAAGGATGTTTATGCAATTAATATTGACTAAAGGTCCTTTTATGCAAAATGGATGGAGATGGGGGAAAAGTTTAAAAGCATAAGGGTTATTTTGCAAAAAGTGATATCAGTGGTTAAATTTCAAAAATATGTATGAAATTACCATAGGGTATATGTGTAAAAGTAATTTTACTTAAGGATTTACACAAAATGTGAAATTATTACTAAGTCTATGTTATTTCCAAAACTATTGCTCAAATGCAGGTGAACCTTAAAGAGAAGTTGTAGGGTTTGAAAAACCATGCACTTTTGCTTTTTGGACCATCTTCATTTGAGCATTGGTTTAAAAGTTGCAAGTCCTTTACAGTAAGGCCCCTGCCTTTCTCTGAAATTACAGATCAGTCCGCAAATCAGTTCATCCCCTTCTTCCTCCCTGCGCTCTGCCCCCCCCCTGCTCTGCCTCCCCTGCTCTTCTGCCACCGGCGTAATGCGCCGCCCCTGGTTCACCGCCGGCCATCTCCTGCGTCTGCCCCGCCCACGCGTCGCCCTTCTACTCGCCCACCGCTCTACTCCTCCCCCTGCTGGCGCCTTCCTCGCGTGCCACGGCGTCCGCGCAAGGCCCGCGCCGCCCGCCAGCGCCTCTGTCGCCGCCGGGTTTCCTGCAGTTCCCCTCCCCCGTAGCGCCTGAAATCAAGCCGTGCTCGTCGTGCTTATCCTTCTCCCCCGCTTTGCCTATAAAAGGATGCTCCAGGCCCTTCGCGCGCGAACAGAAAACCGCCGCTCCTCCATTGCCGCCGCCGTGAGCTCGGGTCGCCGTGGAACTCCCTCCTCCGTTCTTTCCCTCCCCAAATCGACCGCACCGTGAGCTCCCCCGTGCCTTACAGAACCTCCCCAGCCAGCCCTCTCCCTCCTTCGCCCACCGGAAGTACCCCGCCGCCGGACATCCTTGGCCGCCGGTCTGGCCCTCCGTGGACAGCCCGATTCCGGCCATTCCGAGCCCCCCGAGACCACCCACAGGTAGCCCGAGGCCCCCTCGTGCTCCCCCTTTCTTATTCCCTCACCGCCGGCGATCCCTACGGCCGAATTTGGCCGGACCAGTACCTTCCCCCACCGCCGGCCATGGTCTGGATTCAATTGCTTGGAATGCTTTCTTTCCAGGGGGCTAGATGTTAAATACAAGGACTAGTTTGTAAGGGGTACCTGTTATTTCATGTGAGAGTCTTTTCTGCCTTGTAAAATTCATAACAATTCACAGAAAAATCTAAAAATAGTGAAACCAATTTTGTTAGAAAATAGATTTCAAACTCTATGATTTTTGTTAATGGAGTTTAGTGTGAAACAAAATACTTTTGCCTTTATTATAAATCTAAGATTAAGGGGTACTACACACTTGACCTTGTCATTTCATGCTCTATTGTTTTTCTTAAAGTTTAGCATGAATGTTCTTTAAGCCCTAAGTAACCTTGTGCAATTTCAAACTCAAAATTCGATTTAAACTTAACATCTTTAATTTGAACTTTCAAATTTAAAATAAACCTAATGTATAGCCTTCTTTAATTGGAACCTTTTATCATTCATAAATGTAATATT